>NC_089264.1:20610232-21810232 GCF_963930625.1 Muntiacus reevesi | reverse complement strand
TAGGTGTAGTTTAGCAGGTTGACATGCTCTTGGAACTAGTCACAGTGGACCTGGATTTGAGCTGGGCTTCTTAATTCCAGAGCCATCTACAATGATGCTCATCCATGACATTCTTTTGCCTCCCAAACCTGCCTGATGGTGGAAGGTGAGATTATAGTTAGACAAGCTCTAGTCTTAACTGTCACTGAAATATTGACTATTGTTGTGGCCCAGTCGCTAAGTCATGTCCAACTCTTTGCCACCCCATGAACTGCAGCACACCAGGTTCCTCTGTCCTCCACTATCTCCTGGAGTTTGCTTAAATTCATGTCCATTGAGTCGATGATTCTGTTTAACCATCTTATCCTCTACCACCCCCTTCTCCTCCTGCCTTCAGTCTTTCCCAGGATCAGGGTCTTTTCCAATGAATCAGCTTTTCATATTAGGTGGCCAAATTATTGGAGCTTCAGCTTCAGCATCAGTCCTTCCAATGATTATTCAGAGTTGATTTCCTTTAAGATTGACTGGTTGATCTCCTTGCAGTCCAAGGGACTCTAAAGAATCTTCTCCAGCACCACAGTTTGAAAGCATTGATTCTTCAGCGCTCAGCCTTCTTTATGATTCAACTCTCACATCTGTACACAACTACTGGAAAAGCCATAACTTTCAATATAGGGACTTTTGTCGGCAAATACTGAACAAAACAGCTTTTAAAAAATAGAAATTGCTGAAAATGGAGGTAACTAATCCAAAAAAAAGAAAAATGCAGTTACTACTACAGAGGGTGCATTTGAACTCTATTATCTTCAAACGCCTTTAGAAAAAAACCCAGAAAACCGTGCTCCATATCAATCTCCGGACACTGGACCAGTAGACAAAGAGGGCAACAATCCTCAGATCTGGCCTAGGTGGAAGTGATGACCATGAGAAAGGACAACAGCTAGGGACCTAAGAGTTCCTCCCAAATGCTAACACAGCTGCAGCATTGTCAGTAAGCACTGGGATAAGTGACAGATGTAAGAATCACAAAAAATGAATGAAAGTTGTCACCATTTCCAAAAGTGTTTTTTAAGTGATCCAAATAAGAATTATCAAATATGAAAAAATACTATGTGGTTTGATAATATGAGGAGAAACGGGGGCAAAAAGAGTTACACTGACTTCTCTACTGCAGAACTTCTAGAGTCTTTGATAAACACAAGTGAATCTCCATGGGATGACTACCGTATGCAGCATTTCTTAAACCTTTTGAACACAGCATTCTTTCTTCTAAGAAAAAAATGTTAACATTTTGTAGATTACCTTTTTTTCCCATAGAACACAGTTTGAATGAATTAATCAACCTTTCTTCTTTCCCTGTGGTGAAATTATCAGAGTGCATTGCTGGGGGAAGGACTTGGGCTCTGTGTCCCAGGTGTTCACATCCACACACACTTAAAGCGGTGTTACAAGTCAGCAAAACCAGGCTGCCTTATCAGATGTGCTACAATGTGTTCCATAAGCAGGACTCTTAAAACTAGAGGTTCTTTAACTAGCTGAGTTGGGAAGGGGAGAGTAACTGTAGACAATGTGTGTGTGTTATTTCTGCTATTTATGGAGAGAGGCACCCTCACATTTATCAGAGATTCAAAGAATTCCAGGATCTAAAAACATTTAAGAACCAACTGTACTTTGCACAGTAAGAAGAGTCTTTACAAATACAAAGGTGATATCAACACTGAATCCCAGGAGGGTGGAGAACAAGATAGCACAATAGAAAGACCCTGGGCTCACCTTCTCTTACCAATGCAGGAAAAACTACAATTTGCACATATCACAACTGTCATTAAAAACAACCTAGGGACCAGCAGAATAGCTCTTCTGTAACCAAGTCTGTAAAGAAAGATCCACATGGAGTCTGGTAGGAATGGAGGAGAAGCAATCTGATCAAGACCCACATTCCCACCAAGGAATCCAGGAGAGAGGGGGAATACCATAGGCTTGGGCACCCTCCCAAAGCAAGGGAGCCACTTAGTCGCCCCAGTCCTGGGGTCTGACACTGGGAAGATGAGTCCACTTAGCTGGTCATGGGTGGCTAAGAGTCGGACACGACTGAGCGACTTCACTTTCACTTTCACTTTCCTGCATTGGAGAAGGAAATGGCAACCCACTCCAGTGTTCTTGCCTGGAGAATCCGGAGGACAGGGGAGCCTGGTGGGCTGCCGTCTATGGGCTCCCACAGAGTCGGACACAACTGAAGCAACTTAGCTGCAGCAGCAGCAGCTGGTTTGAAAAGCAGTGGAGCTCCCTGGAGAGTTGTAAGAAATCAAGACTCTGCTCTTGGAAGCATGCACACACAGACTTGCTAACTCCCAGTCACAACATGGAGGCAGAAGACTGAAAACTCCCTGGGGCTCTGGACAGCTTGCCAGGACTGTCAGAGTGTGCTCCCCCAGCCCGCAGAGGTCTCCTCCAGCTCCTGTAGCGCCAGCCCTGCGCCCCACCAAGGCAGAGACTGCCACGGCCAACGAGCCTGCATGCTTGGAGAGAAGAGGAGAAACCCCCTTCCTCGGAGCTCCTGCTTCCCTCCCGTAGGCCCCACTTCGGGCTGTGACAACTGCTGAGCGGAGGAGAAGCTCTGGCTCCCACCTACCTGGCTCTGGCTTCAGCCCCTCCAATTCTAGCCGTGACTTCCACCAAGGCAGTAGCTGCCACACGCCCAAGCAAAGACACAACCCGCGCTCCCCTCACACCCAGCCCTCCCATCACTGGCACACACAGACTGTTCGGGGATGTTCCCACACAAGGGCACACCTCCAAGACGGGGACAGGTAACTGTTCCACATAATTTCACGGCGATGGAGAAAGTTAAATAAAGTGAGAAGACAATTTGTTTCAAACTTTGATGAGCAAAAGCGCTATTTCATTATTATTTTAACATTGAGTCGTATTTCCTCTATCAGAGACAGTATAGGAAAGGAAACAGTCTGTAGCATTTTGAGTAAGCTCAAAATGTGTGTCTGAAATGTGTGTTTTCAGTGTGTCTGAAAACCAGCACAAATTACAAAGAAATGGGAAACACCCAAAGACTTAAAATCAAAGCAAAGCTCTCTGTCAGGCAAAGCCAAGATGACAATTAAACCATTTCATGAATCCATCTGAATCCAGGCAGGAATTCCACTGATCTTAAGTACCTATTACAAAACACCAACATTTTAATTGAAAATATTACTTAAATATTTATCTTCTAAAATAATATTAGTAGTATTCCTGCTATACACATATACTTTCAAAATAAGCAAATCAAGTGTAATTGAGAAACCTAAGAAATATCCTCAACTAATTTCTTTTAATGTTAATAATAATTATTATTTATTAATTGTAGCTCTATGGTCTTTTTACCATGAAATAGAAACTATGCATTATCCCTAGGAGATATTCAGAGAATGAAGGAGATAATAAAGTAATACAAGTTGAATGTCTACTACTTACCTGACATATTTCATGCAGGCCACTTTTAACCCTGTGAGCTAGAAATTATTATCCCTGTTTTATAGATAAGGAAACTGAGGTTCAAAGAGGTATAACAAAGCTCTCACAGCAAATAGATATCAGAGGTAGGATTAAAAGTCTGGTCTCTCTGACTCCAAAATCCTTTCCCCTTCAACACATCTATTTCTACAATTTAAAAAACTAAATAATTAAAATCGGATAAACTAAAGAACAACTATAGAGAAATGCTTTTAGTGATATAAGAGCAAATCTAAAAGTTTAAATAGGAAATAAGATCATAGCAATTGTTCATCATGAAATATTTCTCTAGTTATCCCAGAAAGTTTTTTTTTATAATTATACCCATACCCATAGGAAAATTTCCTTCAAAAGGAAAAATCATTTTAACAGAAGTAGTACTTTGTATGTATTGGTGTAAGTAAAACAAATAATATAACCTATAATTTAAAATAGCAGAAGCTCTTAATGGCTAATATTTATTGATTGATTGACAATGGACCAGCACTGAAAAAATATTATATTTAATAAAATACCCTTTGCTCAACATTACCTATTTTTATACTGATCTTGAAATAGCAATGGCAAGTTCTATATTTTAAAATCAGGTTGAAGAATGATCTAGTTTTTTTGCCCCCTCTGAATCCTTTTTAAGAAAGTTTTTTACCTTCACTAGTTCTCTGAGGATAACTCACAAATCATTTCAGTTCGATAAATAACCCATTCAACGAAGACACTTCCCATTCTCTATTCATCAGCAGAGAAATACCACTTCAAAAATACCTTTCCCTGAATATCCATCCACCATCATTTCTTGGATGAATGAGTAAACGAGATTCCATACCAGCATCCTGGAGTAGAAACTCCAAACTGTTGTCAGGAGCTCATACAAGCCCATGACCCACAGAGCAAATGGAAGCAGTGAAGCCAATTTGGATTTCCACCTGGAAATCAAGGACTGGATAGCTTCTGTGAGTGTAAAGAATTACCCTCCTCCCTCAAGTCCATATCCCATTCCCCCGTGAAGGTGTCAGTTGAGCAGCTTAAAGATATAGGGAAGCCCCATGAAGATGTGGCGTGGGTGGGGATGGGGGAGTTGGGGAGTTGGAGGGGTGGTTCCAGGAATCATAACGCAATCAGCAGAAGGCAGGGGAAACCAGTGCCGATGCAGAAACAACTGGCATGGGAAACAGGGCTGGCCAAGGACAAGCAGTTCCGGAGGGCCAGTTTTCCCACTCACTACCCACCTCCAAGTCTAGGAAATCCCTCCCTCTTCCATTTCCAGGCCCACTGGCAATAAGCATCTTCCTTTCCTCTCTTCCTCTTGGAAACTACTCCTGCCTTCTCAACCTCATGGAAGCTTCTCCCCACCAAAGTAGAGGCTGCAAACGGGAACATTTCCTTGGTTTTAGAGATTCCAGTCCCCAAAAGTCAAGTCCAGAGCATCAGTCGGAAACACCTTCTTCTCCTTCTGCCCTGCAACAATCAGGCACCCTCTGAAGCACCATACCTCAAGATCATAAAACAATGAAAAACTAACCAACCGATCTGTGAGGCTTTTCTCATAAAATTTAGCTTTTTAAATACCATGACGGGAGTCATGTCTGGGCTGGGCTCTCACTGGTGACAAGAGGTGGATGACACCTTTCCTTCTGGTTTTCACATAAGCAGGAAATCTTGGGAGGGAAAAAATGATCTAGACTTCTTTTTCTCTTGAACCTTTTGTGTGTGTTATGTGTGGTGAGAACCATGAATATCATGAGCTCCATCCTCTCAACAAACTTTTAAGTGTACAGCACAATATTGTCAACATTAGATACAATGTTGCATGGTAGGTTCCTAAAGCTTATTCCTCTTGCTTAACTGCAACTTTATGCCCTCTGATGAGCTACATATTTTCTCTCCCCCTGGGCGCTGGCAACCACCACGCCACTCTGATTCTACAATTTTGACTCTACATGCCTCTAGATTAAATGCCTTAGAAAGCATCACTACGAACAAAGCTAGTGGAGGTGATCGAAATGCAGTTGAGCTATTTCAAATCCTGAAAGATGATGCTGTGAAAGTGCTGCACTCAATATGTCAGCAAATTTGGAAAACGCAGCAGTGGCCACAAGACTGGAAAAGGTCAGTTTTCATTCCAGTCCCTAAGAAAGGCAATCCCAAAGAATTCTCAAGCTACCACACAATTCCCTCATCTCACACGCTAGTAAGGTAATGCTCAAAATTCTCCAAGCCAGGCTTCAGCAATACGTGAACCGTGAACTTCCAGATGTTCAAGCTGGTTTTAGAAAAGGCAGAAGAAGCAGAGATCAAATTGCCAATATCCACTGGATCATTGAAAAAGCAAGAGAGTCCAAGAAAAATATCTATTTCTGCTTTATTGACTACGCCAACACCTTCGACTGTGTGAATCACAAGAAACTGTGGGAAATTCTGAAGGAGATGGGAATACCAGACCACCTGACCTGTCTCTTGAGAAACCTGTATGCAGGTCAGGAAGCAACAGTTGGAACTGGACATGGACCAACAGACTGGTTCCAAATAGGAAAAGGAGTACGTCAAGGCTGTATATTGTCACCCTGCTTATTTAGCTTATATGCAGAGTACATCATGAGAAACGCTGGGCTGGAAGAAGCACAAGCTGGAATCAAGATTGCTGGGAGAGCTATCAATAACCTCAGATATGCAGATGACACCACCCTTATGGCAGAAAGTGAAGAGGAACTAAAGAGCTTCTTGATGAAAGTGAAAGAGGAGAGTGAAAAAGTTGGCTTAAAGCTCAACATTCAGAAAACAAAGATCATGGCATCTGGTCCCATCACCTCATGGGAAATAGATGGGGAGACAGTGGAAACAGTGTCAGACTTTATTTTTGGGGCTCCAAAATCACTGCAGATGGTGACTGCAGCCAAGAAATTAAAAGACGCTTACTCCTTGGAAGGAAAGTTATGACCAACCTAGATAGCATATTAAAAAGCAGAGACATTACTTTGCCAACAAAGGTCCGTCTAGTCAAGGCTATGGTTTTTCCAGTGCTCATGTATGGATGAGATAGTTGGACTGTGAAGAAAGCTGAGTGCCGAAGAATTGATGCTTTTGAAGTGTGGTGTTGGAGAAGACTCTTGAGAGTCCCTTGGCCTGCAAGGAGATCCAACCAGTCCATCCTAAAGGAGATCAGTCCTGAGTGTTCATTGGAAGGACTGATGCTGAAGCTGAAACTCCAATACTTTGGCCACCTCATGTGAAGAGCTGACTCATTTGAAAAGACCCTGATGCTGGGAGGGATTGGGGGCAGGAGGAGAAGGGGACGACAGAGGATGAGGTGGCTGGATGGCATCACCGACTTGATGGACATGAGTTTGAATAAACTCTGAGAGTTGGTGATGGACATGGAGGCCTTGCGTGCTGAGATTCATGGGGTTGCAAAGAGTCGGACATGACTGAGTGACTGAACTGAACTGAACTGAGATTAAATGCATGTGTGTGTGTGTGTGTGTGTGTGTGTATGTGTGCGTGCATGCACATGCACACACTCAGTTGCTCAGTCATGTCTGACCCTGCAATACTATGAACTGTAGCCCATCAGGCTCCTCTGTCCATGGGATTTTCCAGGCAAGAATACTGGAGTGTTCCCATTTGCAACATTTCCTTCTCCAGGGGATCTTCCTGACCCAGGGACTGAAACTGCATTTCTTCCATCTCCTCCACTGCAGGTGGATTCTTTACCATTGTGCCACCTAGGAAGCTTTTAGATAAACAAAATCATGCAGAAATAGAAAACAGTAAGCACTTGGAGAAATTTGGGCTTTTGTATACTGTTGTTGGGAATGCAGTGGTGCAGGTAAGGAAGCAAAGGTAAGGAAAACAATATGAAATTCTTCAAAAAAATTAAAAATAGAACTACAGTGATCTAGCAATCCCACTTCTAGATATTTATCTAAAAGAACTGAAATCAGGATCTTGTTCATAGTAACATTGTTTATAATAGCCAAGATATGAAAGCAACCTAAATATCCATCAATGAGTGAATGGATAAAGAAAATGCACTGTATTTTTACAATGAAATATTATTCAGCATTGAAAAATGAAGGAAACTCTGCAATCTATGATAGCTTAGATGAACCTCTGGAGGACACTGCTAAGTGAAATAATCCTGTCAGAGACGACAAATGCTACATGATTTCTCTTGAGTTTAGGCATATAGAGAGATATCCAGGAGATTGTGAAGGAGGGTGGCCCTCAGGCAGAGTTGGACACTGGTATTTGGATTACAGAAGGGAACACAGGGAAAGCTAGTATCGAAAGCATCTCAAAGAGTTTTCATGACTAGAAAAAGTGATTACTACGCATATCAGGAAGTCCGAGGAAGTGGGACTCAAAGTAGGAGGTTTGCTGGTTCAGCTACTGAGAATGTTATCCTATATAATGGTTCCAGGTTCTACCTTGTATCCTCAATACATCATCTTTGTATTCATGTTATTTCCTCTCAAGGTAACTGTTTTCACTTGGCTGGAGCTATCATAACAAAGTACCATCCACTAGGGGGCTGAAACAATAAAAATTTATGGTCTCCCAGTTCTCAAGGCTACAAGTGCAAGATCTAGGTGTGCGTAGCCTTAGTTCTTTCTAAGGGCTGTGGGGAAAATCTTTTTCATGCCTCTTTCCTAGCTTCTGGTGGTTTAATGACAATCTTTAGCATTCCTTGTCTTGTGGAAACTTCACCACAATCTCTGCATTCATCTTTTCATGGCATTCTTCCTGCGTATACATCTGTGCCCATATTCCCCCTTTTCATAAGAATACTAGTAATACTAAATTAGGAACCCACTCTTCTCCAGTATGATCTCATTTTACTAATTACATTTGCAATGACCCTGTTTTAAAATAAGATCACATTCTGAGGTACTGGTGATTAGGACTCTGACATGTCTTTTTTTTGCTGGAGGAGAGGGTGGACACAATTTGACTTGTAACTAGCCAAAACGGCTGCTGCAGACATCACATCTACTGTAGTGTCTCAGGGAAGTAAAGGGTATCTCTTCTTTCTCTGACTTCCCAGCACATGCTGTCCTAACTCAGGTATTGGAAACCGTGTCATACGCCTGATCAACCACTGGTGAAGGGGTTGGAATTGTGGGGGTTTGGAAGCGAAATGCTTCAGAGAATACAACCAACTACCTTGACTGATAGACAAGGGAAGAAACATCACAAGATCTCAAGCATCTCAGTAACTATGCTCTCCTGAATTTTTCTATCCTCTAAACTGTGAGCTTTTCTCCTTTTTTCTCTAATAGCATTTATTAGATTTTTTTAGAATAAATGTTCACTGAAGAAAAGAGAAAGTATTAAAAAAAAATAAGCCTTGAATAATTCATATCCCACCAGCTGAGATTTCTTCTTCTAAAACACTAGTATATATGTGCATGTTTATCAAAGAAAATTGAGAAAATGTTAATATTTTACCAAGAACCAATTTACAGCAGCTCATAATCCCACAGAGCTACCTGCTACTAATACATTGGAAAATATATTTCCCATCTGTATATACTAGGTGTTCAGTCACTCAGTCGTGTCTGACTCTTTGCAGACTGTAACCCACCAGGCTCCTCTGTCCATGGAATTTTCCAGGCAAGAATACTGGAGTGGAGGCTTTGTCCCTACTCCAATGGATTTTCTTTACCCAGGGATCAAAGTTTCATCTCTTGCATCTCCTGCATTGGCAAGTGAGCCCTTTACCACCAGTGCCAACTGGGAAGCCTATATATATATATACTACATGTTTATATATACTGTATGTGTGTATGCTGTTCACACATTCATAAAGAAAAATTGGGACTACAGAGGGAATACTGCTGAGTAGCCTGATTTTCTCAGTTAGTATTAATTTACTTGTTTGCAGGTCTTTCTCTATATTAGCAACTATCATGTTATCTAAAAACCTTCCACCTCCAATATACTCACACTATACAGGGGTGTACTGCATGCCTTCTCAGTTGCTAAGTCGTGTCTGACACTTTGCAACCCCATGGGTTCTGCCAGGGTCCACTCTCCAAGGGATTTCCCAGGCAAGAACACTGGAGTGAGTGGCCATTTGCTTCTCCAGGGGATTGTCTGACCCAGGGATCGAACCCGCATCTCCCACGTCTCCTGCATTGACAGGCAGATTCTTTACCACTGAGCCACCTGGTAGCCACTGAAGCCCACAGTGGTGTAAATGATACCAAAATATATTTACTTGGGTCAAGGGAAATTCATTGACTAGATACAGTGTAAATGATAGCAGTGTATTGATACCAAAAGTATCATCCTGGCAATCCCCAAAGCACCATTTAGTAACATTAATTGCAAAACTGGTCCATCTCAAGTCACAGAGGGAAGATCTTGATTCAAGTGATGGGAAAGGAGAAAAGGTTAAGTCAGAAAGGGATTAGACTTATTCACTAAGAGTAGAAAGGAATTAGACTTGTTCACTAAAACCAAAGTCAAATAGTCAAACACAACCTCCTCTGTGAAGAATTGTCTGACCGATTCCCACTCCAACCTAAAGAGAATTCTCACGTTTGTGCTCAATTTCTATTTGCCTGCATGTTTGTCTATCTGTGTCCTCTAGGATAACACCTACAAGTGTGGTATCATTGGTTTTTATGTGACTATTCCCTTATGATCCTTCTGAGAGCAGACATGCGTTGATTCATCTTTGTAACCTCTGGGCTTCGCATGTATGTCGTACTAAACAAATAAATGAATTCATTCATTCACAGAAGATAAAGCTCAGAATTTTTTTCATTCCCTACAGTGGTCTGCCTTATTTTTTTAAAAGAGTTATAGTTTGAATGCTTAATTTTTAAAGTTTTATTTGGAAAAAAAGTGAAATATAATTATTCCAGCACTAACCTGGATATTATGCTTAAGTATTAGTGATGCATGTGCCTAAAAAAGCCAGGTGTCTATAAAAATCAAGTAATAACTTGACAACCAGGTAATGGTTGCTAAGAAACTGTATTGTTCTGTGAACACATGGTGTATGAAGTATGGCCTAGATTCATATCCTACATAAAACATCTTCCTTGGAGTTATCTAAAAAGTCTGATTTTGCATGGCTTGTCAAGGCATATAAGTTACTCTTTCTTCTCTCCTGCTCCTGCTATTAAAAATCATGGTTCTATACATAGAATATTATTTCAGCACCAAGATCTGTTCCGGACCCCAGGTTGTTAGGTTACAGATTGAGGCCCTCTTCAGCTCCAAAGCATTTCAGTGGCATCAGATGTGACCTTCAAGTCACCGCTGAGGACCAACCATCACTTCTGATGTACTATCAATGCTAAACACAAAAATTTACTATCTACAATGTTTCTGTATTCCAAAGTGAAACAATGAATTGGACTTTATTTGCAAGTTTTACTTTTGTTCACCACTAGTGGAACATAGGGAGATTTTGCTATACTCTACCCCAAATAGGAGGGCTTTCCAGGTGATGCAGTGGTACAGAATCCACTTGCCTATGCAGAAGATGCAAGAGTCGCGGGTTTGACCTGTGACTTACTGACCCCTTACTGGGTCAGTAAGATCCCCTGGAACAGGAAATGACACCCCATTCCATTATTCTTGCCAGGAAAATTCCATAGATAGCGGAGCCTGGTGGGCTACAGTCCATGGGATCGCAGAATTGGACACGACTGAGCACATCCCAAATAGGAAGTTGTCTCCAAATCTTAACAAGGGAAGTGGCAGAGGTGGGAGGGCTGTCCAAAAAGTACTTATCAACTATGCTAAATTTAAGAGGTAGAAATCATGCTTAAAATAAATATATCAATGTTTAACTTCTGTATTAGAATGTTTGTATAGCACAAGGACCTACATTCAATATCCTATAATAAACCACAATGGAAAAGACTATGAAAAAAGATATATAGGATTGGTCAGGTGACCTAGTATAATTAAGGAATTAATCTGAAAGAAGTCTACCCAATATTCATTCTTTGCTTCTTCTTAGAAACAGAACCTGTGTTGGTATACCCAGCTAAAAGCACCCTTTTCCAGCTGCCCTGGCAAGCTGGCGCAGCCTGCAACTAAATCTGGTACATGAATATAAGTGGAATGATGGTATATTACTTCTGAAAAAGCACCTTTAAGAAAGATAAAGAGCTGGGTGTGAATATTTTGCCTTCTACCCTTTCCTCCTTTCTGCTATGTGGAATTTAGACTTTAAAGTGGGATCTCTCTTGCAAACACTTTAAAACATGACATAATCTTAAAGCTCGAAGCCAAAGATTACAAATCAAAGGAGCCCAGGTTCCCAAAGGCCATGGACCGGCCATGCCAGCCCTGCACCACTTCTTCCACACTTTTTATAGGAAAAAGAGAAGTCAAGCTAACATGTGAACACACCCCTTATTCTACACCATCAAATCTTAAACACAACAGTGGTGATATTTTCTTGGCCAGAGTCCAACTGATGATTTTCCTCTTCTTTTCCCCTTGTTTTATTATTATTTTTTTAATCTATTGGGATATGGTTGCTTTACAATGTAAGTCTCTGCTGTACTAGGAAGTGAATCAGCCATATGCGTACATATATGCCCTCCCTCAAGGGTCTCCCTCCCCCCACCCATCCCACCCACCTAGATCACCACAGGGCACTGAGCTGAGTTCCCACGGCTATACGGCAGATTCCCATGTTTCCTTTTCACACAACTGAAAGTTCCTCAACAATGCACCTGGTGGCTAGTGATTTCAGCACATCCTTCAGAAATGTTCGGGGTGGGGGGCGGGCGGTGAGGGAGTGAGAGGAGGAAGCCATACCTGTCTTAGAATTAATGAAATAGGTATTAGGAATTTTCAGTTTATCCAACTGCCTTGCATGCTCAGTTGCTTCTGTCGTGTCTGACTCTTTGCAACCCCATGGATGGTAGCCTGCCAGGCTTCTCTGTCCATGGGATTCTCCAGGCAAGAGTGCTAGAGTGGGTTACCATTTCCTCCTCCAGGGGATCTTCCCGACCCAGGGATCAAACCCGTGTCTTATGTCTCCTGTGTTGACAGGTGGGTTCTTCACCTCTAACACCACCTGGGAAGCCTGAGATTTTACTAGTAAGGATGCTGATTATGAGACATACGGAAGTTGGGAGCCTTTGGTACACAGAGTGACCATGAGAGAAGGCTTTGTGCACACTCAGCACAGAAAGCAAGCTAAGGGCGCCGCACTCGTACATGAGTGTGGCAGCCCAGAGCTGGGGGAAGGCAAAGGGTCAGTGAGACAGCAGCTGTAGCGACACCGATATTAAGGGATTTATCACAGTCAGAACCTCTTGTACTGTGCACGGCGGTGGTGGTTCAGTCCGACTCTTGTGACCCCATGGGCTGTAGCCCACCAGGCTCCTCTGGGTGATGGACCTTAAATAAATACAAAGGCATCTGGAAATCACAGTAAAAACCAACCTATTGCTAGAAACCAACATGAGCCCCAAATGAAGACGATGCCAATCAGAACCTGGAGGACAGATTTGCAGTTAACATTCCCCTGGCACAGATCATCAATAATTAGTTCTGTTAATGCACCTACACTAGTTTTCCGGTAAGCTCATAGAGCTGTTTTGATTTTTCCCAATTTATTCATTTTTTAAAACTTTAGGTGTCTCCGGTAAAGAAACCCCTTTAGATGCTGGGTTTGTAGGCTGGAAACACTAACCATCTACAGGGCTTTATGAAATGCTGCCGAGAGACTGGAGTCTCCCGTTGGCTCTGCTGAGCAATGCTGTAGCTATGAGCCTGGCAGAGTTAGATTCATTTCTACCTTCTATGAGAATGTTATTTTCCTTCCCTTACCAGGGTAAGTAATCGAGGTCTCTTATGGTCTGAATGTTTATGTTCCCCCAAAACTCATAAGTTACAATTCTAATCCCCAATAATGATGATATGGAAAGTAAGGGTTTGGGAAAATACTTAGATCATAAGGTCGGGGGAGCCCTCATGGATGGGAATAGCACACTCATAAAGGAGCCTCCAGAAAGATGCTTTGGCCCTCCACCATCTGTGGACACAGCAAGCAGGTGCCATCTATAAAGCAGACACCAAATGTGCCTGTGCATTGATCTTGGACTTCCAGCCTCCAGAACTGTAAGAAATAGATTTTGGTTGGTTATAACCTATTCAGTCTGTGGTATTTGCTATAGCAGTCTAAACAGACTAAGACAAGGGCTGATTCAGGACTCAAAAAATGCCAAATTAGTAATCAATTGTTATAAAGTTCAATAATATAAAAATAAAAGTATACACCCCCACACAATGTGTTGGAACCATTTTTGGTTTGTCATAGTAGCATCTTTAAAGCCCGAAATTATAGAATATTCAACTTGCATAAATGAATGTCTCAGTATAAGGTATGTTGACTGACAGGTTTACATTTTGTTATCTAGGATAATTTAAATTTAATCACGGCTTCCCCTATCCTACCTTCTGCCTGGAACCATAGCCTCTAATAAGTAGCAATTTTCTATTTTGGGGGTCATCATACCCTATCATCTCTGTTCTCCTCGTATTTGAGAAAAATGGCCAAAAGACCGATACATAGACAGAGTAACACAGAGCACCCGGACAGTCCACATACATTATGATCAACACCAGATGAGTTTGTTAAACTATCTTGTTTTAATATCATGTTGCAGCTTTTTAAAATTTTTTTAAAATTGGAGTATAATTGCTTTACATTGTTGTTAGTTTCTACTCTAAAACAACGTGAATCATCCGTAAGTACACATAAAACCCCTCCCTGCAAAGCTTCCCTCCCCCACCACCATCCCCCCCATCCACATTATCACAGAGCCCTGAGATGAGCTCCCTGTGCTGCATATATATAGCACCTTCCCACTAGCTGGCTATTTTGCACACGGTAGTGTATATATGGGCTTCCCAGGTAGTGCTGGTCATAAAGAACCCACCTGCCAGAGATGCAAGAACAGAGGTTCAATTCCTGGGTCAGGAAGATCCCCGGGAACAGGATATGGCAACCTACTCCAGTATTCTTGCCTGGAGAGTCCCATGGACAGAGGAATCTGACAGGCTTACAGTCCATGGGGTCACAAAGGGCTGGACACAACTAAAGCAGCTGAGCGTGCAGGCATGCAGTGTATGTATACCATTTTGTTATTGTCGTTGTTTAGTTGCTAAGTCATGTCCAATTCTTTGCGACCCCATGGACTGCAGCCCACCAGGCTCCTCTGTCCATAGGATTTCCAAAGCAAGAATACTGGGGTGGGTTGCCATTTCCTTCTCCAGATCTTCCTGACCCATGTCCCCTGCTTGGCAGGTGGATTCTTTACCACTGAGACACTTGGGGAGCCAATGACCCAGCAATCCCACTCGGGGGCATATACCCTGAGAAAACCATGATTTAATAAGACACATGTACCCCCCAGGTTCATCACAGCATTATTTACAATAGGCAAGACATGGAAGCAACCTAGATGTCCACTGGCAGATGAATGGATAAAGATGTGGTACCTACATATAATGGAATATTACTCAGCCATAAAAAGGAACGAAATTCAGTCATTTTGGTGATGCAGATGAACTTAGAGTCTGTCATACAGAGTGAAGTAAGTCTTAAAGAGAAAAACAAATATTGCATATTAACAAATATGTATGGAAATCTAGAAAAACAGTACTGATAAACCTATTTTCAGGGCAGAAATAGAGGCAAAGACATAGAGGATACATATATACTACCATGTTGTAGCTTCTTAAATCACTTCTCAACCCAGACATACACTCTGTGCCTTGAAGAGGTAAAGATTATTTCCTAAGATTGAATGTAAACAGGTGAAATGATAAAAATAGATTCTATGTATACTGATTTCAATGAACAATGATTAATCTTTACAGTATTTATTTGCTGAATAGCTTTGAAATAAACATACCTATTTCTCTTCCTCATAATACCAGGTACATGAAAGTCACTCAAAAACTATCCATTAAAATGAATAATGAATGACACTATACAAGGTTTCAAAGGTGTTTACTATTTGGTCAAACAATATTTTTAAATTGTCAGAGGGAAATGTACATTAACATATATGCTAAACATTCATCACTTCTGCATTATTGCTATGTGATACAATTTTACAGCCTGTGGGACAGTATAATTCCCGAGGTCACTGTTGGCTTCTGTGAAATATTTTTTTAGTTAAATTGTCTTCCCTTAAGTGATTTGGGAGTGAGATTGGGGCTAGGATGTTCAATTATATACCAACTTTCTGTATCTACAAAATGAATAAACAGGCTTTATCTTTTATAAAAGGTAGAAAAATAATCATGCTGTGTGGCATTTTTTTTGCAAAATATACCATATAGGAAAAACATAGGCTGAACACAAAAAAAATATTTTCTGTTTCTTGGGCACCCATAAAAAACATATATCTTAGTATTTGACATACAGCCATTCAGCTTTCATTTTGCAATTACTTAAAATAGCCTCTGCTAAATAGTTGTATTCATCTTTTAAAGTAAATTGCTTAAAATTGCATTCAATTTCTTTCTATAAACCAACATTTTCTTCACCTTGACAAAGGAAACACATTGGATACTGCCGATGAGCTGTGATCCGCTTTACATTACACTTGGAGGAAAAAAAAAATCTTAGTCTGAAATTAGTAGAGCTAACAAAATTTTACTGATTTCATATTATTTCAAGATGGTTTTCAAAGCCATCCTACAAGTCCCTATCTGTAATATAAAAACAAAACCAAAGCTATAAGCAATCTTTCTCTCCTGGATTCATTAAGGTCTTGGAATCATTTATATCTGTGTTTTGTACACTTTAATTCTCTTCCACATTTTTATGTACTTGCTTGTGAAAGCACTAGAACAAATTAATTGAAAGAAACCACTCTGAAACTACTTGAACATTTGATCCGACCATAGAGGTTTAAAGGCTTATATGGCCTAGTTTATATTTTCCTCTGGGTTTTGGTGTCAAAATGATTATAGACTGCATGTTTCTTGCTTTGTGATGGTTTTTTAATATGCATGAAACATTAAAAAAAACTCAGCATTTACCAAAGATCTCATGTATCAGGCTTTTCAGACTGGAACCAAAAGCTTTTTAAAGCATTTTTAACAACAAATGATGGTCTATTTCACAGATCCTGAAACCAATAATCAGTTTTCTTGACATACAGCTAAAAACAAAATTATCTTTTAACTAAATAGGATCAGCTTAAAAATCCCTTTGGAGCTGTTTTTATTTATTAAATGCCTTTATTAACACCACCAGCTTTCACTTCTTATTACTCCAATTCGATTTCTCCCGCATACAAAGTAATGAGCAGGATGGCTGTGAATCCAGTTAACATCCCAGCATTCTGAATCATGAAGAAGGTGAAATCGGTTTTTCTTCCAGTTACCTTTTCTCTCAGCATATCGTTCATCTCTGGAAACTAGAGGAAAGATACATTGTTAGATAACTGTTGCCATCTTGTGGTCAAACATAAAACAGTTATTACAGATTCCTGTCGGGGTGGGAGGGGGTGAGTGTTTCTGTCCCTGGTTTAAATGTTTCAGTACAGAGAGCATAAATGCAAAAGCCAGTGTAATCAGACATCAACAAGAGTAGGAAAACTGTGCTCCCCAGGTCAGTCAATCAGTGGCTTGACATGAACCTCATTTTATGCCTCCACTCCCTCTCTTCCTTACTCTCTCTGCTCCATCCACATCATTCGGACCTCAAATGTATCCAGCCTCTTTCCATCCTCAAAATCTTCACACCCACCAAAACCTCTTTTCCCTCAAGTCTTTCAATGAGCTAAATCTTTGAGGTTTCCACTTCTTACATTCATAGGAAGTGTTTCTCTTAGGCCTTCCTAACTTAGACACCCCTATCATCATCTTTCATCACATATACTGTTTTTCCATTCATTTCAATTTTTAATTTTATTTATGTAATCACGTGTGTGGTTTTGTTTGTTGAATTTAGGTTCCTCTCTTTGTGGACCAAAAACCGTGCCTTTCTGCTCCCTCCACCATCTGCAATGCCTTACCAATTTCCAAGCCTGATACAAAAATATCAATCGATAATAGCTGATTAAATATGCTTTTAGAAATCACTATACAGTTAATTCTTCTTCTCTTCAATTTGTTTCCATTTGCTTGTTCTATCCCTCACAAAATCATAAGGTTTTTTAAAATAAACAGTGCTGTTTTTGAATTGAAGACTATAACAATCTCATGGCGGTGAAAGCAATTAAAACCCCAAGTTCTGTACTTAAAATCCACCCTTTCTCAGCACAAAACTTCTACTGAAAAGGCTCATGAAGAGATCTGTAAATGTCATCTTTTCAAAACAGATTTCCAAGTGTTGCTATGTACACAGTGGTGCAATGCGCCAAAGCATTCAAGAGACCTCCAGAGTCTGCAGTCCCTCCATTTGCCTGATTTGAGAAAACTGTTACAAGGATACAGTGGATGAAATTTCTGAAGTCGTTCTGAAAAAAGCAAAGCTGCTGTTAAGTATAATAGCATCATATATTTGTATTATTTCTTTAAACTGAATAACTCTAATAGATTCTGTTCTTATATTTTAAAAAAAGAAGTGATGACCTGGGGCACTAAATTCTGTGAAGGAAAACATAAATGCAGTGATGGTTCTAAGTGATGAAATCCTTGTGCTTACAACGGTCTGCACAGAAAAATGAACAGTTAAGAATGCAGGTGGTGTAAATTAAATTAGTACATTATATATGTAAAAACACATTCAGTTCCAAATGCAAAGGAAACATTCCTTGATTTACATCCACTTAGCACATTTTCGGAGAAGGCAATGGCAACCCACTCCAGTACTTTTGCCTGGAAAATGCCATGGACGGAGAAGCCTAGTAGGCTGCTGTCCATGGGGTAGCAAAGAGTCGGACAAGACTGAGCGACTTCACTTTCACTTTTCACTTTCATGCATTGGAGAAGGAAATGGCAACCCATTCTAGTGTTCTTGCCTGGAGAATCCCGGGGACAGCAGAGCCTGGTGGGCTGCCATCTATGGGGTCACACAGAGTCGGACACGATTGAAGCGACTTAGCAGCAGCAGCAGCAGCACATTTTCAATTTCTAGAAAGCTATCCATGATTTATTTGAAAATGCAAGGAACCACTGATACTCTCTCCCTTACACACACACACACACACAGATATAGACAGAAACAGCATAAACATAAACATAGATATAAATATATACTGACCCAAGTAAATATCATTCAACTTTAACTTATCAAATTTACTTTAACTCAAAAGGCTCTCACTGTTTAGAACTTTGAAGTAACAGAATGCTATTTACTTTATTCAACAAATCATTTCCTTCTAGATATGACATCTTGAAAGGGTGAAAAGTCCTATGGAGCCATAACATAGCAGGATACAAGCTCTACTCACAAGGAAAAACACCCAGGAAAATATCTCTACTTCAGCAAAAATAAGCCATTTTGTCCTCTAGCAATGAGATCCTACCTAGATCAAAGAATTAATGAGAATCACTTTCAAATCACTATTAGAACAAACCACTCAAAAAGAGGTATCTGTTGGACCTGGAATATTTTAAATGACAACAGAAAGGCTATCCACACTGAGAAAAGCAAAAGGTCACTCTTAGTCATTCATAAGCCAGATGTCTATTTCCAAATTTAAAACACAACAAAATCTTAAAATGTCTTACCATGTCCGCCAGAGAAATATAGAGGAACATGCCTCCAGCAAGGGCAAAGATAATATTTGGAGCAAAATTATTGCCCACCAAGATGCCAAAAGCTAGCCCAACATAGCAGGAACACGCAGAAAGGAAATTGAATAACAAGGCTTGTCGAGTGCTCATTCCTGCATTGAGTAGGATCACAAAGTCCCCTAGAAGAAGAAGAACACATTAAGTCAATAGTTTTTCTTTTTTAAAATTCCTTTTACTGGAGTACAGTTGCTTTACAACCTTGTGTGAGTGTCTACTGCACAGCAAAGCGAATCAGCTCTATGCATACAGGTATTCTCTCTTTTAGATTTCCTTCCCAGCCTGGTCGCCACAGAGCACCAAGGAGAGTTCCCTGAGCTATAGGGCAGGTTCTCACTAGTTACCGACTTTATACATAGTATCAGTAGTTGTGAAAGCAAAAGGTGAAGAGGGTGGCAGAAGATGACATGGTTGGATGGCATTACCAGAGCTGACTCATTGGAAAAGACCCTGATGCTGGGAAAGATTGAGGGCAGGAGGAGAAGGGTACGCTAGGGGATGAGATGGTTGGATGGCATCACCGACTCAATGGAGGTGAGTTTGGGTAAACTCCGGGAGTTGGTGATGGACAGGGAGGCCTGGCGTGCTGCAGTCCATGGGGTTGCAGAGAGTCAGACATGACTGAGCAACTGAACTGAACTGAACTCAACAGACACGAACTTGGGCAAACTTCGGGAGACAGTCTGCCCAAGGGAAGGACAGGGAAGCCTGGATTGCTGCAGTCCGTGGGGTCGCAAAGAGTCAGTCATGACTTAGCAACTGAACAACAACAATCAACAAAATATATATATATATATATATATATATATATATACACACACACACACACACACACATATATACATATATATACTATATATATATATATACAATATACATATATATATATATGTCAATCCCAATCTTCCAATTCATTCCACCCCACCTCTTCCCCCATCACTCGTGTTCATACATTTGTTCTCTACTTAAATAGTTTGAGTAGATTTGTTCTCTACTTAAATATTTTTTTCTCTTTTTGGATGAAATAAAAGATAATAACCAATGTCTAAAAGGGCTCCTTCTTTTCGAGACATCAGCAGGAGTTTCCAGAGAGTGTCATCTGAAACGTCTCCATCCCCTTAAGACAAGAAGCTGATGGACTTGGACGACGTGGGCAGAACTCCTCACCTAACTCGTGGGGGAACTCCTCGCACAGGATGGCGATGGAGGTGCTGAGTCCCTGCAGAAGGGACAGGGTGCAGGAGGCCCCGATGGCCAGGCCGTCGATGAAGTTGTGGAGGGCGTCGCTGAGCGTGATCATCCAGGCGATCGTCCCTATTTCTGAGAGCTTCGGCCCCTTCAAACAAGTACACGAGCTTGACTCTTTTTTTCCATCCTGCAAAATAACAGAAAATCAATCCACAGGATAACCGACACTTCTTGAAAGTCCAAGCGATACAGAGTAGTAGATGTATTATGTGTTGAGAGACACAAATGTTTCCAACAGAAAATCTTTCATAGTGGATAGGAACCACTAATCATAAAAAATGGAGGAAAAAAAACTTGGAGAAAGGAAAGGAAGAGACTGACAGGCCTTGAACAAACCACTTAAAAGACATTTTACTCTGGTTTCCCTTTAAACAATCCTTTTGACTTGTATGAACAAATTCTTACTACTCCCTTTCTAAAATGCAATATTAATAGATATTAACCTAAGAATTTGCTTTATTCATACACTTTAAAGTAAAAGAAGTTTTTCAAAGACTGAATTTAAACTCTTTTCCATGTTATAATTTGAATGTGAAATCCACATTTAAAGCATGATAACATCAAGGAGTATGTATTCTAATCTATCCTGTGCCAATCTTTTAACTGTGAGCAAGTAATCTGAGCCTTAGTGTCTTTGATCATGAAGTGAAGAGAATGCACTAAATGATTCATTTATTTTTCAATGACTTAGTAAGTTTCCACTGTGTTCCAGGTAGAGTTCTGGGTGTTTAGGCTATAATAACATGGTCCCTACAAGCTCTAAATTTCAATGATTCTCTTAACAAATTACATGAAGTATGATTGAAACAGGCTTGCCTTTACACAACACTTCTTTCCACCTTGAAACAACAGAAAATCCTAAAGCAGACTCTTTGTAAGAATTTTAATTTTCATATGAAATTTTTTCAAAAAGAATTTAAATTTCCATAAAATTTACAAAATAGTATAAAATCAAATGACAGATGCCAACTGAAGCATATTCCAGAAACTGTGGGAAAAGATAATAAAATGCAAATTCATTTTTAAGTAGGGAAGCAATTTGCAATTAACTGGAGAACATTTTATTCCTAATTCTCCTCCCCTCAACTCTACCTCAGCAGCTAATCAACATATTTATTGAACATCTGCAAAGTATACAACAGTCTGTTGAATGCTATGGGAAGTGCACAGAAGTGGAAAACGCAAGTTCTATCTTCAAAAAGCCTATTTATCCTGGAGAAACAAGATGTAAAGTATACAACTGACTCTAAAAATTGTGCAACATATATCAGCTGAAAAGGGCTTCCTTCAGAGCAATCATCGGAGAGGTGGTGCTTTTTCTCCGATGTCATTTAACTGCTCGAAACACTTTGGGGACCATTCTTTCAAAGCTGACTTCCGATCTTGCCACACATCCTTTCCCTGTTTCATTAGTGGCAAATCTTCATCTTTGAGGGATGTTTTGTTTGTGCATGCATGCATGCTCAGTCACTTCAGTCATGTCTGATTCTATGTGGCCTCAAGGACTGTAGCCTGCCAGGCTCCTCTGTCCACAGGATTCTCCAGGCAAGAATACTGGAGTGGGTTGCCATGCCCTCCTCCAGGGGATCCTCCAGGCCCCAGGATCTAACCCATGTCTCCTGCAGCTCCTGAATTGCAGGTAGATTCTTTACCACTGAGCTACCAGCAATTCGCAAAGGGAACATCCCCTTCTCTCAAAAACACATGAAGCAACATTAATCTACTTTTACTTTAAAAGGCAATTCTTATCAGCATAAAACGAATTCCTTCTGGTTTAAAAATGTGGTCTTTTCACTGTACAGTGTTAAAACATAAACTGAGGCAAATTAAAAGAGTTTATTCAAGTAAGAATGGATTCCAAACTGGCAGTGTCAAACCAGGAGTAGTTAGGAGCATTCCAGGGATGGGAAGCTCAGGGAGACACATACATTTACAGAGAAAAGATGGAAGCAAAGCAAGAAAATCATTGATTGACTACAGCACAGTGCCTATTGGACGTTAGGTACTGACTGTCTTTAGGTTTAGATTTTGTAAACTTGAGGCATTTATAGGCTTAGATTTTGGATGGCTTACATATGACATTTGAGTCACCTCAGCCTCTTGCCTTATTTAATTAATTCAATAGTTGATATATCCTAAATGCACAATGTAATAAACAACAATGACTTCAGTTCAGTTCGGTCCAGCCACTCAGTCATGTCTGACTCTTTGCGACCCCCACAGACTGCAGCACGCCAGTCCTCCCTGTCCATCACTAACTCCCGGAGTTTACTCAAACTCACGTCCATTGAGTCAGTGATGCCATTCAACCATCTCATCCTCTGTCGTCCCCCTTCTCCTCCCACCTTCAATCTCTCCCAGCATCAGACTCTTCTCAAATGAGTCAGTTCTTCGCATCAGGTGGCCAAAGTACTGGAGTTTCAGCTTCAACAGCAGTCCTTCTAATGAATATTCAGGACTGATTTCCTTTAGGATGGACTGGTTGGATCTCCTTGCAGTCCAAGAGACTCTCAAGAGTCTTCTTCAACACCACAGTTTAAAAGCCTCAATTCTTTGGCGCTCAGCTTCCTTTAGAGTACAACTCTCACATCCATACATGATTATTGGAAAAACCATAGTCTTGAAGAGATGGACCTTTGTTGGCAAAGTAATGTCTCTGCTTCTTTATATGCTGTCTAGATTGGTCATAACTTTTCTTCCAAGAAGTAAACATCTTTTAATTTCATAGCTGTAGTCATCATCTGCAGTGATTTTGGAGCCCCCAAAATAAAGTCTGTCATTGTCTCCACTGTTTCCCCATCTATTTGCCATGAAATGATGGGACCAGATGCCATGATCTTAGTTTTCTGAATGTTGAGTTTTAAGCCAACTTTTTCACTCTCCTCTTTCACTTTCATCAAGAGGCTCTTTAGTTCTTCTTTGCTTTCTGCCATAAGTGTGGTATCATCTGCATATCTGAGGTTATTGATATTTCTCCCGGCAATCTTGATTGCAGCCTGTGCTTCATCCAGTCCAGCGTTTCTCATGATATAAGTTAAATAAGCAGGGTGACAATATACAGCCTTGACGTACTCTTTTCCCAATTTGTAATCAGTCTGTTGTTCCATGTCCAGTTCTAACTGTTGCTTCCTGACCTGCATACAGATTTCTCAAGAGGCAGGTCAGGTGGTCTGGTATTCCCATCTCTTTCAGAACTTTCCACAGTTTGTTGTGATCCACACAGTCAAAGGCTTTGGCACAGTCAACAAAGCAGAAGTAGATGTTTTTCTGGAACTCTCTCACTTTTTTGATGATCCAACAGATGTTACCAATTTGATCTCTGGTTCCTCTGCCTTTTCTAAATCCAGCTGGAACATCTGGAAGTTCTTGGTTCACATGCTGTTGAAGCCTGGCTTGGAGAATTTTGAGCATCACTTTGCTGGTGTGTGAGATGAGCATTCTTTGGGACTGGCAGCTGCATGGCACTGGAGCACCCAAGGAGATACCCCACATCCACGGGCAAAGGAGAAGCTCCAGTAGGATGGTAGCAGGAGCGAATTTATGTTGAGAACCAAACCCCATTCCAACTAGAGATGCTCAGAGGGCTCAAACAAACCTTGTGCGCACCAGGACCCAGGGAGCCCACAGAGACTGAGACAGAATCGTGCGTGAGTGTCTCCTGCAGAGGTCCGGGTCAGCCGTGGGCTGCCGCAGGGGCGGGGGCTCTGGGTGCAGCAGACCTGGGTGTGCACCTCTTGAGGAGGTCGCCATTAACCACAGAGCTGCCAGAACTTTCACAGACTGGGAAATAGAATCTTGGAGGGCACAAACAGAACCTTGTGCACACTAGGACCCAGGATAAAGGAGCAATGACCCCAGAAGAGACTAACCCAGACTTGCCCGGGAGTGGCCAGGAGTCTCTGGTGGAGGCGTGGGTCAGTGGTGGCCTGTTGCAAGGTTGGGGCACTGAGTGTAGCAGTACATGCATGGGACCTTTAGAAGGAGGTCGCCATTATCTTCATCACCTTCAACATAGTTTGGCCCCAGGTAAATAGCAGGAAGGGAACACAGCTCTACCCATCAACAGAAAATTGGATTAAAGATGTACTGAGCATGGCCCCATTCTATTGTATTGGACTGAATACAATAGAGAAAGGAATGTGTCAAGGCTGTATATTGTCACCCTGCTTATTTAACTTATATCATGAGAAACGCTGGACTGGATGAAACACAAGCTGTAATCAAGATAGCCGGGAAAAATATCAATAACCTCAGATATGCAGATGACACCACACTTATGGCAGAAAGCGAAGAAGAACTAAAGAGTCTCTTGATGAAAGTGAAAGAGGAGAGTGAAAAAGTTGGCCTAAAGCTCAACATTCAGAAAACTAAGATCATGGCATCTGGTCCCATCATTTCATGGCAAATAGACGGGGAAACAGTGGAAACAATGATAGACTTCATTTTGGGGGGGCTCCAAAATCACTGCAGATGGTGATTACAGCCGTGAAATTAAAAGACATTTACTCTTTGGAAGAAAAATTATGACCATTCTGAAGTGAAGTCACTCAGTCGTGTCCAACTCTTTGTGACCCTATGAACTGTAGCCCAACAGGCTCCTCCGTCCATGGGATTTTCCAGGCAAGAATACTGGAGTGGGTTGCCATTTCCTTCTCCAGAGGATCTTCCCAACCCAGGGATCAAACCTGGGTCTCTTGCATTGTAGGCAGACGCCTTACCATCTGAGTCACAGGGAAGTCCTTATGACCATTCTAGACAGCATATTAAAAAGCAGAGACATTACTTTGCCAACAAAGGTCCATCTCTTCAAGACTATGGTTTTTCCAGTAGTCATGTATGGATGTGAGAGTTGGACTCTAAAGGAAGCTGAGTGCCAAAGAATTGAGGCTTTTGAACTGTGGTGTTGGAGAAGACTCTTGAGAGTCTCTTGGACTGCAAGGAGATCCAACCAGTCCATCGTAAAGGAAATCAGTCCTGAATATTCATTGGAAGGACTGCTGTTGAAGCTGAAACTCCAGTACTTTGGCCACCTGATGCGAAGAACTGACTCATTTGAGAAGAGTCTGATGCTGGGAAAGATTGAAGGTGGGAGGAGAAGGGGACGACAGAGGATGAGATGGTTGGATGGCATCACCGACTCAATGGACATGAGTTTGAGTAAACTCTGGGTTCTGATGATGGACAGGGAGGCCTGGCATGCTGCAGTCCATGTGGTCACAAAAGTCAGACATGACTGAGTGACTGGACTGAACTGAACTGAGCATAGCCCCGCCCATCAGAAGAAGACCCAGTTTCCCCCTCAGTCTCTCCCATCAGGAAGCTTCCCATAAGCCTCTTATCCTTATCCATCAGAGGGCAGACAGAATGAAAACCACAATCAGAGAAAACTATCCAATCTGATCACATGGGCCACACCCCTGTCTAACTCAATGAAGCTATGAGCCATGCCATGTAGGGCCATCCAAGATGGACAGGTCATGGTGGAGAATTCTGACAATGACTTAAAGTGAAGTGAAGTCGCTCAGTCATGTCTAACTCTTTGTGACCCCATGGACTGTAGCCTACCAGGCTCCTCTGTCCATGGGATCTTCCAGGCAATAGTACTGGAGTGGATTGCCATTTCCTTCTCCATGACTTAGCACATGTTAAATGGGTGGCTTGGGTAAAAAGTCCCAGATTAGGAAACAATTACTGTCAAAGAGAAACAAAGGCAGTTATGAGAAAAGTTATAGAGAAAGTGATCTTGGCTTTCTAAAAACTTACTGCCAAGATACATTCAAAAGACCAGTGTTTTCCTTTTCCAGCTTGGTTTACCTAATCACATATTTATAATTTCCTTATTTACTTGTGATGACTTAGTGAAAAGATTGCTAGACCAAGTCTTGACTACCTGATATTTTGTACAGAGACTGTATACAAACTCCTTTAATTCTGAAAAACAAATTAATATATCAGGCATGGTTCTTTTACCTCTGGGTACAGATATTACTATGTTTATTATACTTCCTTTTAATCTTATAATCTTAGGTCTCAAATAACACTGTTAGTTAGATTAACTGTTATAGATTTTTAAAAGTCTTAGAACAAATGAAAGTAGGCAAACATTCATGAACAGTTTTTTTTTAATTCACCTGGAACAAAGTCACTAAGCATAGAGAACACTAGAGTCAAGTCTTTGTTAAGTTAGGGAGTTTTCTCTTTTCCATTATTTATTTTTTATCTTTCTTTGGTCTTGTTGCTTGTTCGCTTTCTTCCTTGTTTGACTTGTACACTAAATATGAGGCTATTTCTAACCTCAGTCATGATAAGGTAATGCAGTCTAGTGAAAAGACCATTGGTCTGAAATCCAGGAGAACCAAGGTCTTGCTTGGCTCTGACATGAATTACAGTGTAATTATCAGCAAGGTACATAAAATTGCTCACCTAAATTATTAATGAAAATGAAGTCAAAGCAAAGTGAAGACTAATCAGAATGGGGGCAGAAATAATAGCATGAACAAAGTTATGAGAGGGGAAGGGAGAATGAGTAGAATCCCAACTTGAGTATGGAGGGGAAGAAGAAAAAGTGAAATAAAAACCACTAAGAAATCATAATGAAGAAAGCAAGTGGGCTTATTGCAGAACAGCTTAAGGTTAAATAAGGCAGTTAAAGAAAATTAAAGAAGACCAAAAAAAGAGACAAAGAGGAGGGTCTGAGAGGAGGAGGAAGAAGAAGACAGGAAGGAGGAGGAGTGGCCTGTGCTGGGAGGAGCAGAAAGAGCTATCAAAAGAGGAAGGTAAGGAAAAGGAGAAGAAAAAGGAGAGGGTGGAGAAGAACAAGTAGGGCAAAGAGGAGGAAGATAAGGGAAAAAAAGAAAGCACTTGGCTATCCTGCATAGGACATGGATCATATAAATATGGCTTATACTTGCAATGAAATACTATGCAGAGTAGCAGAGATGATGAATATCTGCATTTTTCCAAAACAAAGCACTGAGGTAAAATATATTTATATTTATACGTAACAACATGCCTAGTGGGCACCTTTTGTGAAAATTATTATTATAATCCCACAATGGTCTGATTGCAACTTGAAAAGATACATATAAAAATGCTAATCATGGTTCTCCCTTGGAGACAGTACTATGGGTAATCCTTGGGTTTTTTCTTTTATCTTTTATGGGTGTTCTGGATTTTTTGCATTATGTTATTACAATACTCAGAAAACAGAACATTAAAGTCATGGGGTGAGAACCAGCAAGAGGCAAAAGTGAACCTGTAATGACTCAGGAGTTACCAGCAGCAAACAAGGTAAAGCTGGAGAAGCAGGCTACCTGCCAGGTTCAGTCTGCATTTAAGAGGGTCCCACTCCAGGGTTCTCGCCTGGAGAGTCCCAGGGACGGGGGAGCCTGGTGGGCTGCCGTCTATGGGGTCGCACAGAGTCGGACACGACTGAAGCGACTTAGCAGCAGCAGCAGCAGCGGCGGCATGGTCCCACTAAGTGAAATCCTTTTATGTTAAATTAATGGCTGCAAAGATCAGCATGAACACTATGAGAATTCACTCTGCACTGGGGGAGGCAATGTGAGCCATGATTAATAAGAATGATTTTTATGGTTTATTATCTTCTATTTTACTGATAAGAAGGCAAAAGCAAGCAACCACTGCACTTAAAGTTAAATTTCAAATTCCATATACCATGCTGAAAGAATTTTCAGAGCAAGAATTCTGGTTATTAAAAAAAAAAAAAGAAAAAAAGCACCAAATCAAAAATGAAAGTAGAAACCCTCCAAAAAACATAATTAAGATGGCAAAAGGAAGTACAAATAACAAAAGCTGAAAATCATATGCAAAGCTAAACAAAATCTGTGCCCATAGAAACTAATATAACATAAAAACTATAAAATATTATTTTAAGAGGCCACAAATAAAGAGAGATGAGAGTTAAAGAAAGAGACATTGAATGCAAGCTAGCTTAATGCTTCAACGGTATCGGCTTTGGCACCAAATGGGTGTGAGTTTAAGTAATAGCTCTACTACTTAATATTAATAGTTCTATGTCCTTTGGAAAGTTACTTGGGTCTTAGCTAATGCAGTAAGACAAGAAAAGGAAATAAAAGGTATATACACAATGGGAAGAAATAAAACTGTCTTTGTTGGCAAATGGACATGACTGTCTATGTAGAAAATGCTAAAGGATCAACAAAAAAGCTCCTGAAACATAATAAGCAAGTCTGGCAAGGTTACAAGATGCAGGTTAACATACAGAAGTCAGTTGCTTTCCAATATGCCAGCAATGAACAATCAGAATTTGAAATCAAAATCATAATAGTATATATACTAGTATCCCTTAAAATTAACTACTCAGGTATAAATCTAACAAAATATGTGGAAGACCTATATGAGGAAAAGCACAAAACTATGATGAAAGAAATCAAAGAACTATTCTATTCATGCATTAGAAGACAATGAATAGTTGTCAAAATGTTAGTCCTTCCCAAGTTGATCAACAGACTCAGTGCAATCCCAATCAAAATCCCAGAATGTTATATTGTCGATATTTTTTTATTCTAAATCTATATGAAAACAAAAAATTCCTAGAATAGCTAACACAACATTGAAGGAAAGAAAGAAGTTGGATAACTGACACTATCTAACTTCAAGACTTACTATGAAGCTAGAGTAATCAAGATGGTGCAGTACTGATGAAAGAATAGATAAATAGATCAATGGAACAGAATAGAGAACCTAGAAATAGACACATATAAACCTGGTCTGCTTATCTTTGACAAAGAAGCAAAACCAACACAATGGAGAAAGTCTTTTCTCGCGTTCTGTGGCTTTTCTTCTCATTCTGTTGGCATTGTCTTTTGCAAGAAGGTTTAAATGGTGCTGAAATAAGTGGACATCCATATAAAAACAAAAACAAGAGTCTAGACACAGACTTGACACCCTTCACAAAAAAATGAACTCAAAATGGATCATAGACCTAACTATAAATGCAACACTCTAAAACTCCTAGACGATAAGATAGGAGAAAACCTAGATGACCCTGAGTACGGCCATGTTTTTTTTAGATACAACATCAAAAGCATAATGAAAGAATTGATAGCCCGGACTTGATTAACATTTAAAACTTCTCCTTGCAAAAGACAATGCCAATAGAATGAAAAGACAAGCCACAGAATGTGAGAAAATATTTGCAAAAGACAAATATCTGATATCTGATAAAGACTTAAGCAATATACAATAAGAAAACAATCAATTAAAAAATGAGCCAAAGACCTTAACAGACACTTCATCAAAGAAGACTTACAGATGGCAAATAAGGATATGAAAAGATGCTCCATATCATATGTCATCAGGGAAAAGCAAATTGAAACAAGATAACACTACAGGCCTATTAGAATGGCCAAACTCAGAACACTGACACCACCAAATACAGGCAAGGAACACTCATTCATTGCCAGTGGGAATGTAAGATGGTACAGACACTTTGGAAGACAGTTTGGCAATTTCTTACAAAACTAAACATATTCTTCCCATACAATTCAGCAATGATGCTCCTTGATATTTACCCAGAGAAGTTGGAAACTTATGTCCATATAAAGACCTGTACACAGATATTTACAGTATTTTTTTCCTAATTGCCAAAACTTGGAAGCAACTAAGATATCCTTAATTAGGTGAATGGATAAATAAACTATGAGACATCCAAACATCAGAATCTTGTTATAGCCCCCCAGCCCCCAAATGAGCTATCAAGCCATGAAAAGACATGGATGACTCTTAAACGCACATCACTAAATACAAGAAGCCAAATTTGAAAAGGTACATAGTGTATGATTGTAACTATATGACATTCTGAAAAAGGCAAAATCATATATGGAAATAATAAAAAGATTAGTGGTTGCCAGGAGTTGTGGGAAAAGAGAGATGGATATGTGAAACACGGAGAATTTTAGGGCAGTGAACATACTCTATATCATACTACAATGATGGATACATTACACATTTGTTTGAACCCATGGAATGTACAATACCAAGAGTGAAATGGAAATGATGGATTTTTGGTGATTATGATGTGTCAATGGATGTACACCAGTTGTAACAAATGTACTGATCTGGTGGGGGATATTGATAATGGGGGAGGTTACACAAGTGTGGAGACAGGGAATATATGGGATATCTCTGTACTTTCCTCTAAATCTTGCTATGAACCTAAAACTGCTCTTTAAAAAAAAAATTACTTGGAATTTGATTTTAGATTCCTTATCTGTAGAATAGAGAAAATAATACTACCCACTCCATAGGATTATTGTGAGGATTAAATGACATGTCTGTAAACTAAGTATGCCACAAATGGTTATTATTGTCACAGAGATCATTTTATGTACCAAAGTACAGAGGAATAAAGCATTACTAAAAGGAAGAAAAACAAAAACTGCCTAAGAGAAAAGTGTGCATGACAAAAAATCACTCACATATGATCCTTAAATAAATTCTCCTGCATTCTGATCAAGATGATTGGAGAAAATGGGAGAAAAAGCAAATCTATGCAAAAAAAGGAGCTTTGGAAAAGTGAGAGGGGGCAGTGACATATTAAAAAGAAACAAGGAGGGACTCCCCTAGTGGTCCTAGTGGTTAAAAGTCTGCCTTGCAATGCAGGGGACTCAGGTTCAATCTCTGGTCAGGGAACGAAGATCTCACACGCCTCTGAGCTACTGAGCCTGTGCACAAAAGATCCTGCTTATGGCAACTAAGACCCAACAGAGACAAACAAATAATTACTAAAAGAAAAAAGAAAAAATGTTAACAAGGAAGTTTGAGGTTGGACATAAATATACTCTATTGAACTTTCAACGACTAGAGTTCAAAGTGTATTAAAGAGTCAGGAGGTTAATTAGCTAGAAAGTAAAATCCACTGCGAAAAGTACGCAGTCTGAGTTAATAAGTTTATCTGAATCAGACAACTGACTGCCAATAGGAAGAAAGGAATCTCTAAGATGTAAAGTAGTATCTTGCATATTCAGCGTTTCAGTTTATAAAGCGCTTTCATATATTAGTGTCTTTGTTTTCTTTTGACCTTTACAACATCCTCATGAGTAAAACAGAACTAATATAGTATCCTAATTTTAGAGACAAGGAGAATGACAATCCAAGAATATAAATTACTTGCTCAACATCACACAGAAGGTATTGGGACTAAGCTCCTTAATTATTTACCGAACACCTATTTTACAGCAGGCAGGAACTCCGCAAAGAACCGAGGACTGAAACATAAATAAAAGAATCTGCATGTTGTTGGAATTCATAGTACCCAAAGGAACATCCAAGATTCAAACTTCAGGGCCGTGATAATTAATTCCCATCAGCCTTTTCAGAATGACTTCCCACCCTCTCACCCTGCTCTCTGTCCTAAAGCTGTTTTTCCTGAATGGGCCATTACTACAGGCTTCCTGTCCTCTGGTTTCCATTTAAGATGGACAATTAGGAAGCACTAGAGGGAATTCAGGGGGAGAAAGAAAGGAGAAATCAAGATCTTTATTCCTCTGATACCCCCTTGTACAGTTGACTCAGGCCGTCAATGACCCTCAAATGGAGAACACAGCTCTTCTCAAGACAACTCTATTCCCAGATTCTCAGAACTGCACCTTCCTCTCCATCCTTTGGGTCCAAGGGCGGGAATAATTTTGCCATTACTGGTCCCTGACTCAGGCACGACTCTTCTACCCAACTCTCACCTTATAAATCAATCTTCCTGAAATTATTCTACTTTGAGTGGTCTGTTTCCTATTGGATCTTGAAAGAATCACTGGTGCTGGAAATGGCCATAAAAAACAGACCTCAAAATGGAATATAATTGGGTTTTTCATATATTCAAAGTATGGGGAAATGGAACAGAGGTTACCCATAGGTGGGCTGCATTTTCTCAGCAAAGCCCAGAACGTGAAAGGGTTCTGCAAGATCTAGGCTGTGCTGTAAGTTTTCCTGCCATTTGGTTCTTACAACCCAGCAGACTAAGTGTTATTAGAAAAGTCTGTGACACATAAGGATGCTGAAAGGAGCCTTCTGGCAAGCCCTGGTCAGAGAATTCACAGCACAGACCCCTAAGATGTTAGGGTAAACCATGGCCTCTTTTGCCAGTAACTATTCTTTATCTCAGGGCTTCCCAGGTGGCGCTAGAGGTAAAGAACCCACCTGTCAGTGCAGGAGACATAAGAGACACAGGTTCTATTCTTGGGTTGGGAAGATCCCCTGGAGGAGGGCATGGCAACCGACTCCAGTATTCTTGCCTGGAGAATCCTCATGGACAGAGGAGCCTGGTGGGCTACAGTTCACAGGGTCACAAAGACTCAGACAAAACAAGCAACTGAGCATGCACGCACACAATTTTTACCTCAAAAGCTGTGACTTGCTTGCTCCTAAGTCCTTGGAGAGACTTATCTTGTGTCCATGGGACACCAAGTGGGTGAGAGATCACGCCCAACATGAACTGGAAGTTATCTGATCCAACAAGTCATAAATTCAGTTGCCCACACCAGCATTCCATTATCAAGTTTCTAAACAAAAACAAGCCCATACCAGCCTTGAAGATACAAGCCAATTACAATGGCAGTTGATTCAGACCCTCATAACCTAAGCCTAATACTGCATCTCTTTTTCCTTAACAACAGTAAGGCTACATGGAGTGTTTCCTATGGCCAGTTAACTGTGAATAGTGTTCCAGCACCAACCAGCTATACAATCTTACTCACAATGAACTTAAAATATAGTGATAAGGATAAACCCTCCAAGTGGGCAGAACTTTTAAGTGTGATGTTGAACTTCATGTAGAAGTAATGGCCTGAGATATAGGTCTACACTAACTCATGAGTGAGAGCTCAAAGAGCGGGCCAGGTGAACAGAGACTTTCAAAAAACAAAGTTGGAAACTGGTGGGAGAGATCTGGGGGAAAATATATAGACAGACCACTTGTAAAAGGCACAGAATGTGAAGACCATTCTATTCTGTTGAATCTCATAAGAGGCTATCCCCTAGGATGGTCTCAATAATAAGTGCACAAGAAGACTGTAAATATCATTTGGCATCTTTCATTAGCCATCCCGGAGTTTGCTTAATGGCCTGTACACAAAGAAGTCAGATTAGTAGGGATGAAGACAATTCATGGGGGATTCCAAAGTGCTCTAACATAAACTTGGAGAGAAAGAGGAGAGGGGGACCGGGGTATTTATTCCCTGGGCTCCCTCTTTGGTGGGGAGGGGGTGGGTAACTTAGGCTGGCTATGACCCTAATTAAAGATCACTGCTCCACTGAACACTGGCTTTCTGTACAAAACTAGTTCCCCCCAAGTTCTAGTAAACTTCCTCCCCCTTCCCTTTGGACATAAGATTGCTAACAGTTTCACCAGTTCAAGTTCCAGGTTTACTGCACTTTCGTCTGTGGCGGCTAAGCCATACCTTGCCCCAAGTTTTGTAAATTGCCCATTTTCTATTTTGTGTCTTTACTTGAAAATGCCATCTCTTCTGGAAAGGATGATTGATTCAAACTCATCTGCTCATTCCCCATACAACAATCCCAGACTATGTACATACATTTTTTATTTAAGTCGGTCAGTCGTGTCCAACTCTGTGACCCCATGGACTGTAGCCCTACCAGGCTCCTCCATCCATGGGATTTTCCAGGCAAGAATACTGGAGTGGGTTGCCATTTCCTTCTCCAGTGTACATACTATTAAATATATTTCAACAGAAAAACTTGCAAAAAGGATAAAATAAACACAAAGATATCAAGAGTTAAAGGCGCTATTCTGCTGCTGCTTAGTCACCTCAGTCATGTCAGACTCCCTGTGACCCCGTGGACTGTAGCCCACCAGGCTCCTCTGTTCATGGAATTCTCCAGGCAAGAATACTGGAGAGGGTTGCCATGCCCTCCTCCAGGGGATCTTCCCAACCCAGGGATTGAACCTGGGTCCCCTGCACTGCAGGCAGATTCTTTACCACTGAGCCACCAGGGAAGCCCTAAAAGCAATATACAATATAAAATTTCAATGGATTTGTTTTTATAACTATATTTTCAAGGGATTTCAATGGACTTTGTAGCTGATGATTCCTTTGTCCTTCCTCTAGCCCTAAGAAGTCAGTCTCAGCTCACTAAAACCACAATCAAACTTCACATGAGAAAGGAGAAATTATTTTTATTCTTTAATGCCTATAACCAAATATAATTCAAATGTATTTAGTCTCTAGTCATTTGGTTTCAGGAAAAAACTTCATAACCATTTTCAAAACTCTCCATGCCAATGAAAATAACCATTAACAAGAAAATAACAATTTCCAGAAACCTTGAAAATGGTTTCCTTTCCCTCTGCCTCTTCTGTGAAATGAGACTGAAGTTGTTTAGCTCCTTAGGAGTTGAAATAATAGTCTCTCATTTTCAGTTGGGGACCATATCACTTTACTATCCTAAAAAAATAATTGAAGAGAAATCTGAGGGGTTTTCAAGAAATTATGCTCCTATTTTGCCAACGAAACTTAAAGTATATAGTAATTAAGTATTTACAGTTGTCCTAATGGACCACTTACACCACTCTGAAAGGAAACCTACTGTTTCTACAGACCGGGAGGGCATTAATGCTCTGATACATTCGGGAAGCAGAATACCATTTCTTATAAAAAGCCTGCATAATGTACTCCCCAACCCACGCAACCCTCATTATTACTGAGAAGTCTTAAAGGGACTCAGAAGGCACTAAGAAATTGGTTAAGTTTTCATGTAAGTTGGAGAAATTTGCTGCTGCGCTCCTGAAAAATGAGGCTCCCCAAAGGCAGGGATACCTACATTGCTCATTATTAAGTCCTACAGAAAAGTTCAGATGAGGAGACAAGAGCGGGGTGGGATGTGGTAGAGGAACCGCCCCCACGCAGCAGCTGCCTGTGGTGTAATTACCATCTGACATGAATTATGTGAAATGAACTGAAATACAGAAGATCCCACCCAGTGTACTACAAGTGATTGACTACCCAGGCCTGCAAAAGATGAAGGTGGGCTGTCTCATTTGCAGAGAACTAGAAGCACAAGTTTCTTAGGGCAAGAAGCTCAGGAAAGTGATAAGAGACCAGGGATGACAGATGACAAGAAGGACAAGAGCAAGTGCCAGCTGCAGTCACTGCAATAGAAGAAGCGATGATGGCCATATGGGGTGTTAAGAAACAGGCAGTCTGCCAGTAGTGAACAAAGTGAGCAACAAAGGGTTAACCCTGCTCTCTGAGACGGCAGCCAGTCCCTGGTCTCTATATATCTCAATAATTTAGTAAAACAGAGCATCTGTTCTTAGTATGTGGAGAGTGAGGGGTGAGAATTACACAGGTCATAGGGTACCAGGACCTCCTTTCCTCTTAAAGAGATAAATATGATTCTCTGCAGGTTTGCTCACCGGTTAAAGAAAAGAAGAATTTTATTCAGGTTCAGCTGATTTACAATGTTGTGTTAATTTCCGCTGTATGGGAAAGTAACTCTGTCATACATATATATATATTCTTTTTTTAAAATAAAGATGTAATTTCATTGGCTTTGTTTCCACTTTTTGTTTGTTTGCTTTTTGTTGTTGGGTTTCGTTGTTTTTATTTTTTTATTTTTTGGCTGTGCCACTTGGCATGTGGCATCAAACCCGCACCCACTCCATTAAAAGCTCAGAATCTTAACCACTGGACCACATATACAGTATTTCTTTATAGTCAAGAAAAGAAATTTTATACTGAGGAATTGAGCATGAAAGACATAGGACATACTCAGGGAGCACAGAAGAGTAAGAATGAAAACAGTCGTAGAGAAAGTGCAAGTCACTCAGCCACGTCCAACTCTCTGCGACCCCATTGACTACACAGTGCATGGCATTCTCCAGGCCAGGATACTGGAATGGGTAGCCTTTTCCTTCTCCAGGGGATCTTCCCAACCCAGGGATCGAACCCAGGCCTCCTGCATCGTAGGTGAATTCTTTACCAGCTGAGCTACAAGGGAAGCCCAAGAATACTGGAGTGGGTAGCCTATCCCTTCTCCAGCGGATCTTCCTGACCCGGGTATCAAACCAGGGTCTCCTGCATTGCAGGCAGATTCTTTACCAACTGAACTATCAGGGAAGCTCAACAGCAGCAGTACAAGTCATTTAATCATCACAATAACCTTAAGAGGTTATTAGTCCCATTTTATAGATGAGGAAACTGAAGTATAAAGAGATTAAGTAATGCCCAGAGTCATATCTCTAAAAAAGAGTAGAGACATTATTTAAACTTCTATGCCAAACAAGCTATGCCTATGATCTCCAGGAAAGCTGGGGTTTTATTTCCTCTTATTCATTTCTGTTCATCCAGTATGTAGCACTACAAGCATTCTGAACATTTGGTGTCTGAATAGATGAAGGTGAAGTAATAGTAAAAGTACATTTTTTTCTCATGACAAATTCACAAACCATTGTCATATGCAGCATCTATTCTATTCCAATCTCTCCAAAGAGCAAACATAATGGGCATTTATACAATGTGGGAAGGTTTTGCATAGAAAAATGTTCCTTAATCAATTCCAAACTGGTTCATCTACATTTAAAAAAAAAATCTCTGAAAGTGCATAAGTGTTTTTGTTGTTCTTTGTTTTCTTACCAATTCTTTACTGTCATGGAGCCAGATCAAAAGCTCCTAGCAGACAAAGATTTCATCTTCATTTCAGCCCCAAATTTAACACAGCTGAGACTTCCCTGGTGGTTCAATGGTTAGAACTCTGTACTTCCACTGCAGGAGGCCTGGATTCCAACCCTGGTCAAGGAACTAAGATAGGATCCCACATGCCTGTTGCACTGTGCATCCAAAAATTAATTGAATATATATATGGAGGTGTTCAATAAATTTTTAAAAATAAATCAGGGGGAGAGGAGACTTGTTTTGCTCAACTGAATGGACTGACGGAATGCCAAAATCACACCTTAGTCAGCAGATGTCAGCACCTCTACAGCCATCCCAGTGACCACCAAAGGACTGAAGGCTTTAATCAGCAGCCATTTTGCATCTAATTCAAGGATAGCTACACGGTTTTAAGAAGATTGTTGGAGGAAAGGATGAAAATCATAGTAGCAACAAGGCAACTAACACCACTGAGTGCTTACCATCTGAAAGGAGCTCTTCTAAATGCCTTGAGCTGAGTCCCTCTAACATCCAATCACAGATGAAGTGATGTGAGAGGTAGAGGTGAGGCCAGGACCAAAATCCACCTTGCTGGAGATGGAAAAGCCACTGGACCAAGATGATTTGACTCTTAAGCCCATGCAATAGAAGGCAAAAAAGGCTGCCCAGGACCGAGTTTTTCCAGATAAGAAATTTTGAGTTCAGTAATTTATTGCTACAGTAATGGGTTATTTTATTGCTATTGCCAGTTTCCCGAAAGGTGCCAGATTCGAGTACCTCTGGTTCTGAGTAGAATACACTAAGCTGATGTGCTGAGGTTTGCTAACACTTCAGACACACTTAAAATAATACCTCCAATCATTGAGGGGATAAAACACCATCCTCCAGCTTTCAAATCTACTCCATAGAATCTGCTGTTTACAGACCAAAGTACAGACAGGGAAAAAGATACAGTTTTCTGACTGTCCCTTCCTGAATTTGTTACATTTAGTAAAATGTAATTTTAGAACCAGGTGCTTACTTGGGATGATCAATATTTATTTAAGTAGAACACAGTAACACTCACTTTGAAGAAAAAGTTTGATCTAAAATTTTCCTCAATGTCATTTCATACCAACATCTATTGTGTCTTAGCTACTCTGACCTTCTTTCAATTCCTAAAACCAATCAAACTCTTTCCCACCCTGGAGATTTTGCACTTTCTGTTTCCACAGCCCTGACCTTCTTCTCCCTGATCTTTGCATGCATAGCTGCTTCCTATAGCTTAAATATGTCCCTGACCACCCAAACTGGATATGCAGACATCATCACATCACCACATTTCAACTCGCTGCACAGCATCTGTAACCCTATCATGTTAGGCCGTGTGCCTACAGAGTGCCAGAGATCAGACACATTTTCTGTCTAATTTGCCCCAACCTCTCCAGGGTATGGAACGAAGATTGGCGCTGGGCATGTGATCACAGGATACATGAGTGAATGACAGAATGGAAAACTGAATACCATCCTCCTGCCCATTAACACAGCCTCACTGATGTGGCCTGTAGACCAGGATATCATTCAGGACATGAACCATTACCCCAAAAGAAGGCTCACTTTAAGACCGCCTTGGTTATTTTAATATATAAGTTAAGTGACTGAAATTTTGGTCAAAGTCACAACAACTACAAAGAATCCAGAGAAATTTTCTGCAAAAATGATACCCTCCCAGTAAATAATTTTTGCAATTTTACTTTCCAAATGTAAAACAATCTCTAGATTTGCTCATTTTACAACCTAGAAAACTGTTGATGATCCCTCACTTCAGTTTTTCTGATATGTATTTTATAACCTAATAATAAAAGTAGATGAACTAGAAAGCATCAAGCCAGATGCATGGTTTACTAACACTTCAAAAGTAATAATCTTTACTGGTGTCTTCTGAGCTATTGAATTTTTTTCCTTTAATCTGCCTTCACTGAGTTGCTATAAAGGTTTAATAAAGTCATGCTTGTTAAGCAATTTGATAATCTTAAGTAGAAGAAGGTTCAATAAAGTTTGTTCTTTTTTTTTTTAACTTTTAATGCTCTGATGCTTGATGTCAGAAATAAAAAGCAAACAATAATTTTAAAAAGAAATGGGGTCATGTACACTCTGCTATAGTAAAATGGAGAACCAAGGACCTACTGTATAGCACGTGAAAATCTCGTCAGTGTTGTGTGGCAGGCTGGATGGGAGTGAGGTTTGGGGGAGAAGGGATACATGTATATGTATGATTGAGTCTCTTCACTGTTCACCTGACCACAACACTGTTAATCAGTGACACCCCAATACAAAATAAAAAGTTTAAGGTTTGAAAAAAATACCAACTGAATAATCAAGTTTTAATATTAAAAAAGAAAGAAATGGAGGCTTACACATTAAGGTCTCTCCTTTTGATTGATAAAAACTCAAACTTATAACAGATCTGGATATATTGGGCCACTGATCAACACAGTGAGCAAAGTTAAAGACAGGAGAAAGTCACAACTTAACTAACAGAAATGAGTTATTAACCTAATTGCACTGAAATCTTCAAAAAGGGACTAAAATCGCCTATCTAAAAAGCAAGTACACAGCAAACTCAAATTTCACCTCCCATCAATGATCTGACTGTAACCTGATGGTACATTTATTAACAGCAAATACTTAATTTGGTCTTAAACACCTTCAATTACTTTTATTCACTAAGATAATCAATGAAGTATTGATAGTTATAAAAGTGCTATGTGTGATCAGGACATTTGCCTCAGACATAAAACTGGATAGGAAAAGATAAGCAGATAAATACCTAAAGGGGGTGTGTGTGTGTGTGTGTGTGTGTGTGTGTGTGTGTGCGTGTGTAACAATCTGCTGACGTCCTGCTATAGACTGTAGCAGTGTCAAACTCAAAACACGTCTTGGCAAGACCACAGTTCATTTGCAAAATACTTTAGCCCTGTGATCTTTCTAATTTAGGATTCTTATTTTTTAAATATACAGAATAAATATAACACAGAATAACAGAATATAGAATAAATTTCACCTCCCCAAGAGCTTCTACTCAGGACATGACTTTTACTTATTACACTAAAACATCTCATGCTTTGGCAAATTTTCCATCATGCAATGCACTGAGTAAAACTTACTCACCAGGTCTTGATCCAGTATTCCCAAACTGCAAGATGTAGCATGTAAAGAATATAGCACCACATAAATATTTTTAAATGAGCAAACAGCAGATATAAAGAGGCCTATTTTGGCAAGTTCAGTGTTTATGATATGGACATCTTTTATAACTCAACCTTAAAATATTTGAAAAAGCTGATGTTAAAGACACACCAGCAATAGAATATATATTTACATTTTTTCCATTGCGTATGCTGCCTTGCATAATAAAATTAAGCAAGGACACACTAAAACTAAGCAACTCTTTCTGATGCCCAGAATAATTTACTTGAACCTCTTCTTTTTTTCTCATTTTTCAAAATAAAAATCTTTGGCATTCACTCTCAATTTTTTTATCAATCAACATGCACAGCAAAGCAACACAATTCTTCATTATGCTAATGGAGGAAAAATTAACTTGACATCAAGCCTAATTGAGTAAAACCTCACTAATTCTCCTAAATAAGGATAAGTCCTGCTTGATTAGTGAAAGCAATTTAGTATAGAACATGTTTAGATAAGTACACTTCTGTTGCTTCCAAGAATTCACACAAACAAACAAAATCCACAGCCAGCATGAGGTGTGACCAAAGGCCTTGATAAAACCCACCATGGTATTGTTTCCTTAATTTCTCTTTCTGTTTTCTCATTGTTAGTGTATAGAAATGCAAGGGATTTCTGTGTATTAATTTTATATCCTGCAACTTTACTATATTCGTTGATTAGCACTAGTAATTTTCTGGTAGAATCTTTAGGGTTTGCTATGTAGAGGATCATGTCATCTGCAAACAGCGAGAGTTTCACTTCTTCTTTTCCTATCTGGATTCCTTTTACTTCTTTTTCTGCTCTGATTGCTGTGGCCAAAACTTCCAAGACTATGTTGAATAGTAGTGGTGAGAGTGGGCACCCCTGTCTTGTTCCTGATTTCAGGGGAAATGCTTTCAATTTTTCACCATTGAGGGTGATGCTTGCTGTGGGTTTCTCATATATAGCTTTTATTATGTTGAGGTATGTTCCCTCTATTCCTGCTTTCTGGAGAGTTTTAATCATAAATGGGTGTTGAATTTTGTCAAAGGCTTTCTCTGCATCTATTGAGATAATCATATGGTTTTTATCTTTCAATTTGTTAATGTGGTGTATTACATTGATTGACTTGCGGATATTAAAGAATCCTTGCATTCCTGGGATAAAGCCCACTTGGTCATGGTGTATGATTTTTTTAATATGTTGTTGGATTCTGTTTGCTAGAATTTTGTTAAGGATTTTTGCATCTATGTTCATCAGTGATATTGGCCTGTAGTTTTCTTTTTTTGTGGCATCTTTGTCTGGTTTTGGAATTAGGGTGATGGTGGCCTCATAGAATGAGTTTGGAAGTTTACCTTCATCTGCTATTTTCTGGAAGAGTTTGAGTAAGATAGGTGTTAGCTCTTCTCTAAATTTTTGGTAGAATTCAGCTGTGAAGCCGTCTGGTCCTGGGCTTTTGTTTCCTGGAAGATTTTTGATTACAGTTTCGATTTCCTTGCTTGTGATGGTTCTGTTAAGATCTTCTATTTCTTCCTGGTTCAGTTTTGGAAAGTTATACTTTTCTAAGAATTTGTCCATTTCATCCAAGTTGTCCATTTTATTGGCATAGAGCTGCTGGTAGTAGTCTCTTATGATCCTTTGTATTTCAGTGTTGTCTGTTGTGATCTCACCCTTTTCATTTCTTATTTTGTTAATTTGGTTCTTCTCTCTTTGTTTCTTAATGAGTCTTGCTAATGGTTTGTCAATTTTGTTTATTTTTTCAAAAAACCAGCTTTTAGCTTTGTTGATTTTTGCTATGGTCTCTTTAGTTTCTTTTGCATTTATTTCTGCCCTAATTTTTAAGATTTCTTTCCTTCTGCTGACCCTGGGGTTCTTCATTTCTTCCTTCTCTAACTGCTTTAGGTGTAGAGTTAGGTTATTTATTTGGCTTTTTTCTTGTTTCTTGATGTAAGCCTGTAATGCTATGAACCTTCCCCTTAGCACTGCTTTTACAGTGTCCCATAGGTTTTGGGTTGTTGTGTTTTCATTTTCATTCATTTCTATACACATTTTGATTTCTTTTTTGATTTCTTCTATGATTTGTTGGTTATTCAGAAGCGTGTTATTTAGCCTCCATATGTTTGAATTTTTAACAATTTTTTTCCTGGAATTGAGATCTAATCTTACTGCACTGTGATCAGAAAAGATGACTGGAATGATTTCAATTTTTCTGAATTTTTCAAGACCAGATTTATGGCCCAGGATGTGATCTATTCTGGAGAAGGTTCCGTGTGCACTTGAGAAAAAGGTGAAATTGATTGTTTTGGGGTGAAATGTCCTATAGATATCAATTAGGTCTAGCTGGTCCATTGTATCATTTAAGGTTTGTGTTTCCTTGTTGATTTAAGGAAACAATACCATTCACCATTGCAACAAAAAGAATAAAATACTTAGGAGTATATCTACCTAAAGAAACAAAAGACCTGTACATAGAAAACTATAAAACACTGATAAAAGAAATCAAAGAGGACACAAACAGATGGAGAAACATACCGTGTTCATGGATTGGAAGAATCAATATTGTCAAAATGGCTATTCTACCCAAAGCAATCTATAGATTCAATGCAATCCCTATCAAGCTACCAACGGTATTTTTCACAGAACTAGAACAAATAATTTCACAATTTGTATGGAAATACAGAAAACCACGAATAGCCAAAGTAATCTTGAGAAAGAAGAATGGAACTGGAGGAATCACCCTCCCTGACTTCAGACTCTACTACAAAGCCACAGTCATCAAGACAGTATGGTACTGGCACAAAGACAGAAATATAGATCAATGGAACAGAATAGAAAGCCCAGAGATAAATCCACGAACCTATGGACACCTTATCTTTGACAAAGGAGGCAAGGATATACAATGGAAAAAAGACAACCTCTTTAACAAGTGGTGCTGGGAAAACTGGTTAACCACTTGTAAAAGAATGAAACTAGAACACTTTCTAACACCATACACAAAAATAAACTCAAAATGGATTAAAGATCTAAATGTAAGACCAGAAACTATAAAACTCCTAGAGGAGAACATAGGCAAAACACTCTCTGACATAAATCTCAGCAGGATCCTCTATGACCCACCTCCCAGAATATTGGAAATAAAAGCAAAACTAAACAAATGGGACCTAATGAAACTTAAAAGCTTTTGCACTACAAAGGAAACTATAAGTAAGGTGAAAAGACAGCCCTCAGATTGGGAGAAAATAATAGCAAATGAAGAAACAGACAAAGGACTAATCTCAAAAATATACAAGCAACTCCTGAAGCTCAATTCCAGAAAAATAAATGACCCAATCAAAAAATGGGCCAAAGAACTAAACAGACATTTCTCCAAAGAAGACATACAGATGGCTAACAAACACATGAAAAGATGCTCAACATCACTCATTATTAGAGAAATGCAAATCAAAACCACAATGAGATACCATTACACGCCAGTCAGGATGGCTGCTATCCAAAAGTCTACAAGCAATAAATGCTGGAGAGGGTGTGGAGAAAAGGGAACCCTCTTACACTGTTGGTGGGAATGCAAACTAGTACAGCCACTATGGAAAACAGTGTGGAGATTTCTTAAAAAACTGGAAATAGAACTGCCATATGACCCAGCAATACCACTTCTGGGCATACACACCGAGGAAACCAGATCTGAAAGAGACACGTGCACCCCAATGTTCATCGCAGCACTGTTTATAATAGCCAGGACATGGAAGCAGCCTAGATGCCCATCCGCAGATGAATGGATAAGGAAGCTGTGGTACATATACACCATGGAATATTACTCAGCCGTTAAAAAGAATTCATTTGAATCAGTTCTAATGAGATGGACGAAACTGGAGCCCATTATACAGAGTGAAGTAAGCCAGAAAGATAAAGAACATTACAGCATACTAACACATATATACGGAATTTAGAAAGATGGTAACGATAACCCTATATGAAAAACAGAAAAAGAAACACAGAAGTACAGAACAGACTTTTGAACTCCGTGGGAGAAGGTGAGGGTGGGATGTTTCAAAAGAACAGCATGTATATTATCTATGGTGAATCAGATCACTAGCCCAGGTGGGATGCATGAGACGAGTGCTCGGGCCTGGTGCACTGGGAGGACCCAGAGGAGTCGGGTGGAGAGGGAGGTGGGAGGGGGGATCGGGATGGGGAATACGTGTAACTCAATGGCTGATTCGTGTCAATGTATGTCAAAACCCACTGAAATGTTGTGAAGTAATTGGCCTCCAACTAATAAAATTAAAAAAAAAAAAAAAAAAAAACCCACCATGTTGTATGGGTAAGACTAATGTGGCATCTCAATTCCATAGTAACAATTTGGTGTTTCTTTAGAGAACTTGAAAACTTTAGGTGCATCTTCCTAACATACTATTTCAAAAGCAGTTTTTATAGAGGATACCCAAAGTACTCTATGGAGAAGGGAATGGCTACCCACTCCAGTATTCTGGCCTGGAGAATTCCATGGACTGTATAGTCAGTCCATGGGGTCGCAAAGAGTCAGACACAACTGAACGACGTTCATTTTCACCTTCAAGTACTCTACAATCCAGTCTAAAAGGAAAATATAACAAATCATAAGTTATTAGTTATGATATATAAGTAGAATCGAAATTAATGAGGTTTCACTCTGGCGGGAATCCTCAAGTTATACTGCAGAAATTCACTTGTAAGTTCGATGTTAGAAATCAGAACTGATTAGAGCAATGTTCCCATTGGGAAGGTCATGTCATGCACGGATACAGAAGAAACAGGAGGTTACAAATCAAGACCCCAGGAGGGGATCTCATCATAACTTTGCCATTTATTATCTGTGTGAGTTATTTAACTAAGTCTTAATTAAATCTGTAAACAGATTTAATATCTATTTCACAGGACTGTTGTAGGGATTAAACCTAATACCTGTTAAGGTTCCTACTACAGCACTGTCTACTCTCAGCCCTGGGCGTGTATTTTCTTTACCAAGTATTCTCAATCATTCCTCTGTGCTAGGGCAACGCAAACAGACATTATCAAGGAGAGTACGACATACTGAAGACCTATGAGATGTCTTCCATTTACACCTGGAAACCTAGCACGCTCCATCTCACCCCAGCCCCTGGCTGTTTCCTTCTATATTCCTCTCCAGTGTCCCTGAGGACAGAATTGCCTACTACGTGGGACTTTGTGCACCAAAGTCTCTTCTAATGTACCTGGACACTGAGAAGTCTGGTCTAAAGGGAAAACAGATAACCTCGGAGTTCAACTGCCTTCATATCCTTCATTCAAACTTGCTATTTGGTTTTGTTTTCTGCAAACGTCCATGAAAACCTTGTTCTCAACTATTCTGGAAACCTTCATAAACATAACTCTTGACTGTAAATTGTTCCTATCCTAAAGCAATCCATCAATTCTGAACCTTCAAAATGTACCCCACCATAACTTCACAGAAAACCCACTGCATAAAATGCTTTCCTCCTTCCAGTTGATTTGTGCTTATAAACCTGACACCAGAGCCCACAACTTTATAGCAACTCTCCTACTCGATCAAGAGTTACCCGATCATTATTCTGCGATTGAAATAGAGAACATTGTGGCTTTGAGGCCACACACAAAGCTGGCTGCTGTCGCTCTCACTTCATCCCCACACCTTCTCAGCAAGATGGTGATATTTGGTAGTATAGTAGTGGTAGTAATAAAATTTAATAGTCACTTCACAGCTACGCTTTTTCATTAGTTTTTAAATAATTTGATTTAATCCTCCTAATAATCCTTATTGGGAGAGACTTTGACCAATTTAAAGATGAAAAGAAAATTAGTTTTAGGAAAAGTATAGTAACCCGACTAGTTGTGAGTCAAAATTTCAACTCAGATCTATCTGGCTCAAGTTTTCTTTTTTTAAAAAAAAGTTTTTATGGAAATACAGTTGATTTACAGTGATGTGTTCATTTTAGGTATAAAACAAAGTGATTCAGCTATATATTATATATATATATTCTTTTTCAGAATCTTTTCCACTATAGGTTATTATAAGATATTGAATATGGTCCTCCATGCTATACAGTAGGTCCTTGCTGTTTATCTATTTTATATGTAGTAGTGTATACCTGTCAACCCCAAACTCCTAATTTATCCCTCCCCTTTGGCAATCATAAATTTGTTTTCTACATCTCTGAGTCTATTTCTGTTTTGTAAATAAGTTCATTGACATCATTTTTTTAGATTTCACATATAAGTGATATCAAACACTATTTATCTTTCTCTCTCTGACTTACTTCACTTAGTATGATAATCTCTAAGTTCATCCATGCTATTGCAAATGGCATTATTTTGGCTAAAGTTCTTTTGACAAAGCAAAGTTGCTCTAATTTTCATGTTACTAACCAATAATATCTAGTGAATAATACAGTAGAGTTCAGAAATGACACAATTTTTGCCAGAAATTATTATCTATTCATTTAGCCTTTCACTCCACTTTAAGACTCCTCAATTTTAGAAGAAAAAAAATTAACTAAGTATAGATTATCCATACTTGTTTATAGTACAGAGAAAGAAAAAAATTCCAATAAAATTCAACATTGAGAAAAATACTTAGTAAATTCTGAATATGAGAGAACTTTCTCGATCTAATTAATGGTATCTATTAAAAGAAAAAAAACAGAGCCAGCCACCTTCCAAATTTAAAAATGTGACCATCAAAGTCAGAAACAAGACAAAACACCAGCTATCACTACTTCTACTCAATAGTATCCTGTGAGTTCTTGCCAATGTAACAAGAAAGACAGTTATAACAATTATAAAGAAAAAAACTTGCTTATTTACTCATTGACATCTACATAGGAAATCCAAAAGAGCAAACAAATAAAACACAAAGAATTATAGAAGACTTCAGCAATACTGCAGGATTAAAATCAATATACTGAATTCAATTTGCTTCTACATAATAAATAATTAGAAAATAGAGTAGGAAATGATACCATTTATAATGCTTACAGACCTACAAAGTAATTAGGAATAAATCTAACAGAACACTTTAAAGACATTTCTACATAAAATTACAAAACAAAGAAAATCTGAAATCTCACAGAAATGTTAGCTGTCCCTCAACTGATCTCTAAGTTCAATGCAATGCCAATAAAAATCCCCCAAATGATATTGACATGAAAGAACAAAAATAATTTTCAGTGAAAACAACAAGGTAAAGAGCCTTGTCTTAGGACATTCAATGTTCACTATAAATTATAATAATTAATGCATTGAGATAATAAGGTTGAAATCTGTTAATAAATTAAAGGCAATTCAAAGTCTAGATATAAGCACAGTGATATATAGAAACGTGACATACAGCAGCAATAAGATGAGCTATTCAATAGCAGAAGCCAGATTAACTGCTTATCTATACAGAAAGAAAAAAACTGGGTCCTTTACTTATACATAAAAATAAATTCCACATGGAATATTAAACTTTAACCTTTTTGAAAAAAAAAACAGGAAAAATATCTTCTTTACTTTGGCAAAGGGAAGCTATTTTAAACAAAATACAGAAAGCAAAAATCTTGAATGAAAGTATTGATATATTTTACTACATTAAAATTAAAACTTGAAAAAATTCAATTTAAATGACATGAAAAGAGAAGTCACAGACTTTGAGAATATATTTGTAATTCATTTAATCAATGAAGATTAGCATCCAGAATATATACAAAACCCCAAATGACAAAGACTATCCTTGACTAAACTTTAGCCAGGATCCTCTGAGCCCAGTTCTCAACTAGACCTCACTCTCGGGCTTCTTTGCGCCTGTGTACAGAGTCCAGTTATAGCAGGGATCATGCTAAGTCAGTTTAGTAAAAATCCCTGTATTCTTGATATCTGATCATCTTGGTCTGCCTTTAGCAAGATTCTGTCAAGTTGGTTTAACAAGGATCCCTCTTGGAACTCTCCAGTGGTTAAAACCCTGTGCTTCCACTATAGGGCCCATGGGTTCCATCCCCGGTCAGGGAAGTTCTTCCTGCAGCTCAGAGCAGCCCCCAAAAAAGGGGAGGATCCCTCCTACTCTTACTGTCTCCACTTAGTAATTCTCTATCCACGGGCTGCCTCACTCTGCTTGTTAGACATAAATCCTCAGCTGTCTCTATGATATTCCAAGTTGAGCCCTACCTCTCTACTCTATAGCAATAGAGTTGACCCCTACTTCTATAATCTTAAGTAAAGTATTCCTTGTCATTTTAACAAGCCTGAGAATAATCTTTCTATAATACAAATCAATAAGAAAAGATGATAAGCAACTCAACTAAAAATGTGTGAGACAGATGAACAAGAAACACAAAAGGAAACTTATGACCAATAAGCATATAAAGAGATGCTCAACTTCGCTAGTGATGAGAAATAAAGAAAGGCTAATCACAGAAAGACACCATCACAAATTCACTAAATAAGCAATAGGTATTTTTTTAAAGTCTGAAATTTCCAACAATCACTAAAGAAAGCAATTCTCCAATTGTGAAGAAAATGTGAATTCTCCTCTGCTGCTGCTGAGAGTGTAAATAAGTATAACAGTTTGGAGAGTGATTTGTTGTTATTCAGTAAAATTACCTATGGACATACCTGATGACCCATTTCTTAAAAGTCTAGCTCTGTACCCCAAACTTTCTCACAGAAGTTCTATGAGACAAGCCCTAGTACCTTAAGGCATCCATAGTATATAGCAAATTATTTTGTTTGCTGTACACTTTTCCATATATACATGCTTTGCCACAATAAAAATGTTTTCATTTAGAGAAAATTGAATCATCTTTTCTCCTCCCCTCCTTCCTCCAACGTTCTTTCTGGCTGTTTCATTTCTGTTAATCACACTATAATTTTTTCCCGAAGCACAGGCTTATGCACTCACTTTTGATCTTTCAACCCCAGGAGACCAACTCTTGCCAAGATAGACCAACGCTAACCAGAACTCTTATCAAACGTCTTTCCTTCTTTCCCACCAACATCAAACAGATCTTCTGTTTTTTCTTTTGCTCTGCACTTTATAAATCGAACTGGAAACCAAGCAATTTTTGGCATCTTATTCTGATAACTCACAAAAGGTTTCTTTCCACTATGATGAGTACTTACTCATTTCAGTGAATTTTTAAAGATTCTTTGACAAAAAGTATATGGGATAGGAATCAGACAGTATTTCTCTGGAAATTTCTAGGGAAGTTGAGAAGTCTTCTCTAGGAATGTCTTATTTTTTAATGTCTTTTCTTTTTTTATTTTTTTAGATTAAAAATTTTTAATTATTTTATAATATGAATTATTCAACAGAAATTAAATTGTGTGTGTCTATTTACAGAGGCAAAAGAAAGTCTAAAAGTCTATAAGCTATACCCAGAAATCAAAATATTTTAATTATGTTTGCATGGACCTGAAAGTACATTAAAATGGATTAAAATTTAAAACTCTACAAAAATATTAACCATGAATATTTAAATGTTTATCAGATGATTAACTGAAACATTCCATTTTCATTTGGCTATAATAGCAGTCCCTGACTGAGACCCTTAAGCAACTGCTTGTCCTTCAAATAGATTAAACCGTGGATTTGGGTACATTGGGGCTTCCCTGGTGGCTCAGATAGTAAAGAATCTGCCTGCAATATGGGAGACCCAGGTTCTATCCCTGGGTCAGGAAGATTCTATGGAGAAGGGAATAGCACCCACTCCAGTATTCCTGACTGGAGAATCCTATGGACAGAGGAGCCTTGCTATAAGTTCATGGGGTCTCAAAGAGTCAGATACAACTGAGAGACTAATACTTTCACTCTGGGTACATTTCAAGACACTTTCACATACATTATTATTTGATTCTCCCAGCTGGTAGTACCAACTCCTTCTTTATGAATTTTCTGGGTCAATGGTGATGCTATCAGTCACCCTGTGGAAATATAGGGATGTCTTAGCTGGCCAAATGACTGGCTAATTTAAGGAACAACAGATAACCCTAAGGCCCTCCCCACACTTGGTATCAACTAAAATGCTTCTGCCAAATTTATGTATCCGAGACATTGTTTTATCAGAAGAGCAAGAATGGTCCTTTATGGATAATGTGCCTTTCTGGAAAGTTGCTTCAGTTAACATTTCAAACCTCTCTATTTTATTTCTGATTTAGCTTAGATTCTATGTACTACCTCTAATCCTGTGACTTTATTCACTGGCACTCTATCTCATCCTTCGAACGACTATTTTTACCTTTTATATCACTAAATTTTTCATCTTTAGAACTTATCTGTATAAAATGTCTATATCAGATATTAAAAGTTAACAGCACTTAACTTCAACTCAATTCAATCTCTAAAGATTTTATGCACCCCAATTATTTCAATAACATGACAACCAAGTGTCTTCCCTACATAATTAAGGTGTCATTTTAATGTCCTTTCAAATGAACTGAATGTGTCAGAGTATGACAGATGCAACTGGACAAATGAGTGGGTAGTTGAACAACTCTGAAAGAATATGCAGTGCAAAAACTGATAATATGATTCAAGTGGCATGGACTTTAAAGTTTTATTCCAGTGAAAGTAAATGTTTCAAGTTCTCTTAGTCTATCAGACAGAAGTCAACAGCGTATATTCAAAAAGCTGTCTTTCTTACCAAAAAGTCTTCAAGTTTTAAAAGTCAAACTTTAATTTCCAGGAAAGTCACTCAAATTTTTGAAACAGTAAATAATCAAGATGAGAAAGCATGGAGTCCTATATGTTTTTACCTTCTCTATCCCACTAAAAAAACTACAGACAGATTCAAAAGCCTTCATAGCTTAGTATAAGGAGCCCTCCTCTAAATGATGATCTATAAATATTAATAATTATGCACACAGATTCAAAAGTTAATCCCAGAGGAATGCAAATTGGAGTGAAAAGATTTAATAAGATCACTATGATTAAAAAGTAAGGAAAGAGAAGAAAAAACTCAGTGAATTAAAGAGAGAGGGAAATATATACTGATGTGTGTGTGTTACAGAGTTGGCCCATAATAAATAATTTTCACAAAAACTTATGAAGAATTTTGCCCCTCATTTCATAGATGGGTTAACACAGACTCAGAGATGTTGACTAACTTTCCCCAAATCACACAAGACTGGCCTCAGCAACTCCAGAGCCCTTGCTTCCTCCTCCCAGTTGTCCTACAGAGGAAAGCAGATTCTGAGAAAACATCAAGAAAGTAGTAGCTAAAATGGGACAAGAAAAAGTGTTATGTCACAGAAACCATTTAATGAGTAATTCCAAGAGGAAGGAAATGTTAATAAGTTCCTGTGAGAAATCTGCCTTTATAGTCCTAACATTGAGCCAATAAAGGGTACTCAAATGCATGCTGGTTTACAGGAATGCTTCAGAAAGGATACGAATGAATGTGAAGAATATAGTCTGCTGCCTAGAAAGATCACTTATATCATTCCAGAGAGAAATTTCAGAGATTACTGAGTAAATTTTTAAATTATACACAAATACTTGAGGGGGCTTCCCGGGTGGCTCAGCGGTGAAGAATGGACTCTGTGGGAGAAGGCGAGGGTGGGATGTTTCGAGAGAACAGCATCAAAACATGTATATTATCAAGGGTGAAACAGATCATCAACCCAGGTTGGATGCATGAGACAAGTGCTCAGGGCTGGTGCACTGGGAAGACCCAGAGGGATGGGGTGGGGAGGGAGGTGAGAGGGGGAATCGGGATGGGGAATACATGTAAATCCATGGCTGATTCATGTCAATGTATGGCAAAAACCACTACAATATTGTAAAGTAATTAGCCTCCAACTAATAAAAATAAATGGAAAAAAAATTAAAAAAAAAAAAAAAGAATCCAACTGCCAAGCAGGAGATTCAGGTTCAATCCCTGGATCGGGAAGATCCCCTGGAGAAGGGAATGGCTACCCACCGCAATATTCTTGCCTGGAGAATTCCATGAACAGGGGAGCCTGGTGGGCTACAGTCCATAGGGCTATAAAGAGTTGGACACAACTGAGTGACTGAGCACACACAAATATCTGAGGAGATGATGAATAAGAGGAGGGAGTAGGTTAAGACTGGTCAACATATGGAAACAATAGACAAAGTATTTAGGATAATGGTTAACCATACCAGGAACCAAGAAGTCTGGGCTTAAGTCCTAACTTGGTACCCATGTGACCTTGGCTAAGTTACTCAATGTCCCTGAACATCAGTTTCACATCTTTAAGATGGAGATAATTACTGTACTCGCTTCATACAGTTGTTACTCTGAGGAATAAATGAGTTAATACACGTAAAGCACTTGAGACAGTGTCTGACACATTCTTATTTCAGTATCAGCTGATGTTTCAAGAAGTTGTACAGTGTAGAGAAGGAGAAGATTTGAGAAATCATGGGAAGCAAAACAGTCTGGAGAAAAAAAACAGTCTAAGGAAGAGAACGGGCTTCCCAGGTGGCGCTATTGGGAAAGAACCCTCCTGCCATTGCAGGTAGACATAAGAGATGCAGGTGGGTTCAATCCCTGGATCTGGAAGATCCCCTGGAGGAGGGCGTGGCAAGACACTCCAGTATTCTTGCCTGGAGAATCCCATGGACAGAGGAGCCTGGTGGGCTGCAGTCCATGGGGTCGCAAAGACTCAGACATGACTGAGCAACTTAGCATGCAGATAGCCTTAAAAAAGAGAAAGGATACAAGCTCTGACACAAAAAAGAAGGTGGAGAGTGTATGAGGATATGGCTGAGGACCCAGAGCCAGGAAGCAGCAGATGAAGTGAGACAGCAAGGTTCACAGAGCTTCCAAATAATCTTCACAGTCTGATCATTAAAGAAAGAAAAGGTTGTGTTGAGAATTCTGTGAAGTAATGAAAACTTTTTTCCAACAGTTATTCCTGAAAATGTGAGAAAGCGTTACCTAAAGATGAACGGAAAGCAAGTTAGTATTAGTCAAGCATGCGCTACACTGAGAGTGGATTCGGGTACAAATTTTCATGACTTTGAAAAGACACTGACTAGCGCCTGATAAAAGTCTGTAAGGAGCAGGGAAGCATGGAGATGGATCCAGTGAGGAAACTAACGCCACGAACAACCAAGGTGCGCTCAGAATTCCTCCTCACGGTTGTGTAAGGACATCGCCTCTAATTCAGCCAACTCTTTTGTAAGAATCTGTCAATCAAGACCAACGAGAATCACTTCTTATATAATTTAATACATGTATCATTTTCAATTTTAACTAATTGCTAGTATAGCCCCATAAAATAAAATAACTGATTTCTGTTTTTAAATCTTATGATGCTCAAAAATTACATGATTTAATAGAGTAAACAGATCTTTGGTGCAGTATGGCAAACTAGACATACATATTTTTCTCTTGTCCTCTCAAAACTTCCTAAAATTAAAGACTAAAAAAGACATAAAGTCACAAGGACTGAAAGAATGGAAGATGAGAGCACAGAGATATTTATTTTGGAGGATGAAAAGAGGAGGACAAGTTCTGACTCTACAGAGGAAAAAAGTCAAAAGAAACACAAAGAGGCAGGGCCCCAAACCTCAGAAGTATTGGGGAACGGGGGCATCAGGCAAACACCTCTGAAGGTGGCAGAGGAAGAATGGAGCCAAAAATAAGGGGAAAAGGTGGGATGGATTGGGAGATTGGGATTGGCATATATACACTATTGCTACTAAGCATAAAATAGATGACTAATAAGAACCGACTTTATAGCACAGGGAACTCCACTCAATGCTCGGTGGTGACCTAAATAGGAAGGAAATCCAAAAAAAGAGGGTATATAAGTAAACGTACAGATTCACTTTGCTGCAGAGCAGAAACACAACATTGTAAAGCAACTATACTCCAATAGAAATTAATTTTTAAAAAAGCAATTCATCGTTAGTTTATTTAGGGAGGAATTAAAACATGAGATGATTGCTCCCGAGTCAATTCAGCAAGGAAACCACTTCACATGAAGACTAGAGATTTACCCTCTGGGAAAACGGAACCTAAAAAAGCCCTCAACTCTAGGACATGAAGCAAACTGAAGGCTGGAGTGAAGTATAGGACTGAATCAAGGGCATCAGGTCAGATATTCACAGTGTCCCAGCCCCCTTTCCTCACCCACCCTCCTTCCCAATATTCCTGGTCAGCCAGGGATAGATACCATCCTTCCACCTCCAGGTAAGAACAGAGAAACACCCATCACACTAGAGGAAAAAGAGCAGTAAGCAAGCCCCACACATACTACAGAGCTTCTGATTTTTGTACTTAAAAAAGGATGCTTTCCACTTTTGTGTAAAATATCTCTGTATACTACAGAATACTTCAGTTATGTTATGGAAGGACAGAAAGTTTGTCTGTTCTGTCCCATTGATATATCTCAGTACTCAGAATAAGGCCAAGTATACACTTGGCCTTATATATATATATTGGCCTTATATATAAGGCCAATAAATACTTGAATGAATGAACTATATTTAAAATCTGTTGGATTTTCATGGAGATCCAAGCACCTCAAAATATTGTATTTGTAGAGTATCGTGTCCTACCCATCACTGACAAAGTCCCTAACATCACCACACTTGCAGCTAACTTCTACTTCATTGCACTTCAATTTTCAACATAAAATTCACAATAGTCAACTTTTTTAAATGGCTGATATTAATTTTTCTTCTATGGGAAGAATAAATGGCTTCTAGCATTTACTATTTAATAGCATCTCCTATTTAACAGCATCTCTTCTTAAATGAAAGCACGGGAGGTTTCCTTTAGAAAAGACAGTGATTACAGACCACTGCAGGAATGAACTAGGCGGGCCCCCTAGTGGCTTGAAGAGCTAACACTCCCCAAAGTACCGGACACGCTTGAGGAGCCTAGTAAACACAGTCCTTCCAAAGCTGTAGATTCAGGGGGAAGGGACCCACCTGGCTCCAAAGATAAAGAGTAAGGAAAGAGAAGGAAAAAACGAGAGGGAAATACATACTGACGTGTGTGTGTAACATCAGACACTGCTGCAAAGATGCAGCAGTGACTTCTCCCCACGTGTGTGCAGTGGTCAGAGAGGAACAGAGCAAGTGTCAGAGAGTGAGACGGGAAATGGCACTTAGGGGCAGTAACTGAGCAAGGAGGAATGGCATCCTCTGCTCCTCTTCCCTCATAACTGCCTCCTTATTACATCTCTATAGTTCCCCCAGAACACAAAAGCTCCTACACGCCCACAGCAGCACACACACCCCCCACAGGCTCCAGTGCTAACATTTACTGAGGCTGAAGCAAGGGCACTCAGGAAGTTTCACACCATGCGTCTAAATATTTAAAAGTTATTATCAAGCTAACAAACTGTTAAATATCTTCTTCTCTCCAACTGTGATAAATAGTCTCCATGGCAACAAAATTTTTAAAAATACATGTAAAGCTATAGTTTTCATGAGTGAAGATAGAAAAAACACCAAAGGCAACCAAACTTAAACAAGATAGTGTTTCTTGAGTATTCTGTGATGAATCAAAATTGTCCAGATGAGTATTGATAAAGATATTCCTAAGTCATGCATTTTAATTATTCTATAACATTTCTTTTGCTCTTCCCATATTCATAAAAAACATGAATCATGTCGTTATAATCCAGATTGTTATGTCATTTGTGTTCTTTGGATTATAATGTCAAATTAACTACTTTTGTTAACTCGTGTTTATTATCTTCAATTTGGAAAAACTTCACTCCATCAAAACAGTAAAAACAGGAACCATCAACAAAATTCTTGGGGCAATACTTGGACATCGAAATGAGTGATGAATTTTACATGCCATGTTCAATCACTGAGGTCACCTACGTTTAATATATTCTTATCATACAAAATATTAGAAAATAGCCTAACTTTATTATTAAAATAAATATGACTCATATTTCTTTACCTATTATCTCTTAAAGCAATATCTGGACCCTGATAGTATTTTTAAATTTCACTTCTTTCCATTTTTTTTAATGCAATGTGAAGAGAAAACTGAAAATAACAGCATGCAGCTCAATTTGTCTTCACTAGAGTTTACACCTACAACCAAAATGGCCAGAAAATAGTCCCCAGAGGAAATGAGCATCAGGACTTTCTATGTGGCTCACGTCAAGGCCTGGTTCACGACAGTCATCCTGGCATGTACCTTCTCTGCTTGACGTACACTTTTCATTTCTAGAAGTAGATTTCCAGACACCCAGATTTATTCTGCTCTCTCGTGAGACTGGTAGCTCACCCAGGTTAACAAGTCCACAGTTGTTTCTGTTCAGAATATTAAAAGAACTGTGCCACTGGTCTCCAGAATTGATGTTGGGAAACTCAGTGCCATTCAGCTTCCAGCTCCCTTGTATGGGACCAATTGGGTTCTTATCAAAGCTTCAGGCACATTCTTTTCCTAGATATTTGCATGGCTGTTTCTTCTTTCTCATTATCCACTTCTCTGCTGACCTCTTAAGGGACTGTCCCTGATCAGAGAAGCCTCCACGTGCCACTCCCACATCACCCACGATTTTCATCAAATCTATGAAAATTTGATGAAAACTATTTTATTTTCCTCAAAATAGTTAATGCCACCTGATGTTTTCTTTTATTTACTTATGGCGGTGCTGGATTTTTGTTGCTGTGCGTGGGCTTTCTCTAGTTGCAGCAAGCAGGGGCTACTCTTAGTTGCTGTGCTCGGGCTTTTCATTGAGGCGGCGTCTCTTGTTGCAGAGCACTTGCTCTCGGGTGTGTGAGCTGCAGGAGTTGAGGCTCATGGGCATTTAGAGCATGGGCTCAGTAGCTGTGGCTCAGAGGCTTAGCTGCTCCCCAGCAAGTGGGATCTTCTCAACCAGGGATCAAACGCATGTCTCCTGCATTGGCAGGCGGATTCTTAACCACTGCACCGCCAGGGAAGTCCCCCTGATATTTTCTTGTTTATTCTTTTCTATATTGTCTATTTCTGCTGAATATAAGTTTCACAAGAATTTGTCTGCTTCTAAATCCCCAGTGCCTAGGATAGTGAGCAGGTACTCAATCAGAATTTATTGAATAAATGAATGAAAGCCTATATATTAGCACTAGCACCAGAAGTAGAGAAAGCATGGACTTTTGATTGGCATTTCTAAGTTATGTAAAACAGGATCATGTCTAGGACCACATCTGTCACAACACTTGTACTGACTGTAAACATGTCTTCTGACCATTGTGAATTATAAATTAGGAGCCCTAGGACTTTAAAACTAAAGTAAAACTTTTGAGCAGTTCAATTTCATTTGCCCTCAGAAAGCAGTGACCTTGGACCAAATTACTTTCTTCCCCCTACAAAAATTAATATTTGTTAAGAGTTAATGTTATCATCTTGATTCTAGTAGAGCAGTGACAAGATGAAGGTAATTCAGCAAGGCATATGAGAGTGCAAGCTTCAGCATCAGATGGCCTCAGTTCTGATAGAAGCTTCCTCATTAGGAGCTGTGTGTCCTTGGGTTTATTTAACCTCTGTAAGCCACAGTCTTCTAATTATAAGAGTGCTTGTCTCATGGGCTGTTATAAGGACCAAATAAGATCATTTATCTAAAGTTCTAGGCATAGTTCTTGAACATTTAATAAATGTTAGCTGAAATTATTATAGGAAATTATCTATTTGAACATTTACATATTCTTTGCAAAGTCTTGCCTGAAAGCATCATTCATTAAGTTGCAAGAAATAATTTCCTCTCTTAGCTAAGTGTTCACACAAAACTGCCTCTTGAAACACACTTGAGATTTTCCTTAATCAGGTGGGAAGAAGTATAAGACCAATCATGCTTTCTTTCCAGAAGGAAATTCAGGTCATCTGCACTAATAAAACCTCTTCCAAATCTCTTTTTTCTGGCTTATTTTTCTTAGCTGGCTTCCTTTTGATTTTATTTTTAATTAAAAGTCTTTTTTAATATTGTATTTAACTTTGTAGCTTGTGGATCTGTCAGTTATGAACTGAGAGACCCTGGAGAGGTTATTTAGCATCTAATGCTCTATTTTCTTAATTTGTCAAATGAAAACTGTATGGACACCGATGACACTAACATCCCACTCTCCTTTTATAATAACCTCTCGTCTGCTGCATCCATATTCCCTTGGGGTCCTACAAAGGGCCCAATCCTCTAAGCACTGAGATGACTCTAAAAGTGAACATTAATTCAAGATGGACCAAGGAGACACCTGCCAGAAATTTCACATTTAGGACTGAAAGAGGCAGGGCAATTCCATCTAGTAGCTGAAATTATAAAACATAAATCTCAGGAGTTGCTAGTGGCTATATTTCCCATTTATGAAGGAGCTGGTCCACCATGAAAGAGAAGAATGACTCTCAGATGAGAGAGGAGAAGGAGAGGGAGTCCTAATGATTCTAATGGTTCCAGGGCTGTAGCTTGACTGTCCTTTTAGACAGCCCACAATCTTCCCAATAAATTCTCCCTTTTGCACACATCATTTGGGTATAAGGTCCAAATAGTTCTAACACAAAGAAAATAAACTCTCCTTTTAGTTCTAATTCTAACAGTTCTAACGTGTAGTCCTAACACATAGAAAATAATTCTACTTTTAATAGTTATTAAGGAAAATGAATGAGATAAAGTAAGTGCCTGGTCTACTGTGTATGTATTTGTCCTCAGTAGAGCATGACTCTTTGAGACCCTATGAACTGTAGCCTACCAAGATCCTCTATCCATGCAATTTTCCGGGCAAGAATACTGGAAAGGGTTGCCATTTCCTACTCCAGGGGATCTTCCCAACCCAGGGATCAAACCTACATCTCTTGTGTCTCCTGCATTGGCAGGACAAATCTTTACTACTAGCTCCATCTGGCCTATTACCCAGCATACAATTCTTGCTCAAGAAATGAAACTTATTAACCTTATTAAGAAAATTGACATCCAAATTCTAAATCAATTAATTAATAAACACAATCAAAAAAGTTTTTTTTTAATTTTTTGGCCGCACCTTGTGGCATATGGAATCTGAGATCTCTAACCAGGGATTGAACCTGTGCCCCCTGCATTGGAAGGGCAGAGTCTTAACCACTGGACCACAAAAGAAGTCCCTAAACACAATTTTGTTAGCTTACAAGTCTTCTTTCAGTTTCAAAATCACTCAAAAGGATTCTTTGGTTTGGGATCTTGAAAGAATTGCAAAATAAGAGAAATGCTCTGAATTAATTTTGCCACACATTATTGTGAAAATCTAAGTAGTTCTTACATAGTTAAACAGTCTTAGAGAATAGTAAAACCTCTGACCCAGAAACTCACAATTTCATGCTTAATTCATGTTTGTAGTAAATACATGGAGGGAAAGTGGGAAAAGTAACAGACTTACATTCTGCTTTTCCCACACATACAGGAATAAGCCTGACACAATTAAATGGGCAAAATACTAATGTAGCTGCATGCACAGAGGGCTTCACAGAGTGTAAACGATGCAGTAGAGAGAATGACAATACCTGCAGAGATACCACACTGATGTTATCGAAATGGATGTGTCCATTAGGCTCTGTGACAGCTGGATTTGCATAACATGTCACACCATTGATGGCAGGTAATGTTTTAGGTTGATGAGTTTTTTCTTGAGGAGGGCCAAAGTCATTATTTCCAAAGTGGGTATGATCATTCTACACGGAAAAACAAGAGAGGAAAATGTTACAAGAAGAAACAAAGATTGCTCATGCAGGCAAGAGAATTTAATGGTCTTTATCTATAAAAGAAAAATGTAGTATAATCTTTTTAGATTAAAAAAATTTCTCTCCCTTTAAACATATCCTCATTTATTAGATTCTGTTGAGGGTTGTTTTTTGTTTTTTTTCATGTTTTAGAGTACACATACCTTCTCATGTCAATGAATATTAGAGTAAACAAATTATGTGCATCTGTTACTGCACATTAAATTGTTAGCATTTACTCCAAATTCTACAATAAGAATCAAGTCTTCCTCTTATACTTATCAATATATTGATTCTTTTCTTTCTACTCATATTCACAAGTCTAATACCTGAAATGTTCACATAATTGTAAGAATAAAATTCCTGCCTTTACATGCCTATATAAAGTAACTTGAGTGGGTAAAACATCAAACATTTTAAATAAAGTCCATTTACCTGACCATACGTCTTCAATAACATCTTTAGTGTTCTTTCAAAAAAGAAAAGTATGTAAAATCCGCCAAACACAGCAACTGCCTTCTCAATATAGTTGTTAACTTTAGGATTGAATCCAAATGCCTAAGGGAGAAAAAAAGGCTTATGGTTAAGATCAAATAATTTAATTCAGTATATAATTTTCACCACAGTTCTAAGTCCATCCTTTACATCCAAGTAATACTGGAAAATTTACCTGCCAAAAATCTGAAATTTGAATAATCAAACTATAAGAGATGGCATCAAAGTCTTATAACCAGAGGAATCTCTATTAAATAAAGCCCCCAGAGTACCTTATAGTTTCCTAGCTATAAAATCTTCAGCAATATTTGTCTAAAAAAGTAAACTTTTAACAGTAAAGAAGCAGTATTGATTCCTATATTTATAAGATAGCATTAGATATAGGTCATAAAGACAAATGAGATATTGATTACCCACTTTTCCTAAAAGTAATATATTTTTCCCTCAAATCCAGAGTCAAATTTTTAAAACAAATATGGCAGCTCACTTGGATTACTGTTTTCACAAGAGATCTTCTTGAATGTAGAGGATTCTAGTAAGTTCTACAGAGATAAATTAAGAACCGAACTCCAGAATAAAGAAGAAAAAATTTAAGATACCAGGCACATAGACACACATAGACACACACACACACACACACACACACACACACACGATGATAATGAAATAATGCATCATTCAAAGAGCATAGGGCAAGAGCTAGAGTTTGAAATTATAGAGTCAAGAAGTCCTAAGCAGATAACAATTACAAACTTAGAACAGAAGACACCTGGGTTCTTGTTCTACATTTGTCTCTGTTGGGGAGACCTCATGCCACATCTTCATTTCAGTGGCTTCTCTGGACTTATTTATACAGTGCAAAAATGACATAAAACACCTGCTCCATATATCTAACACAGAGGGTATGAAACTAAAATAACAAAGGGGAAGTAGTTTTGCCACAAAAGGGATAATTATGTAAATTGGGGTTATTATTAAAAAGATAGATTCTTTAGTGTTTACTTAATTCTCTGAGCACATTCATCCATAATTCCCTAATTACCACAGAAAGGCAAAATAATATCTTTAAGTGCTACTGAAGAAGTGTCTTATTTTCCTAGTAAACATTTTTATGTATTATTACATTTTCAATAAAATAGAAAACTTCAAAATCATAAAGGTACAATCCTAAGTTCACCTACAATATCAGTTTAATTTAATTTGACCCACAAATCAGATGAGTTAATATATATGTTATGTTAAATATGGTCCATGTATAATACTACACGTAATGTTTACATTCAGAAAGCCTGTACTATAATCCTGGCTATGTTACTGATTATAAGTAATTTAATCTCCTTGGATTTTAATTTTTGCAATTTTGAATTTTAATTTTTGCAATTGAGGGTTTGAAGTACATGTTCTCCTAGGTCCCTTCTAGGTATAATAATAATACTATCACTTTAAGAAGGTACATCCCCACTTTCATATAGTTATAATTTTCTAAGACTTATGTGCCAAAGGTGGTACTATTTTCTCTCTCTTTGGAGCGCCACCTTTGTGGGTACATGGGCTGCAGTGATACCATCCACATGTGTATGGATTTCTCTGGTTCCCCTTTGTGGCTCCTTGCTAGTAATGTCTTTTGCTTCTTCCCATCTCTTTTCTTCTATTCATTCTCCTCCCTCTGCCTCTCTTCCCTATATGACCACATTATAGATTTGAAGTAAAACATATATATCACAAGCTGATCAGCTCTGGGCAATGGCATCTGTAACACACTTCATTAAAGGAAAAAATAAGTTGCTATTTATTTATCAGCCCTCAATTGATTTTTTTCCACAGTCAAAAAAAAAAAAAAAAAATAGAAATGAAAAGTTTTGTCAACCTTTTTCTAATATGTCCTCTGATCTCCTATGGCTGTCGTAAATATACAAAGGAATTTTGTTGTATATGTTTAGTAAATTAGATACTGTGTGCTCTTCAGAAGTAAATAAATAATAAGCACAGAAAATCGAATTTGCTGAATGTGTGACAGAATAGAGTTGTTAAGGCCCTCCAAGGTGTCCCAGGTCTGTCTGAGCACGTCCTGGTGGCTAGCCACCCAGAAGATCAATTTTCTTCCTGACACTGACTTCCCCAGAGCTTGGAACAAGCTTTTTCATTTGCTGTGATTCAGCTTTTTCTTATCCAAAACACTATAAACCAGACCATAAACTGCTCCAAGAATTATGGAGGCTTAAAAATGTACAAAGTGCTGAAACATTTAAAAACAACAATTATTCACAGAAACAAACAGCCCAACCTCCTTACCTCCGGTATAAGTTGGAAAATTGCATTTGAAAATAGAGTCCCGATGGCCAGCCCCACAAAATAGGTCAGAATCTTAGGGAAATAAGATTTCTTTATCAATGGAGTCAAAACCAATCCAAGGAGAGATGCCAGATTAATAATTGTCACTGACAGGAATCCATATCCCCAAACTGTGGGTGAGAGGGAAAAGAGTAGAAATTAATTAGAGCAAAGGGGCAAATGACATCTTACTGTACATTAAGCCTGAAACATGTGTCTCCTTTAAAGGCTTGAAAAGGTATCTTCTTAAAACAACAAAATCTTTTCAAGGAAAATTATATAGAAAACTGAAAATAAAAATACTAACAGTAACACTGGAGACGCTTTCCTCTGTCCTAAGTCATCATTAGGGGATTGCAGACTTTCTCAGCTTACATGGAATTTGGGGAATATCTAGCACAGTGATTATCCAAGACCCACAGGTTCCAAACTACCTGGTTTTATCTGTGGTTCAAAGCCCAGTTTACAACTCAGCCTTTCAGAGAAATAATGCAGGCAGTGTGTTTCAAGGAGAAGATATGGGGGGATGCGTTCGAGGTAGAGGTGGAGCTGGGTGGGAGTGGTTAGCTTCGAGATGACCATAGTTGCTGACACTGAACTGGTCATAATCAGTCATCTGCAGGCGCCTGTGGACAGCACCTCCTCGGGGAAGGGGGCACCTCAGCCCCCCGCCTGGGCCTCCAGAGAGCCCCAGTGCAGTGAGCACTCAGGAAGGGAGCATATGGCAGCGGGGGAGAGTGGATACCTGGTACAACTCACCCTACCGGGCTCAGACAAAGGGGAAAGTATGCTCTACATGTAGATGGGGGTGCATTCTTCATATCTCTATCCCCAGGGCAAGGCACCCTAGTGATGCTTAATAAATATTACTTAGGATGAAATGATTGGATGGCATCCTAAGGTCTTTAGCCAATGGTATGCATGATCTTTGGGCCTCAATATCTCCTCGGTTATCCTAGAGGAGATGGAAGACAAAATGGGAAAGTGAGGAACAGCCTGTGTGAACTGTGCAAGTGCCAGGGTAGTACGAGCTGAGATACAAGTTGGCCCCTGGAACTGTGTGAGACGGGCTCTGCCCGTGGCCCCACTCACGGCGTGCAAAGGACAGTATGAAAGTTAGAAAGCTGCCTCCGAATCGTCACTTCTTTAAAATGCCCAGAAAACATTTTTAAACGTTGGGGTGCTTTCTTTGTTGACACTATCACTGGGGTACATATTGACGAGTGCTTGTCATGTGCCACGTACTGCGTGGACTAACCTGTATTAAATCATTTTATCCTCAAAAATCCCTATGAGGGTAGTACTACTATTACCTCCTTCATGCAGTTGAAAAAACCAAGGCACATGGAGTTCATTTGAATTTATTTAAGTTGCCCGAGTCATGTGAATAGAACGAGAGATTTCAAAGCCAATCCAGTCCCAGGACCCACTTTCCTTAGCAATATGCTTTATTACTCCTTAGAGGTGATCTAATTTTTAAAAAGCCCAAGAGACTCAACAAAACAGTGAACATTTTATACTGTGCTTCCTGAATACAGGATTGCTCACCATTATTCTAATGACTCTAACTACAAATAAACAGTCCTAGCAAATGGAGCCTAGAATGTAGACCAAACCGCGGTTTCTGCCAACGAGGGGCTTGAACCACTGGCTTCGGAAGGCTAGCAGGAACAGGTATACACAAAGCAGAACAAGGTAGCTTGGACTGAGCACCACATGAAAAGAACAGATAATAAATGTTACAATGGTACCACAAGGATCATCACAGCACCCACTATGCCTTTATCTTCTGCAGATACTTTCCTATCAGTCCTAGACTCCTGACCATCCCTACAGAGTTATCTCACCAGACTCTGAAGATCCACTTGTTCCCATGTGTTACCTTATCACCGAATGCAGTACTACCCACGCCCCTCAGCACTTCCACTTAGAGAAAGTTCTCAACCCCACCCCTTCCTCCAGAGTATAATCTCTGTGTGTGGCCCTTAACACAAACATCCTACCCCATCACTCGCCTACATGTGTTCATTCTTTCAATAAATATTTATAATCTAACCAGGTAGACAAGATATATACACATTGAAACTAAAATCAAAAAATCAAAATGCAAAGAATTTTTTGAATATCAAATAGAGGCAAAGCCACTACATGTATTAAACTCCTCAGCTTCCCCCTGAGATATCCTATTTCACTACCTTTGTCCACTGTTTCTATAAACAGCAGAAGCATCAGGATCAATTTCAATTTCTCACTCCCCACGGTCAATTCCCAACACAATTAGCAACCAAACTCGATCAATTCTGCTTGAGATATTTCACTCATTTCTCCATCCCATCGCCTGTGCCTTGAGTTCAGGCTCAGTCATCTCCCAGTCTTCATCGGCTGCATGATGACAGCCTCTGTCTGGTCTTCCTCTCTCTACTTGACAGAGCCACCGAACTCATTATCTGAAAACACACTTCTGATCACCTTGTGTTCCTATTTGCAACTGCCCTTCATATAAACTGCGACACAACCTCGCCAGTATTGTTTATTTACCCCCTTATCAACATGGCTTTCATGCAGACACAAGGTTTTCCTTATACAGAATATCTCTGCACTGTGGTTCTTTACCTAGAAACACCTTTCTGTCTTCATTGCCTGACAAACTCACACATAGCTCTCCAAACCAATGACAAGACCTCCTCCAGGAGCCTTTCTGGCTCCCCCGGGCAGCAGTCTCTTGCGCATCAAGTTTCCATAGTTCTTTGAAGATATCTGGGTCATTTGCCATTTCTTGTGTGCCACTATCATTTTATCACTTATGTATTTGTCTGCTTCCCAGGTGACGCTAGTGGTAAAGAACCCACCTGCCAATGCAGGAGACCTAAGAGACTGATCCCTGGGTCAGGAAGATACCCTGGACAAGGGCATGGCAACCCACTCCAGTATCCTTGCCAGGAGAATCCCATGGACAGAGGAGCGTGGCGGGCTACAGTCCATAGGGTCACAAAGAGTCGGACATGACTGAAGCAACTCAGCACGCGTGTATGCTTATTTGCCTACCAATTATAAGATTTTCAAGGACAGGGGCTATGTTTTATTCATTCTCAGAGCCTAGAATGTTGCCCAGCAAATAGCACACATACCCTGATGAATTAATGAATGCCATACTTTCAAGGCACAGCCTAGAACTCTGTCAAAAAATACCAGTTCATTTGCTGGTCCAATGTTTCTAACCTTCTTACTATCAATGTGCACATTTATTGGAACCACCTGGGGAATGGTGGGAGTGTGAACCGTCACACTCCAGGTACATAGACTTTACTCAGGGGGGAAAAGATCCATTCATCCACTCAACTTGAGCACCAAAGAACGAATTAATATAAAAATATTCCTTGAATCTCTCCATCTACACATGGGACTCCCTTTAATGATCTGTTTCAGAGAAAATCTTTTCTCTCTGCTTCTCAGTGAACTCTGAAGGATTATTAATAAATTTTCAAGGAATATTAGTAAAAACAGCTAACACTTACTGAATGCCCACAATGTGTTGAGACTATTCTAAGAACTTCACCTTTTCAAATTCATTTAATTCTTTTATTTCATAGAGTTTTTAAAAGGATAAAATTAAGCCAGTTAACCCAGTCCCTAATGTCTTATAAATGTAGTTGTTTTTTAAAAATTTAGTACTTAGACATGATATAAATTTTAGTTCATCTGGCTCACTTTATACAATAAAACAGGAGTCAGAAGACCTGGGCTCTCATCCCACCTTAGGTATTGTACCTGAAGGAAGCCATTTAACCCCACTGGAGCACAGACTCATGTCATCAGTTGTATTACAGACTTGGACAATGTGATTTTCAGGGATACTATTATGGGTAAGATACTATTATTCTTATTTGTTATTTGAATTGAATGGCATTCTGTAACTAAAAAAAAAAAAAAAAAAAATGAGGCAACTTTGGGTCATTAACTTACTGCTAAAATATAATTAATCTCCTAGAGAATTTAATTTACCATCAGTTTATTGCATTGATCAATATGAGTTTATAAAGCACATGAAAGGCAATTTCAAAATCACAAAATGTGAGGTCTCAGATTATGTGAAACTCTTTTACCTGCTCACTGAACTATCAGAGTAAATGTGCTCATAAAATCCTGGTATCATGACTCTTTCAGTTCAGTTCAGTTCAGTCGCTCAGCCATGTTCTCTTTGAGAACCCATGGACTGAAGGACATCAGGCTTCCCTGTCCATCACCAACTCCCGGAGCTTACTCAAACTCATGTCCATAGAGTCAGTGATGCCATCCAACCATCTCATCCTCTGTCGTACCCTTCTCCTCCCACCTTCAATCTTTCCCAGCATCAGGATCTTTACAAGTGAGTCATGACTCTTTGGCTCACTTTTATTTTGGTTTTTCATTCCCTTGAATGAGCTGAAAATTGTCTCTGTATTAAGTAAACTGCTATATAAAGAATCCAGGGCATTTCATTATTTAAAAAATCACTTCTTTCTTAGAAAAGAATAGTTTTACATGGGGGTCAAGGAATGAAGTCAACCTCTGAGCACGTGTATAAGAAAAGCGAAGCCACATTCTTCCTACTTTCTGCCAGGCACTGTTCTAGGCACTTGCATATGTGAACTCATTTCCAACAATTCTATAAGGAAAGTACTATTACTATCTCCATTTTACAGATGAAGCACAGAGACAGGCTGTGTAATCTTGAGCAAATGATTTTGAACTGTCTGTGTCTCAGTTTCCTAGGCTGTAGAATGGGAATAGCTGTTCCTTCATCATTTAGTTGTCCAAAGATGAATTGAGTTAACATATAAAAGAATTTGGAAAAGTAGCTGTTACAGTAAGCACTAGCTAAAAGTTGACTACGATCATTATTTTTGCCTGCATTGTTATCCCTGTTACTCATGTACACACAATGGAATCCAAAAGTTAGTAAAAATAGGCACGTCCTTTGTTGAGGCTTCCCTTTTCTTCTCCATTTTTACCCTATGTTCTCTATCTCTTTATGTTCTCTGTCTATATCCACATTAGATGTGCTCGCTCAGACCAGTGGCTCCAAAGAACACTAGGATGACAAATCTCCAGCTTCAACCTAGCCTCTGGATGTGTGTATCCACCGTCTACTGGACATCACCCCTTGTGGGTCTACATCAACAGCTCACACTAATCACATCAAAAATACACTCTTGGTCCTCACCACTCGCTTCCTCCACAACAAAGTGCTCCTCCCCAGTCTTGTCCACCCCAGGATACAGGTGGACAATTTCATTCATTTTTCCCTCTCACACATCCAGTGCAGAGGGCAAACCACATTAGCACCATCTCCAAAATCTATCCTGAGCGCCCATATGCTTTGATGATCAGTCATCTGACTCTCTGTGACCTCATGGACTGGGATGTCTTCCTGGGGACAATACTGGAGTGGGCTGCCATTTCCTCCTCCACGGAAGCTTGCCAACCTAGGGATCGAACCCACGTCTCCTGCATCCCTGCATTGCAGGCCAATTCTTTACTGCCGAGCCATCGAGCCATTGGGGAAGCCTCACTGAAATCCATCCTGAATCTGACCACATCTTCGTACTTCTCCTCTCCCACTTTAGACCAAGTCCCCATTTCCCTGATCCATTTCCTTGCTTCTACTCTTGCCCCGTAACAACTTACTCCTCAAACTGCAAGTAGAATAATCTTTTACAAATCCAAATAAAATCATATCACCCTCTTGTTTAGAACCCTACAGTGTCTTCATACCACATTCAGAACAAACTTCAATCAGTTTACCACACCCTACAAGCCCTCCCTCTCTGCCCCTGGCTCCCACCTCCTTCTACTCTGCTTACTGTGCTTCAGACATGCATGCTTTCTCACTGACGTATGAGCACATGCCAAGATCATCCCCAAGCTTATGTTGGTATCCCCTGGACCAAGAATTTTGTCCCCCAGAGAAGATCTGGCCATGGCCCTCTCCCTCCCCTCAATAATCCTTCATAAACAGAAAATGAAGAAAGAAAACAAATAAGAATTAAAATACTCATGTGGGGCAGGTAGCAATCCAAGAATACCATGAACTTGTAGAGTTAGTGAACTGCCCCGCAATAGTTGGTTTATCTCACTGATGAAAGAATTCTTCCACACATTTAATTAAGTATGTGAACTATATAGTAAGAATACACTCGCTTAAATTTTAAAATTTCTTTGCAAGTGTTTTTTAATGCAATAATCTATGGCAACACTATTATAGACACATAAAATAGTCAGTGGCACTTTCTTTCATTTTTGAAAATCAAAGCAGTAATAATTCAGTACCTTACAATTTAATTTAGAATCATACTAGCTCCCTTTTCCCTTTACTGACAGTGACAGATAAATGGACAGGTTTTAAAATAAAATGATAAGCACAAGGTAATGGAAAAGGATCAGTTATGACCCAAATAATGAATGCAAATAGCGTAATGTGCCATCCAATGTACACAGCATAAAACGTATATTATTTAAAACTAGACCAAATTTTATAAAATTTTCAGTTGGTACCAAGTAAAACTTTGACTCCAAGAACAGAAGAGCATAACCTTTGAGGCATAAATGAGTTCTAGTTATGCTTACTCTGAAAGATTTCCAGAATATAAGTTGGTTTTTTTGTTTGTTTGTTTTTTAACCAAGGGATTCTGTGCAGATTGATTCAGAGCAATAAAGTAAAAGTATCTTGATTTCATTTCAGACTAACCCACAGATTTTTCCAACAAATAGAAAAAAAACTTCCAACATACCCTCTGAAAGACTTGGTTTTGTTTTGTGTTTGAGCCTCTCCTTGCAAGGGTGAAAGTTCAGTTGCTGTAAGACCGCTGGACAGATGACAGAGAAGTTTGAGCTGGTGATCTGTGTAATATTTGAAAAGCCATGAAGGGAAAAGATCTCTTCAGCTGATAAACACTGAAATAGAAGAAACAAAGTAAACATATATGTGTCAACATAGTAAAAGTCCACAAGCAAAGATACCAGAAAGAGATACAAAGTGTTTTCTCTAGACACTCAACATTACTTTTCATACAGAAGTCTAAGGGAAAAATGTATCAGTTCAGTTCAGTTCAGTGGCTCAGTCCTGTCCAACTCTTTGCAACCTCGCAATTGCAGCACGCCAGGCCTCCCTGTCCATCACCAACACCTAGAGTTTACTCAAACTCATGTCCATCGAGTCGGTGATGCCATCCAGCCATCTCATTCTGTCATCCCCTTCTTCTCCTGCCCCCAAGCCCTCCCAGCATCAGGGTCTTTTCCAATGAGTCAACTCTTCGCATCAGGTGGCCAAAGTATTGGAGTTTCTGCTTCAGCATCAGTCCTTCCAATGAACACCCAGGACTGATCTCCTTTAGGATGGACCGGTTGGATCTCCTTGCAGTTCAAAGGACTCTCAAGAGTCTTCCCCAACACCACAGTTCAAAAGCATCAATTTTTCGGCGCTCAGCTTTCTTCACAGTCCATAAAAATGTATGGGCCTCTATAATTGTGAAGCAAATCACACCTCTTTAATGCTACAAACTAGAAAAATGGCCAAAAAAAATTTTCTTGATCAACAGTCTATCTATAGCAGCCAAAATATAAGTTTAGGGATTTCCAGGATTTTAAAAATATTAACAGTGAACCAATTCACACAAAGAGCTCTAAACCAACTCAGTCTTCCATCTCTGTTTTACTTTAGTTCAAATAGGTATTTCATGGAGGCTATTGAAGTGGCCCTGTATAGCATTTCTTATAGACAAACACACCTGGTTCCCTTATAATTTCATGATTAAGAAATTCATCCATCCTAGACTAAAATAACAAGAATCCTAATATGTAAAAGTTATTTTAAAACATGTCTTTACAACAAATCATTGTTCGCTAAAAAATTTATTATTCTTAGTGATGGTGGGTAGTTTTTCTACATCATAGAAAGTTTTGAAAATGGTGCAAGGCTGTTTAGAAATTCATTTAACTATTAATAAGGAATAGAACCTGCATGAGAAAAGATTCTCTTCAGAAATAACTTTTTTAAAGTATCAGTTTACTCAGGTATATTTTAACTGTAAAGTTCTATATACTTGCATTATTAAGATGAATATAAAAGAAATTAAGTGTGTTACTACTGCTAATAAATATTGTAAGAGTTACAGAGCATTTAAAATACCAATTCACTCAAATAAAAAAATTATATCTCTAATAAGTGCAAAGATCATTTCTTCGCATACTTCAGTCAATATTTAAGCCCCACTAAGACTTTCGCTTTTTCTCTGGACTGGATTGTGTCCTCCCCAAATATATATATTGAAGCCCTTTGTTGTTGTTTAGTCGCTCAGTCGTGTCTGACTCTCTGCAACCCTACGGACTGCAACCCACCAGGCTCCTCTGTCCATGGGATTTTCCAGGCAAAATGACTGGAGTGGGTCGCCATTTCCCACTCCAGGGGATCTTCCCGGCCCAAGTATCGAATCACTCTCTCAGGGTCTCCTGCACTGCAGGTGAATTCATTACCGCTGAGCCACTGGGGAAGCCCTTCTGAAGTCCTAACCCTCTACAAAATCTATGAAGATGCCAAATGCTAAGACTTCGATTGCCTTAAAGAAAATGCACATTGAGACAACTTTTAAAGTTGAAGTATGTGCCTAAAGTTGTTCTTTATTTAACATGGTTCATGAAGGTGAGAACTGTGTGCCATCCCTAGAAGAGGTGACAATACACTCTGTTAACAGTCTCTCCTAAGGTCAAGAATAGGGGATAATAAATGAATGGAGGGAGAAAAATTGCTTGATGGCCAGCCGGGGGAGAGAAAGTGGGTATGGTTTATTCATTACCATGAAGACACCTAGCAGTATAATTGCAAGGCCCAAACATTACAGAGTCCAGGGAACTCCCTGGCAGTCCTGTGGTTAGGATTCCACACTTTCAATTGCCTAGGGCCTGGTTTCAATCCCTCTTCAGGGAACTAGGATTTGGCAAGCTACAAGGCACGGCCAAAAAAAAAAAAAAAAACCAGAGTCCATGTGTCTCAGTTGCCCCAGTGCACGATTCCAGAAATAAATCGGTGTGGAAGTAGAAACACAAAGCTGCACTGTTTCCCTGCAAGGAAATGCCTCCAAAACAGGAGGCAAGGGGGAAGCTGGGCATAGATAATGTGCAAAGTCTTCTCAGAATTCACAATCTAAGACTTCCTAAAACTTGATGACTGCTAAACAGTTCCTTTTAGACTCTAATGTGACGCATTCGTGGATCAGGAAATCCACTTACAACATCAGAGTCAGCATTCTGTAAATAAGTAAAAAACAATATCACAGAAACTGTAGAGTGCATCACATAAAACAAGAGTAAGGATTGTTTAGTCAAACTTTTGCTTCAGTTATACTTTAGACATACCAGACACGTGGATACCGGGCCACAATATAAGGTTCATTTCTCACTATAAATGGCAGTCTAGAGTTTTAAAGTCACTATCCTTATGGATACCAGACTGTCCATTGTACATCATTAAAGACACTCTCCTACATACAGTTTTTAAAAAATGCAGTCAAGAACATAAATCAATATTGTAAGATAGCTGAGAGTCTTGATGATCTGTGCTGAAAGAACAAAAAGGCAGTGAGACAACAAAACTCAAGCTTTGCTTTATGATTTTAGAATGAGGACTACTAACAGTGTGACAAAACTGAATTAATGGCAGGCCTGGGTCATTTAAATTGGCTATTTCAGAAAACAAACAGTGACTGCCAGAAAAGGGGAGGGGGGGATGAAGTAGGTGTAGGTGATTAAGAGATACAAACACCCAATTATAAAATAAATAAGCCATAGAGTTATAATATACAGCCTAAGGAACATGGTCAATAATATTGTCATAATTTTGTATGAGGATAGATGGTTACTACTGATCACTTCATAATGCCTGCAAATTTCTAATCACCAAAACTAACATAATCTAATATAATCTAACATAATCTAATCACCTAAAACTAACATAATATTGTATGCCAACTATATTTTAATTTTAAAAAATAAAAATAAAGGAATGAAGTTATGAGTGAAAATTAATTGATGAGTTTAATTAACTATTAGGTTGGTGCAAAAGTAATTGCAGTTTTTACACTGTTGAAATTTGACATTTGATACAGGAATACATTCTTAAATAAATGTGGTCATGTTATGTAACATTTTAATGCACATTGCTCACTTTATGTTTTTTTGCCAATGACTTATGGCTTGCTGTTTATTTTGTATTTATTTTAGACTACGGAAATGATGTTAGACAAAAAGCAAATTCAAGTCATTTTCTTTTTCGAGTTCAAAAATGGGTAAGAAAGCAGGAGAGACAAGTCGCAACATCACCAAAGCATTTGGCCCAAGAACTGCTAATGAACAGGCAGTGCAGTGATGGTTCAAAAAGTTTTGCAAACGAGATGAGAGCCTGGAAGATGAGGAGCACAGCGGCTGGCCAGCAGAAGTTGACAGCCACCCACTGAAAGCAATCATCAAAGCTGATCCTCTCACAACTATACAAAGAAGCTGCCAAAGAACTCGATGTTGACCATTCTATAGTCGTTTGACATTTGAAGCAAACTGGAAAGGTGAAAAAGCTCGATAGGTGGATGCCTCACGAGCTGTCCGAAAATCAAAAAAACCGTCATTTTGAAGTGTCATCTTCTCATATTCTTGGCAACAACAGTGAATCATTTCTTGATCGGGTCGTGACATGCAATGAAAAGTGGATTGTATGTGATAATCAGTGACAACCGGCTCAGTGGTTGGATCAAGAAGACGCTCCAAAGCACTTCCCAAAGCCAAACGTGTACCAAAAGAAGGTCATGGTCACTGTTTGGTGGTCTGCTATCGGTCTGATCCACTACAGCTTTCTGAATCCTGGTGAAACCATTACATCTGAGAAGTATGCTCAGCAAATAAATGAGATGCATCAAAAACTGCAACGCATCCAGCCAGGAAGGGCCCAATTCTTCTCCATGACAACACCTAACCACACATTGTACAACCAATGCTTCAAAAGTTGAACAAATTGGGCTACAAAGTTTTGCCTCATCTGCCATAATCACCTGACCTCTGGCCAACTGACTACCACTTCTTCCAGCATCTCTACAACTTTTTGCAGAGAAAACACTTCCATAAACAGCAGGAGGCAGAAAATGTTTTCCAAGAGTTAGTCAAATCCCAGAGCATGGATTTTTATGCTACAGGAATAAACAAACTTATTTCTCATTGGCAAAAATGTGTTGATTGAATGATTCCTATTTTGATTAATAAAGATGTGTTTGAGCCTAGTTATAGTAATTTAAAATTCACAGTCCAAAACCACAATTACATTTGCACCAGCCTAATAGCTACCAGCAAGTGGAATGCAAACAGTTTTATACTGTACCTTATTTGGTTTTAAACAATCCTTATTTTTATTGTGCTTTGAAATAACAAAGTTGAACCTGACACAAAGAAAGCAGTTGTCTAAGAAAGGGCAGTGCTTTCCAGAGCAGAGATAAACAGGATGAGTTCCCAGGGCCTGGACAGAACAGAGTGGAGTGACAACAGAACCGGCAGAACCATTAAGGAAGTTCAAACATCCTCTCAAACACACCCCTTCTCCTCCAAATAAACAATGAATGAACTATAAAACTGGTGTGACCAACAGGGGCTCCTCAGAAAACAGCTCAGGGTGATTAACCTGAAGAGTACCTGCTTCCGTGTGCTTTCACGGGCTCCTTCACATTTCCGTACTGGCTGTTCTTTCCACCTATTTGCTCTTACAACACTGCTATTCTCAAGACGGCCACTCTGAGGTCTGCTGTGGCCCTGTGAGCTTTGTGCAAAAAAAGCTGCAGACTGCACCCAGCAGCCGCGCTAAGGCACAGTGGGCTGACTTTTTCCTAAGACGTTTTCTACATGTTGAGTTAAACTCCTACCTGCTGTTCTCTTAACCACATTAAGACGATCTCAAAGGGGCCTTATACACACAAAGTACCAAATAAGTGGTAGAGGTCAGGGGATTTAGATGCATCTCCTTAATGAGACCCCAAATTATATTTAACATCATTTTAGCAGATAGTTCCATACATCTCTTCTTCTGCTTCCCCCACTCCACCTTCCACCAGTGCTGACTAGTGAGAAGTTGTTTTGGTTCTCTTCCAGACATATCTTTGTAGGGATTCTGGGGACCGGTCCAAAGAGAGGACAGGGGAAGGTTGAATGATTAGGGCAAGTTCCTCCCTCAACATTTCATACAGTGGAAATCTGCTTATACTAAGTGCCAAGGAGTTAGGCAAGACTTGAGATTACACAGCTCAGACAAATATACAGACTCCTCCTTGACTAGACTTCAGTCAGGTTCTTCTAAGTCCTCTAGACTTCCCTGTAGCTCAAACGGTAAAGAATCTGCCTGCAAGGCAGGAGACCAGGGTTGGGAAGTTCCCCTGGAGAAAGGAATGGCAAATCCACGCCAGTATTCTTGCCTAGAGAATTCCATGGACAGAGAAGCCTGGCGGGCTACAGTCCCTGGGGTTGCAAAGAGTCGGACACGACTGAGGAACTAACACAGTCCACACAGCCTAAGTCCTCTAGGCTTCAGCTTTGCATCCATCCTTATATGGCTGGCGCTGCCCAGTTTTAGCAAGAATGCTGCTAAGTATGATTACAGAGAATCCCCTGTCCTTAACATGTGACATTATCCAAATATACTCAATATCTGGTGAAATTCCTCATTTCTCATGCTGATATCTGATTAAGCCTGGCTTCAGCAGAAATCCTATTGGGTCTGTTTAGTCAAAATCCCTCTCTAGCTCTGATGTTTCCTCTCAGTAGTTTCCCATCCACTGATCCCCATGCTGTTCCTTGGCTATAAATCCCCACTTGTCTATGATGTATTCAAAACTGAGAAGAATACTGTTCTATACAGAGGTACTTTTCCCCTATTGCAATAGCTCTTGAATACAACCTATTTTTATTACCTTACTATCAGACTTTTTTTTAACAATACCAAACTATGTATAATAATTGTACTACACATCACAGAAATTCTTCCCTTCACTCAACAAGCATTTATTGCTGCATAAATTCTGGGTATGACACTGATGGGAGAAGCTGATGGTGGGGAGATGCTGGAGGTGACAAGAAAGAAATGGTACGAAGAAAAATAAGTCATCATACTTTCCAACGGGAAACTTAAATAATTTTGGCAGCAATAAATCAGATACACCAGTATCTCTAAAACCAGAGAGAAAATGATAAAGTAATGATAAAGAACTATGAGAGTTCATACAAAGCAGAAATAATATGCAGAGGAAATAGTCAAAACCAACTCTGAGGTCAGAACTCCAGGAAAGTAGAAATAGAATGTTGCTACTTGTGGGATTAGAGAACCTAGGAAAAGAAAGTTATCAGAAGGGTGGTAGCAAGTTTCATTTTAGACATTTAAAGTTGCAATGCCTGCTTGTGGGACACCAGGTGGAAATGATGAATGAGCTTTCTCTGGGAAAGGTAGAGGCCAGAGATCAAGATGTGACTGTCTTCTGTAAAGAGGTAACAGCTAAGTGGGACTAGAGAAGATCATCACAGAGAGTACAGAAAAGAGAGAAAAGCTTTGAGAATACATATATGATTTGTGAAAAAGCAGGAAAGGCAGTCAGTGAATAAAACAGAGCAGTTCAGTTTAGTTCAGTCACTCAGTCGTGTCCGACTCTTTGTGACCCCGTGGACTGCAGCACATCAGGCCTCCCTGTCCATCACCAACTACCGGAGTTTACTCAAACTCATGTCCATTGATTGGGTGATGCCATCCAACCATCTCTTCTCTGTCTTCCCCTTCTCCTCCTGCCCCCAATCCCTCTCTCAGCATCAGGGTCTTTTCAAATGAGTCAGTTCTTCACATCAGGTGGCCAAAGTACTGGAGTTTCAGCTTCAACATCAGTCCTTCCAATGAATATTCAGGACTGATCTCCTTTAGGATTGACTGGTTGGATCTCCTTGTAGTCCAAGGGACTCTCAAGAGTCTTCTCCAACACCACAGTTCAAAAGCATCAATTCTTTGGTGCTCAGCTTTCTTCTTTATAGTCCAATTCTCACACATACATGACCACTGGAAAAACCATATCTTTGACTAGCTGGACTTTTGTTGGCAAAGTAATGTCTCTGCTTTTTAATGTGCTGTCTAGGTTGGTCATAACTTTTCTTCCAAGGAGTAAGCATCTTTTAATTTCATGATGGCAGTCACCATCTGCAGTGATTTTGGAGCCCCCCAAAATAAAGCTTGTCACTGTTTCCACTGTGGGAAACAGTGGAAGTGGAAGATAGAGCAAGATAAGCCCAAAACACAAGAAATAATTAAGGCCTGTGAATCGCTTTTGCTTGTCTGAGATCCCTTCTCCATTATCCAGGAACAGTTCACTGCCTGGGATGGGAGCCTCCCTCTACGTGATGTAGCTGTGACTGACCAAGGAACACAGACCCAGACTTGTCCACTCTCTGATGGAGCCACTGAAGAAATTTTCTCCCACTAGGATTGCTGTGGTGGCAAAGTGGCCAAAGGGACCCAAAGACTGCCTATGGGTCCCTTTGGCCACTTTCCCATCACATGAACGAAGGTGAACAGAGCAGAGAAAGGCAGGTATCCAATACGATCACTAGTCTCCTGGATACATCCGCGCCTAAAGCTGGTTCTGCCCCCCTTGACGCCTCAGTTACCTAAGTCAATGAATTCCTTTTTGACTTAAGCTAATTTCACTTAAGCTTCTTTTACTTACAAATGAAAGACTCCTAATTGATACTCAAAGTAATTATTTAAAAGACACTTTGGGGACTTCCCTGGGAGTCCAGCTGTTAAGACTCTGAACTTCCACTGCAGGGGGCACGGGTCTGATCCCTGGGGAACTCAGTTGGGGAACTGAGATCTCATGTACTTTAGGATGTGGCCAAAAAAAATAGATACAAATCAATGCAAAAAAAATACATGATGAACCAAAAAAATCAAAAACAAAAGATACTTTTAAAGCTAGCAAAGGAAAGCTCCTGGTACATCAGAACCTGACTGAAAGCAAAAAAAAAAAAAAAGCTTCTCCATCCTTCTTCCTTTTCCCAACACATGGGTTCTCTTCTCTACTTGGCTGTTTAGTCAAACAGCATCCACTAAATAATACAAAGCAATAGGACCATCTGATCCTGCACACATTAAGCCTAGGCTTTCACACTACACCACAAACGAAACATCATCCCAGTCAGGAGTCACCCCAGAGGTGGTTTCAGATTCTGTTTTGCACAGACTGTGAATCTGTGGAAATTGAGCAGCTCACATTCTGAACAAGGACCCTGCTATAGGCGCAGCTGAGCTCTCAAATCAAGGAGAAGTAAGGGCGTCCTAACACATTTAGACTCAGTGATGATCAAAACTAGAATGCAACATCAAGTTTAGTCAGTTTTTCCAAGTTGTCAAGAAACAGCCATACAAACTTTCAATTTCATTTCAAAGTCCCCAAGGGAGGTAGAACTGGGGTTAGAATTCAAATCTGAAAGAGCCCTATCCACCTCCTTTTCTCTTAGCAACTTTTCCACCCTTCCCTCCTCTGTGACAGCTGTTGTTTCTCAGTAAGAACTACAGCTAGCCTTCTGGAACTTGCCACCTATACAGCTGAGAGGAAAGACGTGTAATCTATCTCCCCATTCCCCAGATGAATGACAGGTCTCTTGTTATTTGAAGAGATGCCACAGGTAAGAGGCTGAATAAGAATCCATGCAAACTCTGAATCTATTCTGCTTTCATAGAAGCCACTTACACTTCTCCCTCACTTTCATTTATTCATTCATCAATCACAGGTTGATCAAACTCCTCTGGGCCAAGTATTCTGGTAGGCGCTGAGAATAAGACATGGTTCCATCTTCAATAAGCTCACCATGCAGTAAACAAAACATAGATATGGATAACTATGGGCTTCCCTGGTGACTCAGACACTAAAGAATATGCCTGCAGTATAGGAGAGCTGTGTTCAATCCCTAGGTCGGGAAGATCCCCTGGAGAAGGGAATGGCAACCCACTCCAGTATTCTTGCCTGGAGAATTCCATGGACAGAGGAGCCTGACAGGCTACAGTCCAAGGGATCTGCAAAGAGTCAGAGATGACTGAGTGACTAACACTTTCACTTTCACAGATAACTATAACAATTAATTGTTCTAAATTGATATAATATTAAAGACACATGCAACATCTTGTGAGGGAAGAAGAGGTCAGGGAAGGCTTCTTGGAGGAGGAGATACATGTGCTGTATCTGAAACGTTAGTTCAATGCTTCTGATGGCTGGAAGATAAGACCTGGGGGAAAAAAACTCAAGTAAAGCAGAACTCAATGTTGTAGCCACGCATCCTGGGAAACAAACTCACTCAGAAGGACAATGCAGATAGTGGAGTGCAGTTAATTACACTGGCGGGCCCAAGGCAGAGTCTCCTCTTAGCCAAGGACCCCGACCAGTTTTTCTGAAAACCTTATATACCCTAAGTGTATATGCCCAAACCCACCTCAGAACTGCACTGCCTGCTCACGGGTCAGTGCTGTCTCTCGGCACAGACAGAAACCTCCAGGGATTCAGCCAAAAAGCACGCTGCCCTTTGAACACCTGGAAGTGGACTTCACTGGAATGAAACCTCACCGACACTACCATCACCTGCTGGTCATGGTATGTACGTTCTCAGGATGGGTAGAAGCTTTTCCTACCTGGACTGAAAGAATGAAAGAGTATCAGAAGTAGCCTGGTGCCTGCTTAGGGAGATAAGTTCCCAGATTTGGATTTCCTACCAGCATTGGATCGGACCATGGCCCGGCTTCCGTAGCTGATTTAGTATAACAAGTAAGCAAAACTTTAAACATCAAGTGGAAATTAGATACAGCACATAGGCCCAGAGTTCTGGGATGGTAGAAGGAACCAAACGGACACGTGAAGAGACTCTCCAAGTGGATCTTAGAGACTGACTGCTCCTGGGTGGATTCACTTCCGACGGCTCTGCTCAGATTCAGGATGACCCACGGTCCCATGGCTCTTCTCCGCACAAAATTGTGTATGGGGGGGCCCCTCCCATAATAAAACAGGTGTCAGCAAATTTGCCTCAGGTAAGGGGAGATGAGATTTCACAGCAGATGGAACAACCGGGAAAGGTAATAAATCAGGTAACTAAGTTTGTACAAGGAAGGGTGCCGTTCCCCCTTGGGGAACAGATTCATGAATTTGTGCCCGGGGATCAGGTGTGGTCAAGGGCTGGAAACACGACTCCTTGGCCCCACATTGGAAGGGTCCATGTACTGTTGTTCTAACCATCCCTACTGCAGTTAAAGTAGCAGGTGTCACCCCCTGGATCCACCACACGAGGGTGAAGAGGGCATTCCACGCAGACCTGGAGGATGCCGAGTGGACTGTGCCGGGGGCCCCACTGATCCCCGTAAAACCAAGATCATCTTAAAGAAGAAAAAGGGATGAAGCTCTACAATCAACTGCTGCTACAAGGACTTGCTGGTATCATCTTGAGACTAACCATAGTTTCAGTACAAAGAGGGACCTGTGCTATAATTAAAGTGGAATGTTGTGTATATATTCCTGACTTATCTGGCTATATATTAGCCACCTTAGATGACAAGAAAGGTCAGGTAAAAGTTATGTCTGATGATGATCTTCCTTTTTGAACTTCAGTCCTATCCTGGGTGAAGGGTGTTTGGTGGAAAACTGTATTGACCACTGTTATAGTTGCCATGATCTGCATTGTGGACCCTTTATTTTACAATGTGTTATGAACTTTGTAACCCAAAGGTTGATGCCATTCTCCCAAATTGGAGGTCGGAGAGTCAGGGTGCAATATATCCCTATGAATGATGCTCATACTATGAGTTAAGAGCATCAGGAGTGGGGAATGAATGATGAAACAGACAGAACAGGCTCCATCTTGAAAGCAGGACTCCAAAAAAAAAAAAAAAAAGAAAGCAGGACTCCATCTTGGGCTGGACTGTGGACTTTTGAGCTCTATGCCCAGTATCTATGGAAACGACATACCAACTGGAAAACCAGATCCCCCGGATGGAAGAGTCCCAGGGCTCATATCTAGACTCTGTTGCCTAAAAGAATACCCTAATTATCTGTGTAACTAAATAGAATCATAAATTCTATTATGCTTATTGGGGTATGACCACAGGCCTATTGATAATTGTCCACTGTTAACTACCTAGGCTTAAGGCATATGAATCACGGGTTAACTTTGATTGCATCTTTCTTTCCCTTTGTTCAGACTAGTTTCAGGGAATTTGAGGAGGTGGGTTTGGGCAGGTACACTTAGGGTATATAAGGTTTTCAGAAAAACTGGTCACGGTCCTTGGCTAAGAGGAGACTCTGCCTTGGGCCTGCCGGTATAATAATCTGCACTCTGCTATCTGCATTGTCCTTCTGAGTGAGTTTGTTTCCCAGAACGCATGGCTACAGCATCAGTAATGCAAGAAACTATGTGATTACTTGACAAATGAATTTTATAAATAATAGTTACTAGAGGAATTCTGGCCAGTATATAAAAGCTATATGCTTAAGATAAATATATAATCTATTTTAATCCCCACAGGTGCAACAGCCACAGTGAAGAGGCAGACGGCCCCGAGCTGGCACAGCACCCCCACCATGGGCCCACAGCTGCTGACGCAGCCACGGCATACCCCTGCAACAGAATCATCAAACCGAGGACATCCAGAAGTGGGTATTCTTTGCCTTGCTTCCTTATCACTACTTTAAACCCAGTATTCTTACGGTTCAAGCAGAGAAGCCAGCTTATTGATTCAGCCACCTAAGCTACCATCGTATAAATGTAAGACGGCAAGACCAGGAACACTGGTCTCAGACTGTTAGGAATGTATCGGGAAGAGGAAAAGATGAAGATCTAAAATAAATATTTAATGGGAAAGAAACCTCTGGAATCCTTGAGCACATATCTATCTTAGTGTTGGATTAACTATTGCTATTACTAACAATATTAATACCGTGTGGCTGATACACAGCAAAGATCAGCAAATACTTGTTGAATGAATGTAGTAAATGAATGAATTAACCCCTCACCTGTCTTCACAGCAGTTTTCAAAACCAACTGCCAAACTGGTTTTTCACAGTAGTTACTTAAACACAATTATAAAAAAAGGAAAAGAAGTATAGAAGATGAAGTACACACAAGAATGTATCGAATATTATGGCAACTGGCCAAAGACGCCAAGAGGACAATTTAAATATTTAAAGTTTAAAAAGGTGATTTGAGTTTAACAGTTGGGAGGCCATTTCTGACCTTGAAAACAGTGAACTCTTCAACTAACTTTCCCCTTCAAGGGTGACCGCACAACAGCCGGGAACTGGTGATTCAAACGCTCCATGCTGGTAATAGAAGCCACAAAGTGGGAGTAACTGTAGGCATCGCTTCCAGGTTTGCTTACGACGCAGCTATGGAACTGCAGTTACAAGGAACTTCACACCACTTCCAAGCCGCCTTGATATTGCACAACGTGTGTATGTGCTCGGTCACCCTCTGCCAATCTTCTCTTGAACTTTTTCCCCTCTTAATTTCCTCTTTAAAGTTTAGTCATGATTACTTCACCATGATAAAAGAGTTTTCTAAAGTGTGAGGAGAGAACATTCTAGAAGAATGATCTTCTAAGGTGTAAGAAGTGGCTAATCCAGTGATCCCGACTCTGTTTCCCCAAGATTTGGTCTTCTATTTTCCCTGTAGGTTTTCTTACTGAAGCCACTATGGTACTGCAGCACTCCCCTCCCATGATGTAAAACGTATGTACACACACACACACATGTGTGTGTGCATGCTCACCAGCACGCTCAAAGCTCTTCCTTAAGAGAAGAGAAAAAGACCCTTTCCTGGATATATTATTTAAAGGAGAAAGAGACAGTAGAGAATCTGCCTTCAATGCAGGAGACCCTGGGGAAGGTTCAATGCAGGTTCAGTCCCTGGGGAAGATCCCCTGGAGAAGGAAATGACAATCTACTCCAGGATTCTTGCCTGGAGAACCACATGGACAGAGGAGCCTGGGAGGTTACAGTCCATGGGGTCACAGAGAGTCGGACACGATTGAGCAACTAACACTTTCACTTTTCACTTTAAGGGGAAAAAACAGAGTACTACAAAACAATGTGTGTAAAATGATACTACTGCAAAAAAATAATAATAATAATAGTAATACCACTGCTATAAACCAAGTTAAATAAAATCCAGAGATACACGTGCCTCAAAATGCAGAAATTATGGGCGATTTTTTTTTGTTTTTTCCTTTCTGCTTCTCTTGGGCTTCCCTGTGGCTCAGATGGTAAAGCATCTGCCTGCAATGCGGGGGACCCGGGTTCGATCCCTGGGTCGGGAAGATCCCCTGGAGAAGGAAATGGCAGCCCACTCCAGTACTCTTGCCTGGAAAATTCCATGGACTGAGGAGCCTGGTGGGCTACAGTACATGGGGTCGCAAAGAGTCGGACACGACTGAGCAACGTCACAGGTCACATGTTTGCCAACATTTTAGACAACATGCACGTATTCCAATTTCAATGAGGAAAATAAAGTCAAATCATTGGGGCTTTTTAATCTTTTTCCAGGTTCCTCCAAATGCAATTAAGACATGCTGATTTATTTTTCTTTTTTTCTTTTTTTAATTTTTACTAAAAAATAACAAATTTTAAAAGCTTTGATAGACTCTTTATTTTATTTTATTTTATTTTTTTTTTCGCAGAAAGCAAAGTTTATTACTGACTCCAGCCAGGACTCTCTGCCGCAACCAACGCAGTGGTGTGGGTCAGAGAGCCTCGAGCCCAAGCTGTTACACAAATTTATAGGGTGAGCACATGCTCAACGTTGGTGGTTGGTTTAAGCAGATTGGTTACAAGTTTGCAAAGCAATTGCATTGGTCAAAACTTTCACGCGGGCGGGACTTTCCTGGGGGTTTCTTTAAAAGAGGTTTACAAAATTTTCTGACTTGACCACAGCTACCGACAAGTTTCTCAGCCATGCCCCACTCTCCATGCAGTTTCTCAAGGTTCTCCCACATAGAAGCCCAGGGTAGTGTCAGAGCACAAATAACCTGGCTTCTTGACTTCCTGATCCAAACCTGCCTCCAGGGGCAAGAAGTTAGTTCCCTAGGCCTTCTGCTTGTTGTTAAGAACAAAATATCTTTTCAGTTCAGTTCAGTTCAGTCACTCAGTCATGTCCAACTCTTTGCGACCCCATGCCAGGCCTCCCTGTCCATCACCAACTCCCAGAGCTTGCTCAAACTCATGTCCACTGAGTCAGTGATGCCATCCAACCGTCTCATCCTCTGTCTTCCCCTTCTCTTCCCACCTTCAATCTTTCCCAGCATCGGGGTCTTTTCCAATGAGTCAGTTCTTTGCATCAGGTGGACAAAGTATTGGAGTTTCGGCTTCAGCATCAGTCCTTCCAATGAATATTCAGGACTGATTTCCTTTAGGATGGAATGGTTTGATCTTCTTGCATGCCAAGGGACTCTCAAGAGTCTTCTCCAACACCACAGTTCAAAAGCTTCAATTCTTCGACGCTCAGCTTTCTTTATAGTCCAACTCTCATGTCCATACAGATGGAAAAAACAGCCTTGACTAGACAGACCTTTGTTGGCAAAGTAATGTCTCTGCTTTTTAATAATATGCTGTCTAGGTTGGTCATAACTTTCGTTCCTAGGAGTAAGGGTCTTTTAATTTCATGGTGGCAGTCACCATCTGCAGTGATTTTGGAGCCGCAAAAAATGAAGTCAGCCACTGTTTCCACCATTTCCCCATCTATTTGCCATGAAGTGATGGGACCGGATGCCATGATCTTCATTTTCTGAATGTTGAGCTTTAAACCAACTTTTTCACTCTCCTCTTTCACTTTCATCAAGAGGCTCTTTAGTTCTCCTTCAGTTTTTGCCATAAGGATGGTGTCATCGGCATATCAGAGGTTATTGATATTTCTCCCAGCAATCTTGATATATTAAATAAATATTTAATTTTTCTTAACATTAATTTCTATGATGGTAAATACCAATAGCTATAAACCACACATACTTTAGTATATTGGTGTCTTCATGAATTTTTAAAAGCACAAAGAATCCTGAGATCAAAAGTTTTGGTCTTGGGCATAAGAACAACAGACAGGCACTTACATGCCACTTAACTGACAAGTTGGGAATTTTAACCAATCTTATTCCATCAGTCTCTTATCCTGTTTATCTTTACCCCTCTCCCACCACAAGACTATCTCTACTGAAATGTTGGCATCATCACTCTTCTGCTCAAACTAAGCTCCTTCATACACACCAAAAACAAACAAGCAAACACTTTTCCTTCTGCCAAGAGTCTAAACACCTAACACTGAAGAATTATCTATCTCCAACCTTCCTTCTTCACTTTGTCCTCCCCCAAAAGCATACTTAAACTCTCTATTTTAACCAAGCAGTTCTAATATATGTTTTACTTTCACTGTGACTTTGCCTGCCCTAAGATCCCTCCTTAGAATTCTGAGATACTTCCTCTCAAAGTATCCAGCTTCCATCTGTCCTACATTTGGCCCCCATTGCCTCTGCTTAATATTTCTATACTCTCCAGACTCCACCACTCATAGAATTTACATATTTAGTACTTATTGTGTGCTTCCTCGTATTACCATCTGTTCATGAAAATGAGTATCTCTTTAATAAGATCATGAACATCTAGAGAGGAAGGATGTGTTATTTCTTATCTTCCTCAACTTCTAGCAAAGCTTCAGACACTGAACACACTCAACTTATAACAATCACTGACATGATAGATTAAGGAAAGGGATGTGAAGGAAAGATCAGAGATTAATATATAGTGTCTGAATATTAGTTCTGAGAAATACAAAGTGATACCTGAGATATTTACCAGGAATTCTGAAGATTCAAATTTTTCTAGTCATGTTGCTTTGCTCATTCTTTGAAACTTTCCCAGCATCATCTCAGTAGGGGCTTGATAACCACAAATAAACTAATATTGACACCAGTGTCTGCAAGTTGTCCTAAAAATTACAGCTATGGGCTATGAAGAAAATCAGAGTCTAAATTATGACCAAAAAACTCTAGAAATTTCAAAAATTGGAAGGAATAAAGCTTTCGTTATTTCCTTCTATTGATATGATACATGGGTGAATTCTAACATAATTTTTTCTATTTTTTATTAATTTGTCTGCATCAAATAAATGAATTGCTGGTTTGTATTTAACTAGATGAGACATCCAGGTTGACTGAAATAATTTTAAAAGCTATATTGGCAGAAAATTTATTGTAAAAAGCTGAAGTTATTCACTCATTTAATAAATATTACCTGAATACCAACTATATGCTAGACACTATGCTAGTTACTAGGCTGTGCTAGTAACTAGGTTAGATATCAATAACCTCATATACGCAGATGACACCACCCATATAGCAGAAAGTGAAGAGGAACTGAAGAGTCTCTTGATGAAAGTTAAAGAGAGTGAAAAAGCTGGCTTAAAACTCAACATTCAAAAACTAAAATCATGGCATCCGGTCCCATCACTTCATGGCAAATAGATGAGGAAACAATGGAAACAGTGATGGACTGCATTTTCTTGGGCTCCAAAATCACTGCAGATGGTGACTGCAGCCATGAAATTAAAAGATGCTTGTTCCTTGGAAGAAAAGCTATGACCAACCTAGACAGCATATTAAAAATCAGCGACATTACTTTGCCAACAAAGCTCCATCTAGTCAAGGCTATGGCTTTTCCAGTAGTCATGTATGGATGTGAGAGTTGGACTATAAAGAAAGCTGAGTGTCGAAGAATTGATGCTTTTGAACTGTGGTGTTGGAGAAGACTCTTGAGAGTCCCTTGGCATGCAAGAAGATCAAACCAGTCCATTCTAAAGAAAATCAGTCCTGAATATTCACTGGAAGGACTTATGCTGAAGCTGAAGCTCCAGTACTTTGGCCACCTGATGCAAAGAATTGACTCGCTGGAAAAGACCCCGATGCTGGGAAAGACCGAAGGCGGGAGGAGAAGGGGATGACAGAGGATGAGATGGTTGGATGGCATCACCGACTAGATGGACATGAGTTTGAGCAAGCTCTGGGAGTTGGTGATGGACAGGGAAGCCTGGTGTGTTACAGTTCATGGGGTTGCAAAGAGTTAGACACGACTGAGTGACTGAACTGAACTGAACTGATGCTAATTACAGGAATACAGAAAGTGACTGAAGGACTTCCCTGGCAGGTGAATGGTTAAGATCTCACCTTCCAATGCAGGGAGTGCAGAGTCCGTCGCTGGGAGGAGCTAAGACCCCACATGCCTTGCAGTCAAAAAAAAAAAAATGACATAAGAAAGGAGCAGTGTTACAATGAATTCAATAAAGACTTTAAAATTGGTCCACATCAAAAAAAAAAAAAAATCTTTAAAAAAAAGAAATGACTGAGATAAATCCAGTCCCTAGCCTCACAATAGATCTCAGAGACTAGTACAGGTTCAGATTTTTAAAAATAATAATAAGTAATTACAGTATGGCCTGCTAAGTGTTAGGGTAGATTCATTTATGAGGAGACAGAATAAATAACTAACAGGACTGTCCAAGTCTTCCTGAAGCAAACAACATCTACGATGAGATGTGAAGAAAAAAGAAGAAATAAGGTTGGAGACATACAGGAGGTAAGTGTAGGTACTATAGGGACTTAAATACCAGGCAAGGAGTTTAGATTTATTCTTACAGTAATCCTAAACCAATTTGCATATTTGAGCTATAAATCTGGCAACAATGTGAAAGATAGGACATGGGGCAGCACGGAATGCAGTGGGCAGCAGCCTGCTAGGCACAATCACAACGTGAGATACAATATCTCATTTAATCTCACAGCAATCCCATAAAGCAGGTAAAACTCTTCTCCTTACACAAAAGAGAACACTGGAATTTAGAGATATTAAATAAGCAATGTTTAAGTTACTGTGACAGGATTTATGTGCATTTGACATGGGAAGTAGGGAGACACAGGAGTCAAGAATAACATCCAGTTTTTCATCGTAGTCAGTGGAGTGGAGGGTGATGCTGATCACTGAGACTGACAGATAGGATTACCAGAAGGTGTGGGTGGAGAAAGGATGGAGTTGATGAGTTCCATTTGGGACAGGTTTAGACCTGCTGAGTTGGGGAGGGGAGAGAGTTAGACATCAATTGGCAAGAGGTTGTGCAAGCTGAACATCAAGAGAGAAATGTGGACCAAGCCAACCTATGCAGAAAGCATCCACAGAGAGGTGATAACTGCAGCCAGAGGAGTGACTGAGGTTGCACAGAGAGAGTGTGCAAAATCAAAAGGAAGAGGGTTTGAGACAGAGCCCTGAGGAGCATCAATATTTACAGGATGGGCAAAAGACACAAATTGAAAAGAAACAGCCAAAGAGGTAAGAAATTCAAACCAAGGCAGGCACAGCTGCGGGCAAGGAGAGTGTGGGTTTCAAGGAGGAAGTGTTCAATATCATCAAAATTAAAAGAGGTAAAGCCTGAGACTCTCCCACTGTATTTAGCAATAAGACATTCTGGGCGACATCCTTTAGAGCAATTTTAAGCAAGTGTTGGGGAAAAATGGGCTGAGGAGTGTCTGAAAGGTAAGAAAATAGAATAGGCTTAATATATTACCACTGCCCAAGTTATATATAGCAACTAAAGCATGAAGACCACGGGATATTCAGGGGACTTATAGCACAAGAGCCACACTAAAGAAACACCTGCCTAAAACCAGAACAATGCAGAAGAACTGAGGGTTTAAAATTGGTACCTCTGTTTTCCCAGACAAATCTGGGCACATGGTGATTTCTGCCAGATGACTTATTTGTGCCTCAGTTTCTGGGGAAACTGCTATGTTCTAATTCTCTGACAATACTGCTTGGAATATCAAATGTCAATGATCACGAAATAATATTGTCAGGTTGAAAAATAGCTTGTGAAGGAATTAACAATCATGCTTTAGCACTAGATGTGACTCCTGCAAGCAATTCAGCAGGGAAAAACAATAATAATAATTTTTTTCTTGCTTTACTGAAAAAAAAAATTGTACTTTTTCCTGGGGCTTCGAGAAACTGGCATCAGTTCTACCTTGACACCTAGGCACTTGGATAATACATGAGGCACTAAGATTTTTGGAAAACAAACCAGGATTATATTCTTCCATATGAGAAGCAACAGTGGAGAGAGCATAGGTTTTGAAGTCAAGTCACTCGGGCGTGGAATCCTCACTCTGCCATTTCTGAGCTATGAGGCTGAGGGAGGTCTCAGCCAGACTGGGTTTCTTTATGGAATACCTAGAGTACTTACCTGGTGAGATTAAGAGGCTTATTGGGACAGTACATAAGAAGATACAGTGCCTGGCACATGGTAAGTGCTCCATAAGTGTTAACTACCACTACTACCAGGACTTGCTTCCTCTGCTAGAGTGAAGGTCCTAACTGAACATTTACCTAAATAGCATTCATCCCAAGATTAGAGACTTTCTAATCCAGTGTCTAGACTTTCTCATTAATATGTGTAAGAAAAGCAACCAAGGATATACCTGAATTCTGAGATCCCTGTTCCTAAAGAAAACTGTACAGCATCATGATTTGATACTCAAACTCAAGTACCTGATATCATCAATAGGGTGCCTTCCTTAATAGAAGGGTCCGTGTGCTTTCTAGCATATATGTTCAATAGTCATTTACAGCAGGGTATGTGACTCAACTCAGAATCGACCTCCTAATTTTATCTCTCCTTTGAAGTTTGGGCTAACTTCTCTTCCCCTGTCCCTGAAGAGAAATGTCCCTCACGTATCACTGTGAGACCACAGTGGCTACTGTTCTCTTACCTACTTTCCAATTGAAAAGGTCAACTGAAAAAAAAAAAAAAAAAGAAAAGAAAAGGTCAACTGAATCTGGAGAAGCCTGGATTCTTCTGGCTTGCAAAACCCATACGGAGGTCTTGAACTTAAAACCACAATTACATCCATTTCTACAAGTATGATGTGGACTTCCAATCATTCACATTTCAGTATTGATGCAAACTTTGGACAAAAATTATAAAACAAAAATTACAAACATAAAAAATTATAAAACCCCTAAATAAAGCCTCTGAAGCCCTCTAGAAAAGAGGGAATGTTTACAATTTCAATGTCTATTGAAATACTCAAATTATTTCATTAGTCTCTAACGTTTACATTTTCAGGAGTTTATTACTACTGTTTGATGAAAAGGAAGAAGAGACAAATAGTAAAGTCTTTCTCAAGAGGAGAATCACCATGGAAACTAACACCAAATTCACTGGACTGATGTAGTTCTCACTGAACTTTTTATTTCATTAATCCCTGCCATCTTTTTATAGCAGTGCTTTCTTCTAAGTTGACTGACCCTAAGGTGCCCCGGCCTCCAGTGAAAGACAATTTTGTTAAGGATAGTTAAGCTCTTGCAAAGCCGTATCAACTAGCATAGTATTACAATGAAAATAGCTATACATTGAGCACATAATTTGAGCTAGGCTAAGTATTTTACATGCACTGTCTTTTTATTTGCTATTTGAAGTAATGCAGGAAAACACAGCTTCTTTGTTTGATTTACTACATGTAATACACTAAATATAGAAATGCCTAAAATATAATGAATGCTCAGTAATTATTATTATTATTGTTCATATATCTTAGTTCACAACTACCCTATGATAAGTTTCATTCTGTCAGTTCACAGATGTGAAAACTAAGGATTAAGGAGGTTAAGTCACTTGGCTGTGATTCCCCAGCTAATAAGTGACAGAATTAGAATTTCAGTCCAGGCCTGGTTTAACTACCAAGACTAAATTGTTAACCATTTTGTTGTACTCTCTTCTATAGTTAGAGAGCTAAGAAACCCACTGAATGTATCGATGACAAGTGTATTATTTTTGAACTAGGTTCACAGAAATAAAGCCTTAGAGGCCTTATCAAGGTTCGCCTGAGTTTTTTACTCTATTCAGTTAAGTATAAATAAAGGTACTAAATATTTGGACTTGGAAGGCATAATACTACTTTTCAGGTTAACACCTTTGATCTAGAATTCACAGATTTTTGTTTTTGTTCTCCTTAAACTTCAGGCCAAGAAAAACAACAGAGGATCTTTGGAAGGATATGGAAACCAAATTAAACAAGGCTCCATTCTGAAGATTTTCTATGTTCCAAAATTCCATCATCACAAAGGTAATTCAGTGATAGTTTCATTTCTTCATAAAATAAATCTCAAGACTAGGCAAACCCATTTGGCTCCTGAGAGAGACACTGGGAACAGTTGGAGAATAAATTAGTTTCAATATTCAATTACGAACAAGAATCTACCATCACCTGGAACTGGAAATGGGAACACTCTCTGAAGCCTACAAGTTTCTTAGGTTGTCTAGAGTTTAGTAACAATCTTTTTTTTTAACAAATTGCATTGCAAATGATCCTAACATTAACTGTGTGCACTTAGTAATGTGGACAGTCCCTTGTGGAAATGCCACTCTGAATCCAAGTAACTGGCAAAGTCTTTATTACCAACCGCATTAGACTAACCCTCACTGCAGGTTGCTTTGCTTCTCCCTGAGAAATGTCAATCCCTCTCAACTTCAGGCCTATTTCCCATGCCTATTTATATTCCTATTTTCTCCCCCAAGCCCATTGGTGGTTGTCATTCAGCTGCTTAATCGTGTCTGACTTTTTGCGACCCCATGGATTGCAGCATGCCAGCCTTTCCTGTTCTTCACAACCTCCTGGAGTTTGCTCAAATTCATATCCATTGAGTCGGTGATGCCATCCAATCATCTCATCCACTGTCATCCCCTTCTCCTGCCCTCAATCTTTTCCAGCATCAGGGTCTTTTCCAGTGAATCTGCTCTTCTCATCAGGTGGCCAAAGTATTGGAGTTTCAGCTTCAGCATCAGTCCTTCCAATGAATATTCAGGGTTGATTTCCTTTAGTATTGACTGGTTTGATCTCCTTGCTGTCCAAGGGACTCTTTCAAGAGTCTTCTTCCCCAAGCCCCTACTACCAGCAAAAGAAATAAAACCTCAAGGATTCAAATATCTACTGAATGTAAAGAAAAAATTCTTAAGCTGCAGTCATAGTTGAAAAGCAATGGGTTTTTATGATGGGAAGATGAAGACTTTGCCCCTCAACATCTGCCAAGGTGGACATCCTCAAGAAACAGAAATATGGTGTGAACCATGGAAAGCACAAAAACTCAAAATCTCCCACCCAGCTACTCCACTTTGAACATCTCTAAAGAGAAATGAAGATCTACCTCAATTAAGGGGAAAGTTTACTACACCCTCTCTTCATAACTGTGTTAGAGTTCAAACTCTCACCTCAGCAGCAACGAGAGTCCAAGAGTTAGGAATTCTGTTAAAATACTCTGCTCTTTCCTCATTACTTCAACTCATTCCCTAGCACCGATGCACAATCCCCTTTCTCCAGTATTGTGCAGTCAGCAATGCAGCTGCTTCACAGGCATGAAAAAGGAGGACTTGCAGGATTAAGAGGAGCAAACTACAATGTATAAGTTACAAGGATATATTGTACAATGTACAGAACATAACCAATATTTTATAACTATAAATGAAGTATAATTTTTAAAAGCTGTGAATCACTATATTGTACACCAGTAACATATAGTATTGTACATCAATTAAAAAAATAAAAAAGATGATTAATTAATATGTATAAAAAAGAACTATCTGCCAGAGAGAATATAGCACAATTTTTTTCAAAAAAGAAGGATGTATACTCTAAACTGCCAGAAGAGAGAGTAAATTCATTGGTAGAATTTTAGAGTAAAAGTGAAAACAAGACTGAAAAATTTAACACTAGACATGGGTATTTCTCCCATATCCACAATCTATCCACAGAAGAAAAAAGTTGATTAATATGCCATTCTCCAGGGAAACTTTGAAACTCAGAATTAGGAGAACTGTTGTTGCCAAAATATTTTCTCCAAGAAAAATTCAACATATAAGAGAGAAATAAAATAAATTTTCCTTCTATTAGAGAATTCATGGAACCCACTGGCAAATCCATCTTGTGATTAATAGCACAGACATTTGGTACTAGCAGATGTTCATCAAGTAAGTATTTTAAAAGCCAAACCAAACAAGCCAAATTCTCCAAAAACAAGAGAACTGACTGACTAGTAACTCCTTCACGAGGTGTTTCCCAAAAGGCTCCCTCACCCTTTACAACTAATACAGCATGCTACCAAAAGTGTTCATTTGGCAAATAAATCACACACAGTCTTGTGACATGTCTGGTAATATTTCTTTCAGTGATTCTTTAACTACTGCAGTTCTGCCTCACATATTTCCCACAAGTTGCCACCTATTTCTTAGATTAAAAGCTCTCTGAGGACAAGGATCCATCATCATCATCATTATAATTTCTTTGTCCTTAAGGCGACCAAGCAATGTAGGTAGATAAGTAACTGATGGTTAGATCAAAATCTGAAGTAACAGTTGCCTTGGCTAGAGACAGTATGATTTTCTAAAGTAAAATTCAAAAAATCCACTGTAGTATTGTCAACTACAAATTGGCACTTGCCAAGAGCACTGCCAGCGGCTGAACACCAAGGGCATTTGCCACCTGCATCTGCAGAGATTGAACCTTCAACACCCCCTGAGGGAGTTCCGGGTGGAGTGAGGCTCTCTGTGCTCCAGGCACTCCGGTGGAACAGGTCATTTGATAGTCAGATATTCTCAGGAACTGATTTCATAAGCCAATCTTTGCATCTCCTCATATCTAGAAAAGTACTAAATCCCTTCATGATGACATCAGCTCCTAATAACTAGCAGAAAACCTTTTGTCAAACAAGTGCTTAATTGCATTGAACTCCCCCTTCACCAAAATATTATATATTGACCTTCCCACACTGCCTCTTGGAAGCAGTGTCTCAGAACTAACTGAGGTGCTGTCTCCTCAGCTGCAGTCCTCACTTTGCCCCAAATAAAACTTAACTCGCAGCTCTCAAGTTGTGCATCTTTTTTAGTCGACAGGATTTAGGACTGTCTGAGGTTCTACCACTTACTGTTTGATTTTTGTTGAGTTACATAATCTCTCGGAACCACATATTTCTCCTGTGTAAAGTTAATAGTGGTATTGTTATCATAGGATTGCTGTGATTTTGAAATGTGTTAATACAAATAAATTGGTTAAGAGTATGTCATACAGAAAAAGAAAAAAAACAATAAATCCTTAGATATAATTATTTATGTTATGTACACAAGGGTCTATGTGACTCCTACAGTAGTGGGTGAAGAGGCAAATTTGGGAGTTAGATATGGAAAGAATGAAGGATATTTTCTCATATGCATTACCATCATCCCTGGCAAGGGAGCAAACTAAGCCCTTGACATCATGGTCAAGTGAGCTATGAGTGTCTCTCATTTTTTCAAAACCTTTTGGAAACAATGATCACACTGTACACAGTCAAGTTAAATAGAATGATATAATAAATCAGAATAAGTCCATTGTCTTGAAGGAAAAGGCCCCAAAGACATAAGTACAACCACACCCTTCCATCCTGCCATTCCAGACAAGTTTTGCACCTGAACAGGCAGGCTGGGAGGCGTTCCCAGGACACTGATCCCACCATTTTTCAGAACATAAAAGGGGGGGGGGGGGGGGGCGGGGAAAGAGGGCAACAACAGATACTTTCTCTCATCCATCTACAATCAGTGCTTCCCAGCACATCCTTCATCTAATGCACTGTTACCCGCCCCCATACCACAAGCTATGCATACAATATGCATGTAATAACCACACACACACACTCCTGTGTTTGCTACAGACCACTAGCCTGACCCCACTGAAATAAGCCAACAGTTACCTCACTGCCTCTTCCTCTGGCATCCTCAGGCCATAAATTAATGAAAGGAAAGGTCTAATAATAGTTACATGACCACTACAGACAAAAGGCTGCAGTAAAAAATACCTGTATTTGGGACTTTTTTTCCTACTCCTTAGTCATGGCTGCTCTCCCAGAAGGCAGAGCCTTTATGCTACCTCCTGATGGCCTCTCCAGGTTCAAGCAATCATTACAGCTCCTACAAACCACTGCAGTTTCCTCCTCAGTTCCTGTCTCGACCCACTCTGACACATTCCACACTCTCATGCAGAAAAATTTTCTAAAAACACAAGTCCGATCCCATTCCACTTTTGTTTAAAATTCTTTAATCAAATATATCATTCTATTATACACTGCAGTCATATATGCATTATGTCATACATCTACCTAGAAACTGTAAAGTCATGTGAGGGCTCAAATTGCCTTACTCGTATTAAGCAATCTTCACTCATTCATTCAAAAATATATATAGTGGGAAATTCCATGGAGGTCCAGTGTTTAGGACATGGAGCTTTCACTGCTGAGGGCCCAGGTTCAATCCCTAGTCAGGGAACTAAGATCCCACAAGCCACCTGACTCAGCTTAAAAAAAAAAGTGTATGTATATATTATATATATACATATATATATTTGTATGTATATATATACACATATAATGAATATGTGTTGTGTACCAGGCATTACACTAGCCCCTGAAGAGATGAGTCAGATCATTCCCTTCAATTTGTTCAAAATCATATTGGAGGAGGGGAGGACATTCAACCATGTGAATAGAAAATTTAAATATATATAAATTATTTACATATTAAACTACAATTTCAATATATGTTATGATTGCAGAGGCAACAGGGGCTTCTACTAAACCCCTGAACAGGCTAAGAAAGGCTTCTTGGAAGAAGTAATGTCTAAACTGATACCTAAAGCATAAGCAGATGTGTATGCAGAACCAGGAACTACCAGCAGTCTATGAAGAATGGAGTAGTAGCAAAGGATAAGACTTGGGAAATACACAGGAAACAGACCATAAAAAAACTTAAGCCACTTTAAAGTGTTTGAAGTTTGTCTTGAAGATATTTAACTGTTCTTAAAAAATGAGCAGTACGGTTAGGTTTGTACTTTTAAAAGACCACTCTAATTAGAGTATAGTAATTACTCAAAATATTTCTAAAACACATGAATAGCTAAGTCTCATCAGCATAATGAAAAAATTTCAAAAATTCAAAAAAAGAGAAATTGGCAAATCAGCAGTGGCTGTGAAGTCCTAGAAATATTTTATGGAAGAGTGTAGCTGAGTTTTTAAAAGTGTAAGATTTTGAGAGGGTAATTCAAGGAAATGAAGGACAACCCATCTGGGAACAGGAAAGGGTGCAAGGAAGATAATGAGGTAAAAAGTGCTTGAATAAAAATATAAGGTGAAGTCATAGAAGAATGACTAGTTTAATGTAGTGAGTGCTAGGTCTGGGCAGGTTAGGTTGATATCTTAGGGTTAACCTTGCTGTGCAGAGCCTCAAATGCCAGACTCCAGATTTAGACTTCACCAGCCAAGAGAATTCATGGAGAACTGAAAAAAGAGAGGCATACTCCAAGTATTGCTTTATGAAGACTGAATATGAATTGAAAGATGTCTTAAAACAACCCATGAATGAAAAAAATAAGATGCAGGAGCTATGCTGCAAGATTTTTATCAAATGAAAAAAATGCAGTTAGGAGAGAGAAGCAAAAATCAAAGGTTGAGTGATGGTGGGAAACAAAGGCTGCCTCACATGACAGCCTGCCACACCCACACCCACATCCCCATCATCCCCACTAACCCTCCCCAGGAGACTGATTTAAATAGAAACATTTCCTGCAGCTGAGTGTGATAATTTAGAAATGAGGGTTTTGAAGGACAAATGAAGAGAAAAGACCACTTGGAGAATGAGAAAGGACTACCAGAACAAACAAAAGGTGGCACTGAACCCATTCTTGAAGTGAAGTGAAGAAGTGAAGTCGCTCAGTCGTGTCCGACTCTTTGAGACCCCATGAACTGTAGCCTACCAGGCTCCTCAGTCCATGGGATTTTCCAGGCAAGAATACTGGAGTGGGTTGCCATTTCCTTCTCCAGGTGCCCATTCTTAAAGCCCCCAAATTAATCACCCAGGGTATTTACTCAGTTGGGGCTTCCCTTTGTATTCTACACTTGATCTTAGCCAAAAGGCCAAGAAGCGATCCCTTTGTATTCTAGAAACTCCCTCAGATAGAGCAGACCTACACACTTTGTCTTGGGCCCCAGAGACCCATTTAGATAAAAGAGCTCCTTCCTCTCACTTGTTTGGCCTACATCTTCTACCTGCTCTTTGTACCCTCAGAAACCATAAGAAGCAAAACAGTAAACTCAACTATTCTATTGTCTCCAGTTTGAACTCAGGTCACTTTGATGTCCCAAAGCAATAAGCTAATTTAATAGTACTTGCTGCTGCTGCTGCTGCTAAGTCGCTTCAGTCGTGTCCGACTCTGTGCGACCCCATAGACGGCAGCCCACCAGGCTCCTCTGTCCCTGGGATTCTCCAGGCAAGAACACTGGAGTGGGGTTACCATATCCTTCTCTAATTCATGAAAGTGAAAAGGGAAGGTTAAGTCGCTAAGTCGTGTCCGACTCTTCACGACCCCATGGACTGCAGCCTACCAGGCTCCTCCGTCCATGGGATTTTCTAGGCAGAATACTGGAGTGGGTTGCCATTTCCTTCTCCTAATAGTATTTAGGGATACTGAAAAAATATTAGAAAACCTTTCGAGACTGTCTAAATTTTTAGCACAGTAGTCTGCGGAAAAACTGGTCTAAGCCCTCATCCAAAAAAACCATGTCATTTGTAAATAGATCTCATATAAGATTCAATAAATCCCTAGCCCAAAGAAATAAATTCTGTCTTTTCAACTGTCTCCAAAGTCAGAGAATCATGTTTTTCACATTTATTATTATTCTACTTTGTTGCAGGTGAGGAAATTGAAGTTATCGTTTTTAAGGTATGGAGATATTAACAGCCCTAAATTTTGCTCCAAATTGGATAGTCTCCTGCTGGAGCAGCTGTAAACGCCAGCAGATTAACAGATTCTTCTGGAATGGCATCACTTAACTGATGATGGTTGTTATCAGTAGAACTTTTTTAAAACATCAAACAGATGTTTGCTAGGTCTGATCAAGTGATAAATTCTCCTTGGCTTCCCTTTGTTTCCAAAGTAATTATGGGCTTTTCCTCATCTCTTTTTGATGTCCACAGAGGCCATAATGAGGGTAGTTAAATATGCAAACAGAAGAATGAAAAACAAGGTGTCAACACAGATATAATTTACCTATTGAGGTACCTACTTACTCATAAACTGGGAATCATATTGCTAACAAACTTAAGCAAGTTTCCTAAATTATTTAGGTATCTTTCCCACTGTCTGCCAAGGCGTGGTTCAGGGGTCTTTTGTCCCATTATAATTCACCAGCACCTCCAAACATTGCAAGATAAGGAGATAATTTAAGTCAAAACAATGTGTAGGCTACAGATATGTAGCTGCAAGTCAAGTCCCCAAGCAAATGACGGACCACTCCTGCTCCTATCTAGAAATGCTTTAGTCAGCTCAGCTGTTTCCCTTGATTGACAGTCTGCAACTAGATGGAAAATACTTATGAAGTTAGTTGTTTGCCTTATTTTCTAAAACATCAATATAATATGAAGTCATTTCAGCTTTCCAATGTATCATTTCTTAGCCATTACATTCTGGCATGTAATGCCATGCAAGAATCTGATAGTTTACTAAAGAACTTTAGTAAAGTTTAGTAAGAGGACCATAAAACCCTTCTAAATCAAAGGACGCACACTCTGATACCTCATGGCATCAGAATCTTATACTTCTTATGTACTGCATGTTTTAATTGAGGTAAGATATTTCTAACAAAATGAATGCCAAACTATAAGGTTATCAGCAAGAATTTGTCTGATTAAAGGGGCTTCCCTGGTGGCTCAGCTGGTAAAGAATCTGCCTGCAATGTGGGAGACCTGGATTCAATCCCTGGGTTGGGAAGATCCCCTGGAGAAGGGAAGGGCTACCCAGTCCAGTCTTTATTCTTGCCTGGAGAACCCCATGGACAGAGAAGCCTGGCGGGCTACAGTCCATAGGGTTGCAAGAGTCGGACACGGCTTAGCAACTAAACCACCACCACCACCCACTCCAGTATTCTGGCCTGGAGAATTTCATGAACTGTATGATCCATGGGGTCACAAAGACACAACTGAGTGACTTTCACTTCACTATCTAATTAAAATTTCCCTAATTGTAATCAAAGGCCAGATACATTGGGAAACTAGATTTCCAGGAGTAGAGTAACAGTATAACATTCCCAAACATTTTTTAACATTCTCAAACATTTTGGACCACAAAACTTTTTGTAACACAAACTAACATCACCCAGAAGTAACAAACAATATGGAAAGTACTGAATACTGCCATTCATCATCAGTTGTCACTGGAACCACAGCAGAAGGGGGGAAAAAAATCAAAGCACTGAGTTAACAGAGTTTTTAAAAGGAGAGGGGATTTCTGGGGAGGATGCTAAAAGCACGCTTTGCTTATTTCACAATTTTAAGAAATAATCATGGGCTATTTATTATGGAAATAACGAAGAATCTCTAATACCCTTTTTGAAGTTTACTGACAGGTATGGTCTTAATTGCACCTAGGTAACTTAGGGTGATCCTTAAATCTTAAGAATTACCAAACACCTAACTAACGCTGTGTATCTGTACTAAGACAGATTTTTGGTTTTTTTCTTTTTGTTTGAATGAATGAATGCATGAATATTAGAATCAAACTTTTGACCTGATAGATGAACAAAAACTATGGCTCTAAACCCAGTTCCATCACCAGTTGGATGTGTGATCTTGGTCTCAGAGCCCCCTCGGCCTCCTGGTCTCTATACAATAAGCCCTTCAGCCCTAAGTGCCTCCTATAACTTACACGGGAAAGAGAACTACATTATACCTTGCTAGCAGCAGTTACCCATAAATCTGCTGTTAACGGGGGTGTCTGTGAACCACTGTCTCCGCCAAGAAGACTTAAGTGCGCGATTCCTATCTCAAACGCATCTTTCAAGGTGCTTCCCGCACTCAACTACTTCATCAACTTTTGCATAAAATCTTACAACCACAAGCGTCTGACGGCTCAACTCATCGAGCATAAAACTGCAATTTCTGGCTCCCTCGTCACCGCCAGCCCTTTAACCCCGGCTAGAAAGTCAGATCCAGAAAAAAAAAGAAAAAAACAAACAAACAGGACCCGCCCTCACATGAGAGACAAAACCAAGTTCTTTCTCCTGCGCTCGTCCTCTTTAATCAACATTCAAGTACAAACGGACGTCTCCGGACACCCCGGCGTTTGGGGAAGGGCGGCCCGACCCGGCCGTACCTGGTTGAAGTGCAGCTGTCCCGGCTCGGGGGCGCCCTCCTCGGGGGCGGCTCCCAGACGCTCCAACAGGCGCCCGAGCTGCGCCGCCGACAGGCTCCGGTTGGCGCCGAACACGCTCAGCACATCCTCGCTGAAGGCGAGCCCGGGCCCGTCCGCCTCCCCTCCGAGGCCAGCGGCCGCCAGCAGCAGGAGCCCAGCCACCGCTCGACCCGGGGCCATCCTGGCCGGGGTTGCCCCTCACGGGCCCAAGACGGACTGGAGCGCACAGGGGCGTGCCGGGCGCAGCCGCGTCGGTGCCCAAGGGCGCCGGTCAGGCGTCGGCGCCGGTCCGGGTCAGCGGTGGCGCGGGGCGCACCTGGTCCTCCGGCGCCTTCGAAATAGCAGCAGCCCGCGACCTGCCGGGCATTGAAGTGGCGGTGCAGCCGGGGGGGTGGGAGCGATAGACAGAGCGGGCCCCCGGGCCTCCTGGAGAGCCTGAGATAAAAAGGACAAAGGGGGACAGAGATAAAGGCCACCCGGCTACCCGCCGGCCAGCCTCGGGAGCACTGCGAGGCCGGAGCCCTCGAACGCCCCGCCGGGCCTGGGGCCAACTGCCCCGGAGCGGAGTTTGCAGACGTTCCAGGATTAGCTTGCAGTGTGATGAGACTCGCTCCTTCCGGATCTAAAGCCCCAAACCACGTCACTTTTTAGGACGAAAACTACACTGGCTACAGAACCCCACCTCCCCTTCCTTTCTTTCTGATTAATTCCATCAGCAAACTTAGAAGGGGTGAAGCGTGCAGTCCCCAGGCAGCTGCAGGAAATGGCCCCTTCGGGGTCCTGGGGTTTGACCGTCTAAACGGGACCCTCCCTCTCCCAGATCTTCCTTGGCAAGCAGAGAAGTAGGTGAGCTGACCTGCTAACCTCTCACCTCGCCTGTGTATTTCTGCGTCTGTTTTTGTCCACGTAAGTCAGTCCCTCTCTCCTTCCTTCTTTCCTCCCCTCCCTCCCCCTCTCTCAACACTATCCCTGGCGAGTCCGCAGTGAAAACTCTGAGCTCCGGCCCCGCGCTCTTTACAAATAACCGGAGGAGGAGGGCCCTGTCCCCGCCTCCCCGCAGCACGTGGTGCCACTCGCCGGCCTGGACTCCCGCGCGCGTCCACGCCGGGGCGCACAGCCGCAGCCCTCGCCTCTTGGCAGGCGGGGCGCACCCCTACCCCCAGCGGCGCCGGCTCCCACCCTCACCCTCCGGGAGTTACCTGAAGGCCACTTTCCGGTCGATCTCTCTCGCCTCCTTTCTGACCTTGGCGGTCTCTTTGTTACCTTGTTGAAACCAGCTTCCTGCAATGGAGCCTGGAACCCTCAGCATTGTCTGAGAGATTTAGCAGGAATTGCTTTTTTGTCTTTCTTAAAGCCAAGAGAAAAAGGAAACCCAATCTGGAGCGGTGGTGGCGAGCTCAGAGCCGGCACTGCTCTACCCGGCCCTTCCTGACGCCGCACGGGATATCCGCAGATCAGAGTGAATTGTTTGTTTGTTCAGATGAGAGTTCAAGAAAAGCCGACTTAGGTGTAAGGTCAACAAGTTTGTGCAAAGTGAACGCGGTGTTTGAGGGCAAAGGTTGTGTCTGGTAGCTACCACTGTCCAGAAATAAAGTGAAACCACGATTCACTGGGACAGAAGGACGGTAAGAGGAATTCAGAGCGCTGTTCTTGTATTTCACGGGGGAGGGCACGGCTTCCTAAAAGAGCACATTTTAAAAGAGGCACCAAATCCAGACAAGGGGCAAGCAATCTCATTTCCCACGAGGAACTTAGATGGTGGAAGAAAGAGACACGGAGAGAAAATTCCAGAAGGATGAGGATCTAAGGGGACATATCTGCAGGACTGTCCCTATGGAGAAAGTTTTGTTGTTGTTTAGTCGCTAAAGTACTGTCCAACTCTTTTGTGACCCCATGAACTGTAGCCCACGAGGCTCCTCTATCCCTGGGCTTCCCAGGCAAGAGTACTGGAGTGGGTTGCCATTTCCTGTTCCAGGGGATCTTCCCCAGGGATCTGAGCCGCATCTCCTGCTTTGCAGGCATGTTCTTTACCACTGAGCCGCCAGGGAAGCCACGAAGCTTTGCCTGTGTTCTAACCACAGAGCACGGAAGGCCGCAGTAGGAGGACAAAGTTACCAAGAGGAAGATTTCTGCAGAAAATAAGGCACAACTGCTTTGGGAGGCGGTGATTTCCCCATGATTGAAGGTAATTCAAACTCACGGGTATGTAGTAGGATTCCTGCCTTGGAGGAAGATCAACAAAGTGATCTTTATGGTGTGTCCCTTCCAATTATGAAATCTGTGTGTTTGTTGTTACTAATTTACAGAGCATTGGTGCCAAAGGGCAAATATTTCACCAAGGGCCTGAAGTACGTTCATATCACACTTCAGTTCTTAAATTACACAACTGATGAGGACACGTCAAGATTTTTCTTGGATCCTTACATATAGTTTGTTGCCTATTTTTCCTTTCGACCCCAATAACTCATGGTGATTCTTGGAAATCAATGAATGTTCTAAATGATTCATCTAAACCCAGCAAGTGCTTCATTCCCACTCGAACTGCAATGTTGATAAGATGTTGAACTTTCCACAATGTGAATGGGTTTCAAGTAATACAAATTTTATATTGTGGATTTTTAAAATAAAATTTTATTCATCACTTATTTGGCTCTCTCTCTCTCTCTCTCTCTCTCTATACACACACACACACACACACACACACACACACACACACACACACACACACACACACACACACACACACACACATATATACATTTTGCCTGGATGGACTGGATGAAGCAGAAGCTGGAATCAAGATTGCCGGGAGAAATATCAATAACCCCAGATATGCAGATGACACCACCTTATGGCAGAAAGCAAAGAGGAACTAAAAAGCCTCTTGATGAAAGTGAAAGAGAAGAGTGAAAAATTTGGCTTAAAGCTCAACACTCAGAAAAGGAAGATCATGGCATGCAGTCCCATCATTTCATGGCAAATAGTTGTGGAAACAGTGGTTGACTATTTTTTTTTTTTTTTTTTTTGGCTCCAAAATCACTGCAGATGTTGACTGCAGCCATGAAATTAAAAGATGCTTGTTCCTTGGAAGAAAAGTTATGACCAACCTAGACAGCATATTAAAAAGCAGAGACATTACTTTGCCAACAAAGGTCTGTCTAGTCAAGGCTATGGTTTTTCCAATGGTCATGTATGGATGTGAGAGTTGGACCATAAAGAAAGCTGAGTGATGAAGAACTGATGCTTTTGAACTGTGGTGTTGGAGAAGACTCTTGGGAGTCCCTTGGACTGCAAGGATGTCCAACCAGTCCATCCTAAAGGAAATCAGACCTGAATATACATTGAAAGGACTGACATTGAAGCTGAAACTCCAATACTCTGGGCACCTGATGTGAAGAACTGACTCATTGGAAAAGACACTGGTGCTGGAAAGATTGAAGCCAGGAGGAGACGGGGACAACAGAGGATGAGATAGTGGATGGCATCACTGACTCAATGGACATGAGTTTGAGTAAACTCCGGGAGTTGGTGATGGACAGGGAGGCCTGGTTTGCTGTGGTCCATAGGGTCACAAAGAGTCGGACACGACTGAGTGACTCAACTGAACTGAACTGTTATACAGTTTGCCAAACCATCAATCTCTCATGATGATAAATAGCAAAGTAATCAACCTACTTGGCATCTTCATCAAAAAACAGTTAACATAATGTAAGCATGCTATAAAAGAGAGTATTCAAAAAATGTTACTAACAACCAAATTGGTGAGGCTAATTTCTAGATCTAATGAAATATAGTCACCAAAATACTACTTACTTAATGTTTTAGGGCCTAAAATATAGCATTATACCAGCAATATCATTATTGAAGAAAAGGACTTCCAATTTAAAATATAAGGTATAAAATAAAATATAAGGTATAATATAAAAACTAATTTTTCTCAGAAATGTGCCTTAGAGGTCAAATAATTTTAAATGATAATAATGAAGAGAGAGTGCCAAGAACACTCGCCAGGATGTAGAAAATTGTTCTTTCTCTTTCTTTGTCACCTGGGAAACCTGGGAGAGTCATTTGACACTCCTCTGTCCATGGGATTCTCCAGGCAAAAATATTGGAGTGGGTTGCCATTTCCTCCTCCAGAGGATCTTCCTGACCCGGGGATCAAACCCAAGTCTCTGGCATTATAGGCAGATTCTTTACCATCTGAGCTGCCAAGGAAGCCCCATTTGACCTCACCAGGACTCAGTTCCTTCATCTATGAAACAATAAAATTGGGCTAGAAGCACAAATATTCATTCCAGTTTTTTCATGTCTAAATGTCTAATTTAAGTCATCTATTGGGGCGGGTGGGGCGCGGGAGCGGGGCATGAAACACCTAGAAGAGAAATAAAAGTTCAATTCTCCAATTAAAAGGGCATTTAACTTCAAATCTTATTTTTCTAATCGCTTCAAATTTTTCTTAGTCCAAATCTTTTGTTACTATGGCAGAAGAAGCATATTGACCACTTTTGAACTTTTCCATGCATTAATTTTCCTCTAGAAGGACTAACGAGCAAACCTGGAAAATGGTATGTCCTTTTCCTTTTTTCACCTCCTCTCTCTTCTTCTGGAGAAGAAAATGGCAACCCACTCCAGTACTTTTGCCTGGGAAATCCCATGGACGGAGGGGCGTAGTAGGCTACAGTCCACAGGGTCGCAAAGAGTCGGACACGACTGAGCAACTTCATTTTCACTTTGTCGTCTTCTCCCTCCCAGTCCTAAAGAAGTCATCCTCAGGAGCATAGCGTAATAAATAATATCTGTATGGAGGGCAGTCACAGTGGCCCAAAGAAGAGTGTTGGAGCTCAAACAAGGGAAGAAGGGTATCCAAGTGGGAGGGAAATTCAGCGTGTGCAGTTAGAGCCCAAGTAGGGTGACAAGGTGTCAAGATTGGGGGAGGAAGCTAGAGATCAGAGGATGCCTCCGTAAGGTGGTAAGGGCATATTCAAGCACCCCCACACAGTATGTCAGCACCCAAGTATGATGAGTAAAGCCTCCTTTCCAGTGTGATTCATCAGAGCCCAAGCTGGAAAGGAGGGCTTCGACAAAAAACAGGGGCATGGTGTGAGGTGTCAAGATCAGAGCCAGGGCACCCTTGGTCGGAGTCTGAGAGAGAGAAGCCATCGAGTGTGGAGTCAGAGGCCGGGTGGGTGAGGAGGGCACTCCTGCACAGAATGTCTGAGGTGGACGAGGGTGGGGAGGAAGACCCTGCCAAGCAGCAGCACAAGGTACCAGGTACCAGGTCTGTGCGGTGAGGAGGGCAGCCTGACCTGGGAGATGTGATCATGTGATTTGTAATCAGTCCACTCACTCAGTGTGTGACTCTTTAAGACCCCATGGACTGCAGCACCCCAGGCTCCCTGTCCATCACCAACTCCCGGAGCCTGCCCAAACTCATGTCCATCGAGTCGATGATGCCATCCAACCATCTCATCCTCTGTCATCCCCTTCTCCTCCTGCCCTCAATCTTTCCCAGCATCAGGGTCTTTTCCAATGAGTCAGCTCTTCACATCAGGTGGCCAAAGTATTGGAGCTTCAGCTTCAGCATCAATCCTTCCATTGAATATTCAGGGTTGATTTCCTTTATGATTGACTGGTTTGATCTCCTTGCAGTCCAAGGGACTCACAAGAGTCTTCTCCAGCACCACAGTTCAAAAGCATCAATTCTTCAGTGCTCAGCTTTCTTTATGGTTCAACTTTCATATCCATACATGACTACCGGAAAAGCCATAGCTTTGATTAGACAGACGTTTGTTGGTAAAGTAATGTCTATGTTTTTTAATATGCTGTCTGGGTTGGTTATAGCTTTTCTTCCAAGGAGCAAACATCTTTTAATTTCATGGCTGCAGTCACCATCTGCAGTGATTTTGGAGCCCAAGATAAGAAAGTCTATCACTGTTTCCATTGTTTCCCCATCTATTTGCCATGAAGTGATAGGACCGGATGTCATGATCTTAGATTTTTGAATGTTGAGTTTTAAGCCAGCTTTTTCACTCTCCTCTTTCACTTTCATCAAGAGGCTCTTTAGTTCCTCTTTGCTTTCTGCCATAAGGCTGGTGCAGTCTGCATATCTATCTGCGATTATTAATATTTCTCCCTGCAATCTAGATTCCAGCTTGTGCTTCTTCCATCCTGGCATTTCACATGATGTACTCTGCATTTAAGTTAAATAAGCAAGGTGACAATATACAGGCTTGACATGATGTATAATAAGAAAAACATATTTGTCTTCATTTGTTTCTGGCACCAAGCTCTTAAAACCCTTGGAATTTCCTAAGTGATGCAAGTGTTAAAAAGGTAACTTTAACTTTTGGACCCCACCTAAGGATGAGGAAAACTAGCCATGTGATGAGAGGGTTTGAACTTTCAATTTCACCCACTTAACTTCTTGGGAGAGGAGAGCAGCTAGAGGTTGAATCTGTCACTAATAGTAAATGGTTAAATCAATCATGCCTATGTAATGGAACCTTGTAAAAATCCAAAGGATTGGATTGGGAGAGACCGCAGGTTGTTAAACACAAGGAGATTCTCAGAGACTGGTGCATTCAGAGAGGGGAGAAGCTCCACCCACTTTCCACAGACCTTATCCCATGCACCTCTTCCATCAGGCTGTTCCTGAGTTACTTTTTGTAATAAATGGGGGATGTGTTAAGTGTCAGTTGTTGGCCGACCCTTTGCAATCCCACGGACTGTAGCCTGCCAGCCTCCTCTGTCCATGGAATTTTCCAGGCAAGAATACTGGAGTGGGTTACCATTTCCTTCTCCAGAAACTGGGGATGGAGTAGGTAAAATGTTCTCTTGAGTTTTGTGAATCATTGGAACCTCTGATCTATAACCAGTTTATCAGAAGTACAGGTGGCGACCTGAACTTTGTGACTGACATGGGTGGGGTGACTGTCTTGTAAGACTGAGCCTTACGCTGTGGGCTCTGACCCTCTCTCTTGGTAGATAGTGTTAGCATGAAGTTGAACTGGAGGACACAGTGGTCTCTGAGATTGAACTGGGTACATGTGGAAACCCACCTCCCATATTGAAATTTGGAATTTCAGAATTGTAGAAGGAGAATACAAGGAGAATCCAAGAAGGAGAGAATCAGGAGGGCAAGAGATGGCATCAGAAATAGATTAGTTCTGTATAAAGAAATCCATTAAATAAATATATTAAAGATAATAACAACTAGTTTTCTCACTATCAGAGAAGGGACTTGCAAACATCAAGATGGAGAAAACTAGGATGAGCCCATGATGAGGTGTTGGAGATGTCAGCATTAATTTGTGGTTTTCAGTATGTAAACAAATCAAAACAGATATTGTTGTAAATAATCCCTGGCTCTGTCCATCAGGAGGGGCTGGGAGTGGTGATGCCCTAATAATGATAAGAAGACCAACGCCCTGAGCTTGACTTCTGAAAGCTATGCCCACCAGTAGGAATCAGAGCTCTTAGAAAAAGGAGTTGGTTGCAGGACTGAGCAGGCCAAAACCAAGATAAACCTAGAATCTTTTGCTATGCCTGAAAACAAGAAAATGGTCCAAAAATATGGGAAATACATGCAAAGTATTCCAGAAGAATGGAACATGGGAGCAGCAACACACACTCAAATGGATGACTGGAGGAGAGGAATCTCTGTACTGTGCTTGCAACTTTTCTTTAAGCTTGTAATTGTATCAAATTGTTAAAAATAATAATAATAAAACAGTAAGTATGAATAAGGAAAGGAAAACATTCTTGCAACAAATTACACAGAAATTAATAGTAAAATTTGATAAAATCCCAACTTGGTAAATTCCATAAAATTAACAAATTCATTCAATACATGTTTTTAGCCTCCGCATCACAGCCCTGAATATCTGGGAAAAGAAAAGTGAAAACATGCATTTTGTTTTACCTTTTAAAAACCTGTAGTTAAGGTGAGACAGAAGGGAGATGGTTAGTGTTATGGAGATGTTAAAGGTTGCAGAGGAGAGAGGTTGGAGGACTTATGTCTGTAGAAGATACTGAGCAAATAATTCACAGAGCAGGGAACACTTGAGCTTGAAAGATCAGTAGAGGTTTGACAGAAAGACAGGGAGTGGAAGCACATTCCAGGACGAAGAAATGCAAAGTAAAAGGCTCCAAGAAACCTGAAGAGCAAGGGGAACTGAAAGAGGGCCTTGGACCTGAGGAGTCTAGAGTAGGAACTCAAAGTTCCCGGGGGTCAAAGATGTCTTTAGTGATGCTCCAAAAGATTCCTCCTGGTCATCTGTGGTAAGAGTTCTCCTCGGTGAATTTAAACCTTCTATTTCCTATATTATGACTATCAAATATTACTCATTCCTTATTATTACAAGCATGCCACACATAAAATTCTCAAATGGGAGCAAGATAATGACTCTGTCCAGATTGTACGTGACTATTCAACCATCAATGCCACAGGAAATGTAGGTAGTAGTCAGATTTCTGCAAGTTTTCTCTGAACTTAACTCTTAGTCTATAAAATGGGAATTAATATCTGCTCAATCTATGTCACTGAAGGTGAAAATCAGATATGATAAGGTGTGTGAAAACTCTTTATATACTGTAAAACAGAATGCTGGTATTATTATAAGCTTTTTAAAATGGTAAGGTAATCTGACCTGTGTAATCAGCCTAGTGAACTGCTGGTGGGAAATGGACAAAAACAACCGTGAACCTTGGAACAAAGACTACATTATACCTAACTAAATTCTTAAGGGTTTTTTTCCCCCCAAGGGAAGTAAAGTGCCAACCAGAAATGGAAAGAATCATAGATATCGTTGACTCTAATCTAGTCATTTTTGAGTGGAGAAAGAAAACCTCAGGAGAGTTGAGGGACATGGTTAAGTATTATAACAATCAGGCCTAAGCCTGCCTCTTTTCATTTTACCACCAAAAGTAAACACCAGTCAATGTTTGGATAGCGTTACACACGTGACTTTAATTTGAATGAACAAATGCAACTGGAAATTATATCAGTCTATGTTCTTCCTCGCTCTGCTTCCTTCTAATGGACCAATATCCCTGGGGCTTTTGCTCCCAATTCAGCTCAGTGTATTTACCATGGCTTCATCGTGGTTTGTGTGCTTTATAATTCTGTACAACTTTTTGAAGCTATTCCTAGAATTTTTGGAAAATGTATATGCATACTCACAGAAAGATGCTGAGTAAATTAGTGAAAGAAATGAAGAGCAGAAGGCGCTGTAAAACAATATGAACAACAGTGCGTATGTTTATGTGTGTGGGTGTGTGTGTTTGCATTTAAAACATCAAACATCTGCGGGTTTATGCACCAAGCTGTTTACAACGTCTTCCTCTTAAAGAGTAGGTTTGAGAAGCAGGGGATTCTGAAGGAAGAATAACACCTTTCTCTGGGTGGAAGAATGAAAGAAATGTATCTTTTTTTTTTCGTTTCTTTTTTGCAGTATTATTGGGTTTGCCTTAGTTTTTCTTTCTTTTTTATTGAATTTAAATTGCCTTACAATGTTGTGTTGGTTTCTGCTGTATAAAAAGTGAATCTGCTCTATGTACACATATATGCCTTCCTTTTGGGACCTCCCTCCCCCTTATCGCCCCCGCCCCCCGCCAATTCAGGTAACCACAGAGCACCAAGCTGAACTCCTTGTACCATACAGCAGTTTACTACCAGCTGTCTGTTTTACTCACGGCAGTGTACATATGTCAAGCCCAGTATCCCAATTCATTCCTTCCCCTGTCCCTGCCCACGTCCACCCATCCATTTTTCTATGTCTGCGTCTCTATTCTTGCCCCATAGATAGATTCATCTGTACCATTTTTCTAGATTCCACATGCATGTGTTAATATACACTGTTTATCTTTTTCTCTATATACTTCTATAGAGTTTGAATTTTTCAAAAGTTGTGTTTCACTCTTATAATTAAAAGAATAAAAATCGTCAACATGTAGATGGTGGTAGAATTTAAGGCAGCCTCCAATGTAGGGACTCGGGGAGTTAGAACCAAGATGCCTCTGTGAGCCCAGGGAGGAGAGTCCTGAGCGGCAGATGCAGAGATGCCCTGCTGTGGGGTTGGCATGCTTCTTTATCACAGAAAGCTAACAAAAATAGCATGGGTTTGTAACAACAGCCCTGAAAGGCATCCAACTGGGTCTTTGATGGGTAATAAAGTCAGCTGAACATCAGGCATGAATAATTCTCCTTGGAACCAGGGCTTCCCATATCTCAATTCTCCCAACACTTGAGGGTCAGGGGCCCAATGCTGGAGTGAAATGGAGCTGTAGAAAGTAGGATTATGTGAAAACAGTTATGAATTTTGTTTTCAAAATAAGATCTTAGTGCAAAGTCTAACCTCACGCAAATTTTTGGAATGAAACTTTAACAAGGAATTCTTTTCTCCTCTGAGTTCCCAGTCTCTTAATACCTGGACTCCCATCCTCTTCCCTTGCCCTCCCTTCCTTCAGATATTCTATCTTCCACTCACATTAAATATCTCTGTTCAGATCTGGTTTCCTCGGTGTGTATGCCCAGCAGTGGGATTGCTGGGTCATATGGCAGTTCTATTTCCAGTTTTTTAAGGAATCTCCACACTGTTCTCCATAGTGGCTGTACTAGTTTGCATTCCCACCAACAGTGTAAGAGGGTTCCCTTTTCTCCACACCCTCTCCAGCATTTATTGCTTGTAGACTTTTGGATAGCAGCCATCCTGACTGGCATGTAGTGGTACCTCATTGTGGTTTTGATTTGCATTTCTCAGATAATGAGTGATGTTGAGCATCTTTTCATGTGTTTGTTAGCCATCTGTATGTCTTCTTTGGAGAAATGTCTGCTTAGATCTTTGGCCCATTTTTTGATTGGGTCATTTATTTTTCTGGAATTGAGCTCCAGGAGTTGCTTGTATATTTTTGAGATTAATCCTTTGTCTGTTTCTTCATTTGCTATTATTTTTTCCCATTCTGAAGGCTGTCTTTTCACCTTGCTTATAGTTTCCTTTGTTGTGCAAAAGCTTTTAAGTTTCATTAGGTCCCATTTGTTTATTTTTGCTTTTATTTCCAATATTCTGGGAGGTGGGTCATAGTGGATCTTGCTGTGATTTATGTCAGAGAGTGTTTTGCCTATGTTCCCCTCTAGGAGTTTTAAAGATTTGAAAGAGACACATGTACCCCAATGTTCATTGCAGCACTGTTTATAATAGCCAGGATATGGAAGCAACCTAGATGCCCAGCAGCAGATGAATGGATAAAGAAGCTGTGGTACATATACACTATGGAATATTTCTCAGTCATTAAAAAGAATTCATTTGAACAGTTCTAATGAGATGGATGAAACTGGAGTCCATTATACAGAGTGAAGTAAGCCAGAAAGATAAAGACCAATACAGTATACTAACACATATATATGGAATTTAAAAAGATGGTAATGATAACCCTATATGCAAAACAGAAAAAGAGACACAGATGTACAGAACAGATTTTTGAACTCTATGGGAGAAGGCGAGGGTGGGATGTTCAGAGAGAACAGCATTGAAACAGGTATACTATCAAGGGTGAAACAGATCACCAGACCAGGTTGGATGCAGGAGACAAGTGCTCGGGGCTGGTGCACTGGGAAGACCCAGAGGGATGGGATGGAGAGGGAGGTGGGAGGGGGGATCAGGATGGGGAACACATGTAAATCCATGGCTGATTCATGTCAATATATGGCAAAAACCACAACAATATTGTAATTAGCCTCCAACTAATTTTAAAAAACAGAAAAAAAAAAAGAAAAACAAAACCAAAAAAAAGTATCTCTATTCAAATTAAAATATCAAAGATTAAGAATTAAAACGTGATAGCTGACCCAGGCTTTATTTGCAAAATTTTGTATGCCCATGGTATCACTGGCTTACCTGGTTCACAAAGCATGTTTAACTTAAGAAGAGTTCAGATGAGACTACTGGAAGTAAAAAAGGAAACACAGCTTGTGTTCTCCCTCCAGTGTGTGTGGGCCTTGTGCTAAGATGCTTCAATCATCCCCGACTCGTTCCAATCCTGTGGACTGTAGCCCGCCAAGCTCGTCTGTCCATGGGATTCTCCAGGCAAGAATACTGGAGTGGGCTGCCATTCCCTTCTCCAGAGGATCTTTCTGACCCAGGGACTGAACCCATGTCTTTTTGTCTCCTGCATTGGCAGGCAGGTTCTTTCCCACCAGCACCACCTGGAAGCCCCGTGTGTGCACTATGAGGAGCTTAAATCTAAGAATCCTGTTGACCAGTTTCACTTCTAGCCTTTTCCCCAAGGCTCACTCAGACCACATTCTTGCTGCAGAAGGACTCTCACTATAGGAAACATTCATCTATGATTCTTGTTGGAAAGATGTGAAACCATCTCATGTCATTTAGGGGGCTCTGAAGAGTGAAGAAAGCTGAGCGCCGAAAAATTGATGCTTTTGAACTGTGGTGTTGGAGAAGACTCTTGAGAGTCCCTTGAACTACAAGGAGATCCAACCAGTCCATCCTGAAGGAGATCAGTCCTGGGTGTTCATTGGAAGGACTGATGTTGAAGCTGAAACTCCAATACTTCGGCCACCTCCTGCGAAGAGTTGACTCATTGGAAAAGACCCTGATGCTGGGAGGGATTGGGGGCAGGAGGAGAAGGGGGCAACAGAGGATGAGATGGCTGGATGGCATCACTGACTCAATGGGCATGAGTTTGAGTAAACTCTGGTATTTGGTGATGGACAGGGAGGCCCAGCGTGCTGCGATTCATGGGGTCACAAAAAGTCGGACATGACTGAGCGACTGAACTGAACTGAACTGAAGAGCTCCAGTACTATAGTCCTTTATGCCTCAGCGCAGAAAAGAATTCAATGAGAGGCGAAGTGATAGGTAAGAAGTGACGTATTAGAATAGGACACTTGTGAGGTTTGCCGTGCCCCAGGAACTTACTGGGCTACAGTTTTATTTGCTGTGCTTAATTGCTCAATCATGTCTGACTCTTTGCGACCCCATGGATTGTAGCCTACCAGGCTCCTCTGTCCATGGGGATTCTCCAGGCAAGAACACTGGAGTGGTTTGCCAATAATCAAAGGAAAAGTGGGAAGGGGAGAAGACCTTCTTTGTCTTTCTTGAATAGATACCATGTCTCCATTATCAGTTCCTCCTCCAACTTGAGAAGGGGGGTTTTCTTGTCCTTATAAGGTCAAGCTAGATCTACAAATCATTGTTTTTTGTTTTTTATGTGTGCAGAAACATGACCTGGGATCATGAACTTACTGAGCTCACCGGGCAGTATGTGGGTCTCATGCCACCATTGTTTTATGGTTTAGGGGCATGTCTCATGCTTCTGTTGCAAGTTTTTGTTGCTAAGCCAGCCTGCTTGGTTTTGTGGTTAAACAAACCTGTTCTCTTAAGTAATCATTAACTTACAAGGGTCTCCTGTGTTTTTCCTACTTACAATCCCCTAGTTGGCATGCTGAGTCACTTCAGTTGTATCTGACTATTTGAGACCCTAGGAACCATATCCCACCAGGCTCCTCTGTCCATGGGATTTTCCAGGCAAGAATGCTGGAATGGGTTGCCATGCTCTCGTTGAGGGGATCTTCCGGACCCAGGGATCGAAACTGCCTCTCTTATACCTCCTGCATTGGCAGGCAGATTCTTCACCACTAGCGCCATCTGGGAAGCCCCCCTCCCCAACCAGTGGAATTAACCATTTAGTCACCTAATTTGTCTCTTATTCTGTCCCTATCAGAGGTGTATCATCTCTTAGGGGTGCACCGTAAGCTAACTCTCCCAAGGTCTCTTGGCAGCTCAGTACTGAGGAATGAACAATGAAATAAGAATCAGAAAACTTGAGTTCTCATTTTAATTGAAACCATGTGAACAACTTTGTCATCTGGGTAGCTTAAGTCCCTTAGTTCTTCTGGTACTTCACTGAAGTGTTTTGATAGTTCACCGAGATAAACATTAAAGCACTTTATAATCAACAAAGCCAAGGAAAACTAAAATTTCAAACCAGCCAAACCAGACTGAGACGTCATTTTGAGCACAGTGTACAGCGCTGTGACAACTGTTTGTTTGTCTGACACATGTAGCAATATCAAACAGGCCAAGTAGCTCATCCTCTGTAGACTGGAAAATTACTTGTCTGTAGGACATGGTCCAGAGAGCCCATTTTGAAAAACACTTAAAAAAAAAAAAAAAACTTGGATGGAATATGTCATTTAATCATAGAAACTTTAATTTTTTCAGTTTGATGTCTTATTCAGATGCCTTCATTTGGTAAGTTTCAGAAGGAGAAAATTACTCTTGGCACCCAGTGAAAAATCAAGCTTTGGTATCTGTGGCTTTATACTTAATATGATCCATTCTTATGGGAAAGTCTTAAAGTACATAAAAGTACTTGAAATAAAAATGTACACAAATATGAAGTAAAAGCAGGATAGATGTTACAAGTAAAGATACTGATTTGAAAACAACATATTCTAATACCCTAAGAATTGTAGAGAACTGTTCAACTTGAATTGGGTTGACCAAAATGTTCGAGTTTTTCTGTAATGTCTGCCATAACATCAATATTTATGAAAGAAGAAATATTCCTCAGGCATAAAGTCTGGTGCCACTGAGAAAATGATGGATTTACTAATGCCCATGTTTTTTTTATGCTCCATGCACAAGTTCTAGAAATGCCTCGTCTGGTACATGTGTATTTCTTAAAGTCTATGGACAAGTAATAGACCTTGGGTATCTTCTAGGAACCCAGCCTACTTCTTAATCCAAGTTACCCAAAACACGTTTGTACTTTCTTACAAGTGAAAAATGTACTTTCTACTGCAGTTTGGGAACTAAATTAGATATGAAAAAAATTCACCTTAAAAGAAGCTTAAATATTTACCCAGACAAAAACACTACGAGTCTTTCTACAGTTGATACAAGCAAGAATAAGTAGGTGCTTTATTCCAAAGTCCCAGAATGATTGTCTAGGTTTCTCTCATCTTAAAAAAAAAGAAAGAAAGAATTGCTATAATGGAGTTAATTCCAGGAAAACACAGCATTCAGATGAATTTTCTTTAATTTTTTTTATTATCTGTCATTTCAGAACTTGAGAGAAGTAAAAAGAAAGAAGGGTAGAAGGAAATGTTCTATAATGGTATGAATTTGATGTGTCACATGCTGAATTAGGCTTCCTAGTGGCTCAGTGGTAAAGAATCTGCCCTCAACACAGGAGACACAGGTTCAATCCCTGGGTCAGGAAGATCCCCTGTAGGAGGAAATGGCAACCCACTCCAGGATTCTTGCCTGGAAAATTCCATGGACACAGGAGTTGGCAGGCTGCTGCTGCTGCTGCTAAGTCGCTTCAGTTATGTCCAACTCTGTGTGACGCCATAGATGGCAGCCTACAAGGCTCCTCCATCCCTAGGATTCTCCAGGCAAGAGGGAACACCATGGGGTCGCAAAGAGTCAGGCTTGACTGAGCAGCAGCAACATACTGGATTAAGTTCATATATTTGCCATTTCCCATTAGTTTTATTTTTAAAAATGAAATTGCAACTCCAAACTGTAATTTCCAAACTAACTGAGGGTTTTTTATATTTCTGCACTCTCATCCTCTTACTGTAGTTGTTCTTTAAATACAGTTTTCATTGTTTTAAATGTCATGAAAAAAATGTTGCTGATAGTCATAATTGTTTTAAATGAGATTAAATTCATTTTTGTAAGAAACTAAATAATAATAATAATTCATAAAGAAAAGAGTGCACAAAATCAACTTGATCATCTCTAGATGATTGAAATGGGAAATTTTTATAATGTTTTATATTTTCTAAATCTTCTGAAAAATGATTTCACAATGAACTTTTTACTGTTAATTTTAAAACAACAATGACAACAAAATTAAGTTAGAATGCTAAGTAGAATGAGAATACAAACAGCTTTTCATTGAAAACCAATGGTAAAATGTGGTGAAACTTTCTTGATCTCAATTTCACGCTTGTGGGATTGCCTTTAATTTGAGGACAGAAGGTTGCTTTTTCCTAGTCTCTATGGTTAATTACAGACTCACAGTAAGAACAAGAATTAAGTCAACAAGCTCAATATCTAGTAGGGGGAAAAAAAAAGTCCCCCAAGGCCAAAATTTTATGTTCCATGAAAATTTCCAAGTGCAATTATACCCTCCTACATAAAAGGTAGCCTAAAACCTTAAAACACAAATGATTAAAATACAGTAAATGGTGTAATACATGCTGGGTAGCTACCACTTTGCAAGTCTTTATCTAAAATATTGCATAGGACTAATAATTATTTTAGAAGATTTTTAATCTAAAATATTACTAAATAAATACTAAAGCACCTAAATAAAACTAAAAACTTAAGTTAAAAGAAAATTATCTAAGATACCCAAAATAGGAACAAGTAACTTCTCTCAGTTGTTTCTCCTTAGTTAATCCATTGAAAGTTAATACAAAACAAGTTTTGGTCAACATTATGTGTAAGTTTTCAGTCTTTCAATTCAGAATTATTTCTATTAGGCTCCTGCCTATTTTATTCATCAACATTTTTTGATTCTGGGATATGAATTTTTAAAGAAGGCTTGGAAAACTCTTAGGACAAACTTGGAGCAAAGGTAAATTTATCACCCAGAGAATTTAGATAGAAAGTTGCGACTCATATAAACCCTAGTGTCCTTTCTACTCATTTATCTTGAGAGAGGTTCTTAATGCTCTGTACTGGCCAACACTGGAGAGTAGGATTAGCAAAATGACTGGGATTAGAAAAGAAGATATGTGTTTAGCATTACTATCTTCATGCCCTGCACCTGACTATGCCATAGATTTAAGAACTAAAGAATGGGGTAGAATCCGATCAAATCAAGACTGCTTCTAGAGTGGGTTCAAAGATGCCTGGCTTTCAAGTTTATTAGAGAACATTTATATCACTGTCTTTTTTTTTTTTTTTTTTGTCTAAGACTCTGCTGACACTATAGGATTCAATATTTATAACTGAAGGTCCAGTGCCATCAACAAAAATAATATCTGCAATTACTCTCTCTATTCCACACTGACTATAAAACATGATCTCTCTGGGGAAAATTTGGTCTATGGGGTAGGTCTGGGGAAAGCCCACAACAAAGATAACACCATTCTTGGTTTATCATCTAGATTAATATGTAGTTGTCTAAATGCTATCATTTTCTTACAGATGTTATTTTCTTCATATAACCTTTACTACCTGACATTTTAATTCTAATGGGTGAACATTTGGAACATTAACTCATTGCCTTAATCTGACAAAAACGCTTTACATACAGTTTATATTCCTAAATATTAGGAGTGAAGATAAATCAAAGATAGGTTAAATACAGAAAAGTAAGCCAGTTTTTTAAATATTGACTCATTTGTAACAAAAGGTAACATTAAAAAAATATTATACACTTTAAATTTGTAATCTTCTTTTGATATAAATATTTATAAGAATGGTAAAGACTAATACCTACTAACAAATTGATTTATATTTGAAAAACTAAAACAAAGACAATGTCTCCTGGACCGGACTTCTGGTCAAGAAACTGCAGTGTTTGATCAGCGCATAAAGTCAGTTATGAGTAACCCAAGTGTGCTTGTTCACAGCGCATTTCTACTTACAACTCTTAAAGCTGTTAACATGGGTTTGGTTTATTTGTATTATTTGTTACCTATTTGGGAGGGTTTGCATTCCTTTTATCATCCTAGATTCTTCTTAATAGCTAATTATTATTTTTTTAAAAAATATATATATGACAAAGAAGCAGTATGGAGTGCCCTAAAATTTTTAAATGACATTAAAGAGATTTTGTTTGGTTTGGTCTTAGGTCTCTTTGTCCTGTTATTGCTAACACAAAACTGATTATGAATAAACAGTGGTATTAATCAGATCACTTAGTTTAGGTAAATAGTCATTAATTGATCTTTAATCTATACTTCATATTTTAATCTATTCAAAAATCTATATTTTAATCTATTAAAACTTTTCAAACTATTCTTCTCAGTTTTGTACTGATTGCATTGCAGCATTCAAAGGACCTATTGACAACGTGCTATTAGCTAACCTCTAGACTATTATGGTATTCTTGCCTAGAGAATCCCAGGCACAGAGGAGCCTGGTGGGCTGCCATCTGTGGGGTTGCACAGAGTCAGACACAACTGAAGCACCTTAGCAGCAGCAGCAGCAGAAGACTACTATAAGAGTGTATTTAATACTTTAAACCTTTATGGTATGAAGAAAAATTAATTCTTTTGCCAGAAAATTTCTTTGTCAAATGTTATGAGGATTAAAGTGAATGATATATGTAAAGTACCTAGCATAAAGACATAGGAATATGTTTGGGAGCATGTGTTTCAAGTACCACACTACTTTCACCTGGACTACAATTCCCTAAAACAATACTAATTGTGATTATTATATTGATTTGAAGTTCAAGTCAGAAACATTTGTTTCTTTTTCACTGAGAAAATATAAATACTCAAAAGAAATTTCTTTTCCTGCCATCAAATCTGTAGTGCACCCTTACCTGAATTCCTGAATTCTTCTCTCCTGTTAGGCAAATGAACTTTTCATCCTTTTTTTCCAAGACCAGCCTCCACTGTTACAATCATTCCCATCCTCTCTTGCTAACTCAAGGTCTTTGTTCCCACAATTATACCTTCTCTCTCCTACAAGGCCATCAGTTTTTCTCTCTGTGCTACAGCATTCCGAAGAACAGGAAACATTATTTCCAATGTCTGAAAAGATCCTTTCCTACTAAGTATTTCTCAGGAAATCAGTATGTTTTGTATAGGTTGTATCATGTTCCTCAAAAAAAGGTATGTTGAAGCCCTCCTAATTCTCAGTAACTCAGAATGTGACCATGTTTAAAAATAAGGTCATTGCAGATGGAATTAGCTGGAGATGGGTGAGTTCCAATCTGATATGATTGGCATCCTTCCTTGAAGATGGACATATGAAGACACAGAGAAGAACATCATGGGACAATGAAGGCTGATAGTGGAGATATGCAGCAGTAAGCCGAGGAATGTCAAAGATTATCAGCAGACCACCAAAAGCTGGGAAGATGAAAGGAAAGTTTCCCCTCAAGGTTTCAGAGGGAGTATAGCCCCACCAACAACTTGTTTTCAGACTTCTAGCTTTCAGAACTGCATGTGGGACAATAAATGTTTGTTGTCCTCAGCCACCCAGTTTGTGGTACTTCATTATGGCAGCCCTAGAAATTAATACATCATTTCCACCTTGCACTAAATTATTCCTAATTAGTAGAAAATATTATCTCTTATCACTTAACAAGTCCCTTGACCCTAAAGCCAGCACTCTATTCCTTTGCTTCCTTTTTATAGCAAATATCTTTTAAGAGTTACTTTTGATTGCTGTCATCACTTACCTCAACTCAGATTTTCTAATGGTCATATTCTGGTCAGGACCCTCACCCCTTCCACTAGCCCCCAAAACCACTTTTGTCAAAGCAACTTACTGTACCTTATTTTTCTTCGAAACAAATAATGTTTATTTCTTAATTTTGCTACTGTCCCTCTTCCTCACTGAAATCTAAGTTCCAAAAAGACAAGGAATTGATGTATTTTTTCACTATAGTGCTGCAGGTCTTGGCTCTTGGTAGGTTCTTAATGATATTTTGTGGAACCATACAACTCATTTGCTTTTAGATTATTAATTACATGTGACACATAAAATTTCCATTTAGATATAAGCACTCTATTTATGGATGCTATAATTTTGCAAGTATTCTGTTATAACTTTTCAAGTATTTAAAAGTTACCAATAAAAAAGGTTTTTATGTTTTGCAAGCATACAAAACATAATTTTTAATATTTTATCCTAATATTTGTCCCAAGGTAAACTGTTATGTCTTTACTTTATTTTACACTTTCCAAAGCTATCAGAAGATGTTAATCTTCATATTCAGCCTATGTATTAAGGAAAGGGTTTTTTTTTTAACTTTTATCTTGCATATTTAGAAACTAAATAACTTGAAAACCAAAAGTCCTTCCTGCAATATCTAAGTGGGTAAATGATAAAATGCAAACTTGGATAAAAGCTTTCACCAACTCTATTTTATAATTTTATTGACATTTAAGACTATTATCGATATATTAAATGAAAAAAAAACTTCCTGCTGGATATCAAGGCAATTTACAGATGAGGAATATTAAATCAGAGATATTATGCAAATAATACAATGAATGAAGATTCCTTGCTTAGTTCAAGGCTTTGAGGAGCAGCAGAAGTTTTACAGAATGAATTGAGTTAAAAGAGAAAATTAGGCAGCACTGTTAAATGTGCTTATAGAACACATTATCTAAATGTGAACAAGACTGTGATCACATTGGTCCGTGATGTGACAGTACACAGTAATAAACCATCTATATCCACATAAACTTGTCTTTCCATTTTTCCATTGCTCTCCTTATCAGTAGTAAGCAGTAGCTCAACAGCCAGATCAGGCAGCATATTAAACACAATGAAATTTTGCTAACTGCTGATATTGGACTACATGGTTTCACTTCTTGTCAAGTCCTCCATAGAAGAAGAGCACTATGTATTTTATTCAAACTATTTTTAGGAATAGAGTAACATAACAATAACATTTAATCATCCATGTATGGACACAATAACAAAAATTGTATAAAAACTGTGTTTCATCTTTGAACTAAACTCTTTGACAAAATATGTCAGTGTTCTGATTTCAAGAAAATGAATTTCAGAAATTTCAAAACCAAAAATGATACTAGATTGAACATAAAAATATTTATAAAAATACATCTGCCTGCTGTTTTACGGAATCTTATTTCAACCCTTTGTTTATCTCAAACTATCTTCTCTCCCCCAAAACTCTGCCTTCCCAACACTCCTTCTTACTTTCCAATCATTTTTCCCATCACTTCTCCCCCGCACCCTGGACAAATGGAAGCACTGTCTCTACACTTATCTAAGGCCAGTCCTGTACATGAACTATGAGTCCTTTCCTCTTCCTCCACCTCAGTCATTGCTCACCTATCGCTTCCTCTCTCTCCTCTACCCTCAGCTCTTCCTCCTTGTTGGTTCTTCCCAGTAGCACTGAAACCCATCCTCTTACGCCATGCTCCACTGGAGCCACTGCACTATTTCACTCTTCTCTCAGCCACAGTCTTGCAACTTCTTTTCAACGATCAACTCATGGGCTCAGAAACCTCATAGCTTCTCTCTTCTGCTGTGTCTCTGAGCAGCCTTTCGCATTGGCTGCTTACTCTTTTCTGGAAACAATCCAACCCCATCTTGCATGAAGCCACATTCTCCTGGTCTCCTCCTACTTTTCTAAACTCCTTATCAGTCTGTTTTGTTAGTATTAAAGGTTAGTCCTGTTTGTGCTTGTGTTAATCCTGTTAAATGCTATTATCCCTTCAAATCCTGTTCAAGGTCCTTTCCTTCTTATTCCTCTTCTTAAACAAGCTTATCTGTCTCCCCCCCCCGCCCCCCCCCCCCCGTCTGTTACTATCTGTTGTATGGGCTGATTGTGTCCTGTCAAAATTCATATGCTGAGTCCTAACCCCAATACCTCAGATAAGACTACATGTGGCGAATACATAGGGCCTTTAAAAAGGTAATTCAGGAAACAGAAAGAGAAATTAAGGAAGCAATTCCATTCACCATTGCAACAAAAAGAATAAAATACTTAGGAATAAATCTACCTAAAGAAACAAAAGACCTGTATACAGTAAACTATAAAACACTGATGAAAGAAATCAAAGATGACACAAATAGATGGAGAAATATATCAAGTTCATGGATCAGAAGAATCAATACAGTGAAAATGAGTATACTACCCAAAGCAATCTGTAGATTCAATGCAATCCCTATCAAGCTACCAACAGTATTTTTCACAGAACTAGAACAAATAATTTCACAATTTGTATGGAAAAAAACCTTGAAATGGCTATTCAACCTTGAATTGGCTATTCAAAAAACCTTGAATAGCCAAAGCAATCTTGAGAAAGAAGTATGGAACTGGAGGAATCAACCTGCCTGACTTCAGACTATACTACAAAGCTACAGTCATCAAGACAGTATGGTACTGGCACAAAGACAGAAATATAGATCAATGGAACAAAATAGAAAGCCCAGAGATAAATCCACACACCTATGGACACTTTATCTTTGACAAAGGAGGCAAGAATATACAATGGAGAAAAGACAATCTCTTTAACAAGTGGTGCTGGGAAAACTGGTCAACCACTTGTAAAATAATGAAACTCGAACACTTTCTAACACCATACACAAAAATAAACTCATAATGCATTAAAGATCTAATTGTAAGACCAGAAACTATAAAACTCTTAGAGTAAAACATAGGCAAAACACTCTCTGATGTAAATCATAGCAGGATCCTCTATGACCCACCTCCCAGAATATTGGAAATAAAAGCAAAAATAAACAAATGGGACCTAATGAAACTTAAAAGCTTTTGCACAACGAAGGAAACCATAAGCAAGGTGAAAAGACAGCCTTCAGAATGGGAGAAAATAATAGCAAATGAAACAACTGACAAAGAATTAATCTCAAAAATATACAAGCAGCTCATGCAGCTCAGTTTCAGAAAAATAAATGACCCAATCAAAAAATGGGTTAAAGAACTAAACAGACATTTCTCCAAAGAAGACATACAGATGGCCAACAAACACATGAAAAGATGCTCAACATCACTCATTATCAGAGAAATGTGAATCAAAACCACAGTGAGGTACACTTTCATGCCAGTCAGAATGGCTGCTATCAAAAAATCTACAAACAATAAATGCTGGAGAGGGTGCAGAGAAAAGGGGACCCTCTTACACTGTTGGTGGGAATGCAAACCCACCAACAAGCCAATGCAAGTCACTATGAAGAACAGTGTGGAGATTCCTTTAAAAACTGGAAATAGAACTGCCATATGACCCAGCAATCCCACTGCTGGGCATACACATCGAGGAAACCAGAATTGAAAGAGACACATGTACCCCAATGTCCATCACAGCACTGTTTACAATAGCCAGGACATGGAAGCAACCTAGATGTCCATCAGCAGATGAATGAATAAGACAGCTGTGATACATATACACAATGGAATATTACTCAGCTATTAAAAAGAATGCATTTGAATCAGTTCTAATGAGGTGGATGAAACTGGAGCCTATTATACAGAGTGAAGTAAGTCAGAAAGAAAAACACCAATACAGTATAATAACATATATATGGAATTTAGAAAGATGGTAACGATGACCCTATATGAGAGACAGCAGAGACACAGATGTGAAAAACAGACTTTTAGACTCTGTGGGAGAAGGCAAGGGTGGGATGATTTGTGATAATAGCATTGAAACATGTATGTTATCATATGTGAAACAGATCACTAAGCCAGATTCAGTGCATGAGACAGGGTGCTCAGGGCTGGTGCACTGGGATGACTCTGAGGGATGGGATGGGGAGGGAGGTGGGAGGGGGGTTCAGGATGGGGAACACATGTACACCCATGGCTGATTCATGTCAATGTATGGCAAAAACAACTACAGTATTGTAAAGTAATTAGCCTCCAATTAAAATAAATTAATTTACCAAAAAAAAAAAGTTCATTCAAATGAGATCACAGGGGTGGACTGAATCCAACATAATTGATGTTCCTATAAGAAGAGGAGACTCGGGCACAGATAGACACAAAGGAAAGACCATGTGAAGATACAGGGAGAAGATGATCAAGGAGAGAAACCTCACAAGAAATCATCTCTGTTGACGCTGTGGTCTTGGACTTCTAACTTCCAGAGCTATGAGAGTTCTGTTGTTTCAGCGCCTCAGTCTGTGGAACCTGGCAGCTTAACAAATGAATACAAGACCTGTGGACTGGCCTACGGCCCCTAAATTCATTGGGCTTTCCTGGTGACTCAGATAGTAAAGAATCTGCCTGCAATGCAGGAGACCCGGCTTTGATCCCTGGCACAGGAAGATTCCTATTACTGTGGTATATCAGGTCTAACCACCAAATTATATCCCACTACCTACTGGGTCTCACCACACAAATGTCTCAAAAATATTTCAAGAACTATATGCCAATGCATCTAGTTGCCTGAACATGAAACACGTTCACTGTAGTAGACTCTACTTGAGCTCCAAGTCAAATCTGCTCATCCCACCTCTAACTCCAGTTTTACCTCAAGCAGTTCTCTCAGGTTCTCTGCCTCAGGGTTTTATCCAAAGTTCTAAGAACTTGTTCAGCAGCTATGAGCTAATGTTCCTGGAGTCAACAAACTAAAGAGTTAGGAGAATTGGGGACTAAAAGCCCAATCTCCAGTTTTCCAGAGAGACCCTGCTGCAAGATTTCAGTATGGTTCCTCAGAAAATCCCCCCACAAGACTGTGCTCCAGTTTCTGTAGCAATGAAGAGTTCAGTGGTGCACACTTGATTGATTTTCCTCCTTCCTAGAATCAGCTTTTCTCCTTTCCTGACTCAGTGTTTCCATTTCCTCACTCTTACTTTCTAGGATCTCCTCTAAATTAAACTTCCTGAACCCGTCCTTGTCTCAGACTTGTGTCTAGGGGAACTCACACTAAGACTGTCAATGTCATTCTCTTAGATCTCTCCTTCACCCATTTTATCTGGCCACCAATTATTAAATTCTGGTGATTCTACCATAGCTTTCAAATCAACCTAGTCTCTCAGAATAAAAGCCCATTGCTTTTATTCTGGGTTCGGGCCATCATCAGTCATGACCCAGACAATGCTACAGTCTTCTAACTAACCTCCTTGCCTTGTGACTCACCCCTCACTAAATGATTCTCCAGGGGAAAGTCAGTGTGTGATTTCTAAATGGATTATCTGATCCTACTTACTCATAAAAACCTTCAAACATTCCCATAATCTCTAACATGATGTACTTCATATGATTTGCAAGATCTTTTAGACTTAATTTTCATCCCTAGTCTCATCTCTCATTTCTCACTTAAGCTAGTCTGATTTAGCTATTTTTAGATCTCTAAGTAGCCATGTGACCTGTCACCTCAGGGCCTTTGCATACACTGCTCCTGCCTCTTGAAATGTCCTTCTCCACTCCTCATCACCACTGTCACTCATCTTTACCCTTCCTAGTTTAGTCAGTATTTACTCTTGAAAACATCTGATGTTTATTTTTTGGTGAGTTGCCTCTCCTGTGTGTTTTTAAAATATGTTATGCTATATTTTCATCGCCTGTTTATTTATTCAGGTAATACACTCAATTACACTTTTTGAGGGCTTTTTCCCCCCTGGGTATGAAGTACATCACATATTTTAGGTATTCAATAAAAACTGGTAAAATAAATTCATTAATAAATACAAGTAACATTGTTAAATAATGTTATAAAACATTTCTCATAACAAAAAACTGGCAAACAAGTTTTCAGATCATATAGAAAGGGTTGAAGCAAACCAGAAGGAAGATTAATAAATAGAAACTCTATAAAAATCTAGGACAAAAGTTCTATCTTCAGAAATCTTTGACACCATTATTGCTGTAACCGTGGATACATGCCTACTCAGATTCCTTTCATCTATTACGTAGAAAGCAATTTTAAAAGTTTGTAGTACAAAGCAGGCATTTTCAAATGGGAATTTAAATCAATCCCCAAAACTAGTGAATTTTTAAATAACTTTAAATGACATGGCTTTAATTTATGACCTCACCCAATGAAACAATAAGGTGCTGAACAGGACTAGCCTTTCATTAAAGCTGAGAAGGAAGTAAAATCTGTTCCAGGCCTTGGACTCCATGCTTCCTTCTCTCTAAAATCAGCAGCCTGCTGTGTCTGTTCACTGCTCTGCCCCTTGGTGAATGTAAGAATCTTGGCAGGATGTCCTGGTGAACTGATCTTTCCGGCTATCAACCTTATAAACATCATACAATCTCTGCCACTCCCCGTCTCTTGGCCTTTTTGGACAAAAAATGCCAACACTTGAAAACATGTGTAGGAATTTCCAGTCACCTAAAATGAAGAGGCAGTTTTCTTGGCAACTACCAGTCACTCTGGGTAAGTGGTTCCTATCGAGAAGTGTCAAGAAGCCCTTCCTAGCAGGCACCCTATCATCAGGGCATCATTGCAGCCACATAATCCTGGTAGAGTTCTCTGCTCAAGACGAGCTCTATTTCTCATCAGCCTCTGAACAATAATGGTTAGTTTCTCTCAAGAGAGACAGGGCACCACTGAAAATCCCTCAGCTGTACATATATTGCCATCACTAACTATCTGAAAAAACTGCTATAGTAATCCATTTCTTAAAAACACTATATATGAGACTCAATTTAGCAGGCAATAACTTAGTCACCAAAACTAAGTGCAGGGTTGATTCTAAGGGGTAGTTAATGAAATCATCCAAATTTCAAAAATACAACTCTTTCATTTATTCAACAAAAGTTTTTTAAGAGTGCCTTTTTTGGGCCTACAAGGCACTTTTCTATGTACTGAAGGATTGCCTGAAAAAAAAAAAAAAGACCAAAATCCTTACCTTCTCAGAGTTCATATTTTACTAGAAGAATGAAATAACACATAGAATTCATTTTTAAAAACACTTATATAATGATCACTGTGTAGTTATTAAATATCATCTTCCCCAAAAATAAAATTTAAAGATTTGAAAATATATACACATAATGGTAAGTGGGGAAAAACTAAGATATAAAACTATATACACTATATATACATAGTGTATATATGTATATGTATATATATGTATACATATATACATGTATATACATATGTATGAAATACCAAAGTTTTTAAATAATTAATACAGGCATATGTAGACATAGATATAGCTTCTAGATGTAGCTAGATACAGATTAGGTTTTAAAAAAGTGTTATCCTTGGCATGAAATTACCAATAATATTTATTTTTTATATTTCTGATATTTTCTAAAATCTCAAAATGAATGCTCTTTTAATAGTAGCAAATGAACAATTTTAATAGTAGCAGATGAATATAATAAGTATTTTTAAATGCAAAAACATAGACCAAGATGAAACTTTATTCATAATTGTTAAAAGTTGGAGGCAACCAAGATGTCCTTCAGTATGTGAGTGAATAAACAAACTGTGGTCCATCTATACAATGGAATACTATTCAATAATAAAAAGAAATGATCTATCAAGCAATAGAAGTCATAGGTGAAACTTAAATACATACTGATATGTGAAAGAGGCCCTAATCTGAAAAGGCTATGTATTTTATGATTCCAACTATATGATATTCTGGAAAGGGTAAAACAGTCTGGAGACAGTAAAAAGATCTGTGGTTACCAGTGACTCAGGTAGAAGGAAAGATGAATAGGCAGAGCACAGAGGATTTTTAGGGCAATGAAATTGTGTTGTATGATACCTCTAATGGGGGATACATATTGTTGAAAAGTGAAAGTGAAGTCACTTAGTCATGTCCCACTCTTTGCGACCCCATGGACTCTATCCTACCAGTCTCCTCCATTCATGGAGTTTTTGAGGCAAGAATACGGGAGTGGGTCCCCTCCTTCTCCAGGGGATCTTCCCAACCCAGGGATCGAACCCAGGTCTCCCACACTGCAGACAGATGATTTACTGCTTTACCATCTGAGCCACCAGGGAAGCCCAAACATGTCATTACATGTTGTCAAAACCCATAGAATTTGCAACACAAGTAGTGAACCCTTATGCAAACTATGGACTTTAGTTAATAATAATGAACCAATATTGACTTGTCATTGTAACAAATGCACCCCACTAATGTAAGACATTAAGGATAGAGGAAACTGGGGGAATGGGAGGGGAATTATGGAAATCTCTGTAATTTCCATTCATTTTTCTGTAAGCTATTTTTTTAAGATATAGTCTATAATGAACTTCATTTTGATCTTCCAGTGTACAAAACCCTATATAAAATAATGGTTCCCAGATCTTGTAACTTCAGAGACCAGTAAAATTTCCCAAAAAGAGTCAGGAAGAAACAAAGAATTTTCTACTTTCCTTCGCCAAATAAACACATGAAATCTACATGTGTGTATGAAATACACACACACTCACTCTCTCCATAATATCCCTTATAAGGGAAGGATGTTTTATCACTCAGAATGCAAAAATTCCATTAAATGCAATAAATTTGGCCTTATGAAAAACCCACTCTATTTTGTGACTTCTCTAATTTCACCATGCCCTTGTGAACACCTGATCCACATGGGCTGGGAATCCCTGGTATATGACCCAACGTTTTATCCAATTACAATCCAGGAATGGAGAGGAATATGGTACAAAAATCAAGACTCTTCAGTCTGGACTTCCTAAGGATGAAGAATTCATCTCCTGAAGTCAGTTATTATTGAGCAGTTGGCTGGTTGCATGTTCTCCACTGTTCTTTGTCATTTATCATGGTTGTGAAATTATGTAAAATGTTCAAATGCTAATGTCTTGCAGACAGTGAATTAGTGGTCATTTGATTTGTTCATGTCCTGAAAGTTCTTTCATCTATGCCTATGAAACAGAACAAAAAGTGTATCTTCACAGAAGAAATCTTCTGATAAAACCTTTAGACTATGGTTCACTGCAGAATCAATGAAGTGATGATCACACAGTGCAAGAGGAGGCAGGTGTTTTGACTCAGCAGTGACCTTAAGTAGGTACTCACTGCTCCTCGACAAGAGGCTCAGAACTTTCAGATCCAGTCCCACGGTCCACTACTTCTTCCACAAGCTCTCATCTCTGGCCCAGGCCAGTGCATCACAAGGTGTGGTTTGGCTAAAATTTACCTCTATCTTGGAAAGGGAGTAGCAAGTGAGGAGCATCTGTTTTGAGGGGCAGGGTCACATCCACCTATTAGTTATGAGTCATTTTACACAATTATAGGAAATGGCAAAGTTTTCTTCAAGGCACAACGTGCAGGGATATTTCTGACCTCACCATCCAGCTAAATTCTTTCACTACTAGTGTCAGGCAAGTGACAAGCATGCACACGTGCTCAGTTGTGTCTGACTCTTTGGCGACCCCACGGATCATAGCCCGCCAGGCTCCTCTGTCCATGGAATTTCCCAAGCAAGAATACTGGGTGGGTTTCCATTTCCTACTCCAGAGGATCAGCCCAACCTAGGGATTGAACCTGCGTCTCTTGTGTTTCCTGCATTGGCAGGCAGATTCTTTACCACTGGTGCCACCCGTGGAAGCCCAGGGCAAGTGTGGACTTCTGGAATTATGCAAGGCTTTCATGGCAAACTTACACACAGCCTTCCCCTCTTCTTCAATCTCAAGGCAGTGAGGACAAATCCACTTTCTTCCTCTCACATGCGTTAACAGTGATGGAGTTGGGCTTCTCCTCAGCACTTGATTGTTATTCTGGGAAGAAAGCAATGTGGCCATATCCATTCATCTGACTCCTTCTCTGTAGATTGACAAAGAGAAAATGGATGACCTCATCTGGTCATTCCAGTTGCACAGAATTTACTCCAAATTAAAAAGAACATTCAGTTACAAATTGTGAGGATCAAGTTGCAGGTAATACTTAATGCCTCTATGAAGCAAGAGAAAATTGATCTTTGCTTTAGGCATCCTTTCAAAGACAGGGAGCCTCATGCAACTGATAAAAGAGATCAGATGGGCTATGATACAGTCTAATGCACCCATTGTGTTCTATTTAAATTAATTGACTTCACTCATTGACTACTGTTTGTGCTTAGTTAACATCTCAGATTTGAGGGTAAAATTGCCACATTCTACATACTGACAAAGTGACCTGGTACATAATAACCCTGCAGTGTTAATAAATGAGCCTCAGCCCAGACAACTCATGGAAGTGCAGAACATAACCAGCACAGCAAAATTCCAGCTGGCAATCTGGGACTCACAGCAAACCAGAACAAGTCTTTCTCCACACCCACATGTGGGCTTGTGCCCTAAGTCACTTTCCTGATATGGTTTTTTTTTTTTCAGTCTTTAAACCACCAGGAAAACACCAGCTGCTTGACTCCTCTGGGCTCCTAACAAAATCACTGATGATCTTTGAGCCAGCTTTCTTAATTCTCTCTGCATTGATTTGTTCCAATAGACAATTCTAGTGGGACTGAGTTTTGGCAACAAAAGAAGACCCAGACTAGGCATCTTGCCTAAACTCGAGGACCAGAGTCACTTTTATTATAGCATTGACACATCTTGCTTTAGAAAAAAAGGTAAACCCCACACTCTCCCACCTTTCCTATTCTGGTAATTCCTAACCTCCCCCTTTCTGGTCCTCTGTCTTCCAGATATACTGGTTAATATCTTATCTACATTGCTAAGAATGATGTATTACTGTTCTGTTTGTCAGTCCCAGTTTAACCTCCTTTCCAAATTCTTTCTTCTTCTTTCAGAGAATGAACTGCTCAGATCTTATCATAACAGTAAACATTAATTTTACTTGGTACTTATTGTAGTAACCTCTAGGTAAAATGGTAAAGGTAAGTTTTCTTTCTCAGAACCTCTCTCAACTTTGGTCCTAGGCACACACTTCAGGCTTCCATGTTTTCTCTATTCTTCCCTCTAATATAATTAACTTTCCAGAAAAATTAATAAATCATTCACTCTATGATATAGGATTGGCAAAACTTATCCCCTCTCCAAAGATGTTTGCTTTAACAGAGAACCAAAATCTCAATTTCCAGCTCTAGAAATACAACATCTGTAAGAGGTCTTGGGGAAAGATACCTTTAAATCACAGCCTTTAGGACATAGTGTTCATATTGGGCATAACATTCTACTTCATGGGTTAATATCAGTTTTTTTTATCAGATAAAAGAGAAGTAAATAAAAATATCAAGGTCAGAATCACTTACAGTAAAGTTAAATAATGTTTCTTAGAATTTTCATTCCTGTTATACATATGTATGTATAACATGTATGTGTGTATAATTATATATGAAAAGTATAAAGGCATTTTTATTGTGTTCATCACCAAAAAGTGGAACTAACATGTCTGACTTACACCTTTAACAAGTGCTTCTGAAATTATCAGTTGCATAAAACCAACATTTTTCAATTTCCAACACTTTAAAAAAAATACAATAAAAAGATAATTAGCAGAAAGATATTAGCACACAAAAAATTACGCTGTTACATTCCTATCTTCTTATCTTAACCGTCTTTTCTCAATTGCTGTATTTATTTCATAATAGGCTGGGTAAGAAACAGCTTGAGGGCTGACACTCGCCTACAGCCTACACTTTGGAGAACACTGCTTTAGGATATACATTCCTCAGGGGAGGAGCATGTTTTGGTCACTTGCGCACCTCCTTGGGTAGCACAGATTGGGCACAGTTAGCACAGACTGATTGCTGGTTAAGTTGAGTCAATCAACCTATTTACAGATGGCAGCTTCAGCAGTAAATAAATAACTCATTCAACCAGTAAAAAGACTATTTTTTTGGATTCAGAACTCAGGCAATAGAAACTGGCTAAGATCAGCTCATCCTAATCAGTAGTCTATGGCGGCCATGGTTCATAATGACGATATAAATTATTCTTCTACATTAAATGGCAATTACGCTTTTTTTTCATCTCAGCAGTTTACAACTTAACTTCATTAACTATAATGACATCACTTACAAAGTAAATAACATATGATCAAAACAAAGCCAGAATTAGAGACAGAACCATTTTAGCTCTAAAAAGACCAAGAATTTCAGTGTTGAACTTTGATACACGATTCATAGATTATTTACAGAAAGTACTTAGTGGTGTTGCTAAGACTAGTCCTATTTTTTAAGGTGGAGGGGAATTTGAAAAATATTTTTTAAGGTTCCCTTTCTTGAAATGCAGATAAGTATGCAAGTTACTACCAGAAGTCTTTATAAGGGAGAGATTGAGAGATGTCTGAGACATGAAGTCTAAAACTGGGCCAGGGCGCCACTGGAGATTCCATGGACTCTTTTAATTCTTGCATAGCACATATAGAATAAAGATTCTAAATATCAACAAAGCTATCAGCTAGCGTAAAGAGAGGACATCAGTTGAAAAGGTCCTGGGGAAAGGATTTTCCAGACTTAACGTGTGTTCCCAATTGTAGCTGAGGCTTGAAAAAAAAATACATGCTGAATTTACTTAATTCCCTTTTTGCCAATGGAGTATAAGCAAAGATGCCTTATGGTTGTCCCTCTTTAAATACATAGAACAGAGATATGCTGACTGTAAAGGGGTCACCCAGTCTGGATGGGAGCTACAGCCACAGTGCCCACATTATGGCCATGACCCCATGTCCTAGAATGTCTGGCCACCAAAGGACAGCCTTTTCATGGAAGCATGGTACTTTTTTTTTATTTTTGAAGGTGAAGTTATTCTACTTCTTACATAAAACAAAGTAAGATTATGTGAGTCAGATCAACATTAAGAGCCTCACGTTATTAACTCTTAATCAGGTAGCACTATGATTTCAACTTTCTTTTATCCTACAATATAATACTCTGTAAGAAAGAATGTGTGAAGTAAGTAAAATGGCTACTCAAAATTTTTTATATAAATACAGAAATTTCCAACAGGTAGTGACTTAATGTGTATCAATCATGTCATAGTACAGACATACAGTGGTAATTTGTCTTGCTTTACAGAAAATGTACTGTGTAGAACATGAGAAGTGCTAGGTGTATTAGCCAAAATACAATTATTCACCAACATTTTTATTGTGCCAGTTTGTTTCTCCCATCACACATGCACACACATACACACACACAATTAAATCGCACAATATAAAACTTGACAAAACAGCCATTCCTTTTGAATACTAGCACAATTGCTAGCATTCCAGGTAAGAGAATTTTTCAAAATCTTTTGCAAATTCCCTCCCACTACACATTTATAAAACTAATCACTCAACTTCAGAGGATGTTATGGAACCAATTGAAATATTTTACTTAAAAACAGGTGAGTAAAGAGCACAAATCAAAAAATTTATCTGGTCGTTCCTCTCTGATTCATGGTACTGGGTAACTCAAGAGGTGAAAGAAGCATCTCAATAAGAATACTTTAGCTAATAATTGAAAACCAAATGATTGAGCATCAGCGTTTTTGTGACCCACAACAAATGATTTGAGGCAATTAGTGTCAAGGTCTGCTAAAAATTAGAAATACAGTCAGATATAATGGGTCCATTGAGCTAAATCTGAGTCTGACCAAGCTCCTGGACCCATCTGTCAATGTTCAGGAAATATGGAGGATAAACATGTTGAACTTCACCATGAGGATGCAATCAAAAAAGTCCAGGCTGCAAGACACTTTAGTGAAATAGCTTAGGTTCTTCAACAAACTGTAAGGCAGAGACAAGAATGGAGGATAAACCTGTAGATTAAAAGAGACAAAAGACATCAGTTTTTAACAGGCAAAATCAACTACAGTTATGATAATGCATACTTAAGTGACAAAATAAAAAAGAGGGAAGTGATTACCTTTGGAGAGAAGGGCAGGTGTGTGGAACAGGTCACTTGGAGAGGCTTCTGGAGTGGTTGCCATAACTTTATATTTTGGCGCAGGCGGTAGTTAAAATAGTATCTAGCTTATAATAATTCAGAGCTATACAATTCTTTTGTGTGGTTTTTATGGATCTGTATTTTATTTTACAATAAAAAAGAAAAAATATATAAACCTTGTGATGGGAAAAAAGAACAGATCTATTTGACACCTCATCATTCACCTGGAAAATAGCACAGAAGCTCACAGGAATGTCTTACCTGCATGATTTACAAGTATTACCTTCTCTGAAATGAAGGACTTTCCCGTAAGTAGTGCATGAGTTTTAAATTCCTCACATATTTCCAAAGCACACAGCTAAAACTAGCCCTGTGGTTAGCTATCACATCTGAGTCAGATACCAGCCTTACGAGCAATTAAAAATCACACAAATATTTTACAGAAATTCTAGGTAAAATCTGCACCTAGTTTCTGGCTATTGGCTATGATAATACAATGGCTTCCCAGCTTGTGTTCCTGACCTCTTACAATCCTCTCCACATTGCAATAAGCATGCTTATTTTTAAAAACCAAATGAGAATGGTATGAGCACTTAAGGAAAAAGCCATGTGTTTCTTGTAAAGCAAAACATACCTCGTCTATGACCCATCAATTTCATTTCCAGGGATTTGCTCAAGAGAAATGGAAGTACAGTCAGCCCCCTGTGCCCATGGGTGCGGAACCTACAGGTGGAGAGGGCTGACTTGTACACCATTGTGCCTAAGGGTCTTGAGAATCCATGGATTTTGGAATCGACAGGGCTCCTAGACCCAATGTCCAGAGATACAAGAAGACAGCTATATATGATTGCAAAAACATCTGTACATAAATTCTCTTCACAACTTTATTCATAATTGTCAAACATTGCAGACAACCCATCATAAATTGTGGGATGTTTATATAACAGAATACAACTCCAAAATAAAAAGGAATAAGTTACTGATACATGTAACAACATGGATGAATTTCAAAGAATATCTTCAGTGAAAGACACTTTACACAAAAGAGCACATACTGTATGAATATATATATAATATATGAAAACTTCTACAACAGGCTACACTACTCTATAGTGGAAAGACTGAATACAGTAGTTTTCTCTGGGACAGTGGGTACAAATATTAACCGGAAAAAAACACAAGGTTCTAGTGTGATGGCAGAAGCCTATATTTCAATAGCAATTTGAGGTACACAGATGAAAGAATTTGTTGATGTCAGCAATTTATGCTTTTCATTTTATGTAAAATTTTCATCAAAATAAAAGGAACCAAATTCTGTCATCTGGGTCTATTTCCTTTGTCTTTGACTGCTAACTGATTTAACTATGCCTAATGTCCTTTTGCAGTAAAAGGTTGAGAAGTTCTTCAACAATGTTTTCAATAATATATGAAAACTTCTACAACAGTCTACACTACTCTATAGTGGAAAAATTGAATATAGTAGTATGTACGTAATCCTACCTTTTTGCAAGATTTGGAATTTCACTTTGCAATTGACTTGCCTTTTATCCTGGCATCCAAAAATCAGTCAGAGGATGATAGAGAAGGCAATCTGCAGGTTTCAAAATCTGTTAAAAGAAGGAACGTGTAAGTGGAGATTAATGTAAGTAGAAGTTCATTAGTAAACATTTTCATGTTATGAGGACTTTTGCTCCTCTATGCAAATTTGTAACTATACTTGGGGGAACCCCTTAATGAAAACTTGGAAAGCAAGCAAGGACTCCCCATATGATTATCCCAAGTTCCTTTAGTGAGTGTTATTAAGACTAATTGATCCACTTGGCAGAATGTTGAATCATGATTCTACTAGAGCAAGCAAAAGTATTAATCTCCTCTAATACATGTATCTTTTATTATCAAATAATTGCAACTCTTTATTCAAAGTCTACTGATTCATGTGTTAGTATCATCTAAAAAACACCTTCCCAGAAACATTTAGAAAAATGTTTGACCAAATATCTGGGTATAGTGCCCTAACAAAGTTGACATATATAATTAATCATCACTGTTATCACATGAAATGTAATGAAATTTAATACTGTTTGGAGGATCAAAGGAACTTACCTTGAGTGTTAGTTAAGCTTCAATAGAAATCCACCTCCTAAAATTGTGTGATCTTAGATAACAGGTTTCTGATTTCTTAACCTCTAACAACAGGAATAAAGTTTGCTCTCCTCAGTGAGATTATCGTGAGCATTAAATGAGTTAATTAATAGTGTTTAACATATCATTGAGTGCTGAATATGTATTATCATCATGACTTTACTTAAAGTATATCAAAATTTCTTCATCTATATTTGATAATTGAGTTACTAAGCAATAATTATAGTAAATTTTTTGTCTGTTTTCCCCTCAAATCATGTTAACAAATGAGCATGCATTCTTTAAGCTCTTTGACTAGAAGATTTACTATAGTCTATAAAACTATCTCATAAGTTAGCTGCCTCTTTTCTTTTAGGCCCCAAGCTTCAAAGAATACGGCTTCCCCAGTGGCTCAGACAGTAAAGAATCTGCCTGCAATGCAGGAGACCTGGGCTCGATCCCCTGGAGAAGGGAATGGCAACCCACTCCAGTATTCTTGCCTAGAGAATACCATGGACAGAGGAACCTGGCAGGCTATAGTCCATGGAGTCACAAAGAGTCGGACATGACTGAGCGACTAGCACTTTCTATTAATAAGCAACCTTATTAAGTATAACTGGTTTTATATGTGTCACTCCACCATTCATATTCTACCCATGTTTGCATCTACCTAGTTTGGAACAACTTTAAGGAGGATGAACATTCTGAAAATTGAGCAATCCATCAACCATTCCTCTTAAGAATGTTTCTATTTTTGAACTGAGGTCAAAGAACCACCATTGTTTCACAATAGGATCATCTGTCTAGAGAGGTTAACTATTAAAAGCAAAGATATAACTCTGTTGAAAAATGATGTGATTTACACCAGCAATCTATGCTGTTAAGTAATCATCTTCACCATTTTGGAACTTCACATAGATGAAATTAGGATTATTTAATTAAGTAAAGGAGTTTGGTTTTTCTCCCTGAGAGACCACTCAACAAATACTTCTCATTCTTTTCCCCTATATCAAAGTAGCAAGGAAGAAACACCTGACATCAATTTAACAGACAATAAATTTAGCTATGCTTTTACTGTTTCAAAGACTTAAAGGTTAAGATTTTAAGGGGAACATATTACTGTTTGGTTTCAAGTAAGAGAAGCCCAATTCAAATTGCCTTAGGCAAACAAAAGAATTTACTAGACCACACAACAATGAAGTAGAAGGATGCAACATCATTTTAAGCACAAAGATCCAGGACTTAAGAATGTCATCAGGCAACTCTTCATGTCTTGGCCACATTAATAGGCAGGCTTTTCCTAAACTGCAACCAAGCCCATCTGTTGACTGTCTTACATACAGTGGTGCCAGCTTACCTCTTATTTACAGTCCCAGCAGAGAGAATTTCCTTCCTGATGGCTCCACAAATGCCCCATGACTCTCAATAGCCAGGCCTAAGTCCATGACCACTCCTGGAGCTAGAGAGCAGAGCTAACCCCACACTTGATGATGGCTGAGAGTGAACTAATAGTGACAATGGGATTTCTTCCAAAAGGGAGAAACAGTACACTGCAGAAGCAAAAATAACAAATCCCCACTTTAATATGGATATTAAATTTGATCCTTTAAAAAATAAACCATTTTCTAATGCACCAGAATGATCCAGTGAAGACAGAACCTTCCAGGGTCTCAGATATCTTGACTCTTGTTCAGACTACAACTTCTGATCAGTTACAGGGCCTTTCCAACTAACTTATGCTCTCTGGATATCTATTGCATATATGTTAAATACATGAGAGAATGTGATTAGAAACTCTTTAAATTTTCCTTCAGGCCTCCATGCAATGATTCTATAGTAGTGGCTATAAAACAATGTGATCTATAACTTAAGTTTTCAAAAAGACATTGACTATGTAAATGGCCTTTTTGAAAATATCATTAGCACTGAAAGTATTTCTTCAGATTGATTCCTTTCTTCCTTCTTTCTTTTCTCATGTCTTTATTTGCTTCCTTAATGACAGCCCAGTGGTGGCAATGGCTCAACATGAAGGTCCCAGAGGACAAGAAAGCACCCAGCATATGTCAGAATCCAAGTAAGGAGGTGCCTGAATAAGTCAGGACGCATGCAAGGAGGGTGCCCAAATGGTGTAGAAACTTAGAAAGGTCAAGAGATTACTGATATTTGGATTGAATAAATAAACATAATGAGGGTAGTGACAGCAATATTTCTCAATGCCAGAACAAAAAAAAGGTACAACACAGCCAGGAGAGAAGCTAGAATGTATCTTGTGGTGCCAAAATGGAATAGGAGACTTGACTGTGAACCCATGTTTTCCAAATATGTAGATAGACATAGAAATAAATATGGATACAAATGAGTGATACATATATATTTTTTATAATTCTGTTCACTGAAAGGGTGTGGGGCATCACTATCTCAGCAGCAACAGGCATACTTATCACCCAGATCTTTGGCTTCTAAATATCACTCTACACTAAATGGAACCAAGGTACTTGGGAAAAATGCCTAATTCCAGGACTTAAATAGAGAAATAACAAGATGAGCCTAGAACTTGTCTTAAAAAATGATAGGGACATGTCAAACAATCTCAGTAACCAGCTTGAAGGGGCTCTTATCAACCAAATCCAGAACAACTTGAGTATCAAAATAAGTAATAAAAGTAAAAAATTATAACCCATTTGATAAAATAAGGATTCAAGAGACCATGGGTATAAGTAAATATATGAATAAATAAATGGGAGAAAAGAAAGTTCTTCCTTACAAAGAATGTTGACTACTAAGTGTAGAATGAATGTTGAAATGAGAAAAATCACAATTTGGCAGTCATCGTGGTAATATCTTATCAATAGATGCTAAAATTGATAGGGAAAGGTGGGATAAGGAATGAGGTTTTACCTGATCTCAAGGTGTCACCCCAGAAATATTAATTAATTAAAATGAAAAAAGCAATACTGTAATAGGAAAACCAGGCAGATCCATCCTGAAAAAGTGATCAGTGTTAACTCCACCAGAAACGGGACGATTGGCCACAGTGTGCCAGCTTACAGGGTACGAGGACAATTACTCACCATAGAATTACTGTTTTGCCTTGTTTATGCACACAATATTTCTGTACATGAGTAGTGTCAATTACACATTTGTCCAAGTATCATTGAGCATTTTAGAGGTAAAAAGACAAGGAAATTAAGTGACACTTTCGTGTGAATGTTCCTCATTTTAAAAATGTGGGCCGTGTGCGCTTACGCTCTCAGTCATGTCCGACTCTTGCAAACCCATGGACTGTAGCCCACCAGCCTCCTCTGTCCATGGGATTCTCCAGACAAGTACACTGGAGTGGGTTGCCATGCCCTCCCCCAGGAGATCTTCCCAACCCAGGAATCGAACCCATGTCTCCTGCGTTGCAGGCAGATTCTTGACCATCTGAGCCACCAGGGAAGCCAGTTTAAAAATAGCATGTGGTTATTATGGAAAATTAAGAAAATACAGATAAGCATAAAGAAGAAAAGAAGAATCACCAAATCTCTCTCAATTCCCACACTGCAGAACCTTAAATTAGAAGTTGCAAATAAAAGACCCAAGGTACAAAATATATCAGATATAAAATTGAGTTATGAGAGAAACCACCAAAATGAAACTTCAAAGGAAATGTTCAAGAATTTCACACACTTGGCCTTCTTCCTGGTTCAAAAAGAGTTGAAGTGGAGAGAATCGTGTGAGGAAGTTTCCTTCGGGAAGAGCTTCTCAGACAAAGGTCACGGTGAGTCCAGTAGCAAAGGTCGCTGCTCACAGCCCTGACTTGAATTGCTTTCTGTATCCTCAGGTATATTGAAGGCCCTCAGGTAATCATGACCCATAATTACGTCCTCAAAACCAAATCCCTGGGTTTAGTAAACCTCTCCAGTTGAACAACCTGTCTGAGTCAGACTTAAAAATGAGAACCGCCTCACAGTGACAGCTACTCAGACGCTCACTATTTCATGAGTTTGCTTCTGTAAAGTTCAGTCTTCATGGAGGTAAACCATGTGTTGTCTGGTGTAGGATTTTGCTTATGTTTGTTGTGTTTTATTTGGTTTTGGTTTTGCACTGTGCAACACGGGGAACAGAGAATAAGAGCAAGGAAAGCCTCTTTCCTTGATTTAGCAAGACTGACAGACTTCTGACAGAACTCTGAGCTGGAGTCTACGTTAGTGTGCTGGCAAACACCAGGGAAATGTATGTGATATTTTGTGTTTTACAAACCTCAGCTGTCATTCTGTCAGTTCATGCACTATTTTTTCCACTCAGTAAACAGGGGAACTGACGTAGTTGCCTACAAGAAGCAAAGAAAGAAGCAAGAGTCTTTATTGAAAGCTTCTCTGGAAAGGTTCAGCTTCTAATTCACTCTCCAGTATAAATTCCTGGCATATATGTGGAGTACACTTAACTACTCAACACCTAAACCAGGGTTCATTATCTGCCTTTCTTTTCTTTAACTATTAATTAATTGTCTTTCTAGTTTGACTATAGTTCAAAGTTCTCCTTGAAAAGAATATCAATCAACACATCACCTCAGAATGATCAGGTCTAGACTATTGGGCAGATATGGTTAAAGGCCTTTCAGAGATTAGATATACATCATCATTACTGGTTGCTAGGTCAACCCACTGACCCAGAGGAAGCTTGCCTTATTACCATTTCCCTAGAAAGTTTGTCCTTCAAATCAAAAAGCTTGCCACATCAGTAAGACTCTGGCCTCCACGTTTAGGGTCTTTATGATGAAACTTTCATCTCCCAGCAGCCTGTTGAGGTCTTGTCCTGCAATACTTAGCTTATTCTGAATTCTCCAATGAAGAGGCTTTTCACATCAGCCACTTTCTGCTTCTTTTTGAACCCCATGAAAAGGCCCTCAGCCTACCCCTTTATATATTGAACATGGTACCACAGATTGCATTTTATGTATATTTCTTTCCCTAATCCTCAATTTTTAGGTTTCCTGTTATATCTACGCCCAAAGTACTGTAAAAAAAATAGAAACTGGTTTTCCCATAAATAAATGAAAACTAAATGATCCGGAGCTGAACATCTTGCTCAAGATTGATTGATTGATCAATGGGCTACTGCACCAACACGTGCATTTTATTACAAACACTCCTCTCACAAATGTATGTATACACGCACACAGACACATGCATATATCTTAAAGATGGAAATAATCTTGACAAAGGAGAGGTGTTGGCACTTGAAGTTAAGGACAAGGGAACTGATATTTGAAACATTCCTGCAGTGTACCAATGTTACAAATGGCATGCAATTCTTGAATCCTCATGACAGCACTAGGAGACAGAGCAGCATTATCAAGGCCGGGCTGAGGGAAAAGAATAGGTTGTCAAGTCCAATAAGTCTGCTTTGAATCTTTACACCCTTTCCAGATGCAATTTGCGACCCAGTCAAGACTGCAGCACTTTGCCCTTAGCTTCCTGTCAATTCATGGCCCTGGAGTCTCTCAAACCACTTCTACATTACCCACATTTTAAATCTATCACTGGATATGGATATGGATAAACAATTGTCCATTGAACAAAATATCACTCTAACAAAAAGAATGAATCTATATTCCACAGCAGGGTAAGGTAGGGATAATAAGCCTCTAAGTTGGTGATGGACAGGGAAGCCTGGTATGCAGCAGTCCATGGGGTTGCAAAGAGTCAGACACGACTGAGCGACTGAACTGAACTGAAGTCACTACTGAGCATTACAGATTATCCTTGAATAAAAGAACATTTATTAAAAGTCTTAGAATAAAAACCTTTTCTATCCTTTCATCACGGACACAATGGACACGAGTTTGAGTAAACTCTGGGATCTGGTGATGGACAGGGAGGCTGCGGTCCACGGGGTTGCAAGGAGTTAGACACGACTGAGTGACTGAACTGAACTGAACTGAACTGATCCTTTCATAAACTGGTTCATTCTCATTACGTGTTTCCTTTTTTTTTTTTTTCTTTCCTTAAACCACTTCAGTTTTGAGAAATGTAATAGATGTTTACTAAAAAGGTCTGGACCATATTCAGAACTTGTGCAAGCCTCAAAATTCTTAGTTTATTCAGTATGTGGAGTTCCATTATTGCTTAATTGCCACACCCTTTTCAAATTCCTCAGAGATCTGCAAACTGAAGCCAATCAGAGACAGTTAATTTATTTTATTCACTCCCAAGTGCTCCAAATAAAATTTTTTCCTTCTTGGAAAATTCACCTTAGACCAGGTCAACATAATAATCAACATCCAACACACACATGCTTGACGGGCACTTACAACCTAACAATCTGCTTTACCAGCCAGGCCTCCTGCTTCCCCTTCTAGTTCCCAGAAGTCTCTGCATCAACTGTGAGGTCTGTCTCCTCAAAACAGAAAAAGCAGCACTTGTAGGACTTCCCTAGTGGCCCAGTGGCTAAGACTCTGTGTTCCCAATGAAAGGGACTTCCACATGCCGCAACTAATATCCAACACAGACAAATAAATTAATTAATTAAAAAAAAATAACACTTGTAAAAGATAACACAAGGCTGACTTTACCTAGTGGAAAATTAACATAAAAAACATTGATTTTAGAGCTAAATTCCAATTTGGAAACATATGTGGCAATTAAAACACAAAGATTGACACAAATATCACTTGTCCTCACAATTCTCAGTACTCTTCCTTCTCCCTCTCCACCACCCCTCTCTTCCCTCCCTTGCACCCACAGCTCCTTCACTTCATGCCCACACAGATGTAGCAACCAGATCTGAAGTATCAAATCAACTCTTAGAACACTGAGGCTCATAGACCTGAAATGCACTGTCCAAGGTCAACTCTATAGGTAGTTAGAGAATCAAGATTTAAACCCTGATCAAATCTTTTGCTGTTTCCATAGCACATTGATAAAAAGGGGAGAAAGAAGGAAGGAAGGAAGGAAGGAAGGGACAGGAAGTCCTATGTGTCTCAACACACATAGGACCATGTTGTTCCAAGTCAGAGAAGCAAGTGCTGGTTACATACAAAACACCAGCAAATTTCCCATGCTTTTTTTATATTCTTTCTGCATTTGTCTTAGACCCTGAGGTGTAAAAACCTCGCTCATCCATCATCCACCAGTCAATAGTTATGATAAAGAAAAATATTAGCCCACAGTGGAGGTGATGTTTAGTCTGAGTCTTAAAAAAAAGAAATGAGTCAATATTTATGAGGCAATTGGGAAAAAGACATTACAGACATAGCACTTTCAGTTGGTAAAGCACTTTCTGAATGTTATTGCATTTAATACTAAGAAAAGGAAGAGAAAAAAAATCTCATTGTGAGATAAGTGAGATTGTTGTTATTATCCCCATTTTAAAGATTAGGGAACTGAGGATTAGGCTGGATGAGTTAGCACACTTCACATCCTCATGACACACTCAGTGTATGTGGAAAACATTGGAGTGGAAAAACTCTTTTTGTAGTGTTAAAAATGATCAAAGATCATTTAGGTAATAAAACAAACTTTGACATTTCATGAAGCAGGCAGTCTCCATTCCCAAGGGTCCAGAGAATTGCAAAATGGAGCAGAAGACTAGAAACTTTTATAGGATAAAAAACAAGGAACAAGGAAGAGAAAAATAGGAAATGAATAAGAAAAGAGGAAATAAGTAATCTATAGAATCCAGAATTGGCTTGGCATTTGGGGATTAGCTAACTGCATATACTATGCTTCTGCTCAAGCAGAGCATTTACTGGGACAAAAAGGTTTCTAAGTTGTGATGTGCTGACTTGGCACCCCAGCTGAGAGTAGTTCTATCTTGAGCCTAAAAATGTATTTCAATGATAAAGTCGTATGGGTGAATGCCTCAATTTGGTGGGACTGATGTCCTCATAAGAAAAGAGAGACAGACACCAGAGTTGCAAGGTACAGAGAAAAGGCATATAAAGACACAACAAGAATGAAGCCATTTACAAGCCAGGAAGAGAGGCCTCAACAGAAACCAACCCTGACAACTCCTTAATCTTGGGCTCTCAGCCTCTATAACTGATAGTGAATTCATTTCTGTTGTTTAATCCACCCAGTCTGTGGTATTTTGTTATGGTAGTCCTGCTGCTGCTGCTGCTAAGTCACTTCAGTCGTGTCCGACTCCATGTGACCCCATAGACAGCAGCCCACCAGGCTCCGCCGTCGCTGGGATTCTCCAGGCGAGAACACTGGAGTGGGTTGCCATTTCCTTCTCCAATGCATGCATGCATGCTAAGTCACTTCAGTTGTGTCCGACTCTGTGCGACTCCATGGACAGCAGCCCACCAGGCTCCTCTGTCCACAGGATTCTCCAGGCAAGAATACTGGAGTGGGTTGCCATTTCCCTCTCCAATGGTAGTCCTAGAAGACTAAAATCCTAACAGTAACCAAAGCTAGCCTAGGACATGGAGCATCAGATCAATTGCAGATATATGATCCAAAAAGAAACCAGAGTAGGCAACAGGGACTCTCCTTGGCCCTGACCCTGTGGTGTGATCCTATTCCTAGAGTTTATAGCAAAACTGTGGAAGACAACTGGTGAATAAAGTTGGTGGTAGCTCAGTTATTTAACTTGTATATATTGAGCTCCCACAATGAGTTAGATATGAGGAATCCAGAGTATAATTGGGTGAGATGTACAGGTAAACAAACAAATGTGATGCCATAGAAAAGGGGTTATAATGAAAGCAGAGTAGATAGAACATGGGATTGGGACCAGAATGATCTGGTTTTGAATTCCAGCTCTACTGTTTACTCTAACATTGTGAACTGGACAAATTAAATTACCTAGCCTCTCTGTCTAAGCCTAGATTTTCTCATCTATAAGATGAGTTTGATATACACACCGCCTAACACTATTGAGAGAATAAATGAGCTATTTTATGTAGAGCCCATTTAAAGTATGTGACACATAGTAGACACTCAATAAAGTATGTACATTATTATTTTAATTATGTACAAAGTCTATTAAAGGCAATCATAAAAGGATTATCACCTTTACATAGACATATCAAAGAAGATTTGCTAGAGAGAGAGCAATATTTAAAAAGAATCTTGAAAAATGAGAAGGAGTTTACTTGACTCACAGAGAAAATGTATTTGTAAATGCAGTTCAGGTCCAGGTAAAGGTAAGAAGAAATTTTAAAACTACAATTGACAGTTCAGGGAACTGTATTTAATTTAACCCAGTTGACCTAGAGGTTGAGGGGATAGTGAATTAGGATATGATACTAACTGCGTGTGATAGGAGGCTTCCCTGGAGGTGCTAGTGGTAAAGAACCCACCTGCCAATGCAGGACATGTAAGAGACACAGTTTCCATCCCTGGGTCAGGAAGATCCCCTGGAGGCGGGCACAGCAACCACTCTAGTATTCTTGCCTGGAAAATCCCATGGAGAAAGGAGCCTGGCAGGCTGCAGTCCATAGGGTCGCAAAGAGTTGGACTTGACTGAAGCAGCTTAGCACACAGGCATGCTTTGCGTGAGAGACACAAAGGAACAGTGACTTAAAGCTGAGAGTTCATTCCTCTCTCACGTAAAAGTCTGAGCAGGTATGGTAACTGACTCTGCAGAATCATCAAGGTATCTAGCCATTCTTATCTTTGTCTTCATCTGCAACATCCACATTCCAGTCAGTGGAAAGACAAACAGAGGGAAGAGGAGGGAATCCCCATTCCTTTGAAGAACAGAAACTCGACGGACTTCCCTGGTTGTCCAGTGGTTAAGACTCTGCCTTTCCGTGCACGGGGTTCAGGTTCCATCCCTGGTTGGAAAACTAAGATTCCACATGCCGCGGGGTGCAGTCAAAAAGTAAAACAATAAAATAAAGAACAGAAACTCAAAGTTGCACATATGCCTTCTAATCATATCTTCTTAACCAGAAATTAGTCATGTGAACATACCAAGCTGCAAGGGAACCCAGAAAATGTGATTTGTGTCCAGAAACCATTTTCCTGTGCCAAAGTCTTCCTTGAAGAATATTGTACTTTTGATCTGAAACTGCTCAAAGTTCAGTGTAAGGACTATGTTAATCATCAGTATTTCTGAGGAGGTTGGTTATCTTCAATCCACCACAAAGTGTCTGCCACTAACCCTGCTGCTGCTGCTGCTGCTGCAAAGTCACTTCAGTCGTGTCCGACTCTGTGTGACCCCATAGACGGCAGTCCACCAAGCTCCCCCATCCCTGGGATTCTCCAGGCAAGAACACTGGAGTGAGTTGCCATTTCCTTCTCCACTAACGCTGGTTCCCCCCAAACTGGCTTCTTTCAACATGACCAGAGCTGGACTCTGATCTGTACACTCAGCAGCCTGCTCCTGTGTGGTCTCCAATCTCACACTTATTGTAAGGAGAGGAGGATTTTATCTCATTTGAACTTGAGTGAGAAGAGTAAGTTCCAGACTGGGTGTGAACAGAAATGGACTTCTCACTGAAGAGAAACACAATGCCTTTGGGGCTAAGCGATCCTTTCAAATGTTCTTCTAAGGTCAAGAGTTTATCATTCTATGGTTTCGTATCCAATTTACGGGACTTGAAATTATAATTTTAAACAGATGAAGTACATTAAGATAGATAATTTACTTGTACCATAATTAATTTATAAAACCTGTCTCGACTAAGAGATGCTGATTTTTAAAAATCAGGTTTTTCAAACTGAAAACACGACTTTGCCCATAAAAAGATGTGTCAGATCTCATCAAATAAAGTCAAGAATCCAAAAGCTATAAAGTCAAGAATCTATAAAGCTAAATATAGCAACAACTACATTCATTATTTCTCAAAGAAAAATGCCCCAAAAGTCTCTAAGTTGTGACAGAAAATCAATTAATAAATGAGAGAATTGTCCTAATTTAATTGCAATACAGAATATCATCTAATGATAATGAAGTAGGTAATTGAGCCTACTGGTAATAAGATCATTAATTAAAGAAATGTTTAATCTAGTATGCTCAAGACCCTGTGTCCTGTGTAGTTGCTGCTGTGATGTGTTGTGGTTAGCCTCTTAGTCGTGTCTGACTCTGTGACCCTTTGGACTGCAGCCCGCCATGTTCCTCTGTCCATGGAATTTCTCAGGCAAAAATACTGGAGTGGGTTGTTATTTCCTCATCCTGAGCCAGGGATGGAAACTGCGTCTCCTATGATAGGTGCTATGAAGAGTAAAAGATTTTTTTAAAGTATGTGATTATATTTTCTTCTCTGTACCAACAAAATGCTGTTTTTTCCTTTTTCATAACAGAATGTAGGCCTATCAGCCTAACTTGATGGCTTTCAATCTGCTTGCTCCCTGGAATCACCTAATAAAATGAAATTTTCAAGTTAAAAAGTAAAAGAAAGAAAACTTTAAAATATATATACCAATACCCAGGTCACGCAATGAAAACAGACTTCCTATAAGTGGAGCCCAGCAGCCCAAGTGATTCTTGTGTTCAGCCCTGGTAGGGAACCAGGGCCCTAACAGGACTGAGCTCCTTGAGGGAAAAAAGTGTGTCCTCATCACAGCTCATGACACATACTCAAACTTTCTATAAATTGACAGATGGATGGATGGACAAATACATGAAAAGCTAGTGTTTCCTGCCCTGAAGTTACTTATTATCAAGTAAGAAAAATATAACTTGTACACAGATAGTTGTGTAAATACAAGCCAGTAGATGTGGCATGATTGCTACTGTATTTCACAACAGATTCTGATCTGAAAGAAAGCCCAGTTAAATGCATATAATGGAGCACTTTCATTTAAGAGCCAAACAAGAAAGGCTTCAGTTATGCTGCTGATTAACATCTAATTTTTGAAAAGAAGGAAGGAGTCATTTCACAGATTGTATCATTTAAAAGGAATAAAAAAGAAAATAACAATGAGGTCAAGCAAAGACTAAATTTTGGAAGTGAATTTCAAGTCTCCCTTAAGCCTTGTCCCCATATCAGCTTCCCTAGGCAGACTAAATGTTTGGTTGGATTTAGTTTGGTTTGGTTTTAGGACGACTTTCCTCCCCTGTTATGATTATTCCCAGGTCACCTGGCTACTATACTCTCTTTTAATCTACAAACAGTGCTTTTATCCAGCTAGATAATCTAGTATCAGGATATTAATCCTTCTAAGGCCCTCAGCCAGCATCATTCAGAACTAGCTCTACCACGCCCAATTAAGTGTCACTTAGCATCAAAACTGACTCCAGATCCTTTGATGCCAAACACTACTCACAAAGGACTGTGCAAATTAAATGACTCATCTTAAACAATTGGAGCATTTATAATCTATATACTTCCCAATGGAAATTAAGTGAACAAATAAACTATGGAAGCAAATGATATTTGGGCAAAAGTCTTCCCATCCAGTCAGCCTGTGTATTTATGTTTGATGAGGAAAGAGAAACTACTTACCCCTTTCTTGGAGAGGACGTTTTCAGAACAGTTTGAAACATTTTTCAGCATAAAATTGCATAACAGTTAACTCAAAAAATCTCTAGTATAATAACAAACAAAAGTGATATTCAACCAAATGCATCAGGCAGATAAAATTCAGGCACAGACATGGAAAGGCTGGTTTAGAGTTAGAATGCTATTATCTCCTAAGAGGCAGATTATATCTCCCATGTTTCTCAACTTTTGGAAAATGGGGTACCAAGTTTCTAGGGTCCTCTTTTTCTTGGGAGTGAGACCAGCCTGGGAAGAGTTCTAACTCCATTCTGATCCTGACACGCAAGAACCAAGAATGAAGACCTGAAACCACACAGGATGCAACACATCGGTGCAACAACCTAAGCAGCAGAGCTGACAACTGCCCTTATTATACCTTCATCATCACATGTGCCAACACTTGACCCAGGCACACACAGAACTTTGGTCAATAGCAAAGTAACACTACTCATCTACTTGACCTTTCCTCCCTCCCACGAGTCTACTCTTTGCTGCTTTTCCTCCTTATTCACTGATTTCACAATCTTTGTTGATTTTTTCCTCCTTTCTCAAATATTTAACTTTCTTTCCATTTACCTCTTCTATGGCTTCTCAAAAAATGGGTCTATACAAGTGCTCGGGCCTGGTGCACTGGGAAGACCCAGAGGAATCGGGTGGAGAGGGAGGTGGGAGGGGGGATCGGGATGGGGAATACATGTAAATCCATGGCTGATTCATATCAATGTATGACAAAAACCACTACAATATTGTAAAGTAATTAGCCTCCAACTAATAAAAATAAATGGAAAAAAAATGGGTCTCTAGCCCATCTTCTCTCCCTCTTTAGACTCAGATTGAAGCCTCCAGCTGCCTCCTGAATATCTTCACTTGAAGAGCCAAGTATCCAAAACAAAACTTGGTGTTATCTTACTCACCAAATATGCTCCTCATTCGTCTTCTTCCATCTCAGACTCATGATCTTACTGTCCATCAAGCGTTCTGTGCTAATGACTAGCTGAGTGATCTTGATTCCACCTTAAACCACTACTGTAGAATTAACCTCTGTCCCCTTTTTGTATCTAGTCACTCAAGTGCTCACACATTCTCATCTAGGCTAATGCAACCGTCTCCTAACTGATCTCCCTGCTGCTTATCTTTCCACCACTCTTGTGACCCTCATGCTGGGTTTATCTTCTTCAAGTACAACAGATCTGATTTTGTCACGATCCTACTTCTGAATGTTTGCTGACTCTTCCTTTCCTGTGGGATTAAGTCCAAAAACCAGAAGGGGCATACAAGGCCGTTCCAATTATGACCCCAACCTACTTCTCTAGCTTGACTCTAATACACCTCTCTACATTCTCAAATGAATCTCTCTTTATCTCCCAAATTCACCATGCTCTTTCCTACTTTTTGCATGTGTTATGCCCTCTGCATGAAATGTCTGGCCCTCCCCAACTCTACCTCTACCCCAACCTGGAGAAAAACTTCAATTTTTTTCAATAGAAAATAATAATAATAGATCAAATGTCACCAGCTAGAAAGGCTTCCCTGAGTTTTTCAAAGATCATGGCATCTTTTTCCATCACTTCATGGCAAACAGAAGGGGAAAAGTGGAAACAGTGACAGATTTTATTTTCTTGGGCTCCAAAATCACAGCAGACAGTGACTTCTGTTATTAAATTAAAAGATGTTTGCTCTTTGGAAGGAAAGATATGACAAATCTAGACAGCATACTGAAAAGCAGAGACATCACTTTGCCAACCAAGGTCCATCTAGTCATAGCTATGGTTTTTCCGGTAGTCATGAACAGATGTGAGAGTTGGACCATAAAGAAGGCTGAGCACCAAAGAATTGATGCTTTCAAATTGAGGTGCTGGAGAAGACTCTTGAGAGTCCTTTGGACAGCGAAGAGATCCAACCAATTAATCCTGAAGGAAATCAGTCCTGAATATTCATTGGAAGAACTGAAGCTAAGGTTGAAGCTCCAATATTTTGGCCACCTGATGTGAAGACCTGACTCATTGGAAAAGACCATATTGCTGGGAAAGATTGAAGACAGGAGATGAAAGGGACGACAGAGGGTGAGATGGTTTAACGGCATCACCAACTCAATGGACATGAGTTTGAGCAAACGCAGGGAGATAGTGAAGGACAAGGAAGCCTGATGTGATGCAGTCCAAGGGGTCACAAAGAGTCAGACATGACTTAGTAACTGAACAACAACAACCCACCCCACATCTGACTAGGCCAGACACGTAATTTCAAGAATCTAGGAGGCATTGACTAGAAGGAAAATCCCTGCAACAGACAGGAACCCTATCTAACTGGCTCACCAGCATCTAACACTTTGCCAAGTAGAGAGTCACTGTTCAACATATATTTTAATAAGTGAATCTCATACCTTCAAGCTTTAGAAGACAGAGACAAAAAATAAATAAATAAATAAATAAACAGTGTTGGGAGAATATTAGGAATGAGACCAAAAAAAAAAAAAATCATGAAAGCCAAAAATCTAGGCAGAGGGAAAAACTGGGCTTGAAGACTTTCAAGGAGACCTCCTAGAAGACCAAGTAAGAGATAAGTTTCAAAGGTTCAGGTGTGGACAGAGAGTGGCTATAGGTGCTAATCCAGTGTGAACACCCAGACAGGTTGATCTTCTCCCCCTGACGGCACATGGTTCATTTACAAGCAGTGCCTTATGTTGCAATTTATCTGTTCACATACCTGAAACACCCACCAGACAGTGTGTTCTCTGAAGGCAGCCATGCTACCTTATTCCCTGTTACATCTGAGCACCTGGTACCATGGCCACCACTTAGTCATGGTTTTACTATAAATTTTTGCTGCTTTATAAAATCTTAGGTATAATAAATGATTGTGCAGGGCCTGAGTTTCACTGTTGTAAACACTAATGAAAGTAGATTCAGGGTTGGAGATCCAATAGCAGTATTGTGTTGGGTGAGATCATGGAAGTCATGACACCTGAGAAGGTTGCTTTTCTTAACTTTATTTTTAGGGCAATAACCATAAACTTTGTGACCCAGGCCTATTTCTACCTCAGTTCCAGGAAAGTTTTCACCTCTAGAAGAACTGATTAACAGCTTAAGCTAAATAAAGTACCTAATAAAGAATTCTTGCCATGTTTTTCAAGGTCTTCTCTGATGGGTGACTTTGACACTTATAATCTACTGGCACTCTACCAGTCTTGTCTGGTTAGACTCAGAATACAGTCAGCTCTATTTTTAACAGAGCAACTTTTAAAGGAACAAAACAAATTATCAGTTAGCTATTAGCTTTTCCATATTCTACTTTGACAGAATGCAAATATGAACTTCTCAGATAAACATTTCACAGTATAACTTTCAGGGAGTAATCACAAATTCTGTACCCATCTTCCCATAGAGAGGTGAGCGCATGTGCTCATCCCCTGATCTTACTGGGCTTCTGAGTCTGTCCACCAACAGGGTAGAGAGCACATAATACCATATGATTTCTTCTTTTTTTAACTGAAAAATGCTTTATTTTTAGAGATATCACCTTTGGCATTTAAACTAAGCAAAGTGAAAGTGAAGTTGCTCAGTCATGTCTGACTCTTCGCAACCCCATGGACTGTAGCCTACCACGCTCCTCCATCCATGGGATTTTCCAGGCAAGAGTACTGGAGTGGGTTGCCATTTCCTTCTCCAGAGGATCTTCCTGATCCAGGGATCGAACCTGGGCCTCCCACATTGTAGGCAGATGTTTTACCATCTGAGCCACCAGGGAAGCCACCTAGAACTGCTCAGTTAAAATAGAGAGTTTACATATGCTTTTGGAGGAGGGCAAAGGGAGGAAGGAAGGTTGGAAGTTGATTAACAATTCAGGTAGTTTAAAAATTTTTTGTCTGTGCTATGTTTTTCATTAAAAATATTTTAATAATTTTTGAAGGCATGGGGGAAGGATGGAGGAGCAAATTACTATTTCAGGGTCTCTGATTACTGCTTTTTTCTTCAGTTCAGTGGTAAGGTAAGATTTATAATAATATATATATGTATAATTGAATCACTTTGCTATATAATACCTGAAACTAAGACATGATAAATCAACAATAATTCAATAAAAATTTTTAAGTAAAAAATAAAAGATTTATAAGAGAAATTACATTTTAGAATATCAAGGTGATAAAAGTAATATTCAGCCTGGAATCTACCATTTAAGAAAAAGAAAGATTAAAAAACTGCTTATAAAAGCCAAGATAATAAAATTATATTCATAAGATCCTACTCATGGTAAGGAAATACCTAGTATAAACATTATAAAAACAATCCTTACCATTTATTCAACACCTATCATTTGCCAGGCAATCATGCTTTAGTGTCATGATTTCTAATTCTAAAAACTATTCTTAGGAAGACAATTAAGTTGTTTTTTGAAATAGAAAAAGGAAATGAAGCTTATTAAAGTTTAATGACTCATCTAAGGCCATATAGCTAGTAGATGTGAGAACTGGTGTTTGAATGCAAGTTTTTCTTCCATACCACACAGCACCTACCATCAAGAAAATCAGCTGAATAAACTTCTCTTATTATTTTATCCAGATTTCATTTGTAAAGTCCCTGATACAGTCTACTATTCTGATATGGCAATATCTATCTTTCATAGTATTAATAATTAATTAAGAAAATCCATCATGTTCTTACCCTGTGTTTGGAAAACAGTGTTATTCCAGATAATAAGCTATTCTTGTCCTCAGTTCCAACAATTTAGAACCTGTTACTCAAAACAACAAGCCCTTGGGTTCAAATATAAAACACAGTATTCTAGTTAGACATTCTTCAAGATGGTTGGATGGCATCACCAATTCAATGGACATGAGTCTGAGCAAGCTCCAGGAAACAGTGAAGGACAGGGAGCCTGGTGGCCTGCAGTCCATTGGGTCGCAAAGAGTTGGACACAACTGAGCGACTGAACAACAAATTCTATTTTTCCACAATCACAAAGATCCAAAACACTGTTTTTGAGCCATTTCTGCATAATAAAAATCTAGTCTGTATTTGTCCTTAACAGACAGAATATTAAACTAAGAAGTCCCTGAAGAGGTCAGAGTGTCGACAAAATTCAACATGATGGCAGAGCCCACAGACAAAGGAAACAAAGCCAGGCCCTTCCACACAGCCATACATCCTCAGGATGATTTCATTTAAATTCAGTGTCTCTTCATGCCACACGTATTCCCCAATGTCTGCCAGATGAACTACCACAATTGCCATGGGGTCTACTTTCCTGCAGTCTTGTGTAGACTTCACTGCCACCTCAAAACCCAAAGGGATGTCTGCCATGGAGTACACCAGGACTTCCTGGAACTGAGAAGTATTTTCAGTGATTCCACCAAGTCCAGAGTTCACCACAAGGTTCCCAAACAATAAGGAATGCTCTGCTCCAGGCTTTATCCACACTTTATATTTGGCATAGGGTGCTAGGGAATCCAGAATTATTCTGTTAAAACTTGTAGGTCTTGCATGTCCCCAAAGAGACCAGCTGTGTCATTGGAGATACTGGCAGCCAACTTTAAGATCATCTCATTCACGAAGTACACTCGGTCGTTGTGTAACCTGAAATGAGGTGTCATAAAGCCTGTCGATCATAGCTGAAGTCTCCCCGATGTATTCTACTATCTTCTCAAACACAACATGGGTCTCCTCTTCAGTCAGAAGTCTCCTTTTCCTGCTGGGTTGGAACATCGGATTATCTTACCTCATTTGCTGGAAACAGGTCAGCAGCCAGCCGCTTCTTGGCAACTTCAAACCCTGCCTCCTTATCCCCTTTCCAATTGTTCCCCCACGCTAGCGCCCCATAGCCTGGAGGATGATCAAGGAAAGAAAGCCGGCCTAACGAGAAACTATAGAGACCAGAAGTGCGCCCCAGTCGCTCCTGGTCCTGGATTCTAAGCCAGCTCCCTCGGTGAGCAGGAGGGGAAGTGACCGCAGCTTCTGAGAAGATGGCGGCGCCGGCAACTATGCTATCCTCAACCACTCTGTCGGCCACAGCGAAGGCCGCCACTGCTGCTCACGGAGAGGTGGACGATGAAGGGCTCTTGGTGTCACTGTTCTGGGACCGCTTCCAGGAGACCCAGTGGCCAGAGCGGCCGGAAGTGGGCCGCTCCCTCAGGGAGGTGAGCATGTGGCTGTGGAGCAAGCATAGCTGGCCACATGGTTTCTAAGCTGAGGTCATAAAGAGTTTGGAGCTTCAGCCATGCTCGTCCTTGAAACCACCTGAGCCACCACAGATGAAGTCTGACCACCCTAAGACTGCCATGGTGCAGTGGCCCAGACACTCCACCGACAATCCAACTGAGTCGGTTCTTCAGAAGTTCTCTACCTCAGAGAGATGTGTGGAGAGGCTGTTGTAGAGTTACATCTGCAGCCACAATCATTCAAGTCATCCACAGCCATTTGAGTCATTCTAGCTGAGATCCCAGAGGCATCTTTTGTGCTCTTTGACGTTTCTTACGTCACCTCATTTCATAACCCGAGCTGATACAGCAACTACTTAGTGTCTGTAAGGAAAAGAGAGTCCAAGTCTAGGTCTGTAGAGAGAATAGAGCAGCTGAATTCAAGACCCATGGAATTTCATCTGTGCTAGTTGGTTTGTGAATGAATGAGCATGTAGAAATGTGTGAAAGGATATACACCAAGTTGTTAACATTTGTTGCTTGTGAGGATCCAGGAGATGAGGAGGACCCAGGTGGCAGGGAGAGGAGGTGACAAAAAATATTAAACACTCATTTTTTTCTTTATACTATTTCACTTTCACTAAACACATACTGCTTTTGCAATTTTTGAAGAGAAATTAAAGGGAAAACGTTGTTGTTGTTGTTGTTGTTTTAAAAGCCTTAGAACATGCCAACTTTTTTTTCCTTCATTCCCCACCCGCCCCAGCCTCCCACGGTGATGTTTGAAGAGAAATTAAAGGGAAAACGTTGTTGTTGTTGTTTTTTTAAAAGCCTTAGAACATGCCAACTTTTTTTTCCTTCATTCCCCACCCGCCCCAGCCTCCCACGGTGATGTCTGTTGATCTACTTCTAGAATTCTATATGCTGCAACACATGAGTTAAATTAGAAGTACTAATAAAAAGGAAAGTGTGAGGTCATTGGCAGGGGAAAGGAGCCATTTAAGTGACTGAGTATGATTCATTATACACAGGTTCAGTCACTGAGAGAACCTCTAGAATGAAAAGTTTTGGTATATAGCTAGTAAGTGGAAATTTAGGTTTCTGGGTATTTATTTTAATTTTTCACCTTTCTTGGTGGTTGTGGGAAAAATCTAATATTTACACTTTGTTAACTGTTAGACAAATACCTAGTTAACAGCGGTCTCATTAAGACTATTAGTAGTTAAAAGAGACTAAGCTCAACAATATAACCAAAGTATAATTCCCCTTGCTGGGAAAAAAAAAGAAGAAAAACCTGAAAAGAGAAATATTCTGTGATAGTTCTGGGTGCAAAACACAATGTTCCTACCATGTAATAGTCAGAAAGTGTTCATTTAAGGTCAGTTGTCTCTAAACACAAATTTGTATTTCTGGCAGATGTCCTCCAAGGTTTAATTGGTTTATATCCAACAACTCTAAACAGCATGTCAGTCATTTTTATTAGTATGCAGTGCATTTCACAAGTCATTTTCCCCAGAAGGGTCACTAGAAAGCTGTCAAATTCAGACATTTCACAAATGGATTTCTGAAATTTTCCTATGGGTAATTCCACTTTGAAAATTTTCCAGGTTAAAATTGTCAAAGTCATGGTCTAGAGTGTAGAACTTTGGAACTTTGTTTATTGATTTGCCCTTATCCTGGAGCACACTCAGAATTGTTTTCTGAGAAAAATCTGCATGCTTTCTACAGTGCTCTCAGACCTCCTTTCTGCAGAGGTAGGCCAATGCCAACTCAATACAAAGTCTAAATTAGGCACCTTAGTTTTCATAAGGGGACATTCTCTTATGTCTCTTTACTCAGTTGATTTTTAAAATATATACATTTTGAAGTATATGAGTTTTGAAAATATATGTATTTCAACTAGTAACACTAAATAATTACTCCAAAACATTTGTCAAATAATCAGATATCCACCACTGGCCAACTTTTATCAAAAATCAAAGTGCACGATAAGTGAAGTAAATCAAGAAGAGAAAGACAAATATACGATATTGTTTATTTGTGAGATCTAAAATATGATACCAACGAACCGATCTATGAAGCAGAAATAGACTCACAGAGGTAGAGCACAGACTTGTGGCATCCAAGGGAGTGAGGAAGGACTGGGGATAGGGGCTGGGAGTTTGGAGTTAGTAGTTGCAAATTGTTACATGTAGAATGGATGGACAACAGGGTCCTACTTTACAGCATAGAGAACTATATTCAGTGTCCTAGGATAAACCATAATGGAAAAGAATATTAAAAAGAATGTGTGTGTGTGTGTATACATATGTCAGTTTGCTGCACAGCAGAAATTAACACAACATTTTAGATCAACTGTGCTTTAATTTAAAAAAAGTCAAAGTACAAGAAATAATATCCATGAAGGACAAATTAAAGGGCATGAAGTTCACCCAGTCCAATAAATAGTTCCAGTATTTATCCCCAGACCAATCTAAACATTAAGAGAGCTATTTCATTGTTTTGATTTTTTTGTACTGCCCACTTACAGAGAATTGCATTTGCTACATTGTACTTTGGCCTTACACTCTCAACTTACATTGAAGGGCACTATAGAAACAAAACTAGTTATTTTGATTTTCAGACTATTGTTGATAATATTTTCCTTTCCATGATTCCTTGTTGCATTCCTAAGAATTCCATGTTCTATTCTTAAGCATTCAAATTACTAAATTGGAGGAGAAAATTTTCTCAAATTTCATAGCCATAAAAACATTAGTTTATTAAGTTTTATCCACATTTATTATTATTTATTATTATTATCATTAGGACAGTATTTCTCTACGTGATAATATTGCCCTTTAGTTTTGGCTAATCAGAAGTTTGGAACTAAGTATAAATACGTAGTTATCTTTTAACAGTTTTGTGGGAACTTGTGGCATATATTTCTGTATATTATTAACTTTTTTCTTTAGTTATAACTCATCACTTTAAATTTCTTTTGCTTGTAAATAATGTCTTTAATCTTCATGTTATTATACTTGTGCAATCCAGTAAGTTATCTCAAATATTTTTCAAAGGAAGTAGGTTATAATTCTTTCCTGATAGCTCATCTGATAAAGAATCCGCCTGCAATGCAGGGAACCCCAGTTTGATTCCTGGGTTGAGACATTCCCCTGGAGAAGGGATAGACTACTCACTCCAGTATTCTTGGGCTTCCCTGGTGGTAGAGAATCGGCCCGCAATGCGGGAGACCTGGGTTCAATCCCTGGGTTGGGAAGATCCTGTGGAGGAGAGCATGGCAACCCACTCCAGTATTCTTGCCTGGAGAATCCCCATGGACAGAGGATCCCGGAAGGCTACAGTCCATGGGGTCGCAAAGAGTTGGACACAACTGAGCGACTAAGCACAGCACAGGTTATAATTTAATAAGTAACCCTAATCCTGTGATAAGAAAACTTCCTAAAGAGTCTATGGGTGGTAGGATCTGGTAAGAAGCAGAATATAGAATGCTGGTAAAGACACTGCTGGGTTGTCTATAATAGAAATTCCTGAAGGTGTCACATGTTTTTAAATAAATGAAAAGTTGCTAACATCCATGATCTGGTTTATATAAAAATAATAATGTAAGATCTTAATCTTAAAAAGAAGCCAATCTACAGTTTCAGAATAAATGTTTCTGTTGAAACATTTATTCTGAATAATAGTTATAAAATATTCTGAAAACTCCAGTATTGGCTTGCTCAGAATTGTTAAGTTTCATTAGCAGAAATGTGACAAAGAAACATTAATCCTAAATGTGTTTCTAAACAGTAGAAAGTAGAAGAGGAGATGTATAGTCAAGTTGCAAATTTTATTCACACTGTATGTATCTGTTATTTTGCCTCAATTTAAAATGGTCTTTTTGCCCAGGGCCACTGAACATGATATAAACAAATGGAAAGGTATTCTGTGCTCATAGATTGGAAATATGAATATTGTTAAAATGACATAATACCCAAGGCAATCTACAGATTCAGTCCAATTCCTATCAAAACACCAGGGGCATTTTTTATAGAAATAGGACTGGCAGCCCTAAAAATTGTATTGTAACACAGAAGGCCTCAAATAGTGAAAGCGATCTTAAGAAAGAAGAACAAAGCTGAAGGTATCATACTCCCTGATTCTAAACTATACTGCAAAATTACAGTTACCAAAACAATATGGTGCTGCCATTAAAAGAGACACATAGATCAATGGAATGTAATAGAGAGTCCAGAAATGAACCCACCTTTACACGGTCAATTAGTCTACAACAAAAGAGGCAAGGATATACAATGGGGAAAAGACAGCTTCTTCAGTAAAAACTGGACTGTTGCATGCAAAAGAATAAAACTGATTACTTTCTCAAACCACATATAAATATTAATTCAAAATGTTTTAAAGACCTAAATGTAAGACCTGGAGTCATCAAACTTCTAAAAGAAAACATAAGCAGAATACTCTTTGACATAAATTGTACCAATATTTTTTTAATCTGCCTCCTCAGATAAAGAAACAAAAGCAAAAATAATCAAATGTTACCTCATCAAACATAACAACATTTGCACAGACAGAAGAGACAATCAACGAAATAAAAGGGAAACCAACTGACTGAGAGGATATTTGCAAATCTTATTTTTGATAAGGGGCTAATATCCAAAATTACAAGGAACTCATACAATAACAGCAAAAAATAAACAACGAGATTTTTTAAATGGGCAGAGGGCCTAAACAGACATTTTTCCAAGGAAGACATGCAAGTGACCAACTGACACATGAAAAGGCGCTTATCACTAATCATCAGAGAAATGCAACTTAGAACTACAGTGAAATGTCACCTCACTCCTGTCAGAATGGCTCTTATCAAAGAGACAAGAAATAATGAGTGTTGGTGAGGATGTGGAGAAAAAGAAATCCTCATGCATTGTTGGTGGGAATGTAAATTGGTGCAGCCACTATGGAAAACATTATGGAGGTTCCTAAAAAAATTAAAAATAGAATTAGCATGTTACCCAAAATACCATCCCTGGGTATTTTTCCAAAGAAAACAAAAACAGTAGCTCAGAAAGATATATGCAGCCCTATGTTCATTGCAGCATTATTTACAATAACCAAAGTTATGGAAACAACCACAGTATCTATCTATAGATGAAAGGATAAAGAAGATGTGAGATATATATGTGAAAAGAATAGTTTATTTGCAGCTTTTATTCTTTTATTTGCAGCTACATGGATGGACAAAGAGGGTATTATGCTTAGAGAAATGTCAGACAAAGGAAGATAAATACTATTTGATTTCACTTATATGTGGAATCTAAAAAATAAAACATGAACAAACATAGTAAATAAAACAGACTCATAGTACAGAGAACAAATAGCTAATTGTGGAGGGATGGGAATGAGTAAAATAGATGAGGGGTTTATAAGGTACAAACTACCAGTGACAAAATAAATGAATCACAAGGGTAAATGTATAACAAGGGGAATATAGTCAATAATACTGTAATAATTTTGTATGGTGCTGGATGATAACTAGACTTATCATGGTGAATATTTGTAATGTATAAAAATATTGAATCACTATGTTATAGTGAAACTAATATAATAATGTAAGTCAGTTATACTAATAAATCCAGAAACTAGGAGGAAAAAGTGTTTTTTCTGCCTTGGAGACCCTATCATAAAAATAAAACCTGCACTAAAATCCACCAAACTTGTCATATCTGTACCTGATTTGAATTGTGTAAAAGTGATGTTCAAGCAATCTTTACTGAAATTTTAGAAGAAAACAATGGAAAGGAAAATAAAAGACAACGTATACTTCTTGTGATATAATAAGAAAAATACAACATTACCAACTTTTAACAATACTAAACTAATACTGAGATGGCAAACATTATCGTATGTTCTTCTGAACCATGTTGATTTTAAAAAACCATTTAGCTTTTTGTTAATAACAAAATGCCACACAAGGAAACAATGTATGAACTGGAATTTCAGAAAAACATAATCATGTAGAATTGAAAGTACTTATGACTAGCTTGCTGAAAATTTTAAGGATGAAATCAGCCTCAGAAAATAAATAACACTTAATTAGTAAAGCTCTAAGATATGTATCTTGTGTCATAGCTCCTTAAACTAGATATAATGAAATTTTAATGCTTTGAGTATCAGTTTGTGCTGATAATCAGTGAAGGAAATATTTTAAAATTTCCATTAATAAGACACTCCATATTTTGCATGCGTGCTTAGTTGTGTCCAATTCTTTGTGATCCCATGGACTGAAGCACGCCAGGCTCCTCCATCCATGGAATTTTCCAGGCAAGAATACTAGAGTGGGGTGCCATTTCCTTCTCCAGGGGATCTTCCTGACCCAAGGATCGAACCCACATCTCTGGCATCTCCTGCATTGGCAGGTGAATTCTTTACCACTAGCATCACCTGAGAAGCCCATATTACAGTATTCTATAATTTTTCAATTCCAAAGTTTCATAAGAATTTAAAATTAGAGGGAAAACAGTTAAGTGCCTGGAGAAAGATAAGATATCAGACTGGCCAAGATCACTGAGCTTAGGCAGATATTTATTCTTATCCTGGATTAACCTCTGAAGTGATGTGACAATAGCACATCACAGTTACATTCTATTGAAGCCTTTCATATCACTTAAACATAGATTATTTTATCTGATTCTCATAATAACCCTGTTAGATAATTGAGGTAAAGATTATTATTCCCATTTTTAAGATGGGAAAACTGATATATGTGGTAATTAAATCTCTGGGGTCCAAAATTAAAGGAATGATTTAAGCAATCAAGTGTGTTAGTCACTCAGTCATGTCTCACTCTCTATGACCCCATGGACTGCAGCCCAACAGGCTTCTCTGTCCAGGGAATTCTCCAGGCAAGAATACTGGAGTGGGTTGCCATTTGCTTCTCCAGTGTTATAAATCAGTTCAGTTCAGTCGCTCAGTCATGTCAGACTCTTTGCGACCCCATGGACTGCAGCATGCCAGGCTTCCCTGTCCATCACCAACTCCTGGAGCATACTCAAACTCATGTCCATCACATCAGTGATGCCATCCAACCATCTCATCCTCTGTCATCCCTTTCTCCTCCTGCCTTCAATCTTTCCTAGCATCAGGGTCTTTTCCTGTGAGTCTGTTCGTCACATCAGGTGGCCAAAGTATTGGAGTTTCAGCTTCAACATCAGCCCTTCCAATGAATATTCAGGACTGATTTCCTTTAGGATGGACTGGTTGGATCTCCTTGCAGTCCAAGGGACTCTCAGGAGTCTTCTCCAACACCACAGTTCAAAAGCATCAATTCTTCGGCGCTCAGCTTTCTTCACCATCCAACTCTCACATCCATACATGACCACTGGAAAAACCATAGCTTTTAAAGCAGAATACATATAACAGTATTTATTGAGCAGCCTTCATGGCTACAGTTTTTTTGCTTTTCTGTTGGAACTAAAAGGCAGCCTAAAATCTTAACCAAAAGGTGAAAGAGTAATTTGCTGCCTGAAAAATGTATCCCTCTATCTAATAATAGATAATAGAAAAACCTGCTTTTCTTCTTCTATGAAATAATATTGAACTACTTGATTGGAGATCATGACCGTGCAGAATAATGAACAGATTCAGGACAAATTTCATCTGACCTGCAGAGTTGGCTCACAGAACATTTTACCTGAAAAAAGTCAGATATTTCCACTGACTCTTGAAATCAGAAAAATCGACCACCCTTGACTGTACATGGTAACAGTCAAATGTGGCTTCTCTGGTGGCTCAGGGATGGCTCTCCTGCCTGACAATACAGGAGACACAGGTTCAATCCTTGGGTTGGGAAGATCCCCTGGAGAAGGAAATAGCAACCTGCTTCAGTATTCTTGCCTGGGAAAGCCCATGGACAGAGGAGCCTGGTGGGCAGCATGCAGTCCATAGGGGTCACAAGAGTCGAGCACGACTTAATAATAAAGAACAACTACAACAACCAAATGGAGCTAAATCCAGGTTTCCCCTTTTGCGAAAACATGTACTTCTCAATTTTCCATAACCATACCACTCCATATTATTTGTCAACGATGTTTCATTAACCTGCATTATTTACTGCTTGAGTCCTGTAGATGTTTTACTTGATGACCCCTATTTAATATCACCCATTTTAGCTCATCCATCCAGTCATTCATTCATTCTATTCCACAAACATTTACTAAACAAAGCTTAAAAGGAAAAGATGACTAAAACAAAGCCCAAGAGCACCATGATCTCATCATTTGGAAAGCACCGTTTGCTATTTAGTCACTAAGTTATGTCCGTCTCTTTGCAACCCCATGGACTGTAGCCGGCCAGATTCCGCTGTCCATGGGATTTCCCAGGCGAGAATACTGGAGTGGACTGCCATTTCCTTCTCCAGGGGATCTTCCTAAATCAGAGATCAAACCTGTGTCTCCTGCTTGGCAGGTGGATTCTTTACCACTGAGCCTCCTGGTGAGGATACATATACATAAACAGATTATCACTACACATGCCACTGGACTAAGTCTTTAGACCTATTCTCCTCTATCTTTGTTCATTCGCTTGGTCCTCTCACTCAGTCTCAGAACTTTAAAAACCATCTCTGTGCGGATGTACATCTCACTGGCCCTGAATTCCAGTCTCACCTAGCTGAATGCCTAATCAATAACTTCACTCGGAAATCTAATAGCCATTCAAACTCCATATGTCCAAAACTGAATCATAATCTTAGCCTATAAAGCCTCTGTCTTTCCTCTCTCAAAGAACAAAAATCCCATTATTCTAGTTCCTGAGGCCAAAACCTTGAATTCATTTCATTTCTTCCCCTTCTCATCCATTCCATCAGCAAATCGTGTTAGCCCAGAGAAGGAGGCCTTCAAGTCTTCATGAAGTGACACCTGAGGATGAGTAGGACTTAGCTGGATGAATAAGGAAGTGGAGTGCCTTCCTGACAGAGGGGACCACATGAGTACAGGCATAGAAGTGAGAAGTAACAGGACATCTAGTAGGCACACCAAGTAATTCAGTGAGACTGAAGGGGGATGGGAAGAGAGGCTGGCGATGGTTGTAGAGAGACAGGTAGGTTTTGGATCATGGAAGTCCTTGTATCCCATTTATCCTATCACCACACAATGATATGTCATCAAAGCATTTTAGGCAAGTAAGACACTGATACATAAAGCCACAGGATCAGGACCGGAACTGAAGCAGCAATAATTTGCATTTAAATTTGGTAGGATGAAAGATTGGTCCAATTTAGGAGAGCAAAGAAAACAGTGAAGATGACTCTCATAATATGGCCCTTGAATGGAGAATACTGGAGAAGTGGATTAGGGAAAGAAGATAATAATTCAGCATGCAGAAATGTTGAATTTGACAGCCCATGGAGCATCCATGGAAATGACTTAAGGAGTCGCATTTGAAGATTTAGGAGATACAGGCTGGAGATGTGAGCTTGAGAATCATCAGCGAATAAATGGAAATTAAAACTATGCCAACTTTGGTAACTATGTCTCCTTAGCCAAGTACCTTAATCTCTCAATGCCTCAGTTTTCTAGTCTGTAAAGTGGTTATCACACTTTCTTTATACAGTTGTTTTGAAAGTTACTTAAGAAAATTATTATACTTGCATTTAATTAGGACTTGATGTATGTTACTAGCTTAAACTAAATCAATTACTATGATTACCTTGGAAGACCATGTAGAATGGTGGTTACTAACCTTATGGAAAGACATGTATACCTTTAAGAAGGCTTCCTCACTAAAAAGTCATACATAACCAAATACCCAAAATTCTGCACACCATTTCAGAAGGTTTGTGGACCCCTGAAGAACCGCAGGCTTAAAAATTCTCGATGCAGAGTTAGAAGAGAAAACATTTGAGAATCAAACAAAGGAAAAATCAACATTTAAGGAATGAGCAGATTAAGAGAAAAACAGAAGGGATTACAAGAAAGCTATAAAGAGAACATGGGATGGTTTCAAGAAGGAGGCTGCAATAAATTCTCTCAAACGTGTCAAATAGGTCCAATAAGAGTTTAAAATGATCACTGGGGTATTTTGTCTCTTTGTTTTTGAAGGATCGAAAGGACTTTAGGTTTGTGGGCCCAGGATGAGAGCCAGTAGAAAAACTAAGGTGGAAGATGGGGTGTGTGGGAATGATTGAAGAAGAGATGTTCACTCAGTGGAGACTGGGAAGGAAGAAGAGTCCAAGGACTCCGGGAGAGGGTTTGGCTTTGAGCAGGAAGAGGAGTACATTGTTCTTGGAGCATGAGGCAAGGAAGGAGGGAAACGCTCATATATTAGTAAGTATGAGCACGGCTATCAGTTGACAGATGATCTCTGACAGTTACAGATGATCACAGCTTTCTCAGCTAAGTAAGGCTTGGAGAACACTGTGAGGTAAATGTTGAGAATGATGGTAGAATGGTAGTTAGGAATAGAGACCAAAAGGGATGGTAAAGAAACCTAATCAAACAAGTAAAAAACTCTTGCTCTGTGATAAACGGTAAGAACTTATTTCTTGTAAACCTTTAAAAATATTAATCATTATTACCAGGACATACCAAAAAATATGTTGGCAATTAGTCTTCCTGTTTCACTAGCAATAGTATTTTGATAGGATAATTATAATTATATCTTTACCCAGTAATATATTAGACTTACAAAACTGCAAAAGCTATAGTAGACATTATGGCTGTATATCCATATGATGGTTAGATAGATACATAAATACATAGATATTACATGATACTAAGTACCAAAATTTTATTTGATGCTTTCCTGTGCTTAGAGTATGATAACCAGGGGTTATGTTTTTAAACATTGATTTGTTTCATCCTTCTCTTCCTTGTGTAACCATAAAGAAAGTCAGTTTATTAGACCAATTTCTTCAAGAATCTGCCTATTATAGGAAATAGAATGAATTTCATTTCCCATTGCTGCTACTACAAAATTTGATGGCATCAAAAAAAAAAAAAAAGACTGGAAGTATGCTCATACAATAAATTACAAAAATCTTCATAGTAGCGTTCTTGATTTTTTTTGGACCCAAACTGTGCGTCACTTTATAACGAACTTTATAATCATATCAGGCAGATGTTTTTGTTAGGAGATAGGCTTTTCCCACTAGATTAATGCTTCAAGCATAAGTTACCTTCACACCTACCACCATTCTTTCTAAATACAAAGAGCCCTTGTTATCAGATAGTTTCATTGGACTTGTTTCTCTTTCTTCTTTAGGGTGATGTGGGAAATGTGTTGCATATTGTCTTTTACTATTTGCACAAATGTTTTAAACCTCTCCCCCTGTGTTGAAATTGGTTTGGATTACATTTATATGGCTAAAAGGGGGAATAGAGGGAAAGAAATCTAGTGTGGACTATTTAAAGCTTTAAGTCTTCAAAAACCAGAAACTAAATCTGAAGTTTAGATTTCTCATCACTTATGAGAGTTTAGTTTCAAAAATATGCCAGACTTTCTTAGAAAATATAACATTAATAATCTGAAAAAGGCAATGTATTTGTCACATTTAACGAATGCTTATTAATAGAGATAGAACTAATCCATAAATTGAAATTTGTGACTTTAATGTACTTGTCCATAGTGCCACCAAGCGGTTCTATCAGTTAAAAAAAAAAAATTTCTAAGCATAGTTATTCTAAGAGTTAGACACTAGGTGGCAGTGGATTTCCTTTTAAAGAGGCTTTGAAAGCTAAGTGGCTTTCCTGATGGATCAGTTGGTAAAGAATCCGCCTGCAATGCAGGAGACCCCGGTTCAATTCCTGGGTCGGGAAGATCCCCTGGAAAAGGAATATCCCCTGGAGAAGGAATAGGCTATCTACTGTAGTATTCTTGGTCTTCCCTTGTGGCTCAGTCGGTAAAGAATCTGCCTGCAATGCAGGAGACCTGGGTTTGATCCCTGGGTTGGGAAGATCCCCTGAAGAAGGAAAAGGCTACCTACTCCAGTATTCTGGCCTGGAGAATTCCATGGACTGTATATTCCATGGGGCTGCAAAGAGTCGGATGTGACTTTTACTTCACTTTACTTCTTTTGTACCTTTACGAATAGCACTAAGAACATCCATGTAAAAATTGTGTGAGCATATGCCTAATTTCTCTTGGGTTTATACCTGGGATTAGAAGTGCTGGGTCATGTAGTAAAGCTGTGTTTAACATTTTGAGGAACTGCCAAACTTTTCCTTAGTGGCTGCATCATTGTACAATCTAATTAAAAATTTTTGAAGCTTCTGCTTTCTCTGCTTCCTCCCTAGTGCTTCTTATGCTTTTTTCCTTCTTTTCCTCAGACTGGCTATCACAATGCCCTATCCCCTGGGCAGTTCAAATAATTTCATTTATGGTAGTTTTCAGCTCCAGAATTTTTTAAAATAATTTTTATCTTTTTACTGATATTTTTTATTTGTGAGATGTTCTCATACTTTCTGTTTATTTTTTAGATGCAGTTTTCTTGGTTCTTTGGACATATGTATAATATCTGCTTTAAAGTCTTTAGTTAATTTCTATATACTTTATTATACTTTTAATCATCACTTCATTCTCAAAAAAAAAGGCAAAATATTGAAATAACTGCTTGTTTCCTATGTTAATGTGCCCAACCTAGCAAACAGAATCTCACCAATTTCCTTTTTGCTTCTTCTTATGTTTAGAACACAAGGAACTTTATATATAGTTACTAACCTTATATATAGTTACTGAGTAGGACTTAGAGGCAGAAAAAACATGAGAAATTTGTGCTGCCACTTTGGGTAGGAAAAAGAATTAAATTATTGAATTAAGTTAACTAAACCGGAATTATCCCTTCCCCACCCTTATTCTAATTCAACCCTGGTGGGTGATCCCCCCAAGGCAAGGGGAGGACCAGGCCCCCACACAGATGGAGCCCGAGGCCCACGCAGACACAGCCCCCTGTATGTGGAGAGCCTCAAATTCAGCACAGGTTTCGAGAGTCTGAGCACTGCTCCTGGGCCTTGGGGGCCTCAGCAGGGTTCCCTGTCGCTGAGTTTAGCACAGGAGAGGACATTCCAGGCAGATCCTCCCCACGTTGCAGCACTGTAGGAGCAGGCAATGAAAAGGGATAGTGGCAATAATACAGACCCACACTGTAGCCTTCCCTGAATCCCCTGCGTTGAATAAGGCCCGGGGTTCCTATGCAATGCAGAGGTGACAATTTATTATTGTTGAACTTCTTGTCATCACTCAGAAATGGAGAGATGAACCAGATAAAAAATGGGAAGATAGAGCATTTTAAAACGCTAAGTGGAGGCAGCGCAGAGTCAGTCCTTCACGCAGATGCCAACGCTTGCAAACTATGCCGTGCACTTCTGAATCCCGGCTTGACCTACACGCCAGCGTCTAAGTGCTTATGCCGTGTCCCAGAACCCACCACCCACAAGCGCAGACCAGTGTCTCCTGTTTCACTCAGACTAAGAGGTGAAGACCCAGAAGAGGAGGAGAATCCTTTCCTCCAACCAATACCAGTCCAGTTCCAGTCTGAAAACCTCCTCCGCCCAGAGGGACTGACTGTCAGATTACCACCTCTTTGACAGGAGATGGAGTCCACCCACAGGGTGTGGCCTGCCAACCTCCACAAAGCCTCCCAATTAAACTGACTAACCACCTTTGTTCACCTTTATTCACACAGAAGACATACAAAACCAGTATATAAATGTGTGCTTTTTTGTATTACAAAATCATATTGACACTGCAACACAGCATGATGATTACAAAATGTCTTCCTTTTCAAATGGACATTTCTTGTCCTGGTCTTTAGTTTATCTGACAGTGATTCTGGGGAACAGTTGTGGAAAGAGAAAATAAAGCTTCTGTTCCCCTCTCCAGCACTATTAAAAACTGTTTTCAGGTTTGTCAGCTTCTGGAGGTGTGCTCTCAACAGTTGCCCAAAGTGCTCTTTTTTCAGATCTTGGAGTCAATGCTTCTTAAATTTAACACAGAAATACAGGCAAGTATCCTGGAAATATAACAGCTCCCAATGACTGACTAAGCCTTGGAAGCTTATGACAAAATAACTTTGATCTCCCCAGGCATGCCAGGATCTTCCCAGAGAGTGGCCATCCCACAAATAGAGGTCAGTTACTATTTCCTTTGGGTAATTTGAACACTGCACTCTAAAAGATGCCCTGTTCTCAGGATTCAGGTCCTAAAGCCTTTTGTGTACGTGGGGAGTGGTTTTATTACTTCTGTGAATTCTGGCTTAATTATAACAATTATTTTGTTCACCTTTACAAAATGTCAAACGTCATCTATCTGCTTAATCAGCATTTCAGGAAATGAAAAGCCATTGCCTTTGTCAGACTGACCTGATGAAATATCTTGGAGGCATTCCTCAGTACTAATTAAAATAATAGACATTGTCACACAGTGCAATTATTTTCCAGAAAACAGCTGACGTGTACACACTATGCTTGGCAAAACTCCTGGCCAGTTTCGCAAGAATGTTTATTCCAGACTGAGATCATCTTTAAAAAAAGAGACAGACAGACAGAGGAAATGGGGATGAAAGATTGATGGAAAGAAGGAAGAAAGGAAGGAGGAGGATTTCTTAATAATCAAGAGAGGATTTTAGATTTAAAGTTGCCTTTCACATTCTGACTGTATACCTACATAATTATATAATAAAACTTTGTTAATTACAGAAAGGACATTTTAGTACAAATAAATTTTATTAATAGCTTGAAAATCTATGAAGTTCAAAGAGTTATCAATATATCATTTGTTTTACTTTTTTATTGACGTGTAGTTGATTTACAATACTATATTAGTTTCAGGTGTGCAATATAATGATTCAATATCTTTACAGATTATACTCCATTTAAAGGTATTGTAAAATATTGACTATATTCTCTGTGCTATGCATTATATCCTTGTATCGTATTTATTTTGTACATAGTAGTTTTGACTCTTAATCACATACTTGCCACTCCCCATCTGCCCCCCTACCACTGTTAACCACATTTGTTCTTCATATTTGTGATTTTGCTTTTGTTTTGCTTTTGTCTGTTTGTTTGTTCATTTGTTTGTTTGTGATTTATTTTAAATTCAAAATACAACATTTTGCTATTTATATTTAAACAAAAATGTATAAAGCTTAAAAACCTCAGGAAGCATAACATGAAATCATGAAAATAATTACATATAGAACAAATCATCTGAGAAGTGAAATATTTCATTTTTACCAGAAAGAGTCATTAGTTTAAAATGTTCTAACCTCAAATTCACATTGAAGAATCATAGCATTGCATTTTTTTCAGATTTTAATAATTTCTACAATTAATATAAGTTACTATAAGGAAGATTAATCAAAATCAAGCTATATTCAGAAGACTCATGGAAGGGAAAATACAGAGTGAACATTTGCAAATAAAGACAAGCATTATGGAAATGAAGAGTCATGCTGTACTCATTCCAGTTTTGCAGATGTGCAGAACACATCTGTGAATCATTCACTTAGCCTTCAGACTGTACACACACACCAACATGGTCACTAACACACTCAGAAAATGCTGGGCATTATCAAGTTTGGAGGAAATCAGTGCTGACATGTTGATCCCTTATGTGGGAAGAAGGAATTATAAAGTTATCTTTCTTTCAGACTTAATTTGCTCCTGATTTTTTAATCTTACTAAAAGGCAAGGAGGATAAATTGTTTTTCCTTCCCTTTTGATTCAGTCTGGAACTTTTACTGAAAAAGATATTTTTGTTTTATTCTTGCCAGTCGTCTAAGAAGGAAGGTTTATTTTGAGATTAAAATGTATTAGCTGCTAATGATTTGGTTTAATGAAAATATTTGGATTTGGGGTTCTGAAGGGAAAGAATTTATAGCTGTTTTCAAAATTTGTTGTAGTCCCCATAAAATCATTATTAAGCTATATCCTCCTTTTTGTTTATCTGCATTGTTTTTCTGGATGTGGGCTTATAGAGAACTGTATTTGAATAAAACTTGATACTTGATAGTCTCTTATCAATAGTACAATTATATAGTGAATATCCCATATACTGGCTACACAGTTCTATCTGGAAGATTATATATAATTTTTAAGATTTCACGTAAAGATTGCTTTAAATTCTCATTCAACAAACCATGTGCAAGAAATTCAGAGAGAATGTTGAATAGTTAGATAAAATTATGGGCTTCCTGAATTTCCCACTTTATAGATTCTCTTTGAGAAAGCTTTTAAATGGACAGGGAAGAGGTATTAATCCATATAAAGGGATTCAGTAAGTTATAAAATAAGCTTTTCTTTTGTGAGTATCTAATCAATACGATCATAATTGCTCATGGGAACTCTCCTCTAGGACTAAATAAAATATTACTGACATCATGGCGTTTTCTCTTTGCCGTATTCTCATTGTCCGTGTCTGTGTGCTCAGTCGTGTCTGACTCTTTGTGATCCCGTGGACTGTGGCCCACCAGGCTCCTCTGTCCATGGAATTTTCCAGGCAAGAATACTGTCGTGGGCTGCCATATCCTCCTTCGGGGAATCTTCCTGACCCAGGATGGAACCTGAGTCTCTTTCCATCTCCTGCATTGGCAAGTGGATTCTTTACCTCTGTGACACCTGGGAAGACATATTTTACATTTTTTTCTATGTAAAATATTTTCATTTTACATAGAAAAAAAATTTCCATTACATTAACTGCACTTTAAATCAATCAATTATAGCTAGACTTTTATTAAGCTTTTTTTTTTTTTTTTTGGCTGTGCATTGTGCGGGATGTTATTTCTCTGACCAGGGACCAAACCCATGGTCCCTAGAGCATGGAGTTTTAACCGCTGGACCACTAGGGAAGTTCCCTTTATTATCATTTTAGCCCTGTTATAGTTAAAAAGAAAAAATGGTCTATGAAGATATACTTTTGATTGAATAGTTTTAAATAATGTGAATTCTTCCATCTAACCATCCTCTTCTTTCTAAGTGAGTGTGTTTCATCAAATCATCAAATTTTCTTGTAAATTTTCATTTGTTTCTTGTCTGCACCAGAGAGGTTAACCCACTTATATTCTTTGAGAAAGTATTAATGAGGGTTAGGAGAAATGGGTAAAGAAAGTCAAAAAGAAAAAGAAGAAATTTAATACTAAAAACCTATTTGAAATCACAGCTCAATGGCCCATCTTGATGGATAGAAAATAAAATTATTGACAGTATGAAATAATATTAAGGAGAAAAATATAAAATGGTGTTTTTAAGACAAAGCAATAGACTGACTATAACTGCAGAATGCTTAGATGCAGATTAGTAGATAAATTATTTTAAATAATAAAAAATGGTTTAATATTTTTAAAAAACATTGATAAAACTAGAAAGGATCAGTATTACATATGCAAAGTCAATATTACAAATTTAGTCCTTCAATCCAGCATATGCTGAACTCCCTACTACATGTCACATGCTCTCTTAGGTGCTGGAGATGCTAGTGAAATAAGATGCTCTGACCTCAGGAGGTGAGGGCTTCCCAGATGATGCTGGTTGTAAAGAACCCGCCTGCCAATGCAGGAGACGTGGAAGACGCAGGTTTGATCCCTGAGTTCAGGAAGATCCCCTGGAGGAGGAAATGGCAACCCACACCAGTATTCTTGCCTGGAGAATTCCATGGACAGAGGAGGCTGGCGGGCTACAGTCCATAGGGTGGCACAGACTCGATCACAACTGACGCAACTTAGCACACACGCACAGGAGGTGACAATTTACGGGAGAAGACACAAGCAATCAGGATACAGTGTGACCGCTGCGATTGTGAAAGTACAGCAGTTGGAACTCTTTCCTTGCAAATGACTGAAAACATAATTCAAACTGGCTTAAGCAATAAGGAACTTAATTGGTTCACATAACCAAAATGGAAAGAGACAGAGTGGTCCACAGAGCTGACACGCAGCACATTCCAATTAGAGGTCAAGTGACGTCACCAGGACTCTCTCAACGCTCTTCCACCCTGCATTTGTTCTCAAGCTCTAGTGATGGCTCCTGGTAATTCCCAGCTCATGTTTTACTATGAATTCTTTAGGTAAATTGGTTTTTTACCACCCAATATTAATGAAAGAGTAAGATTTGTGAATTTGATAATGTATCTGTATTTTGTCTTTCTCTCCTTCCCTACTGGTCCTGTACTCCTGTTTTCTGGGGTCATATTTCTGAGTAAACTTCATGAACATAAGCCTTCATCTTAGGCTCTGCTCTGAAGGGACTCAGGCTATTAGCCCAGCACACATTGACCCTAACTGCCTCTGACCTTTTACAGTAGACTTCCAACCACGATGATTCCTTCTACTTCATAGTCATGATCCCTTGGTCACAGATGATAAAACTAAGGACAGAAATCTAACAGCCAGGTTGGGCCACTAAGAATTTTCCCCAGGAGTTTGAAGATGGATTGGTAGAAAGTTGTTCCCTCGATGTGGCAAATTGTAGCTAATGAAGCTTGATGGTTTCCTTCCTTCCTGTGGTATGCTGGAGCACACTTGCAAGAGCTGATAGTTAATTTTGCCCAGCAACCTGTTGGGGCCTGGAAATACGCCATGGTGAGCGCATTTCATTATAAAAGTCAGCAGTTTTATACTCTGGCCTTTATTCTCCCAGAGAGCCAGTTTACCAGCACACTACTGCTTCCTTCCTTCTGCTTTCTAATATCTGAGAAATATTCATAAGGATCCAATTAGAGGGGAAGAAGTACAGACCAAACATCAGGGGTCGGGCAAAAGCAAGTAATCCCCAAACAAAGAATGTTGATAATTTGTGTTGGGAAACACAATTTTCAGCTGAGTGCTCACCTGAAATGAAGACCCCTGGTCCCACAGAGCAACTCCACTTGATACTCTCACCCATTAGTGGGTTTAGACCTAAACTGGCCTACAGAGACAACCCTCAGTCTGGCCCAGTTATTACCAGGAGACACAGGGCAGGTGGCGACACAGGTCCACAAATTAACAAGCAACAAGAGGGACAGGCGACAATGCTGCCCACATTCCGAAGCTGTGACCTCAGCATTGGTTAAGAAAACTCAGTGCATATGTGTCCACGTCAGCAGTGAGAGAAACCAGTCCTCCCCCTGCAAGGAGGAACATGCCACAGGAATAAAACGAAGGATGAAACTGTTTCCTCCAGTATTGCTCCCTCCTGAGAAGGGAAGGAGAGAGGGGTCTGTTCCGCAATAAGAAGGTGAGCGGTGGAGCTGCAGCCGTGGTTTCTGCGGTGGGGCCTGAGGAACAGAGGAAGCCACTGCTGACAAGAAGATGGAGCCTAGGATGGAGAACGCTGAAGCTTTAGGCTCTTGCTGACTCAGTTCCTTTGGGAGATCTGGCAGATAAACCTCCCAGTATGACACAGATAACAATATCTTGTTAATGTCGGCCACTACTTACTTATTAATGCTACTTTAAAGATTATGTTTTAAAATTTATTGAGTCACCCCCCACTGATAAATATTTAGGCTCTTTTCAGGTCTCCATTCTAGCAAATATGGATAGACAGAGTTAAAGAAAAATTATCTGACACTTGTTAGAGCAGTAAGGACAAATTTATCAAGACACTTGCAACAGAAAAGACCTTGTGCTCAATTCTGAATACAGTAAGGACAAGTGGGGATTTATGGCCTAGAAGCAGCGTGAAGGGTTGGTGGATGGAAAAATTGCTAAGAGGAGACTTCAAGGGTAGGGGCATTCTTGCTAAACTCATCTACCAGATTTTTCCCTAAAGGCAGGTCAAGGATTTATACATCAAAGTTAGGGGGTGCAGAATCTGATCATATATCACAGATGATTAGATATCAAGGGTGAGGCGATTCTTGCCAAACTAGACTGGACAGGAAGTTGACCTTCCATCTCCTTGGCCATGGAAGGGCAGGGTCAAAGTCTGGTTAAGAATAGGATTCAGGGGAGCCTGAGTGAAGCTTGATAAAAAAAGAGAGTATTTAGGAGACAGGGGAGAGAGAATTTTTTTATTAAAACAAATTCCCAATAATGGACTTCAGTCAAAATACATGAATTTTTATGATTGTTGTTACACATTATCAACGGCTCTTTGAAAGAATTACACTTAGAACTACCAGCTTGTTTCTCAAATTTTTTAGCTGCATTTTCTTTTGATCAATTCTTAATATATGTAAATATCTAAAATTCTTTAATCAGCCTGGGGGAAAAAATCTATAGACAACCTTCTCATTTTGTATTTTATTTTTAAAATTTAATGTTTTTCCTTATTAAACCTGCCTTTTGGAGTTGTGGCTGGCATCTCTAAGACAGTGATCATGCTTTCTTGTTTTCTGAAGTACACACTGGAATTTATTTCAGATGAGATGGTTTCTACCTTCCAACCACTTATTCTATTAAAACCTAGATCACTTCTACACACAAAGAGCTAGCCTCTTAGTATCAATATTTGCATGACTTTTTTCTCTCTGAGTCAATCAGGAACAAGGTAACTTCTCAGCCACAGTCCATTGTTCATGGGGTTTTCTGCCCACTTAATTGAACCCTTCACTAAGTACTTACCCAGTCATTTTCTTCATTGAGCTCTCTTCCCACATGCCTTACATGTAAATCACCTTGAAGCAGCACAGAGGATGCAGGTTTAATAAGAGTTCTTAGTATCTTTATGGGATATAATGTCTTTGAATCGTCTCTGTTAGAAAATACAAACAGTTGGGAACAATAATGACCATGCACTCTGCCTACACAGACAAAACCCGCATACCATTAGAGGGCTCCTCTGTGAAGTTCTGCATTATGGGAGAACAAGGTATCCTGTTCTTTCACTGAAATACCTCTGCATTATCTCCTCACAACTGAGAACTACTGACTGGGACAAAGGGCAGGTGACTCATCAAAAAAACTAATGACATTAGGTTGCATTTATTGAACCCTGTCAATATACTGTTCTCTGCTTTAAGTCCTTTTCATGTGCTTGAATTCAATGACTTCAGTTCAAAATTAAATCAGTTAATGACCTCTAAACCTATGAAGTGAGGATCATTAGTATCCCACTGTACAGTTAGGGAAACTGAGGAACCAAGAAATTCAAAATATTGCCCACAGTCACATAACAAGTGGCAAAATTGAGATTCAAGCCAGGCCTGATTCCAGACATCAAGCTCTTGGATGTCTAACTCAACAGACAAACAAGTCCAAATTTTCCTCAGTGATATTAATATATATGTCCATTGACTTTATTTAGACCTTTAAAAACAAATTCATGTACTCATCTCAATTGCTTTAGGTACTTTCACTAGTTTAGAATCCAATGTCTAAAACATTTTATTTGAGAAACTCTAAATGCTTTAATTCTTTAAGCTTCAAAGGTATCTTAGGATTTGTTTTCAAACTCAGCCATGTATTTTGTAATTCTTAGATGTCAGGAAAATCCAGTCAGTTTTTCCTAGATTGAAGCACTCTCATTTGCTATGATGCCCTCACATAGCAGCTCTGCCCTCCCTTTTTCATGTAATTCTTGGACGCTCCCCAATATCTTTACATATTTTTCTTAAGATGCACTGGCTAAAGCCACAAAGAATATTATAGATTTATACCTTAAATGGCTTTGTTGAAATGCAGGGGAGCTTTATTTTGTTTTTTCTGTGTCTCTGATGATGAATTTTCTTGACCTTCTTGGCAATGGGGATGCATTTTAGCTCTTCTTGGAAATCCCTGTCTCCGAGGTCATAATGAAACATGAAGAACTGTGGTGTAGCAGAAACAACTCTAGCCTCTAGGTAGGCAGCTCACATCCAACTTCCTGCTTTGATCATTTGTAGAAGTGTAATTGGGGAAACTAGGTACAGTTGACCCTTGCACAATGCAGTGGATAGGGGTGCCAACCCTCCAAGCAGTCAGAAATTGATGAATAATTTATAGCCACTCTGCCCTCCCTATCCTCTGTTCAGTTGTCTCCGTGGTTCTACATAAGCAGATTCGCCACCTTCACGTTGTATAGTGCTGTGTATCTTACTATGGAAAAAAAAATGTCTGTATAAGTGGACCCACACAGTTTTAACTCATGTTGTTCAAGGCTGGTGGTTGTTCAGTCACTCAGTCTTATCTGACTCTTTGCGACCCCATGGACTGCAGCACACCAGCCTTCCCTGTCCTTCACTATCTCCTGGAGTTTGTTCAGCCTCATGTCCATTGAGTCAATGATGCTTCCAACATCTCATCCTCTGTTATCCCCTTCTCTTCATGCCCTCAGTCTTTCCCAGGACCCAAGCGTCAGTTCTTCGCATCGGTGGCCAAAGTATTAGAGCTTCAGCTTCAGTATCAGTCCTTCCAATGAATATTCAAGGTTGATTTCCTTTAGATTGACTGGTTTGATTTCCTTGCAGTCCAAGGAACTCTCAAGAGTCTTCTCCAGCACCACAGTTTGAAAGCATCAATTCTTCAGTGCTCAACTTTCTTTATGGTCCAACTCTTGCATCTGTACATGCCTACTGGAAAAACCATAGCTTTGACTAGACAGACCTTTGTTGGCAAAGTGACGTTTCTGCTTTTTAAAACACTGTCAAGGTTTGTCATAACTTTTCTTCAAAGGAGCAAACTTCTTTTAATTTCATGGGTCACTCAGTTATGTCGGACTCTGCAACTGTAGCAAAGTCTTTGTCATCTTTGTAGACTGCGTGGACTGTAGCCTGCCAGGCTCCTCTGTCTGTGGAATTTTCCAGGCAAGAATACTGGAGTGGGTTTCCATTTCCTTCTCCAGGGGATCTTCATGACCCAGGGATCGAACCCATGGCTTTTGTGTCTCCTACATTGGCAGATGGCTTCTTTACTACTTCGCCACCTGGGAAGTCCTGTTCAAGGGTGAGCTGTATTATAATCTCAACTTCCTTTCTCATGAAATGGGACAGTTGAGGAGCAAATGTATTATGGTGATTAAGAGCACATATATTAGAGCCAAACCACCTGGTTCAAAACCTAGACTGGTTCCCTGTGAGCATGACCTTGGGCAACTTACTCCACCCTTCTGTGTCTTAGATTTCTCATTTGGAGATGAAAATGATAACAGTCATACCTATTTTCAAGTATCAGATGGTTGTCACAAACATCAGATGAGAGAATATATGTAAACAACTTTGATCCTAGAACATCATCTAGGCCAATATATGCTAGTTACTGTTAATCACAGAATATTTTAAGGATTAAGTAGGAATGGGTAATGCCTGAACTGTTAGCAAGCACCTAGACACTATTTCATTCCTGTCCTCACCTGCATTGAGCACTTACCACATGCAAGGTATCATAGGAGGCCAAGGCATGCAGACCAGCAAAAAAAATCAACAAGTAATTGTCCTCACTAATCATGTTCCATAAGAAAATGAAACAGTACACTACAAAATGAAAACTAGCATTTATTGGAAACCCACTATTGTGCTGGCCCTCCTCTAGGCCAGGGAAGTATACACCTTAAAGACCAGTTGCTGTCCCCACAGAGCTCTCAATCTAGGATAACAAAGAGCACTTTATTTCCATTAAAACAGACCTCACACCTTTGCACTTAAAAAGTGATCGCAGGTCTGAGGAGACCTGTGATGTCACAAGACTTGGATCTGCCTGCCTCCAAAGACCCAGGCTCTTTCCAGGATACTACGAAAAACCGCTGGCAAACAGATCTTGCTGGCACAGGTTTGTCCAAAAAGTGACTCGTACCAGGACAAGACCTGTGCATGTGTTGGCAACGTAATGTTGCATTCTCTTTCCCTGATCACAGACCCCAGACGTTTGTATGGACCTCGGCTCAGGCAAAGGATCACCTCACCCAAGCATATCTGCAGCTGGTACTGACCCAAGCTGCTTTGTATGCTAAAGCTCACTCTGAAACTACACATTTAAGATAAGCATCTCATTAAATTGAAAAGTAAAATAACAACTATTGTGACTGCTTCCCTATGCTAAAAATTTTAATAACTCTAGGCATGTTAAAAACAGCCAAAGTAGTCTTCTAATAAAAACTAAGCTGTTGAGTTAAAGAAGTGAAAAGCAAATAACAATTAAATTAACAACTGAAGAGTCCAACCCCCTCTAAAATTTGTACATGGCAACTTCAGGAAAAAAAAATTTGAAAACTTGACTTGTGATAATTATTTTCTCTTTCAGGTGTTGTTACAAATATTTTGTTGAAGGAAGTCTTCCCTTAAATTTGTGCCAGTCTGCAGCACGCTGAACATTCTCTTAAAAGAAGAAAGCTGTTTAAGTTGCTCTATCTTAATAGACAACCATGAGTTCATTAATGTAAAGTTTTCAATCAGATGGCCCTAGAAGGGAGTTTCCCTTATAGAAAGCCCCCCTGATTCACAATTCAGGAGAAGGACTTCACAGTTTCTAAACTTGAGCAACTCTTAAGACAAGAAAGAGGGAAATTAAGATGTGAAAACTTATTTTGCATAAAACTCAACTAGAAAGCAGTGTGAAGTCTAGTCATAGAATGATTTTATTTAGGAAAACAGAGACCTATGGAAGAAAATGGATTCTACAGCTACAGGGAAATAATAATGGCAACTAAAGTGCTTTAAAAGATTGGATGCATGAGACAAGTGCTCAGGGCAGGTGCACTGGGAAGACCCAGAGGGATCGGATGGGGAGGGAGGCAGGAGGGGGGATCAGGATGGGGAACACATGTAAATTCATGACTGATTCATGTCAATGTATGGCAAAAACCACTACAATATTGTAAAGTAATTAGCCTCCAACTAATAAAAATAAATGAAAAAAAAAAAACATTCCTTCCTGGACTCTAATATACATACATCTGAAGCACCTGGGGAATCTTGTTAAAATGCAAATTCTGATTCCAAAGGTCTGGGGTGGAGTCTGAGATTCCGTGCCTCTCTCAAACTCCTCACGTGATGCCGTCCATCCCGATCACCCAAGCACACTTCAACCCGCTACGTGTACACAATCTGCTTACTGTTAAGGCCGTATCCTGGGTTAAGTTTAAGCAGAATCTTATAAATTAATCTGAAAAGTTCAGTGTGTGTGTGCTCAGTTATGCATGACTCTTTGCGACCCCATGGACTATAGCCCTGCCAGGCCTTCTTTTCACAGGATTATCCAGGCAAGAATACTGGAGTGAGATATCATTTACTCCAGGGGATCTTCCCAACCCAGGAATCGAACCCTCATCTCTTGCATCTCCTGAATTGGCAAGTGGATTCTTTACCACTGCATCACCTGGGAAGCGAAGAGTTCAAGTACTTTTATAGATAAAAAGTTAGGAATTAACTATTTATTCAGTCAGCATTATTGAGCTTTCTATGTCCCAGGACTTATGGTTGTTGTTAAGTCACTAAATCACGTCCAACTCTTTTGCAACCCCAGGGACTATAGCCCACCAGGCTCCTCTGTCCGTAGGATTTTTCAGGCAAGAATACTGTGCGTGTGTTGCCATTTCCTCCTCCAGGGAATCTTCCCGACCCAAGGATCAAACCCATATCTCATGCATTGAAGGCAGATTCTTTACCACTGAGCCACCTGCGAAGCCCCAGCCCTTAAGGCAGGTCCTGGGAATTCAACAGTAACTAAATCAAGTGCCTTTAAACATATTTCAGGAGATTGAATGCAAAAGCAGATATAAGAATCCAGTCATCCTCATTAAGCCAGACGTTAAAGAGATAGCAAAACTATAAAATAATGCCACTTTTCTCACCAAATGTTTCTTTGTTTGGAAAATATACTTATTTTACATAAATGTTATTTATGTTATTTTGTAATAGTTTCATTTTTTAAATAAATAAATATTCTTAAAATTTTAAGTGTCTTTGATAAATCTACTTTTGACTGTTCCCCAGAAAGAACAAAAGGAATGTGGATTAAAAGACTTTTCATCAAGCAATAAATAAATGACCTTTTATAATTCACAAATCAAAATGAATCTGTCCTAGTCCTTGTGTTAACTTTTTGTTGGCATAATATTTTTAGGAACCCTGCCAGATTGTTTAGATGTCAGATGTTGAAAATAATTGGCAGTTTAATGCCATGAGCTAGCATTGCTCTGTTTTGTATGAACTAGAAATATAAATTGCAAGGTGTTTGTAGGCATGGCACAGTTTGCTAGCAACTACATTATGGCAAGTGTTGGTAGATCACATCCATTAAAATTAAAGCAAAGTATATTATGTGGCAAGAAAATTTTTTACCTTACTTTGGACAAATATGCACAAGTGTTCCAGATGAAAGTCCTGGCTTCTGCCTCAGATGTCTCTGTACAGTATAAACAATAGGAAGGCTTGTACTCAGCAAAGACTTCACTGTTCTTTCATAAGCATCAGGTACTATCGCTGCTCCACGTTAAAAGGCAAAATAGAATCATCAAGTAGGTTTTCAAATTCCATCAGGTTGAACATATTAGAACAGATGACCTACCCAAACTCCTTCTGTTTTCTCACAAGCAGCCAAAGCTGGATGACTCTAAGCAAGAAGAGAATGGACGGGTAAATGGCCAAGTCTGAGGAGTGTAGAGGCAAATAGCATGGGAACCAAGGGCAAGTCTTTGCTTACCAGGTTTCACCTCTTCAAAGCTGCCAGCAGGTGGCAGCACTTGTCGCAGCCGGTTGGATTGTCTGCATTAAAGCACAGTTTCTCAAAGGGAACCTATGCTACCGCGTTCCGTTTAGAGGGGGCAGGGTGGTAATAAGGCTAAAGTGGCAGCAGTCTGTTTAGACTGAACAGGCTTTGGGACAATACGGTAATGTAATTTTGTACTCAAAAGTGAAACAAACGTGGTGTCATGGATTTTTTTTTTTTAAGTAGTCAATTCCTTTGTTTTCAGCTGCTCTGGGTCTTCATTGCTTCACGCAAGCTTTCTCGAGTTGCAGGGAGTGAGGACTACCTTTTGCTGTGTGTGCTTATTTCAGCGGCCGCTCTCGTCGAGGAGCAACAAGGCTCCAGGCGCCAGGACTTCGGTAGTTGCCGTCCACTGGCTCTAGGCAGGCAGGCTCAGTGGTTGCGGCTGGCCCGTGGGTTTAGTTGCTCTGCGGCATGTGGGATCTTCCCTGACCAGGGATCGAACCGTGTGTCCCCTGCATTGGCAGATGGATTCTTTACTGCTGAGACACCAAGGAAGCTTTCATTTTTTTTTTTTTAAACTGAAGTATAGTTGATTTACAATGTTGCAGGTGTATAGCAAACTGATTAATTTATACATATATATATATATATATTTCAGATTCTTTTCCATTATAGGTTATTACAAGATAGTCAATATAGTTCCCTATGCTATAGAGTTGGTCCTTATATATCTAGTTTGTATATATGTGTGTGTGATAAGTCGCTCAGTTGTGTCCAATTCTTTGCAACCCCATGGACTGTAGCCTGCCAGGCTCCTCTGCCCCCTGCAGTTTCCCAGGCAAAAATACTGTAGTTGTTGCCATTTTCTTCTCCAGGGGATCTTCCCCACCCAGGGATCGAACCTGGGTCTCCTGCATGGCAGGTGGATTCTTTACCATCTTAACCACCAGAGAAAGCCAGTTTATATATAGTAGTGTGTATATGTTAATCCCAGATTCCCAATTTATCCCTACCCCCCACTGTCCCTTTGGTAATCAAAAGTTTGTTTTCAGTGTCTGTGAGTCTATTTCTGTTTTGTAAGTTCATTTGTGTCTTTTTTTTTTTTAGATTCCACATATAACTGATATATGATACTTATCTTTCATAGGGTGTTCTTTTAGCAAAAATCTTGGCTAGTGGGAATAAACAGAAGTTGTAATTTTCAAAGGAAAGGAAGAGGGACCCAGGGAGAGAATAGATTTCAACTGAAAGACATATGACTAAAGTATAGTTCCAGAACTGTCTCCATGAACAATTTGCTTCACACATTATATTTGTAGAGGTTTGCCACGGTAAGCGCAAAGTGAAAATCCTAAGTAAATATTAATTTCCTTGTCCTAATTCAGTCTCACTACCACAGGAGATTTACTCCAGAACACCATTCCTTCACCAACCTTTAGGAGCTCTATCTTTATTTCTCATACTTTTCTCATAGGAAAATCATTACAAATATAATCTCCATGAATGTCTGGGAAACAGTAGCAGACAAACCTGGAAGACAGATAGTCAGTAACGAAGTGCTTCTTTCTGAACATGGTTTCAAGCCAACAATAACTCTACAGGACAATCACATTTATAATAATCATAAATGTAATTATTCTAGTTGCCACAGCCCTAGATCAATGTTCAATTTTAAAGGCTTCCCTTATCATTAATTGGCCTCTTAATCTATGCTTCTATACAGAAAGATATTTACCATATGTATCCCTGCTTTAACTTCTGAACAGAGTAACTTAGAAAAAAGAAATTCTTTCTTAACTTAAAAAAGTGACCTGTGTTTATCTTGTTGAGATACACAATTAAGACGTAAGGATATGTAGATTAAGGTCCTACTATTCTTCTTTTCCTTATCATCTACCTTATCATCCATGTGTAATATTTTTATTCTAGTAAAACAGACATCAAAACTTTAAAGACTAAAATTTATTCTGGGTTAATGTCTCCCTTTTTTGCAACTTATGAATCCTTCATCTAGAGTGAACTAAAAATGAACAAACAAGTGAATCATTCATGGTTTGGAATGACTCAGAATTCTAAAGAATAGACAGGTTAATTATTATATATTATTTCCCAGAACAAAAATGTGCAAGTTTGTGACCCAAATGGTGTTATAAAAATCCACCAAATTCCACTGACACTAAGGTTTCAAAAGGGAACTTTTGAGCTAGAGGGGAAATGTAGAGATAATGCAATCCAACATTTTTACATGGCAGATGAGACATTTTAAAAAGTGTAATCAAGAATATTTATATTTTTAAATTTGAAGAATGTAATTTTAGAGTAGTCGTGACCATATATATATATATATATATATATATATATATATGAAATTAAAGTAATTAGTTTTGAAGTCTACCTTCTTTTAGGAAAAAAAGCCTTTATTGCTAACCATGTAAACTATGAATTCCAAGTAGCCATGTGTTTCATCACATGAAACGGTTGTTTCATGAGATTCTATCTGTCTCAACCTGGCATACATTTAACAATAACAAGCTTAAAAAGAGATAATACCAACATCAATGTACCTATATAGTTTGAAAAGAGAATAAAATTCTTAGAGTGACACAAGTGTTTGGAAAAGCAAGGAGAAAAAGAATGGAAATGGAATAAAACATATTTGTGGCAACAGGAAGTGCAAGTAGATCCCTCCTATGTCACTTATTAGAAATTAGAATACTGATTCTACATATTAGATATGCAATATTAGAGATAGGGATGGCATTTTTCACAGAATCAGAACAAATAATTCTAAAATTAGTATGAAAGCCCAAAAGACCACAGATAGCCAAAACAATCTTAAGAAAGAAGAACAGAGTTGGCGGTACCGTGCTCCCTGATTTCAGACTATACTACGTCAGTGTGATACTGACACAAACCAAACATGTGGATCAAAGGAACAGACCAGAGAGCCCAGAAAAGAGCCCACACTCACGTGGACACCGCATCTGTGACAAAGGAGGCAAGGATCCACCGTGGGGAAAAGGCAGCCTCTTCACTTAATGGTATTAGGGAAACTGGCCAGCCCCACACAAGAAAATCAAACTAGACTATATGCACTATATACAAAAATAAACTAAAATGGATTAAAAACTTAAATGAAAGCCTCGAAACCATATAAGAAAACCTATAAGAAAATATCAGCAGTATGCTCTTCGACATCAATCTTCGCAATATTTTTTTGGATCTGGATCCTCAGGCAAGGGCTTCCCTGGTAACTCAGCTGATAAAAAATCTGCCTACAGTGCTGGAGACTCTGGTTTGATTCCTGAGTTGGGAAGTTCCCCTAGAGAGGTAATGGCTACCCACTCCAGTATTTTGGGGCTTCCCTTGTGGCTCCGACAGTAGAAAAGCTGCCTGGAATGCAGGAGACACAGGTTCAATCCCTGGGTTAGGAAGATCCTCTGGAGGATGGCATGGCAACCCATCCAGTATTCTTGCCTAGAGAATTCCATATAGTAAAATATTACTTAGCTATAAAAGAGAATGCGATCTTTCCATTTCGACAACATGGATGGACCAAGAGGGTATTATGCAAAGTGAACTGTCAGACACAAAGAGACAAATACCATATGATTTCACCTCTATGTGTAATCTAAAAATTAAAACAAATGAATAAATATAGCAACAACAAAACAGTCATCGAAAGAGAACAAATGTAATTGCGTGAGGGGAGAGGGGTGGGAGGATGAGTGATATAGGCGAAGGAGATTAAGAGGTATAAACTTCCAGTTACAAAATAAATGAATCACAGGTATAAAATTTACAATGTGGGGAATATAGTAGATAATAATATAATATCATTTTACAGTGACAGATGATAACTAGATTTATCGTGGTGATCATTTGTGATGTATAGAAGTAACAAATCACTATGTTGTGTAACAGGAGCTGGCATAGTGTTTCAGGTCAATTATTTTTCAAAAACAAACCAGCCAACAAACAGACTCTTAGAAAAAGAGATCAGAGTTACGATTACCAGAGGACTGGGAGCAGGGATGAAGAATGGGGTGAAGGCAGTCAGAATGCGCAAACTTCCAGTTATAAGGTAAATAAGCTCTAGGGATGTAATGGGCTTTCCTGGTGTCTTAGTTGGGAAAGAATCTGCCTGAAATGCAGGAAACCACCTGCAATGCAGGAGACCCAGGCTCAATCCCTGGGTCAGGAAGATCCCCTGGAGAAGGAAATGGCAACAACTGCAGTATTCTTGCCTGGGAAATCCCATGGACAGAGGAGTCTGGTGGGCTGTAGTCCATGAGGTTGCAAAGAGTAGGACACGACTTAGCCTCTAAACCACCAGGGATGTAATGCATAACATGATAAATATAATTAACACTGCTGTATGTTACATATGAATGTTATTAGGAGAGTAAATCCTAAGAGTTCTCATCACAAGAAAATTTTTTTCTTTTATTTTGTATCCATAAAAGTGGGTAGATGTTCACTAAACGTATCATGGTAATCATTTCATGATGTATGTAGAACAAATGATTATGCTGTACACCTTAAACTTATCCAGTGCTGTAAGTCAATTATATCTCAATAAAACTAGAAGGAAAAAAGAAATTAGAGGGGGAAAAGTACTTGTGTGTTTTGTGGGCTACCAGAAGGAAGTTGAAGAGAGAGTTTTTCTGGACTTTAGGAGGCAATTTCAATTTGCCTAATATGCTTCTTCCCAACTTTCCATTAACATACCCATGAATATAGTTGATTTTGTTTATAAACTCAAAGTAGTTCTGTAAACGCAGATGATCTTATTTCCCCCAAACCAGGGGTGCAATTTTTCCCTAAAGACAGGGAAGGGAGATGGGTTGCACTAACTAGATAGCATACTCTCTCACCCTCTGAACAAAAACCAAACATTCCTGAAGGGGATGGGAGTGTACTTCTGTTTCATACTTGAACTAATTCCATCTCTCTTCAAAATATAGTAGCAGAACATGTGCCCATTCCTCATATCCATCAACACAGAGTTGTCTGAAACCCTCCTGCATAGGCTAGACCACAGTGAGAGAGTGGATCCCGAAGCGGGATACAAAAATACACGTATTTAAAATAAAATGTATTTGTATGTTTTAAGATATAGGGTCTGTAAAAGGGCAATTAGCATTTTCACATTATTAGTTTGCTTTTTCTCTTTAGAGATATAGGACTTTCACCATAGTATTCCCTAGTAACTATTTTGCTGGGTTACCCAAAAAATGCAAAAAAGAAAGAAAAGACTTGGAGTAATAACAGCTTCAGCCCAACATAGAATTTTGTGGTCAGACAATAAGCAGGTTTGTAAGTCAGCTATGTCATAAGATTTTACATCCAAAAATGCAAAGTTCTGAACCTGGGGGAAAAGGAGGAGAGAGAAAGACAAAAGGAGCCAGATAATAAATGTTGTCTAATGGCTAATAAAACGAATGCAAAAGCACAAAGAAACCTGGAAATCAAAATTAGGTGTATTTCTAAAAATAAAGATAAATGTTAAACTAGCTCTGTGAGCCCCAATTACATGAACAAGATTGAATTTGGGGTTGGGGGACCGGAGTTGAAGAAGAGAAGTTCTGCTTTCCCAAGCTCCTTACACCACGTTCCACAAGTGGGATAGGAAGTGAGTGTAAATTTTAGTCACAAACTCAAAGATATCAGAAATCCAACCTACTTTAACACAAATCAACTTAATATTTATTTCAAGTTCCCATTCCACCAGGAGCCAGGTGGTTTATTGCAGCACCAGGGTAAGAGGCAGGGTATCTGCTCTTCAATGTCAACCATCCACATGAGTAACCCAGCTGAGACATCTATCATCCAACCTGGTCCTTAGGGCTTGATCATCATCAGTCCAAACAAGATGACACTGAAATGTCACACCACTCTATGGCAAGGGTGCTCTGCTCACTTTCTATGATCCCTGTCATTCTGGACTCATCGATCAGTCTTTCCTTCTCTCTGCTGTTGCCGATTCCCAGAACTCTGCTTATAAGGCAGTATCCAAGGGCCCTGTACAAAGTTCCAGTGATGATGGGCTCCTCCACTTGTCCTCACTCTCTTTCCAACTTTAGAAATATTTTTCTGTCCTCTATGAAGTTGGAGAAATACTGTCAGCATGCAAACATTTTCTCTATATCTTAACATTTCTCTAAAGACTCTAAGCTTTTCAAATATAAGTTATAGAACTGTAAGAAATAAATTGCTTCTTTTTACATTGAGTCAAGTAATGCAAAGTGGCCTAGACTTTTGAAAGGTTAACCAGAGAAAGAGAATCACAGCAAGTATGGGTCAGATGGACGAACTGTCTCTAAAATCATATCCCCTTAGTACTAACATTTTCATTTTTTGTTAGCTTTAGATTATTTTTTATCCCATTATCACTGGTGAAAGATTTCTAATTTCCATATGGGACTTTGTATATCCTTAATCTTTTAAAGTTAGTATCTAGGATAGCTACATTTTAAAGGATGTGTTCTTTAAAAGTTATGTTTCAAGGACTAAAGTGAGGTTGTTGTATAACTAGTAAATTATCTATTTTTAAACATGTACAATCCAACTCATTTCCAAAGGTTATGGACTATTAATCTATTATTAGTTATATTATTCAAATTCTCTTATTCTTTAAATGCCTGAACTATGTTGTTAAGAATCTTTTCAATACAAAAAACAGAAACCCAATTCAAACTAGCATAATGATTAAGGGAACTGGTGGGCTAATATAACTGGGATTTCTAAACTATAAACTTCTTTAGCAAAGGCTGGCTCTAGGGGTTGCAGTGATGGAATTGGTACTGTATTTCTTCATCCCTTGGCTTTGCTTGCCTGTTTTCATTTGTCAGGCTGGCTCTATCCATGTGGCAATGAGATAGCTCCTGGGAGGCTTATTGGGCCCTGCATGCCGTAATCACAGGAACAGGGACTCTTTTTCTACAAGCACTATCAAGACAAGATAAAGGACTGATTCGGTTTAGGTAAATTGCCCACGTAGGCCCATCCCTTGAGTCACACAGACAAACCACTCTGATCAATCAGTTTAGGTCACACATCATCTCAGCTGGGATTTCACAGAGACAAATCTGAGTCAGTAATTGCTTTGAGAGTAATTTATTAAGGACATGCTTCAGAGAAAACAGTAACGGGGGGGAATGCCATATGGGAAGACGAAGAAGCCAACAATACCCAAAGCTTGATAAGCAAGCTCAAGATAAATTGCACCTCAAAGTTTTTCCTCCTCCAATGAAGGAGCCAAAGTCTAGGGAGGCACTTTCCACTCTCCATGTGGACAAGGCAGCTCCAGGGCTCACGAGCTCTTCTCTGAAGGACAAAGCTTTAGCCACTAAGCTCATAAAAGCTGGGGAAGGGCTCACAGAACTGGTTTTTGAAAAAAAAGGCAGGGGGAGCCAAAAGAATCTGAGTGGGGCATCAGGCATTTGCTAAATGTGCCCAGTCCTGTGATAGCCAAGATACAGCCTCTTGACCAACACCACCAAAACAACCTGACAAGTGTGGGCAGTTCCCAAGAGAAATGATGTGGGGCAGACAAAATAACTGACCACGCTATCTCACAGAGCCTGAAATAGCATTCAATTTCCCTGCGACTGTAGTAGTTCTGTGTATTTCTTTTTCTCCTAATAACTTTTGACTTAAATGTTAATCCTATTTTAGTCCACATGTAGAGGATTAAGATTTTTACAACCTGGGTGTGCAGTGTAGTGCACATGATAAAAAATGACCTTCTTTTTAACCTTTTGATATTTTGACTATTGATGGCTACATCATCTGAAATTAACTCCATCTCTTTTTTTCAACTCACCTTATGAATCTTTGTTTATCCTCTTACTAAAATTTGTGGTTTTGCCTTAGAAATACTCCTTGGGAATAGCACAGAGATACAGTTTTAACCTCCTTATTTGGCAAAACTTTATTTTAATTGGGGAGCATAACTCATTTAAGTTTATTATCAGAATTGATATATTTCATATATCATTTCAAACTATCTTGGGTTGTATGTAGTTTTCAGGCTTTTGTGCTACTTCCTCTGTTTTCTGTCATTTGCTGTTTGAGTTGATTTTATCTTCTACAGATTTGGAAGGTTTCAATCATGTTGTAAGTTCTACTGATATTCGCTATCTAAAAGTCCTTTTCTGTTCTTTACTCCTTTTAACTTAAATTTTTAAAAAATTAACTATTTATTAACTTTCTCCAAGTTCTTCTAACTGAAGTTTTTATTTATATTATCTGGACACATAGTCTCACATTATTGTGATTTATTTTTATATTATTTTTATATAATTTTTACATTCACTTTCTTCTAAGAAAAGCTTCTTACATTTGCATTCATTTCTTAATGACCAAGCATATGACAATTATTTAAACTTAGTGTGATGGTTTCTGTGTCAACTTGACTGGATAACAGGGTGCCCACATATTTGGTTAAATTCTTCTGGGCGGGTCTGTAAGGGTGCTTTGGGTAAAATTAATATCTGAATCAGTAGACTGAGTAAAGCAGGGTATCGTCACCAATGCAGATAAGCCTCAACCAATGCACTGAAGACCTCAGCAAAGCAAAACGGTTAAGGGAAAATTCGCTCTCTACATGACTGTCTTCAAACTGGGACATCAATCTTTTCCTGTCTTAGGACTCAGACATGGACTGTGACTTACACCATCAGACCTCCTGCTTCTCAGACCTTCACACTCAGACAGGAAGCATGCCATTGGCTTTCCTAGGTCTCCAGCTCTGACTGCAGGTCTCGGGACTTCTCAGCCTTCATAATCACATGAACCAATTCCCCATGATATACAGATACATTGTATATAATGGGGAATACAATATACATTATTGGCTTTCACTCACCCCCAGCTTGTTTCTCTAATACATTTGATGCCTCTATCTCTTAAGGCTAATTTACATTCTATTTTTCAGTTTTATGTTGCTATTTCATAGAAACTATCTTTCCTGGCATTTTAATAACTCTATCAAAAAATTTTCCAAACTTTCTCCTAGTTCTGGTACTATATCATTTTGAAAATATTCAACCTTTCTGTATCTTCAGGAGAAAAAAAAAAATGGCTTCTTCTTGTCTTGATTTTCTTAAAAGCACACATGAGGGGCTTTGCTGGTGGTCTGGTGGTTAAGAATCTGCCTGCCAGTGCGGGGGACACAGGTCTTATCCCTGGCCTGGGAAGACCCCACATGTGCAGAGCAGCTGAACCCCTTGCACCACGCCTGTGAGCCTGTGCTCCTCAACGAAGAGTAGCCCTTGCTCAATGCAGCTAGGAAAAGCCTGTAGGTCAGCAACAAAGACCCAGTGCCACCAAAAATAAAATAGATAAATAAATCTTTTTAAAAAAAAAAAAAACACACATTTTTTTTTCTTTTCCCTCTCTAATTCCATTGAAAGAGGAAATGTAATTTTCACTATTCATTATAAATGCCAATTGTCAGAGTCCTACTGGTTGATAATCCTACCTCAGTTTCTCCTTTGGAGTTAATAAAATTCCCTTCTTGGGCTATTTCTGGGAAGCTGCTTGATATGCAAATGGACTGTTTTTATTTTCTTATTTCATGGGTCTAAGTCAGGTCCTTCAGAGTACCAATTTCATTGACCCGCTAATCGCACAGAACACACATAATCCACAGCTCACTGCTCTCCCAGTATCTACCCTAACTACACTCATTTCCTTTCAGGACTGCATTTCTCTGTATACAATAAACCAGTATTATTCTCATTGCTCCTCTGCCTGTAACAATCACCAGAACTCCACATATCCTGTCTCATTGTTTCTAAGTGGACATGTAAAGTTTGCAGTTTCAAATTGGATGTATAAAGGCAGGTACCAATGGAACAGGAAGGAGGTTGGGACCAGGGCAGGAACAATGCTCTGAATGTCTCAAAAACAGCACCTGGGTTACAGTGGAACAATCTTTTCCACCTTTTATCCATTGATACAGAACCTAATTTTCTTTTCTTTTGCAAGTGGAACAGATGGTACTTTCAAGATAGTAGATTTATTCCATCTCAAGAAAGAAAAAAAAATAAAAAAGAGACAAAATGAAATCACCCACTTGGCCATGAATTCTGAGCATGACTAAGTCATGATTGTCTATTTGAATAATCTTTAAAAAGCTGTCAGTTTTAGTTTTCATTATTATGAGTTTTCATCCTTTTTTCTATCTCTTCTTAAATGTTTCTGGGAGGCATTGAGAGAATTACTGAAATAGTACCTGCTAGTCAGATGTCATTTAAACTTAAAACTCTAGTTCAACATTTAAGGCATTCCTGAAAAATTAATTTACTGTATTTCTTCTTCTCCTCCTTATTATTGTTGTTTTTGTTGAAGAGCAATAGTAATAGCTACTGCTTATTGAGTGTTATTATCAGGCAGGCACAATGGTGGGCACTTTAGATAGGCTTTTTCTAGTTCTCATGACACCATAATTACCATTAATCTCAGTTTTCATAAAGAAATTGGAGATCAGTAAGTATAAGTAACTTGCCCAAATCTTACTGTTAACATCTGGTAACACAAAGTTTCAGAGTCAGGTGGCTTTGACTCCAAGCTCCATCCTCTTTCTTTAAGTCGTGATGCCTCATCTAGCGGAGTATCCTATGGTTATTGGAACACAGACACCACTACAAAAACTGGACTTTTTCCTGCATGTAAATTTTAGTATAAATAGGACAAAATTTTACAGATGGCCCACACAAATTGCAAACAAAGCTCACTAGTAAGATATATATGGGGGAAAAAATGAGAAACCAGTTGATGGTACAACCAATTAAGGTAAATCAACACAAAATTTTTGATCTGGCAGTAATGGCTACATAGAGAAATGTTTGACTTAAGTCTGTGATGCTGGTTCTGATGGTAGAGATAGTACTTTTTCAACATATCACGTCATTAAATGAGTTATTTCCTGTATTCGCTTCCTTCCTTCAGCAGGATTTAAGCTTGTTGATAAAAAGATGCTAATTGTTTGAGAGAGTACAGCTTCTTATTCACATATGTTCAATTAAAGCCGGGATTTAGAGTTATTGGGAATAAGTTATTGAGTCATCTCAGCAAAACTGTAAAATAGATTCTTCTTTAAAAGAGCTGATTTTTTAAAAGCAGCTTTTAAACTCCTTACTACTTCTTTATTATTAGTTTTAAAAATTTAAACTCTAGAGAACCTCTAAAGTATTGTTGTAAAACTTTGAATTCCATCTTCAATATGCCATTAGTGCTTTGTAAGGGGGGGAATGCTGGAAATAAATATTCCACTTAAAATGAGTACAAACATATGTTTTCCTGAGTCACAGTTGCTTACAGTGTAGTAGATCTTCAGAGATTAAGGAATCTCAACTAATTAAAACCTCTTATTTTACCGATGGCAAACTGTAATCCAAAGGAGTCAAGTAAGTGTATCAAGAGTAAAATGGGATATCATTACAGACTCTGAAGACATCAAAAGGGGATAGGAAACAACTCTACATACATAAATTTGACAACCTGATGAAATAGATCAACTCCTTGAAAAATTCAAATTACCACAGTTCACCTACCATGAAAATAGATAGTTTGAATATCCGTATAACTATTAATGAAAAACTTTCAAAAGAGAAATCTCCAATCCCAAAGAATTTCTCTGGAGACTTCTACCAAATGTTGAAAGAAGAACTAACATCAATTCTACACATTCCACCCCCCCCCCCCAGAAAATAGAAGAGGAATACTTTGTAATCTATTTTAAGAATCTAGTATTACCCTGGCACCAAAAAAAAAAAAAAAAAAAACCACAGACAAAAACAGTACAAAAAGGGAAAACTTTTTTTCATGAACGTAGAGAAGAAAATTTTACCAAAAAGATTCAGCAATATCTAAAGAGAGTTATATACCATCACAAAATGGGATTTATCCCTGGGATCCAAGTCTTCTTTGACATTTAAAAATCAACGAATGTAATCTACAAAACAAAACTAAAGAAGAAAAATCACATGAATGTCAACTGGTGCGGCAAAAGCATTTGGAGGGGCTTCCCTGGGGGCTCAGCGGTAAAGAACCCGCCTGCCAGTGCAGGAGACACGGGTTTGAGCCCTGACCCAGGAAGATCCCACAGGCTGCATAGCAACTAAGCCTGTGCACACCAGCTACAGAGAGTGCTCTAGAGCCTTCGAGCCACCACTGAGCTCACACGCTGCAAGTACTGAAAACTGCGTACTAGTGCCTTGAACCCATGCTCTGCAACAGGGGAAGCCAGCAAAATAAGGCAGTGCCTTGCCAGGAGAGTAGAGTCTGCTCACAGCAACTAGAGAAAAGCCTAGTAGCAACGAAGACCCAGCACCGCCAAAAGTAAAATAAATAAATGCATAAAATTTTAAAAAGCATTTGGAAAAATCCAACACCTATTAATGGTTTTTTAAAAACTCTCTGAAAAAGTAGGAATACAGAGAAGTTCCTCACAGTGACTAAGAGTGTCAATAGGAAACCTGCCACTACCTTGATACTTGACGAAAGATTAAATGCCTTCCTCCTAAGATCAGGAACAAGGCAAAGATGCCACTCTCAGCACTTCATTCAACACAGTGCTTCAAGTTCTAGCTGGTGCAATAGTTTGAAAACAAATAAAACACAGGCCAAAAGGAAGAAATAAAATTGTCCCCATTTGCAGGTGACAGGATTGTTTACATAGAGAATTCAAATGAATCTACAAAAAACTCCTAGCACTAACAAATGGAATTAGTAAAGCTGCAGAATACAAGACATACTTTTAAAAGCCAACTATATTTATAAATACTAGCAATGAACACATGGACGTTGAAATTAAAAATATAATACCTTCTAAATCACTCAAAAAAGTGATTACTTAGGCATTAATCTAATAAAATACATACAGGGCATGTATTCCTGAAACTAAAATGCTGGTGAAACAAATCAAACAGCTATAAATAGAAAGATATATCATGTTTATGGATTGGAATTCAATTGTATGTCAATTAACCCCAAATTAATATACAAGTTTAAAGTAATTCCTATCAAAATGTAAGCAAAAATTATCCTAAAATATAGTGAAAAGACAAGGAACTGAAATAGCAAAAATAAAAGGACAAAATATTGTCCTTTTAAAAAAAAACAAAATAAAAGTAAAAAAAAATATATGGAAAGACAGAAGAATTAGAATAGTGAAAGTAATTTTGAAAAAGAAGGATAAAGTGGGAAGAACCAGTCTACACAATTTCAAGGTATATTATAGCTAAAGTAACTAAGATGATGAGTTATTGGCAGTAGTGTAAGCACACTAATTAATGGAACAGAGAACCCAGAAATAAATTCACAAAAGTACATCCAGCTGATTTTTGACAAAGGTGCACAAGCAATTTAATAGAGGATAGACAGTCTTTTCAATAAATGGTGCTGGAACAATTTGACATCTATAAGCACAAAATGAACCTTGTCTTAAGTTAAAAATTAACTCAATATGGATCATGGACTTAAATGTAAAATGTAAACTATAAAGTATTTTTTAAACATAGGTGAAAATATTTTGGGATCTAGGAATAAGCAATGAGGTCTTAGACTTGACACAAAAAGCACAATCTATGAAAGGAAAAAAATAATGCATTAGACTTCACCAAAATTAAACACTTTTATTCTGTAAAAAACACAGTTAAGACTGCCTAGAAAAATATATTTGCAGAAAACACAGGCAACAAAAGATGACTGACTAGAATATATAAAGAACTCTCAAATCTCTAAGTAAACAAACAAACAATCCAGTTAGGAAAAAGACAAAAACATGGACAGGAACTCAACCAAAGAGGGTAGACAGATGGCAAGTAGGTATATATTGAAAATACGTTCAACTTCATTAGACGTTAAAAATATGTATAAAATGAAACCATAATGAAATATCACAACACACCTATGAAAATGGCTAAAATAAAAAATTGTGACAACATCAAATGTTGGTGAGGGTGTGAAGAAACTGGATCACTCAGGTATTACTGAGTGGAATTTAAAATGTACAGTCACTCTGGAAAGCAGTTCAGCAGTTTCTTAAAAAGTTAAGCACGCAACTACCAGATGACCCAGTAATTACATTTGTGGGCATTTATCCCAGAGAAATGAAAATTTACTCTCACACAAATACTTATACAAGAAGGTTTATAGAAGCTTTATTTGCAACAACCAAAAAGTAGAAGCAATGAGTAAACAAACTGGAACATCCGCACCATAGAATACTACTCAGCAAAATGAAGAAATGAACTATTGATACACACAACCACCTGTATAGTTCTCCAGGAAATTAGGCTGAGTGGAAAAAATTAATTCCAAAAGGTTACATACTATAAGATTTCATTTATATAATGTCCTTGATGTAAGAAAATTATAGAAATGGAGAACAAATTAGTAGTTTCTATGGGTTAAGAAGATATGGAGGAAGGAGAGAAGTGGATGTGGCTATTAAAGAGGAATATGAAGGATCCATATAACGGAAATGTTCTATATCTTGACTGTATAATTACTATAATTTTGTAATATTGTACTATAGTTTTGCAAAACATTACCATTGGGAGAAGCTGGTTTAAAAAGTACATAAGATCTCCATATATTCTTTTTTACAACTCCATGTGAATCTTCAGTTTTCTCTAAACAGAAAGTCAACTTTTTTAAAGAAAGATAATAAGGAAGTATTATGAACAACTTTATGATTATAAATTTAACAACTTAGGTGAAATGGCAAATTCTTTGCAAGACACTAAGTATCAAAGTGTAATAAATAACCTGAAGAATTCTCCATCAATTAAAGAAATTGGATATGTAGTTTAAAGTCTTCCTAAATGAAAATTCTAGGTCCAGAAGTCTTGACTGATAAAGTTTATTAAGCATTAAAAGAAGTACCAATTCTACACAAACACACAAAAAAAGAGAAGTGAATGTTTTTCAACTCATTCTAAACTGGTATCATTGTCCTGAGCCAGAACCAAACAAGAAGACACTACAAGAAAAAAGAAAAACTATATACCAATATTGCTAATGAGCATAAATGTTGATATTCTATACAAAATTTTAACAAATTGAATTCAGTATATAGAAACAAGATGATATAAAATAAGTGAAATTTGAATGTAGGTTCATTCAACATTCAAAAATCAATCAAGGTATTTCAATATATTAATAAACTAAAAAAGAAAAAATCACCATCTCCATTGATTCATAAAGAGCATTTGATAAAATCCAATATTTATTCATGCTATAAAAATATGCTCAGCAAAGTTGGAATAGAAAGGAACTTTCTTAAGATGTATTAGAGGACATCTGGAAAACCTATAGCAAACATCAGAAGTTGTAAAGGCAGTTCAGTGGAGAAAGTAGTCTTTTCAATGAATGACCCTGGAAAAATTGGGTATCCACATATTTTTTAAGAGGACTATATGTGAAAATTAAATAACAGATCTAAAATTAAGGCCTCACACTACTAAAGTTCTGGAAGAAAATAAATGAAAGTCTAAGTCTGAATTGAGCAAAGAGTTCTTTGACAAAACACCAAAGCCACAATATAGTAAGTAAATAAATAAATAAGACTTCAATGCAATTGTAAGCTTCTGCTGTTCAGCAGAAGATGAAAAGATAAGCTTCCAAGTCTAGAAAGAAAGAAAGCATAAATCTGATAAGAGACTTTTATCTGGAATATAAAACAAATTCATAATTCAATAATAAAAAGCAACAGTAAAAATGGACAGACTATTTGAACATACATCAAATGAAAAATAAGCATATGATAAGATACACTTTATAATTAGAACTTAGAGTAATGCAAAGTAAATTATCATGAAATAGTACCACACATAACATTTAGAATGATTAAAACTAAAAAGACCAAGTTTATACAAAATGTTGCAAGAGTATTATTGAACTAGAATTCTCATAAGCTGCTGGTGGGAATTTAAAATAATATAACTTTTTTGGGAGAACAGTTTGCAGCTTCTTAAAACTTTCAGTTCAGTTCAGTTCAGTCACTCAGTTGTGTCTGACTGTTTGCGACCCCATGAATCGCAGCACGCCAGGCCTCCCTGTCCATCACCAACTCCCGGAGATTACCCAAACTCATGTCCATCAACTCGGTGATTCCATCCAGCCATCTCATCCTCTGTCTTCCCCTTCTCCTCCTGCCCCCAATCCCTCCAGCATCAGGGTCTTTTTCAATGAGTCAACTCTTCGCATGAGGTGGCCAAAGTACTGGAGTTTCAACTTCAGCATCAGTCCTTCCAGTGAACACCCAGGACTGATCTCCTTTACGATGGACTGGTTGGATCTCCTTGCAGTCCAAGGGACTCTCAAGAGTCTTCTCCAACACCACAGTTCAAAAGCATCAATTTTTCGGCGCTCAGCTTTCTTCACAGTCCAACTCTCACATCCATACATGACCACTGGAAAAACCATAGCCTTGACCAGATGGACCTTTGTTGGCAAAGTAATGTCTCTGCTTTTTAATATGCTATCTAGGTTGGTCATAACTTTCCTTCCAAGGAGTAAGCGTCTTTTAATTTCCTGGCTGCAGTCACCATCTGCAGTGATTTTGGAGCCCAAAAATATGAAGTCTGACACTGCTTCCACTGTCTCCCCATCTATTTCCCATGAGGTGATGGGACCAGATGCCATGATCTTAAAACTTTATACATATGCCAAACATATGCTCTAGCTATTTTATTCCTGGGTATTTACACATGAAAACAAAAACGATGTGTATATCTATACACATAATTATAGACAATGTTTTAGCAACTTCATTTGTATAGCCCCAAACTGGAAGCAACCCAAAGATCTATCAACAGAGGAGTGAATGAAATAAGTTATGGTATATCCATACAACAGAATCCTACTCAACTATAAAGAGAAGTTAACTACTAATAAATACGACAACATGGATAAATCTGAAGAAAATCATGCTGAATGTAAAAGACCAGATTTTTAAAAGTGTACATACTGAACTATCCCGTGAATATAAAACTGAAAAATTCAAACAAATCTATCATGGTAGAAAGTAGTGATTGTTTAGGGATGGCTTGAGTGGGAATGAGGGACTACAGAAGGTCATAGAAGAAACATTTGGGGATGATGTATTGATATATGGTCACTCTTGATCACCACTTGTATAGCCCCAAACTGGAAGCAACTCAAATATCTATCAACAGAGAAGTGAATAAATAAGTTATGGTATATCCATATAACAGAATCCTACTCAACTATAAAGAGAAATTAACTACTAATAAGCACAACAACATGGATAAATCTGAAACATGGATAAATCATGGATAAATCAAATGGATAAATCATCACCACTTGATTGTGGTGATGATTGCATAGTGTATACATATGTCAAAATTTATCAAATTGTATACTTTAAATATATGTGGTTTAGGTGCCTATGTAGTTAGTCGTGTCTGATGCTTTGTTATTCTTTGGACTTTAGCCCACCAGGTTCCTCTGTCTACGAGGTTTTCCAGGCAAGAACACTGGAGCAGGTTGCCATTTCCTTCTCCAGGGGATCTTCCTGACCCCGGGACAGAACCTGCATCTCCTGTGTCTCCTGCATTGCAGGCAGATTCTTTATGCGTTAAGCCACCAGGAAAGCCCATGTGTGATTTTATTGTATATCAATTATGACTCAGTAAAGCCATTAAAAAAGAAACATTTGCATTACCTAACTCTGGACAATAAGAATTAAAGAAAAACTTGCTGAAAGCTTCTGAGAAAATTATTTGATCTTAAGGAGCTATAAGATGTTTCTCTTTCTCTCTCCCCCTCCCTACGCCCACCTCAACGGCTCAATGTGAAAAAGAAAGTATGTTGTCCATGTTATAGCTGGAAGCCATCATTTGACCAAGAAGAAAGTCAGCATGAGGAAATTGCTGCCACAGAGACAGAAAAGCAGAAACAAATGTTTCTGAGAGGAACGGAGGAAAAGTCGTGATTGCATTAAATCTGAAGTCCTCCTTATCTAAGGATTTTCAACGTGACCTAACAATATTCCATAATTGGTAAATTAGTTTTAGTCAGGATTCTATATCTTGCAATGAAAAACATCCTAACCAGGATAAGCATTTTCTCATTTGAGAACCATATTAGCAATGAATAACAATGCAATAAGGTGGAATTCTGTTCTTGGTTATTTAATTAAATTACCTATATATATTTAATAACCCTCAATATATGTGTATCTACTGTGTGTAAGGCTTATAGGCCCTAAATATAGGATATATCAGGTATTTATACCCTCTCATCAAAACTTTTTCCTCCTTTTGACAACAACATTCCATTTTCCCCTTAGCAAACCGCTTCTCTAGTGCTCTTAGTAAACATCTTTCAGATGAGATAAGTCCTCCTTGTCACTAACAGAAGACATGTGATTCAAAGTGCATTGTGAGAAAGACTGGCAGCTGAGCCCAAGGACCCAAACTTCACCTCTCAACTACTTCTCCAAAGGAAAAAATTGGGAGCACCTTGATAGGGTCCTTGAGGTCATAGGCTCCAAGGTCTCTAAAAGGAAAGACGTTCTCACCTGTTTGTTCTTGTTGTTGCTTTGTTTAATCACTAAGTCGTGTCCAACTCTTTTTCAACCCCATGGACTGTAGCCCTCCAGGCTCCTCTTTAGGACATGCATAAAGACAAGTTCCCAGTTTCACGGTTTCCAATGAAAGACTGTAGGGTGAAACCTATGAGTCCCTCTAGGAAAGAGCTACATGTACTTACATGTTTGTTTGCTTTTGTGAAGGTAAAATTAACCCAGCTGATGACAAATTTTGTGGAGGAGAGCTACACCCATGAGATGAGTTGCTCCTAGCCCCTGAGGCTAGGAAAGAGTCATGGCTTTTGCCCAGGGAGATCTGGGAGAAGAGAGACTTCTTTCCAAAGCTTCAGCTAGATGTTAACAGGTGGCCAATGGGTTCACCACCAGCCCACAAGAGCAGAAGATTTCCCCTTTGTCAATCTGCCACTGTACAAAAGACCCTAATCATTTGACCTGTAATTATAGGTCAGTTCATGCAGAGGATAAGGACTGAGCAGGAAATGGAAAATAAGATCTTGCCCTAGTAGTACCAGCAAGCTAGAGAAGAAAAACCAAGATAAAGCTTCAAACAGGTGTTTTGTTGAAATAGAACTGTTGAAAGAGTCAGGTGAAAATTTTTTTTAAGTAATAAATTATTGAAGATATAATTAAAGGTTAAAAAATTAACAATTAAATACATGATAGATGCCATAACTAGAGCAGAAAATCACTTAAAAGTGTGTAATAGCTACATGTTGCTGTTCCTGATTGAAGTAACCAAAATGAAATAAGTGATGGAAATAACAATGATATGCTGGCTAACATATTTTTAAAAGCAATGCATTGCTGAAGTTTTGTGAAAGTCAGGAATTCATACATTTCTTAAACTGAAAGCAGGAGGGAACAGCTGAAGAATTGCCTGGTCTAATCTTTGTCACTGTGTAAAAAGAAAAGGATTATCTCCTGAAAATTCATAACCACTCACACTGTAGGTGGTTGGTGGTCAAGAATACTTGAGTAGGGAATTTTAAGTGTTACCAAGTTAATAGAAACAAATAACTCTTTGGAGTACTCAGCTTCAATTCAGCTTTCAAAGAATTTATTAAAATAAAATTTCAAGAAATATAATTTATTATTTAAAACTCAGTTGATGTATTTAATATCATAGGAGATATAGTTGAGCAGAGAATTTGTGAACTTGAAGATAAATGTAAAGAAATTACCCAGAATTCAATTCAAAGATGAAGAGATACTGAGTTACAGAAATTAGAATAATAAAATCTAACGCATGCTTAATTAAATTTTCCAAAAGAAGAGACTAGAGAAAATGGAGGAAAGGCAATGTTGCAAAAGATAATGGAGTCAGGATTTTCTAGAATTATTGAAAGATATTAAATATTTACTCAGATATTAAATCCTGAGATCCAGGCAGTCCTATTTAAAAAACAAAAACAAACAAAATCCAAGTAAGGCATATAAAAGTAGACCACATCTACATTTGTCACAAGGAAACTGGAAAAAACAAAGAAACCAGAAAAGCAGCAATTAGACTGATCCAAGCTGACTTCTGAAAAAGCAAGAATGAAACAAAAGCGGAATAAAATCTTTAATGTGTAAAGAGAAAGTAACTCCTAATCTAAATTACATATGCAGTGAAATAGTCTCTTAAGACAATGACAAAATACAAATATTTACAATCAAATGGTAATAAAGGTAATTCTGAATTATATGATTTGCTACTTGAGTATAACCAGATGGCACAAATGAGAAAAAGAGTGACTCAACTTGGCAGTGGTACTAACTTAGGTAGAATTGTATCTCCACTCCAGAGGTTGAAGAGCCAGTGTTGCTATTTTATAAGTGACATTTGAGCAGAGGCTTGAAGGAAGTGAGGGAGTGAAGCATGTGAATATCCAAGGGTGTTCCAAGCATGCAAAAGATCATTTGCCTAAGCTCTGGGGGCAGTAGGGGAGTCTGCTTGAGGTGTTCAAGGAACAAGAAGACAGCCTTTCCTGGGCCAGCGAGAGGAACCAGCAGAGCTGTAGGGGATGATCACTGTAAGGACTCTGGTGTTTGTGCTGTCACCAAAGAAGCCACTGGAAGATTTTCAACTGAGATACGAGTTGATCTAACCAGGTAGATAAAAATCTTTAGAAACAGTTTAGGTTCAAATCACCAAAAATTGTTCTTCTATGGACTAATGTAATCTGGTATTCAGGAGGCCTTCTGCTGATCCAGTTTGATGTAAGAATAGAATTTAAAATGGAGTAAATAGCACCCATGTCCTCCAGAGTAGATGCTCTTCCCTGTTTATAATGTCCTTCTAACAAGCTTTTAAAAAGAACTAGATTGCTGAGTGCTTAAGGTCACACTCTATGACAAGGATGGCAATGTGTTCTTCACAGCATTTCCACCCTATAAACAGGCAATGCATCATGCTATGCCCCACAGCCTCTCTCTGTCCCTGTCAGGATGGATTAGCCTGCATGCACCTCTAGAAACTGACCGGTTTAATTTTTTTATTTAAAAAATATTTATTTACTTGCTTATTTGGCTGCACCGGGTCCTAGTTGCAGTACTCTGGGTCTTTGCTGCATGTGCGATCTTTCAGTTGCAGCAGGTGAACTCCTAGGTGCAGCCTGGGAACTCCCAGTTGTGGTATGTGGGATCCAGTTCCCTGACCAGGGCTCAAATCTGGGCCCCCCGTACTGGAAGTGTGGAATCTCAACCATTGGACCACGAGAGAAGTCCCTAAATTCTTTTAGAACACCAGTTATTTGGGATTTGCATTTTGTCACTCTGCACTTGCTCTCCAGTTCCACTCTCTACTTCTTTCCATCCTACTTTGTGATTCTGGCTCCAATGGGCTCCTCCTAATGGGAAACACTGAAGGCGTAAATGGTGGGGAGAGGGGTGGGAGAATGTATTCTCCTGGCCATGGGGGGACCTGTCTAGCTGATTTCTCCAGTGAAGTGCCCTGCCCTTTCCCAAAACTTCTCCTGTAGCTACAAGCTCTTCTTTGGCTCCAGGCACTGCTCTCCCTCCATGCCCCTTCAGGCCTGGGAGTGGTGAAGACCCCCTGTTCTTGTTAGCCCCTCGATGCCATCCTTTGTTAGTTTCCCTTAACTCTGCTCCCACCCCTGAAATTAATTCCTTCAGCAAAGTCTTATTAATGACTTGCAGATGGTGCCATCTGTTTTCTGTCCATATAAACTGTTATATAGAGTAAGTTCAACTAGTTATATTTATTAACATTGACTTTCCTTTTATATACTTTACATTTTATGACAAATTTTGAAATTTTCACATTTTTTAAAAAATTTAAAATTAAACATTGACTCAAAACCCATTTACTTGATATCAAACAATTCAATACAATGAGCTAAATGCAATGACCCAGGATCTAAAGAAACAAATAAGAGGAGTATCTTAGGCAACTTTGGGGTTCAGAAAAGATTTCACTGAGAAAGTAAGTAGGACGTGGCTGCCACACAGCCTAGGGCAGCCCCTTTCTACTCAAGAACTGGGGGTCTCACTGCCCTATAACTTCAGGACCACCAGGGTTAGCTGCTGATAGTCTCACTCCAACCTCTCTTCAAGGTTCCCCTATTTTAGCAGTTCTAATGACATCTACCTGCGACCATGTGGGCACACGCTGTCAGAAAAGTTAAGATGTTAAGATTATGTAAGTGCTGCTATAACAATTTCTTTAATGAAAAGAATGTAATTCTAAAGCATACTGAATCTAAAACTTAAAAATAATTGTTGATACAGTGAAATTGTCAACAGAGAAACAGTATTGTTTGAATCTGTAATTCAACAAGTCCTAACACCGAAGTTTTTTTTTTGTTATTGTTGTTGTTGTTTTTTAAGTCTTGCTGCCAATGTGATGAGTGTTGATCTGTTATAATGGGTATTATTATGACAATATCTTTCAGATCGCTATAAAAACTTGTCAGGAGATATATATATTCAAAGGCATATTTATCCTATTAAAGATATATATAAATATATATATATATAAATATATGTAAAAGCAGCAGATCATTATTTATGAGTAGCTTTGATAGCCAGATATAGAACCTTCCAGAAGACAGAAACCCCCTCCATATAAACAAGTAACTGGGAGCAGTCTCAAATCAGTCAATCTGATTTTATTCCAACCAATTTTGTTGGCTTTCACGTGGCCTGACCAATCACCCTGGTTTACTGGAGACTGAGGGGTTCCTGAACAAAGTGCTTTCTGTGCTAAAACCAAGATGGTACTGGGCAAACTGGGATGACTTGTTTCCTCTAGTTCTGTGTCTTCATGAAGGTCAGTAGAAGATATTTCTGTTATGGGTTGAATTGTATCTTCTGCCCACCCCCATAACTTGTATGCTGATGTCTTAACCTCCAGTACCTCAGAATGTGACTGTGTTTGGGAAAGTCTTTAAAGAGCCAACGAAGTTTAAATGAGGTAGCTGGAATGGACCCTGATCCAATATGACGGGTGTCCTTACAATAAGGAGAGATTAGAACACAGACATACTGAGGGACCCATGTGAAGACACAGGGGAAAGAAAAGTTCTCTATAAACCAAGGAGAGAGGACTTCGAAAGAATCAACCCAGCTGGTACTTTATTTTTGGATTTGTAACCTCCAGAATCAGGAGAAAAATTAATTTCTGTTATTTAAGGAACATATTATATGGCAGCCCTAACCAAAAACACAGTCTTTAATAGTTATTTTTGACTGTGTGCATTTCGACTGACAGTTAGAGCCTAATCTCCTCTTCCTGAGAGTTTCTCTTCTCCTCAGGCTTCCTCCTCACTGTTTATACAGGAAGACCTGTCCCCCGAAATTCCTTCACCTAGACTATGGCCTCCACACATCCCACTTCCCTTTTCTTCTAGCACCTTGCTCCTTCATACTGCTCTTTTTTTTTTTTACTAACTCTATAACTCATTAAACTATTTCTCAATCCTTCCAAACTTCCTTTAATCATGGCACTCCATAAATATCAGTCAGATACATGAAGGATGACACCAGCTTCTCTTTCCTCGCTTCTTTCTCTTCACTCCAAATTCTTCTGCATTTATTGTTCCCCTGTCTCCATTTCCCACTCCCTTATCAGCCCCTTATAACCTGGTTCCCGGCTCTCATGATTATATTGAAACTTTAGAGTAGCCTAGACCACAGTCACTGGTATCAGCGCCATCTTGAGAATATTATAATGAGGTCTCCTTTTCTTCCAAACAGAGTGTAAGGAGGTTTCTTTCCTTAGCTGCATAAGCATCCCCTGAAGCCATGCTTGGAATTTCATAATTCCCCAGTAAACAGTTTCTTCTTTTTCTGACCTTTTAGGAACTGTCTGCAGTATCTTACACTGTTGAACACTCTCTGACCCTTAAAACTCTCTCTTCTCTGGTTTTCCAAGCCTTCTTCCTACCTTCAGTAGCACCCGAGGAGTCCTTAAGTGTCTCTGTCTTTCTCCCCTCTCTCTTGCTATACACACACACACCCACACGCACCAACTCCAGAAATAGTTGCTCATCAAATTTCTGTTCTTGGTTCTCTTCTCTTCCAACTCACTTTGGTCACTAATGTTTTAGAAACACACTCATGACAACCACCACCACATCTTTGCAGTTATCTCTTGATTTAGATCACCAATCCTATGTCTCTCAGAGCATCGGGCTTGAATTTCCAATTGAATATTAGTCACTGCCACATGGTCTCATAGAGCCAATTATGATTAACATGACGAAAACTGAACTCATCGTGTTTCCACAGATTCTTTCTCAGTTATGATGTTACCATTCTAATTACTCAGACTAGAAAACTCAGAGCTATCGCAGTTTTCCTCCCATTTGACCTCCATGTATTATCTGTAAGCACATCCTATTGACCCTATCTTTTAAAATCTCTTAAATCCTTCTCCTTTTCATTACATTGGATAGTTTAGTGGAGCGATTAAGAGCATGGTTATCAGAGGCAAATCAACTGAATTTGAATCCTGATTCCTCTACTACTAACTAGGTATGAAACCTTAGCAAAATTATTTGATTTTTCAACGGTAAAAATAGGGATAAAAGGAACCTATTTCATATGATTGGTTGAGTTAAATAAGTTAGTACATGTGTGTGTGCGCTAAGTCATTTGAGTTGTGTTCAACTCTTTGCGACCCTATGGACTGTAGCCTGCCAGGCTCCTCTGTTCATAAGATTCTCCAGGCAAGAATACTGGAGTGGGTTGCCATGGCCTCCGCCAGGGGATCTTCCTGACTCTGGGATCAAACCCGAGTCTCCTGTGTCTCAGGCATTGCAGGTAGATTCTTTACCCACTGAGCCACCTGGGATGCCCTCCCTAATACATGTGTAGCAAGGATTAATTGGGTGCTCACCCAACCTATTTCCTTTTCCTATATACCCAGCAAAACTATTTCCTGGGTGCCTTAATAAAGCAGGGCCATGGAATGTGAGCAGATATGGGTCACTTTCAATCAAAGGGAGCTGAAAGAAGACATACATTTCCTATGCTCCTTTTCTTCCTTCTCTGAGGCAAAATTGGAAACAACACATAACGATGGAGGAGTTAGATGATGGGAGGATTCTGAATGGTTGAGTCCTGTCTGGAGGAGAGCTGCCCCTGTGTGCCACCACCCAGGAGCTTCTGCAGTAGATTGTGAGTGAGAGAGAAGTGACGTTTTAAAGTTTTACTGTGCTGAATCCTTGAGATTTTGTTTTTTTAAAAAAAATCTGGTAGTCTTATTTATCCCAAACATCACATAAATACGCTGGAAACAATGCCACAAATAGTAAGCACTCATTCTACAGCTACAATATGAGGCTGAGTCCAAATCATCTTCCACTTAGATTATGAGAGGACCTCATAAAATATCAACTCTTTCTAGCCCAAGTAGTTTATTTAAGATATATTGTGCCATGAAAGTCTTTGTTTTGCCCCGTTACATTGTTGGTAAATTCCAAATTATTAATGTACAGAAGCAGCAAAAGACTATTATTTTGTGGTTCCCATAAAGAGGTAAAACAGTAGATACTCCATTCCTCCTTCACTGCCTCAAAGAAAAGGGTCTACGATGCCAGGACTTCTACAGTCTACATTCCACAAATGGCAACTTCTCTCCCACCACCTGCATCTTAGCCTCCTAAAAGCAGAGGTCAAGTTGCCTTGGGCCCAAACCCTGACTCTCCCACATTTTCTCCTTTCCAGGTCTCTCCATGTCTGGGATATACTCTTATGACCAATTCTTTGGTAAAACAGTGTGTATAACATTTTAAAGAAAAGAATAATTCATCTTTAAAGACATTTGCTATTTATGGAACAGATTTTATGCGCTGTGAATGTGCTTTAGAAAGGTGATGTCAGACTTGAAGGAAGGTTGTTGTGGTTGGACCCAAGGTCATCGCAGAGATTCACTCCAGACCCAAACAAATGGATCTCTACTCCTCTGCCAAACACTCCATCAAGAAGATTCTTTCTGTTTTTTAAACGTTGAGTTTTTTAAAATTTGGTTGTGCTGGGTCTTAGTCGAGGCACGTGGCATCTTCACTCTTTAGCTGTGGTATGTGGGACCCAGTGCCCCATGAGGAGTGGCACCCTACCCCTTACCACCCTCCGCCCCCTCTTCCCCGCCCCTTTGGGAGGGCAGAGTCTTAGCCACTGGACCACCGGGAAAGTACCAAGAAGATTCTTATAACCTGAGAGGGCAGGAGGGAAGGCGAGGAGTGGGCGCCAAGGGAGTACTGCTGAGGCAATTTAATGCCATAGCAACACTTGGCCTGGTGGTCCCCTGATTCCTGATGCTTTAAAGTTCAATTTACACAGTTATCACTGAATTCAGTAATGAGATAATTAGCTCGAAACTATCTCAGCTCAGTTTCTTGTCAGTTCGGGGGAACTAATCTTCCCCAAGGGGTTTCCTGCCCGCACCTAGCACAGTGCCTGGCACGTAAAGCTCAAAAGCTAGTGAATGGTGATCAGTGGGAGGCCCCTCAGTGACTTCTATCATCGGTCTCTCCAGAAAAAAAAAAAGAAAGAGACAAATTTCCCATTTGCTGGATCAGTCTTTCTTTATGAGCTGTGAACCAAAACCATTTCTACCATCATCACTATAATTCCACCCACACTAATTATCATAAAGGCCTGACTATGCCCTGTAATTGGAAGTTCTGAATAACTGTCAAAACCAGGAGATTTGAGACCTCACCCCAAACCAGTAGGTGTTCAGACCTTCCTGGACAGAAATCAGTTATGCTATAGACATTCCAGTTTAATCTGTGAAGAGATTTGAGAGTAACTGAGAGCACTTAAATGGAATATACCGAGGAGATTTATTTTTATACACAGCGTGCTTGGCCCCATGCCGACCCATCATCCCCTCCAGATGCTCGGGCCTGTCCTTAGGGGCTCTGGACCGCTCGACTCCGGACAACCGCAGGGCCGCCGCCTCCGCGCCTCCCGCTTCTCGGGAAGACTCGGCCCCGCAGGCGCTCGCTGGGGGCGTCCCCGTCCGCTCCTGCCCTCGCGGCTCCGGGAGCGGCGGCGGGGGACCCCGGCGTCCCGGCCGCCGAGCGCGCGCCCCTCGCCTGCGCCCCGCAGCGGCTCCGGGCGGCGGGCGCCGAGCCGGCAGGCGGGGCCGGGCCGGGGGCGCACGGTCCCACCGGAGTGCGGGCTTTCCCCACCCCCGGCGGCGACCCCACCTCCCGCCCCCGCGCCTTGCGCGCGTGTGTCCGTCTGTCTGTCTTCTCTCTCGACGTCAGTGGGAATTTCCAGCCAGGAAGTGAGAGAGTGAGCGAGAGAGAAAGAGAGAGAAGTGCACCAGCGAGCCGGGGCAGGAAGAGGAGGTTTCGCCACCGGAGCGGCCCGGCGACGCGCTGACAGCTTCCCCTGCCCTTCCCGTCGGTCGGGCCTCTCGCCGCCGCCGCCGCCCTCGGCCTGCGCGCAGCCGCCGGCCCGGCCCCGAGAGCCCAGCGCAGCCCAGGCCGGAGCCGCCGCGGCCGGGAAGGCGGCCACGCCGCGGCCCCGCAACCCCGCGCCCGGCGCTCCCTCCTCCCGCGCTGCGGACATGGCGCTGCGCTGACTGGCCCGGCGAGACCGCGCGCCCGCCCGGACCCGAGCCGACCCACCCAGCACCCGGACCCGCTCCGGCTCCGGCCGGCCGCCGCCTCTCCCTTCCCCGGTCCCCAGGCCCGCGCCGCCCCGGAGCGGGAGCCACAGGCGCAGGGAGGCCGAGCGCGGACCTGCCAGCAGGGTAAGCCGAACTCGGGCCAGTGGGGGCCGCGCCGGCCCGGCTCCCGCCGCCCGCCCGCCCCGCACCCCTCCAGCCCCGCTCGGACTTCCTCATTCCTGCGCTAACCGCTCGGCTAGACCGGAGGGGCAGGTTGACAGTGGCGGAGAGGCGCATGGGCTCGGCCAGCCGGGGGCCCGGCACATCCGGACTGAGCGCGGGCCGCTCGGCCGGAGGGCCGCGGCTGCTCGGCCGGGCAGTTCCTTCTCCTCTGTCCCTCCGCCCGGCGGGAACGGGACGCGGAGGGGAACGCGGGGCGACTTTACTTTTTTATACCCACCCTGCGCTCCCTGCCGGGGCTTGGGTTGAGGATTGAGGTGCGCTTGGGCGCGGAGGAGAGAGGGGAAGGTGGTTGGTGCAGTGCCGAACCAGATTTCACCTAAGGGCGTTTCATGAAATGAAAGCAGAAGTGCATGTCAGTCCTTTCAGCCGGGAAAGCCCTCCCCGGCTCCCCCAGATTGATCGGACAGCCTTATTCCTGAACTCCTTCCGAAAGAAGCCCCCAGTTCACTCACGTTCTCTCACACACCACCCCACCCACAGCCAGGACAGAATATATTTACCTACTATAGGACCTGTGTGTACCTTTCAAAAAGCAAGGCGGGCCTGGTGCTGATCCTATAGGGACTGGCATTTGAAAGCGAAATACCCACTTAGGACACTTTTGACACAGTCTGATTATGTAAAACACTCGGACCGTGTGTTGTGCATGACTTATCAAACAAAAATGATATAAACAAAGCTATTATGACATTTTAAAATAATACATTTTAAAAAGAGCTGAGTTTTGGTATACATTTTTGATAAAGATGTCAAAATATTATCTTTCTCATCTTCAGAACTTGTCGGTAGACGTGCTGTTCTGAGCATACAGATGACTGCAGTAGACCGTGTATCTGGAAATGCAGAGTAGTTTAACCACTAGAGTAAATGTTCAGATTGTGTGCTCTTAGTCCATAGGTTGAACAGTAATGAAATTGCCGGGAGTGTTGTTTGAAAATCAATGCTAGGTAAAATTTCTCATTAATTTACCGTAGTAAATTAGGAGAGTTTTTTGTAGGAGGATTGGTTGGTTGGTTGACCTTGTTGATTATCAAGATTTAAGATCTTTTCATGGACTTTGTTAAGTAGGGTTTTTCAGCATTGCAGTTAACTAAATAACTATATTTAACTTAAGGATTTTGTTTTAAAGCCCGTAATCTGCGAAAATGACTATGGTATTACTAAAACATTTAATAACTCTGGCATAGAAATGGCTCCTCTACAAACTAGTGATCTTTGGTGAACACTGAAGTTTAGGATTGAGGTATTCAGTGCTTGTTTTTCTCGCAAAATACCTCAGTTGAATATTCCTGAGTAGTTTAAATTGTGTTTGTGTTTGCTAGAACTTTTAAAAGGGGATCTGATTAAAATAAAGCCCTCAGCTGAAGCATGTTGTTTTCCTGATTTTAACATTGTGCTTTCTAGAGATGAATCCTTTTACTGTTTGATGCGCTAAAGAAATCATGTAAATAACTTAAAGCAAAGCATTTTTTTGAGCTTGTGAACTTCAGAAGATAGGAAATAAAGAGAGATTGATTGATCATGTAATTAAATTGCTAAAGTGAGAAGAATATATATAGTAAACAGAGATCTCCTGAATTTACTTATCCATATTGACATACCTGCAACTCCTCAAAGCCCTCTGGAGCTTATTTAGATAAAATGTCTTCCTAAGCCACGGCCTACTGGGCAAATGTGAACACAAAGAAAGACTCATTATGTGTAGATTTAATGCTGGCAGTGAAATACTGCTTGCTGTGAACAGAAAGCCACTTCTAACTTTGAAAGACTTTTTCGGGAAAATGCTATAATCCAATTAGGGGTTGGTGGCATTTGAAAATCTGTTATCTTTGTTTTAAACTTTCAATTTTATCTTATGCCCTGCAGCTGGCATTTACATGGGCTGAATAAACGCCCCTGTTTTTCAAACTCGTTAGTAAATACTGGAGTATAGGTACAAAAATAGTTGTTCCCCTTTGTAAGCACTCCTTTGATCTTTGCACTTCCTTCTTCTACCTCTTAAACAAGATCATCTGTAATGACTGAGTTGCCCTTAATGAAAGCTCAACTGGTCTGAAATAGGCAGAATTTTAGATTTAGTGATCACAGTCCTCATATTTCTCTTGTTATGTTCCTTGGAACAAATTGACACTAGTTGAGAAACTGGTATCTATGGAGCTTGTTTTTACCACTACTTTCAGACTTCCAGATAACTGATGAAGAAAGTTACTACCTTAACTTAACTTTCAGGGATTGCTCATTGTGGTAGATGGAAGGCCTCGATAAGGAATTGGCAGCTACAGGAATCTTGGACTATCATTCAATCAGCAAGCCCTTATTTTTACCTAATTTATGAGAGGTATTCCCCTGTTCAGAAGAGGTGAAAGTTCTGGCTTCTGGGGGAAGTGGTTACTTCATAACCTTCAATTAGTTTGAACTTGGGAGAAGTAAGAACAGTAGTTGATATTTTGAAACAATACATTTAAAAAATGATATCTGAGTTTCTGTATAGATTTTTTTTTTTTTTTTTTTTTTTTTTTTTTTAATATTATTTTATTAGTTGGAGGCCAATCACTTTACAACATTTCAGTGGGTTTTGTCATACATTGACATGAATCAGCCATATAGTTACATGTATTCCCCATCCCGATCCCCCCTCCCACCTCCCTCCCCACCCGACTCCTCAGGGTCCTCCCAGTGCACCAGGCCCGAGCACCTGACTCATGCATCCCACCTGGGCTGGTGGTCCGTTTCACCATAGATAATATACATGCTGTTCTTTCAAAACATCCCACCCTCACGTTCTCCCCCAGAGTTCAAAAGTCTGTTCTGTATTTCTGTGTCTCTTTTTCTGTTTTGCATATAGGGTTATTGCCACCATCTATCTAAATTCCGTATATATGTGTTAGTATACTGTAATGTTCTTTATCTTTCTGACTTACTTCACTCTGTATAATGGGCTCCAGTTTCATCCATCTCATTAGAACTGATTCAAATGAATTCTTTTTAACGGCTGAGTAATATTCCATGGTGTATATGTACCACAGCTTCCTTATCCATTCATCTGCTGATGGGCATCTAGGTTGCTTCCATGTCCTGGCTATTATAAACAGTGCTGCGATGAACATTGGGGTGCACGTGTCTCTTTCAGATCTGGATTCCTCAGTGTGTATGCCCAGAAGTGGTATTGCTGGGTCATATGGCAGTTCTATTTCCAGTTTTTTAAGAAATCTCCACACTGTTTTCCATAGTGGCTGTACTAGTTTGCATTCCCACCAACATCTGTATAGATTTTTTATAAAGTAGTCAAAATATCTTTTTCAGAACTTATTAGTAGAAGTGCTGTTCTGAGCATAGAAATGACTGCTGTAGAAAGTGTATGTGGAAATGCAGAGTAGTTTAACCAGTAAGAGGGAATATTCAGGTTATGCTCTTCTAGTCTACATATTAACTAGGAAACACATTAACAAGAGTGGATACTTAAGAATCAATGGCTATGCAAAAATTTTATTCCCCTTTTAGTAGGGAGGTTGTTTTCTTTGACTGATTGGTTTTCTGTTTATACTATAAATCATATAAAGGTGGCATGATTTATGTTTTAAGGAGAGAAGGAGGAAGGGAAAGAACAGAATTTTCAGTCTGGGGGACACTTTTAAATGTGCTGCTGCTGTATCTACATTTGTGTCTGATCAGAGTTAATTGACGGCTGTTGCTTGGTGACCAGAAAACCACATTGAAGCAGTTTACCCTGCTTTCTGGGAATGACTTCTCATTTGCTGTCTTGTATCTCCCATAAATACTAAATTCCCCTAGAGAGTTCTTAGAGGTGAACAAATAAGTCATCAGAAACATACCTAGTTGACCCTGTCACTGCTTAGGAGACTGAGAGTTTTAAAGATAGAGGCATTCATTCATGTTCAGAGAGGAAAGTTGGGACTTGTGACATAGTTTAGCAAGTCAGTTTAGTTCCTTGAGCATGATTTTTGTTTTGTCCTTTTAAAAAAGATTAATATTTGCAACCAGATAATCTAGTGGAGTTAGTAGTTAAGATAATATTATCAAGACACTTATCTTGGCAATATTTCATTAATTAGTATCCACTGCCTCTCTGTTAGATGAAAAAAAGTAACATTCTTTTCACAATGATGACATTGTTTCATACCTTTGGTGTCTGTTGTTTTAGTGAGGGCTCCTGAATGCAAATTAATATACTTTTATATTTTCAGGTGAAGTTGGTAGACCTACTCTTGAACATCAACTAATAGCTTAGAAAATAAGTTGTAAAGTGAAATCTTATTGCTTGACTAAAATTAAACCTAAGCAGTTTTACACAACAGTGAAACACAGTTTGATTTGTTAAAGAGTATATAGACTCTTCAAGATTGTAGATTATGGATAAAAATATTTGTTACATTTAGAATATTAGTCCTAAAAACATCATTGTATTTAAAATTTTTAACATTGTATTTTAAATTTTAAAAATAAATTAGTTTTTTATTATTGTATTTTTTACAGTAACTGATCGATTTAATTATCAGTAGTACAAGTTTCAGCTGCATTAATTTCTTGCCTATTTGACATTAGAATAATGAAACAGATGGTTTAATTCCCCATTACAAATTGACTTTTTACTTTTCATTTACATTCTCATCATTAGGCCAAAAATCTTACAACCAGCTTTTATTCTGACCCATACGGGGTAGTTTTTAATAAATTATTGTTGTGGTGAATTTCAGATGCTTTTTGAATATGAATATGGTATTTAGGAAGCAAGAACTAGTTTTTTACTTCTTCCCAGAATGCAAGGTAAAATAGTATCATTTTTGTTCTTTGCAGAAAACGGCTGCCTTTTTTTTAAAGCAAACAAAATGGAGCAAAACTTATGGGATTCTTTGATTCAACAAATAGTTGTTGAGTGTTTTCTATGTACCAATAAGTGCAAAGTGTCAGATATTTGCCAGTATAGATTGGATATAATTTCTTTTTAGTTGGAACTGTGGAATTTTGATTTTCTCAGATAGTTTTTTTCCTCTCCTTTTAAAGAATAAGACATAAAGAATTTTACAAAAGCTCCGTCAGTCAGAATTTCCTTTCTCATAACTTCTGGGCATAAACAAAACACAGAGCTGTAATGTTGTCACAGTCTTCACTGGAGTAGTCAAAAATTATATGGACAGTTCAAACATTTCCTACTGGAAAGTAAAACTTTGGAATTTTCTTAGATTTAAGCCTTTTGATACATGAGATTCATTACATTAGTGCTTGTACATGAGATTTTTCTTTTTTGCTAACTTGAACTAAAAAAAATACAAAACCTATATAAAGTTAAGCATACATCTATAGTAAGAGTTGAATTAACATAAAGGAAGTAATTGCTAAAATGAACTTTGTCAAAATAATTATTTTACAAAATTATAATTTTTACTACTATCTATTGTGCATTTTTACTAAACACATCAAACTATATTTCAGTGTCAGGGCAAATGTATCCTTCATTTTTTTTTTTTTTTTTTGTATCCTTCATTTTTATCTCCAGAAATCAATTCTAATGATATTAAGCTTGAAAGAATAAAAATTAAAAGTGATGACAGATTCCCTAATCTGTCTATTCATTGGTTCTAGGTTCAAGCCTGCATGCAGTTCATTTGAACAGCTTAATTGTCTTGGAAAATATGTCTTCCAAGGCAAGAATTTTAGGAATGGAGAAAATGACTTTTTTTTTTCCTTTAGTGTTTTAACCTGAATCCCTGACTCCTGTTTTATTGATGTTTTAAGAACTTTGTCTACTAGTTCTTAACTTAGATGTAGGTTTATTTTCTAGGTTAACCATTTATTGGTGTTTGATCATTAAGACTTACAAAGAATGTATTTTTCTTTTAAATGGGGGCTAGGTGTGGTCCTGAGGTCAGAAGAAAAGAATCCCTAAAAATGTATAGCATCTGGTGTGATGCTCTTGATATAATATAAACACCTGTGTGACTTATAAAATTAAAGACAATATGGAAGGATGGAAGGAGGATGATTGGCTGTTCATACAGAGGACATTTAAAGTAGGAAAAAAACATGAAGTTAAAGAATAAAAGTTAAATTTAATGTTGAAAACTTTGCCTAAAAACAAAGGATAATGAAAGCATAGATAAAGTTTTGGGGAGAATCCTCTATGAAATTAGATCTTGAACTTTATTTTTTACTTAAATGTGAAAAATAAAAATCTAGAAAGTGAATCAGAATTGCAGAGAAAAGGATAAATTCTATATATTATGGATGAGAAGAGGAAGGTCAGAATGAAAGGAAGGAGTGAAAGGTTGTCCTTGAATAGAACTTTTTTGTAGATATTTCACTGTGGCTTATCCTCCTTTTGATTAATTGAAATCAATGGTCATTTCTCCCACATTCTGAAGTCAGTTGTGTTAAGCAGACCTCAGTACATGTGGGATGTTAAAATCAAAAGCATGGTATTTGACAACAGATAATTGTACTTCTTTGCTCCCATGCTATATCATACCATTCATTTGATATAATGCCTTTATGATTTCTCCATGTGTTTACCCAGTTTCCCATTTTAGACATTTAACTAAATGTAACAAGCACAGCTTGGGACATTTTAATATTTCCTGACTATTTTAAAACATTGCCTTATCAGTCATTTACCTTGAAGTTCTTTTTTATGATGGGCAGGGAAAGTTTCCAATTTCTCTTAGAAAGTCTAACATAATGGTCAAATAGGCATTAGTCCAAGTTGAAATAGATTCATAATGGGGGTGGGCTGGGGAGCAAGTGGCAGTTGTGCTATACTTACTAAAAATGTATTAAACTGAAGGAGTCCATTCATTCAAGGCAGGCCACAGAAAATAATTTTATTGCTGAGGCAGTTAAGTATCATTACATGGATGTCCCCATCAATATGCCAATATCAAATTTATCATCATTCCCACCCACCAAATTGCTTTTCCCCGCACATTAGGGAATACAGTTGTTGGCCCACTATGGCCCACTCAGCAGGTTTCCCATGCCAGAAATCTAGGAACCCATCCTTCATGAACACTCACTCATTTCTTCCAGTACATCACCAAATTCTATCAATTCAGCCTCCTCTCATCTCCAGAATTCACCCCTTCCTCACTGAATCTCTAGCTTTCATTTCTTTTTTTTTGCATTGTCTCCTGATGCATAATCTCCTGCTTCTAGTCCATCCTTCATTTCAGCATAAAAGTCAGCTTTCTAAAGGGCAAGTCTGATCATATCACAATCTTTTTGTATTTCTGAAATGAATCTCCATTGTCTTCACAAGCTGATTCCTGCACTCCTCACCTCAAAACCCTACTCCTTACCCATCCTCTGCTTCTCAAGTCCCCCAGATCACCTTTCAGTTCCTGTCCACCATGTTTTCTCACTTTGGAGGCCTCTGCATATGCACTCGTTGGGTGAGGAGTATCCTTTCCTTCCTAGCCATTGCACTCACTACGCAGCCTTCAGGCACATGTACACATCACTATTTCTCTGTCCCTTCTCTATCCATTCTCCCTGACTTCCCCATAAAGACTTTTGTGCTCCCAGTCCATGGACTCTTGACTTCCTATACTTTCTAGACAGAAGATATCTTGGCAGCAGGGATTTCATCTTGCTTTTTATGTGCACAGCGCTCGGTAAGTTTGCTGAATGAATAAGTAAATAACTGGACAAAATATTGGTAGGCTGCTATTGATAAACTCTGTGAATTGGGGCAAATTAATTTCTCTGGGCCTCATTTTCTCTCTTCAAAAGAAAAAAAGAGAGAGGTTAGACTAAGCATCTCCCTCTGAAATTATTTTTTTCTTATAATAGTACTGTTGGAAGATTTCAGATTTTCTTGCCTTGTTGAGATAGGTGAACTTAAGGAAGATGCACATGAGAAGGTACAAAGACAATTATTGATTATCATATGAGGATAATATGAGGAGCTCTCTATTTTTGTATTCTGAATTATCATTTATGGTCCCAGTCCAGCTTCTTCCTGACATTCAGGTGTTCTGGAGTTGCATCTTTTTGTTGTTAATTATTCTTTACTCAATGTTCATATTGCCAAAGAAATTGAAGGCAAACATGATACAGAAATTGAATGTAAAATTCAGTATTTTGATTCTGAATTGGTTCAAGGTCTCACTAATTATAACTATATTTGGAGGAAGAAGATAGGTAAGTGGTAGTGGTATGAGCTGAGTCCGCATCTTTCATAGCAAGGCCACAATGTCTAAACTTGATCAACTAAGAAAAAAGATATAAGCATAGTGTGTGGAGATATGAAAAGAACACCCAGGAAAACCAAAAAGAGGAAGTTAAAGAGTGTTGAAAAGTTAATCACGCTGAAAAAGAACCTTTGCTTTTTATATAAGCTCTTCCACTTGTGTTTTGTAGAATTTCTTTTTAACCATTAATTCTTTTGAATATATCTTGAGTCTTTCCTATGTGCCAGGTGCACTGGGAATGTAATGTTGAACAAGACAAATACATTATTTCATGGAGCTTCTTAGATCATGTAATGTTTTCATTAAAAAATTTTTCTTTTTATAATAGCTTTTAAAAACTGGGGAAATCACATAACTAAGAGACTGCCCAAATCACAAAGGTATGACTTTAATGAATTATCTCAAAGTGAACACATTTAATGTTAAATAGAACATTACCAGCACACTAAAAGCCCCCTTTCTGCTCCTTCTTAGTCAAGATTCCTACCCTTCACTCTCATTTAAAAGGTTTCATTAATGACTGTTGGATTACATATGTGTTGATTCCATGACTCATTCATCCACATACAATTGAGAGTTAACTGAATGATTTCATTACTTCCAGGTGCTAACAGTGAGATTCACAAAAGTTGAGTTCTCCTATGGTTAAAAGCCCTAAAGGCAGTTCATTTCAGATTTTCCTCACTAAACAAAGTATATAAATAAGAACATAAAATAAATCACATTTTCACACTAACTTGTCAGTTATGAGTTTGAGTAAATATTTTGTTTATTGCCATGTATTCAAGATCACTGACAAAGAGACATGAGAGAAAGAAATATTTGCATCAGATCTTTTCAGACATAGAGGGTGGCTAACCTTCCCCCCACCCCGCTCACTTTATACACTGACATCTGCATATATCGAAGCGTTTATCTACGGGAGTGGTCATTGCGAAAAGGCCTTCATATCAAGACTCTGGAAGTGAACAGTCCTCTGTATAAGGCCTGATTTTGGTGCCTGCAAATCATTATGTGTATGTATTTGGAAGGTGGTTATGATTTTTTTCTTTGAGGAAACCATTTTCTCCCTCTAGGACAGTTGTCACTGTATGCAAAGAAGCAAGTATTGCTGGTTCACATGATGAATCCTTTTAAAACATAAAGGACGTATTTTTATTGATATTGGAGAATTAGTAAAAAATGAAAATCCAAACTAAAGTTACCAGATTTAAGAGAATGTGATCCGTTTCTCTATATTTGATCAAAAGAATATTTTTAATGTCTTAGGAATTCCCTGGCGGTTCAGTGGTTGGGCTCCATGCTTCCACTGCAGGCAGGCACTGGTTTGATCCCTTGTCTCCCTAGTTGTGGAACTAAACCCACATGCCACACAGCGTGGCCAAAAAAATAAAAAACAACATTAATCTCTAATTCATAATCCGTGAAGTCTCCTCCTCCTCAATTTGAAAATATAAATATATATAACATTATTATAACAGTACTCAAGACAAAGGCCATATATGAAATTAAAATTTAGTCATATTCTATTTTTATTATGACTTTAGTTTTTTAGAGCAGTTTAAGGTTTACAGCAAAATTGAGGGGAAAAACAGGGATTTACCATATACTGCCTGTCCCACACATGCATAGCTTCCCCCATAGTCAGTGTTTCTTACCACAGCAGTGTATTTGTTGCAACTGATGAACCAACATTAGTATATCATAATCACCCAAAGTCCAAAATTTACATTATGGTTCATTCTTGGTGTTGTGCATTCTGTGGGTTTGGACAGGTGTATAATTACAAGTGTCCATTCAGAAAACTAAGATCATGGCATCTGGTCCCATCACCTCATGGGAAATAGATGAGGAAACACTGGAAGCAGTGTCAGACTTTATATTTTTGGGCTCCAAAATCACTGCAGATGGTGACTGCACCCAGGAAATTAAAAGACGCTTACTCCTTGGAAGGAAAGTTATGACCAACCTAGATAGCATATTAAAAAGCAGAGACATTACTTTGCCAACAAAGGTCCGTCTAGTCAAAGCTATGGTTTTTCCAGTGGTCATGTATGGATGTGAGAGTTGGACTGTGAAGAAAGCTGAGCGCCGAAAAATTGATGCTTTTGAACTGTGGTGTTGGAGAAGACTCTTGAGAGTCCCTTGGACTGCAAGGAGATCCAACCAGTCCATCGTAAAGGAGATCAGTCCTGGGTGTTCATTGGAAGGACTGATGCTGAAGCTGAAACTCCAATACTTTGGCCACCTCATGCGAAGAGTTAACTCTTAACTCATTGGAAAAGACCCTGATGCTGGAGGGATTGGGGGCAGGAGGAGAAGGGGATGACAGAGGATGAGATGGCTGGATGGAATCACCGAGTCAATGGACATGTGTTTGGGTAATCTCCGGGAGTTGGTGATGGACAGGGAGGCCTGGCGTGCTGCGGTTCATGGGGTCGCAAAGAGTCAGACACGACTGAGCGACTGAACTGAACTGAACGGAATCGTCATGGTTTCATACAAGAGTATATATTTCACTGTCCTAAGAAACCTCTGTGCTCTGTCTTGTCATGCATCCTCCACCCCATCATACTCTAGTTTCAGGGAGGAAAAAATCTGTAGAAATAGAAATGTAGAAGCAAAAAGTGCAGAACAAAGTCCAGTAAGTCAAATCCCTTTTTGATGCCACCTGTATGAAAGACCATAAACTTTGAGTAAGTATATTCAATTGGTTTTTTTTTGCCCCAATCATTTTTATTAGTTGGAGACTAATTACTTTACAATATTCAGGTGGTTTTAATGGGGAAATGGAAAGCAGCAATATTCCATGAGTAACTTCAGTTATAACATGTAAGGTTTTAGATAATTTATGATAATTTTTAGAGAACTTCTCTAGCTACTCAAATTTATTTTCACCAGATTTCTATCCTGCTATAGTGCAAACAAAAAAAATGTTACTTAGAATGGAATCTGCCATTTGAAATGTGCTTAGTCACTCAGTTGTGTCTGACACCTTTGCGACCCCATGAACAGTAGCTCACCAGGCTCCTCTGTCCATGGGGATTCTCCAGGCAAGAATACTGGAGTGGGCTGCCATGCCCTCCTCCAGCCATTTGATATACCTGACATTTAATTATAATATTCAAAAATGTCCAAAACATTTTTGATCCTATAAACTTCAGTCATTTATGATTAAGAAATCACCATAGGCAAAGATTTGTTTCTTATAGAAAGCGTTGGAATTTGTTCTAATCACTTCTCTCAGAAAATCCTGTCCCCCATGATTGCAGTGGACAAGATACAGCGAGAATTTAGACGCTTCTTTCATACAGAGGAATGAGGTTGTATTTACTCTGCTTATTGATTCTAAGGCACACCTCCAATTTAACATCTTGACTTAATCATATATGTTTGAGGATTTTCTAGATATCTTCCTGTTCTTCGTTTTTAACTTAATTTCATTGTGTTTGAATAATATACTTTGTATACTTCTTTGAAATTTATCAAGACTTGTTTTATGATCTAACATATAGTCTCTCTTGGTGAATGTTCCATGTGCACTTGAATGTGTATTCTGCAGTCATTTGTTGAATGTTCTATACTGTATATGCACTTAGGTTAATTCAGCTCAAGGTGGTGTTCCTAAATTTTCTTTGAAAATTACTGATGTTCTCTTGATTTGCTTTTGTCAATTACTGAGAGAAGAGTGTTAAAAATCTTAACTATAATTGTAGATATTTCCACTTCTTTTTTAGTCCTGCCACTTTTTACTTCACGTGTCTTGAAGCTCTGTGAATATGTACATATACATTACAATATTATTTCTCAATGATGATCTGACTCTTCATTTTATGAAATGATCCTCTTTGTCCCTGTCATTCTTCTCTTGAAGTCTACTGTATATGATATTTTAATACAACCTGCTTTCTTGCATTTAGTATTTCCATGGTGTAACTGGCATAACTTGTACTTTTAAACTCAGTCTTTAATATTGAAGTGTAATTCTTTTTAATTTTTTTAAATTGGAGGATAATTGGTTTACAATACAGTGTTGGCTTTTGCCATACAACAACATGAATCAGCTGCAAGTACGTATGTGTCTCCTCACTCCATTGCACCCCTCTAGGCTTTCATAGAGCCCCGGGCTGAGCTCCCTGAGCCTAGACAGCAGTTTCCCATTAGCAATCTGTGTTACACGTGGCGGTGTGTATATTTGTTAGTGCTTATCTCAAGTCATCCCACCTTCCCCTTCCCCCACTGTGTCCAAAGTCTGCTCTCTAGGTCTGCATCTCTACTTCTGTCCTGCACCTAGGTTCATCAGGACCGGTTTTCTAGATTCCATATATATGTGTTAATATATGAAATTTGTTTTTGTCTTTCTGACTTACTTCACTGTGTATAACAGGCTCTGGGCTCGTCTGCCTCGCTAGAACTGACTCAAATGCATGCCTTTTTATGGCGGAGTAATATTCCATTGTGGCATATGTGTACTATGACTTCTTTATTCATTCATCTGCTGGTGGCCATCCAAGTTGTTTCCATGGCCTAGCTGTTGTGAGTCGTGCTGCTGTAATTCTCATGCAGACTTATACCTGAGTCTTGCTTTTGTGTCCAACAGTCAATCTCTTTTTGTATTGTTGGCTCCAGTCTATTTCTGTTTAATGTAATTTTTGGCATGGTTGGGCTTAAGTCTGTTGTCTCGGTAATTGTTATCCATTTGTGCCATCTGTTCTTCATTCTCTTTTTCCTACTTTCCTACCATCTCTTAAATAAATCAGGGTTACTTTTAAAGTTCCATTTTTATCTCCTTCATTGGCTGTTTTTTAAGTGGTTGCTTTAGGGATTATAATATGAATTCTTGAGTCTACCATCAATTAATACTGTAACATGTCATACATAATGCAAGAATTTGATAGTGGTTTATTTCCATTTGTCCTCTTCCCTTCTCTGTTGTTATACCGTTTACTTTTGCAAAGGTTATAAACCCCAAAATGTAGTGTTTCTTTTGAATAACAAACAAGAAAAAGTCTTATCCTTACCCACCTATTATGCACCTCTGGTGTTTTTTATTCTTTCACGTAGGTCCAGGTTTCTGTCTGGTACCATTTCCCTTCAGCATGAACAACTTTCTTTAACATCTTTTAGCAGACCTGCTGACGACAGATTTTCTCAGCTCTTGTTTATTTGAAAAATGTCAATTTCACTTTTTATTTTTAAAGGATATTTTTGCTGAATATAGAATTTTTCACTGATTTGGTTTTTTCCTTTCAGCACTTTCATCATTGTTTCTGACGAGAAGTCAGCTATCATACTTACCATTGTTCCCTCTTGTCCCTGTATATTTTTAGGATTTTTTGTATCATTAGTTGTTAACAGTTTGGCTGTAATATGACTGACCGTGGTTTTATTTGTGTTTATCCAACATGGGGTTTTTGAGATTCTTGAATTGTGGATTCATTTTTTTTTTAAATCAAGTTTGCAAAACTCTCCACCATTATTCAAATAGTTTTTATCTTTTTTCTTATTCTGGTACTCTAAATTACACATATATAAGACCACTTCATGTTGTCTCATAATTCACTGAAAGTGTTTTTTTCTGCTTTTTTTAATCTGTGCTTCACTTTGACTAGTTTTTTATTGACCATTATTCAAGTTTATTGATTCTTTCTTCTACATTGCTCAATATTCTAATTCCACTTAGTGAAACTTCATTTCAGTCTAGGATTTTATTGATCGTTTTTCTGTATTAATAGTTTTAATTTCTATGCCAGGGTCTCCTGTTTATCTACTGTATCCATGTTTCCATTTACATTCTTGCACATACTGCTGTTGGCAGTTTTAAAGGCATTGGCTGCTAATTTCATCATTTGTGTCATTTTTTTCTTCTGAGTCATATTTTCTTACTTCTTTGCATTTTTTGTCATACATTGTGAACACCACGTTGTAGAGAGTATGGATCTTTGTTTTCATTTAAAGGTTGTTGAATTTTGTTGTAACAGGCAATAAATTTGCTCATGGATCACTGGGTTTTATTAAGATGAGTTTAGAGTAGCCCTTATTCTAGGATATGTCCCTTACTCTCATTGCATGGCCTTATGAGGTCACAGCTGAATGTTAAGATTGTTAAATGATCTCTCTTTACCCTAGATGATTAGAGCTTCAGAGTGTCTCAGAAGTTCCAGGAACTTCTGGAATCTCAGTTCAGCTTATTCTTGTTCCCCCTTGTCTGGGTTTGGATCTCCAGCAGCTGTTTTTACTAGACTTTGCAGAATCTTGTCCTGCACTAGCACAGTTTAGTATTTGGCCAATGACCAGAAGTGACTCCTATGCAGATTTATGAGCCTCTTTCTCTGTGAATCTCTCTCCTTTCTGAAACTCTGCCCAATGAGATTGCTGCTATCTATTTGGGCTCTATTTCCTTGTGTCATAGTTTGGAACATACCTTCAGTCAAAACATGAATTTGGAGCACACCTCAAGTGTTTTCCATTCTCTTATGGTATATTGTCTCATACTGTCTCTTGTCTAGTGTCTTAAATGATTGCTTTAGGTATTTTGTGTAGCTTTTACGTTTGGTTATGGCAACAAGGGAAAGTTTAGTAATTGTTTGTCTGTCATGACTGAAACCAAAAGTTCACATTTGGACAAATCTGAAATTGCACTATTTATTACCATTAATGCAAAATTAATTTTTAGAAATATTTACTAATTTGGCAATACAAAGAAGCAAAACTCTTATCTATTTTTGATGTTTTTGTTTAGTCATTAAGGCATGTTCGGCTCTTGCAAGCCCTTGAACTGTAGCCCACCAGTCTCCTCTGTCCATGGGATTTCCCAGGCAAAAATACTGGAGTGGGTTGCCATTTCCTTCTCCAGGGGATCTTTTCAACCCAGGGATCAAACCCACATCTCCTGCATTGACAGGTGGATTCTTTTACCACTGAGCCACCAGGGAAGCCCATATCTATTTTTAGGTATCTATTAAAAAAAAAAAAAAAGATAAAGAGTAGAATAGTGTGTTGTCAAGTGTGAAGTAATCAATACACAGAAGTATTATAGCCCTTAAACATGCACTGTAGTGCTATAGGTTACAGGGGAAATGCAGGGTTTCTTGGCAAAAGTTGTATTTCAGTAGAAGCTTGAGAAGTGGGTAATATTTAAGTAGGAAAGGTGGTATTTTAGGATGCAGGGCATACTGTGAATGAAGAATACAAGATAAAGATGATCAAGGCATTTAAAATTGTTCTGTAATTTTTTGGCTGTGCTGGGTCTTTGTTGCTCTGCGGGCTTTTCTCTAGTTGCAGTGGGCTGGGGGCGACTCCTCAGTGCTGTGTGTGGGCTTCTCGTCGCCGTGGCTTCTCTTGCTGTGGAGCAGGGGCTCCAGGGCACGTGGACGTCAGTAGTTGTGGAGCATGGGCTTGGTTACTCCAAGGCATGTGGTATCTTCCTGACCAGGGATTGAGCCCATGTCGCCAGCATTGGAAGGTGACTCTTTACCACTGAGCCACCAGGGGCACCCAGCAAGGCATTTTAAAAAAATATTTGCTTATTTTTAATTGATTGATGGTTGCTTTACAGTATTACTTTGATTTCTGTCATACATCAACATGGATTAACTATAGGTGTACATATCCAGCAAGGCATTTCTGATTGATCAGTTCTGCCTCTCATAGAGGTTTTGGTTAGGATATACTGAAAGCCCTCAACCAGTCAGCATATTATATGATAAGCATTACCTCTTAAGCATTAAGACTTTGTTAAGGTGATGCTTATAGTGTGATATGGTGAATGGCTGAGTACTTTTGACTTTGTCTTTTAAGAAATAAGGCCATAATGTGAAAGATGCTTAAGGAAGGAAAAAACACCACAGTAAAGGGGAATGGTGGAGGCTGTCATTGTCATTCAGAGGTGAGGTGGTGAAAGTTTAACTGGAATGTAACAGTGAAAGGAATGTGGAAAGGAGGGGCAGAACAGGAAATAATACAGAGAAAAAATCAACAGAAATTGATTATTGACTGGATATGTGTGAGATAGGCAGAGGGAAAAGGAGAAAAAGTGGGCTGATTTTTGCCCCTGAGTACATGAGAGAATAATACATTGGCAAAAGCTGGAAAGTCAAGGAATGGGGCTCATTACCATAGGAATGATAAATTTGGTGTTAGGTCGTAGAGAGTTGAGCAATAAAGAATCCACCTGCCAATGCAGGAGACACGGGTTCGATCCCTGGGTTGGAAAAATCCCCTGGAGAAGGAAATGGGAACCCACTCCAGTATTCATTCTTGCCTGAAAATCCCATGCACAGAGGAGCCTGGTGGGCTACAGTCCACGGGGTTGCAATAGAGTCAGACACGACTTAGCAACAACTCAGCAACTTAACAAGAAGTAGAGAGTTAAAAGGATTAAAAACATTATTAATTTGTTTTAAAATGGGTTCAGTCCCTATTTCGGGAAGATCCCCTGGAGGAGGGCATGGCAACCCACTCCAATATTCTTGCCTGGAGAATCCCATGAACAGAGGAGCGTGGTGGGCTACAGTCCATGGGGTTGCAAAGAGTCAGACACAACTGAAGTGACTTGGCACATAATGGTATCTGCTTAAAGCTGCTGCTGCTGCTAAGTTGCTTCAGTCGTGTCCGACTCTGTGCGACCCCATAGACGGCAGCCCACCAGGCTCCTCCGTCCCTGGGATTCTCCGGGCAGCAGTTTATTAATATGTATATTTTGAAGGTTTTAACAGTACCAATTCTATTTGTTTGTGCTATGCTGCTTTTGCCTGTTGTCCTTGTTCTTTTGTTCACTTGGAAACTAAATAGGCCAACAAGTAAAATGAGTGCAAAGGAGGTGGTCTAAATAAGACCCTAACAAAGTGTAACTACCAAATCACCAAGATAATCTATCTAACCTATGCCCCACACGCCCTCCATTTCCCATGACACTTACGTCGCGTTGCTTTTGCCTGCCTTCAAACTTACTAAACTGTTGCATTAGCCTTTGCTGCATAAAAACAAAAAATCACCACAAAGCTAAGATCCAAGCATTTGTTATTCCTCTCAGTTAGTGAGGCTGTCCGGGTCATCCGCGGATCCCTGAAGCCTCCTGGCTGCTTCGCTGGTGCTGTGTGGTCTGGGGGTCCTCGGGGCGTATGTCCCCTCTCTGCTCCGCGTGTGTTCTCTGGCCTCCAGTGGGAGGGCCCAGGCTTGCTCACAGGCAGCTGTGTTTGAAGAGAGCAGAATGGTCATTGCAAGGCCTTGGAGCCTGCGTTTACAGCTCACACTTCTGTCTACTCTGTTAGTCAGAGTAAGTAATAGGCCTACCAAGACTCAAAGGATGGAGAAATAGATTTTTCCTTTTGTCAGGTGGAGCTGCAAAGAATTTTGGGTTGTTGCTTTCAATCTGCCACAACTGTCAGCTCTGTGAGTACAGGCACCGCATCACTCTTATGCTGGTGCTTTTGGCAACTGACACATAGTAGGCCTAAATATTTTTTTTAATGAATGACTAAGTTAATGTAGGGAGGAAGCATTCAAGGAGCATTTCAATATACCTTAATTTTGTACTTTCATCATACCATTAGTTAGAATGGTGTTTTCTATGGGCATGTTTCAGAGAGAATCTCTTTATTCTCTTTCTAGCCTTTGAACTTGATCAAAGGAGATGTTTAAAGCAAAACAAAGCAAAAGGCAACTACCATTTGCATTAATGTTGTCTGGTATTTTTACCTTCATTTTTAATTATCTCGGAAGAACTCTCTTAAGTGCTGTGTATTGTCACAATCCTGTTCCAGTTTTCAGGCTATACTAAGGGTAGACTGTCTCCAACCTGAACATTCAGGAGACCTGGAGCTAAGATGCTGTATTAATGTTGCAAGTCCAGGAGGAAACTCACTTCTGCCTCTTAGAAAGTGATTGAATCATAGTGGAGTCAGATTAGCTGGCATTACTCTCTCCATCTAAGGATGCCTTCCTCTCTACAAACCTCCGTATTCTCATCTGGGACAGTATTTCTCAGAATTATTGTGAGAGTTACGTGAAATATGTGAAGCACTAGCTCTCATTCCATACTCCCGGCAGGTACTCAGTAAAGTTTAGTTCTTTCTTCATGTGAAGCGGCGCACTGTCATGACACAATGCCGTGCGTCTGGGTTTCTCATCCTTGGCCCTGCTGACGTTTGGGGCTGCATATTTCTTCATCGTGAGGGGCTGTCCTGTGCATCAGAGAATGTTCAGCATTTCTAGTATCTACTTACTAGATACCAATAGGACCACCTGCCAGTTGTAACAGATGAAAATGTCTACAGCTATTGCCAAATGTCCCTGCAGGCAAAATGCAAACATTTTTTTCAGCAGTGATAAGGATGGGGAGGGAATGTGGCAGTATATCCATAAATGTAGGATGGGAAAGAAATGAAAACACTTGTTTCTTCTCAGAGTGCCTAAAACTTTTACTGCCTGTTATTCCCATCATTTTTTATAAACATATTGTTTACTGTGCTACATAAAATGGCTAGCATTTGCTATGTGTCACTAACTGTACTAGTAAGCTTTGCATGCAGTAATAGTTGAATGTTGTGTCAGATTGGTATTCCGTTGTGAACAAGGACCTTATCTTATACCAGCTCCAAGCACAATGCATTTGTATGTACTAGATAGCTATTCTACATGTTACTTGGTCATGTTGCATCTAACTCAAACAGTAGGGAGCTGAAAATGCAAATATCAGTTCAGTTCAGTCGCTCAGTCATGTCCAACTCGGCTACCCCATGGACTGCAGCACGCCAGGCTTCCCTGTCCATCACCAACTCCTGGAGCCTACTCAAGCTCATGTCCATCGAGTCGGTGATGCCATCCAACCATCCCATCCTCTGTCGTCCCCTTCTCCTCCCGCCTTCAATCTTTCCCAGCATCAGGGTCTTTACAAATGAGTCAGTTCTTCACATCTGGTGGCCAAAGTATTGGAGCTTCAGCTTCAGCATCAGTCCTTCCAATGAACACCCAGGACTGATCTCCTTTAGGATGGACTGGTTGGATCTCCTTGCAGTCCAAGGGACTCTCGAGTCTTCTCCAACACCACAGTTCAAAAGCATCAATTCTTCAGTGCTCAGCTTTCTTTATGTCCAACCCTTACATCCATACATGATTACTGGAAAAACCACAGCTTTGACTAGACGGACTTTTGCTGACAAAGTAATGTCTCTGCCTTTTAATATGCTATCTAAGTTTGTCACAACTTTTCTCCCAAGGAGCAAGCGTCTTTTAATCTCATTTGTACTTACTAGTGGAGTAGGCAATGGCAACCCACTACAGTACTCTTGCCTGGAAAATCCCATGGACGGAGGAGCCTGGTGGACTGCAGTCCATGGGGTCGCTAAGAGTCGAACACGACTGAGAGAGTTCATTTTCACTTTTCACTTTCATGCACTGGAGAAGGAAATGGCAACCCACTCCAGTGTTCTTGCCTGGAGAATCCCAGGGACAGGGGAGCCTGGTGGGCTGCCGTCTATGGGATCGCAGAGTTGGACACGACTGAAGCAACTTAGCAGCAGCAGCAGCAGTACTTACTAGGCAGTTTATGTACTAGGTAGCTATTCTACCTGTTAATTGGTCCCATTGCACCTAACTCAAACAGTAGGGAGCTGAAAATGAAATGGAGGAGTGGAAAAACAGAAAATGAGTTTATACAAATCTAAATGTGGGAGGACACAAATATTCATTCTTTCTCAAAAACTCAAAAAAATCAGCAATTCTGAGAAAAGTAAACTCACTACTTTCATCTTTGCTATCAATATATGATCAGAAGATATAAATAAATAACCCCTTTAAAGTTAATTTTTTTCCTATTTATTATAAAGAAGAGTCCAGTAGTACTTAGAAGTTTTTGATTCATTCATGTTTTATGTTTTACTCAGTGTGATCATTAATTGTTAAAGATGTCAGAGTTAAACTTTAAATTCAGGACAGGGTTTTATTTTCCTTTTTTTGCTATTAAAATATGTATTTCCAATTACGTAATTAAGTTAGAAAATTAAAACAAATTTATACTTAAGGAATAAAAGTCTCTACATTACTATATATGGGTCTGAATTATCATTTTAGCAATTATGTAATGTATAACTGGATGAATGTAGCTTAATTATAATTAACAATCTCCTATCAAAGGACATATAAATTGTTTACAGTTTTTTGCTGCAGCTCAGGTGGTAAAAAACTTGCCTGCAATGTGGGAGACCTGGGTTCAACCCCTGAATTGGGAAGATCCCCTGGAGAAGGGAACGGCAACCCACTCCAGTATTCTGGCTGGGAGAATCCCATGGGCTGTACAGTCCATGGGGTCGCAAACAATCAGACATGACTGAGTGACTTTCACTTTCACTTCACTTCATAGTCTTGTAATTTTTTTTCACTCTTGCCCATATAATTCTTCAGTACACATTTCTAGAAGTGGAATTGCAGAGTGAATGTGGTTGTTCAGTCGCTAAGTCGTGTTGGACCCTGCAACTCTATGGGCTGCAGCCCCCAGTCTAACCATCTCATCTGTTGTCTAACCATCTAATCTGTTGTCTAACCATCTAGCTGTCTAACCATCTCATCCTCTGCTGCCCTCTTCTCCTTTTGCCTTCAGTTTTTCCCTGCATCAGGGTCTTTTTCAGTGAATCAACTCTTTGTATCAGCTGGCCAAAGTATTGAAGCTTCAGCATCAGTCCTTCCAATGAATATTCAGCGTTGATTTCCTTTAGGATGGACTAGTTTCATCTCCTTGCAGTCCAAGGACCTCTCAAGAGTCTTCTCCAGCATCACAATTAGAAAGCATCAATTAATTCTTCGGTGCTCAGCCTTTTTTATGGTCCAACTCTCACATCCAAACATGACTACTGGAAAAACCATAGCTTTGACCATATGGACCTTTGTTGACAAAGCGTTATCTTTGTTTTTTCATACACTGTCTAAGTTTGTCATAGCTTTTCTTCCAAGAAGCAAGCGTCTTCTAATTCCATGGCTGCAGTCACCATCCACAGTGATTTTTGAGCCCAAGAAAAGAAAATCTGTCACTGCTTCTACTTTTTCCCCTTCTATTTGCCATGAAGTCCCCTTCTATTTGCCATGAAGTGATCATGGACAGAATGCCATGATCTTAGTTTTCTTAATGTTGAGTTTGAAGCCAGCTTTTTCACTGTCCTGTTTCACCCTCGTTGAGAGGCTCTTTAGTTCCTCACTTTCTGCCATTAGAGTGGTATTATCTGTATATCGGAGGTTGTTGGTATTTCTTCCTGCAATCTTAATTACAGCTTGTGCTTCATCCAGCCCGGCATTTCACATGGTGTACTCTGCATATAAGTTAAATAAACAGGGTGACAGTATATAGCCTTCTCATACTCCTTTCCCAATTTTGAACCAGGCAGTTGTTCATGTAAGGTTCTAACTGTTGCTTCTTGACCTGCATACAGGTTTGTGGTGTGAATAGACACTTTTATTTGAATATTTCACATTATATGTAGTACATATATGATATTTCACATATGTAGTGTGTATATCTTGCAACATGTTTCCTCCAAAAAAATCCCTCCATGAAAAGAAGCTCCAGTGTATTCTTTCTTTTTATTAATTAATCATCCAACAGAGAGATGATGAAAAGCCACTCTTTTTATTGTTATTTCATCCAAGATGAGGTACTAAAATTACACCTCAGTAGTGTCTATTATGACTGTAAATAAATTTGAAAGTGGAGACACTTTCTATCTCTGATTCCCAACCACATCTTCTGAATGGCATCTAAGATTCTGGTTTTCAAACTGCAGATGTGAAGTCATTTTAATGGATGTGAAAAATTGTCATTATTTTTTAATTAAATCAAATAGAATGTATTTTCTTACAGTGGGCTCTGGTCAAGGGGTGTGAATATACCTTTCCCCTGGTTACAAGGAAGGGAGTGCCACCAACTCTACCCTTAATGATGCAACCCTGTAACCTTGGTTTTGCAGCCCTCACTAAGACCTCCTTGTGTTAGCCTCTGATATCGGTGGTGGAACTGTCAGAGATGTGCAGAAAATAATCCATTAGGCCTTTCATGCAGAACTCATCACATATTCAGAACTTATCCACTTATAACATTAGCCTCTCATGTGAGAAAAAAAAGTTCACTGGGGGAGATATTTTATTTATTGCTAACTGGCTACATTTTCCGTTTCCCTTTCCATGGTATGAAAATGTTCCTGAAAGCTTGCTGTTGAGGGAGAGAGATGCAGAGTTTAGGCCCATCTTCTCACAGTTCAGTCTCTCCCTTTCTGCTTCGGGGTCCGTCCTCAAAAGCACAGAACTGTGTGCAAAGGGAAAGTGAGAGAAGGACTGGGGGAGCAGAAAGGAAGTAGGGACTTTCCCTGGTCTTTCCTAATCCTTCAGTTCCAAGGGCTTGGTTGGTATTTCAGAATTTTGAAATAAAACCTGCTCTTACAATTAATGCAAATATTACTCAGTGATTCATCCTTTCCAAATAATTCTTGGTTTCATCTGACATTTTATTTTTAAATCATGAATTAACAGTGACATCACTCCCAGGGTACTGTTACCTCAGCTCTTCACAGGGAACTGTCTTACAAAGGCCAAGTTCAGATTTTAACCATCATCCATATCTCTTGGACTGCTTTTGGGCTTTTGAAACTATGATCTTTTGGTACAGGTTCGTACATAAATCATAGGGAGGATATTAGAGGGAGGACTGTATGTAATTGGGTGTTTTTTCCAGTGATTTGATTTAGAAATCTTTGAGATTTTTACTACAGTGGTGATCATGATAATAACCCTGCATCAGTTCTAATCAAGTAGATTTAGTTGCATTTTTAGAATTAGGATCAGGCCCACCTTACATTAAATCAAACGTCAGGAAACCATCCACAGGTTTAAATATATATGTTCGGTTCAGTTCAGTCGCTCAGTTGTTTCTGACTCTTTGCGACCCCCATGAATCGCAGCATGCCAGGCCTTAAATATATATGTAAAATCAGTGTAATCGAGATTCTGAACAGGTTTTGTCAGTTTAACAAACCAGCAGCCTCCTTTTGCTTTTGAAGACAGTGGGCTAAGATTAGAGGATTCAGGTGATGAACCCACATTAAAGGCAAAAAAAATAAATAAATAATTGGTCTTAATATTTTTCTTGGAAGCTAAGGCTTCTGTGGTGTTCTGAGAATGAGAATTTTTCACATGGAATGTTGTAACTGGTGTTAGCCCTATGTTTCAGTGTAAGACTATTTGCTATCATTCTTTTTTTAAATATTTATTTACTTTTTTTAAATATTTATGTATTAAAACTCTTGGTTGCGCTGGGCTTCCCTTGTGGCTCAGCTGGTAAAGAATCTGCTTGCAATGCGAAGACCTGGGTGTGATCCCAAGGTTAGGAAGATCCCCTGGAGAAGGGAATGGCTACCCACTTCAGTATTCTGGCCTGGAGAATCCCATGGACTGTGTAGTCCAATGAGGTTGCAAAGAGTCAGACACGACTGAGTGACTTTCACACATTTGGTTGCTCTGGGTCTTGGTTGCAGCATCTTTAGTTGTGACATGAGGGATCTTTTAGTTGTGGTATGTGGGATTTAGTTCCCTGACGAGGGATTGAACTTGGGTCCCTACACTGGAGCATGAAATCTTAACCACTGAACCACCAGGAAAGTCCCTAGTATTCTTTATGTAACTGAAAATCATGCTAATGAATCTTTAATTTGGATATATATGGAAGTCCATATTAAAAATCCACACTTACAGAAAGAGTTCTGATGTAGGTGATTTGTTCTTTGAATAAGCATTTATTGGCTAACTAACGTATTCCGAGCAGAATTCTATTTCTTTCAAAGGCCCATCCCCCATCAAAATCTTTCATATTGCAGATAAGGAGACATAGGACACTGTAGGTTAGTTGTATATCCAAAATCACACACCCAGCAGTGGTAAAACTCTTGAATTTCAAATGACTTAATTCTTCACTGTATCAGGTTGATTTTCCCCCTTTTAGCTGGCCTTAATCAACTATAGCTGTTTGTAATTTGTTAGTCAGTCTCTTGTTTTCAACAAATATTTTTCCTGCAAAGCTGCAGGAGTTCTTGCTGTGGAGAACTCAGAGCTGCTCTTTCCCCCTTGTTGAAGTTGGGCGTGTTCTGCATCCCGCAAGGAACCCTCCAGTGCTCCCCCACCCCTGCCCGGTCACAGTGCTGTAGTAGGAGGGGATCTCACTGGAACTTGGGGTCCCCTTGGGCAGATTTTGGATCGTTGAGTGATATATTCATTAGAGTGAGGGCTGAACCATTTTAACAGAGACCCGACGGTATGCTGGGTTAAGCAACAGGGGAGCTGATTCCTTTCTCACATCACCGTCATTCAGCTGCCATTCATCATTATGTAGGTGGTAGAAGCCAGATCTTTTCCATATCGAGATTCTATCCAGAGAGAAAGAGAGGAAACAAAAACACTGAGGAAGGATGTCAAGAGCTTTAAGCCCAGACCTGGAAATGGCACACAGTAAATAGTTCTGACATGCCACTGGCAAGCGTTTCTTCAAATGACCGTCCCTGACTCCACAGGCGTATGGGGTGTACTCTGACTGAGCGTGTTTCCAGCTACAAGTCTATCACTGTGGGAGAGGAGAGGACAGCTTCTGGTGCACCGCAGACAGCATTAGGGCAGCCCCCATCTCAGTGCCCTGAATGCTTTATAGACTTCATGAAGAAAAAGAAAAATTAGCCTCAAGTTAACACTTTCAACTGTGTGTTTTTAAATCTTCTAATTTTTTCAGGGAATATGTGTAAAATTTGAGCTAAGTAAATTTAACTACAGTTAACTAAAGTTAACCTATACATATTTAAAATAGTGATGAGTACTTCTTAAGGAAATCCAAAATGGTGTGTGATTTTTAAACACTATTTTTATCTGGTCATGTGGCTCTTCATTTTTGTCAGGGCCTTTGGGTAATAGAAGATTGCTAGGGCCTTTGATGTATTGACATCTGGCTGGGTTGAGTAAATCTGAGACTCTAGCCTTGATGATAAAGGCCCTTATGTTCCTGCCTTTTGACTGCACATTTAACGTCAGTGTTTCTGCACCGCCCTGACCGTGAGAGGAAGTGGCCTGAGACGGTGGAGGGTTCTGGAGGGCAGCGCTGCGCACGGCGGCTGCCCTCCCCTCATGCTGGACAAAGCACTGGCCCGGCCCCGACGGCCAGACGGCTCCCTCTGCCTTTCTCAACTCAAGTGGCACGTAGAAAGTGGCGGGAAAGTTCTAGGACCAGGACAGAATTCACAGAGGCTTGGAAAACAACCTACACAAAGAGCTCAGTGAATCTCTGAAGTCTGGATGGCAACGAAAAGAAATGGCCTCTAAGAAATCTAATGGCGTGATTTCTGTACAGAGGATGAAGGCTAGCTGTACCAAACTCCAGGACACTGTTGTGAGGTTGACATGAGGGTTGTGGGTTATACGTAACTGGTAATTCCTTGATTATGCAATCTTTCTACTGTTAGATTCCCAAGAGGAACTACACAGTAATTCCTCCGAAGGGCTAAAAAAAAGGTGGGGTGGGGTGGTTATATTTGGTCTTACTGGAATAATACAGTTTACTCCTTCATAGTGGAATTTTTAAGGTTCATTCCACTCTTAACAGTTCGGTTTTGTATTCTTTTGATGCACAGCTCCAGAATGGCAGAAGACGACCCATATTTGGGAGGGCATGACCAAGTAAGTAGTAGTATAATCTTGCTAATAATTTTTATAACAACAGTAACTATCAGGAAAACTCTTAAAAGTGGTAAAAATTTCTTTTGTTTTTCTTGTCCGTTTACATAAGGTCTTAGAGGACATGCCATGTAAAACAACAGTAATCCCTGCTGTCACACTATTGGAGCATGAAAGTTATACATGCTCCTGGTCAAATGGAGCATGCGACTGGTCAAATGATAGCTGTTTCTTAGGGCTGCTATAACACATGACCACAAACTGGGTGACTTAAAACAGCAGATATATGTATTCCCCCTCAGTTCTGGAGGCAAGAAATGCGAAAGCAATATGGCGACAGGATTGGTTCCTTCTGGAAGCTCTGAAGGAGAACGTGTGCTTCTCCCCTAGCTTCTGGTGGCTACTGGAAGTCCTTGGCATTCCTTGGCTTGTAGCTGCTCCTCTCCAGCACATTCCTTCTTCTCTTTGTCTCCTCTGTATCTCCGTACTCAAATCTTCCCCCTCTTTTCTCTTATAAAAGTACCAGCCAGTGGATTGAGGGCCCATTCTTCAGGATGACCTCATCTCAACTTGATCACATCTGCAAAGACCCTGTTTTTAAGTAAGGTCACATTCACAGGTATTAGGAGTTAGGACTTGAATGTATCATCTTGCTGCGAGACCAGAGTATTTATTTAAAAATCATCTAATGAGGAGGCAGACTGGTATAGTGAAAAGGACTTAGAATTCAAAGATCTTAACTAAGTGCTGACTGCTCTTAAAACTTGAGGAATCACTTAGCACCCCCACCCTCACCCCACCCCATGCTCACATACAGGGGTGTTTAAAAGACTAAATGAGCAATGAATGTGCTTTGGGGACATGAAACTGTTCATTATAATTATATTAGCAATTATAAAGGGATACTAGTGTCCTTTTTTTGCCCTCCTAACGTCATACTTGAAAAATTTCAATTTCAAGCCTATAGAAATGTTGAATAGTCCAGCAAATCTTTGTTGGTTGTTAGTATTTTGCTTTATACATATATGTGTGTGTGTACACACACAGAGAAAGAAATTTATATATAGTGTGTGTATATATGTGTGTAATGAACCATTTGCAAGCAATTTTCAGACTCTAGGGTAATTGGAATGGCAATATTAAGAGTATTTAAAATAGTGACATTTATTCACTCATGATCTATTTATTGAGACATCACTATGTACCAGAACATTGGCTAAGGAAGGATACAAAAATGTGACACATTTCAGGAAGCTGCCATTTTTCTAGTATGAGGGACAGAGACATGAATAGTTTCCCTGTGGTAATGAGGACTGTACTAGTAGTCTGCATGCAGTGGGATACAAATGTCGAGAGGGAAGAAGGGCATGGTTATGGAGCCATTCCAAAGGCGGTCGGTGTAAGCTGAGATTTGGAAGGTGTAGTTTGCTAGACAAAGAGAGAAACAAGTTTGCTAGACAAGTTTGCTAGAGAAAGGCTAGACAAAGAGAGGGAGCAGTAGGTACCAGGATATCCTGGTCCAAATTTCATAATCTTTTCACTTTAGCCACCTAAAAAAATGTATTTCTCAAATTTATGCATGCGAAGAATTGGTCAGGAAACCAAAAGTGAAATGTTTTTTGAGGGATCTAGTATTACTTCTTTAAATAAAATACTTATGTAACATTCATTACTCTTCATAATGTTCTCATTGATTCAGAAAGAATGAGTATGCATTACTTTTCATATTAAGATGCTTCTTTTGAATTTTATTGTACAAATGATACAGGATAAATCTAGCAGCATTTTCTTTGATTAGAGCATGACAAACATTTGACTGCTCATATTATCAAAAACCTGTGCTTTACCTTTCACTTTTAATATGCTGTCTCTAACAAAGGCAAACACTAACCACCATTAGGGTTGGTCAGCTTGGTTTTAAACCATGCTTTCCTGTCTATGCACAGGAAATTCTATCAGCAAGAGATGGTCCTTTTATGCCACACAAGAGTAAAACCTGCTGAAAATAGTAATTTCGAAAGCTTTTCTTTGTGGGCATTTTTGTCAGCACCAGAGGTGGAGACATGTTCTGATATTTCCTTTTTTAAAGAGAGAGGTCCTTGAGGTTTGAGGTTTTTCCCCCTTGTCTCAAGACTAATAATTTATATTTCCTGAAGTTTCCATGTCTTCAGTGAGGTCCTCGGTGTTTTAGTGTGTTCTGGGACCTACTCCCCACCCCTAGCCTCATGCACATGCCACTGCTTTGCTCTTCTTGTCTGAGGTAGGGCTGTGTCTCTCCTGAGATCAGAGTTTTTGCCCTTTAACCAGTCATTTCCTGCAGGACTGCAGGAAAGTTTTTTGTTCTTCTAGATCATCTTTTCTGCTCTGAGACTGGTAAATTCTCGCTATAAGACGGGGCCCATTTTTATAACAGCACGTCTTTTCATTCCTTTATTTCCCTTTCAGCAAACAGTGAATAGTGTAGATGAACTTTACTCCTGAGCATAGATGTGAAACACATTTATTGTTCCTCAATTGAAAATTTGCATACCTCACAACTGGATCTGAAGCGTTCTTTGTTTAAACACTGTGTTTCTTAGTCTTGATTTAACTAGACATACTTATTGATAGATTCTTAGGTACCCAAGAATGTCCAATAATATACTAGTAAAGAAAAGGAGTAAAACATTGGTGTTTATTTTTAATGCCTGATCCAGCACATTTACTAACTAGTGTATTATAAAAACTGAAGTGTGTTTGGTTTCTGTGCTGTCCACAGACATTTCATGGATGACTTATTTAGACTGAAATAAATACAAAACTCAGAAACACAAATATTAAATCCTGAATGAACTAAGTAGGAAGGAAATATTACTCTTGGGATAAGTCATTTTTAGTAGCATTTCAAGATAGATTGTAATTCAAGCACAATATGTTGTTTACCCACTGTATTGGTTTTCTGGTGCTCCTGTAACAAATTGCCACAAATTTAGCAGCTTAAAAAACACAAATTAATTCTCTTACAGTCTGGAGGTCAGAAGTCCCTAATCAAGGTTTGGCAGAGCTGTGTTCCTTCTGAAAGTTTTCCTTACCTTTTTGAATATCTAGAGGCTGCTTGCCTTTTTTGGCCTGTGACCCACCCCTTCCATCACTTTAGCCTCCTATTTCCATTGTTACATCTCCTGCCCTTCACTTTGATCTCCTGCATCCCTCTATCAGGCCCGGCCTGGATAATTCAGACTAATCTCTCCATCTCTGTATTCATTAGGAGATAGCATTCCAGATTCTAGGGGTTGGGATGTGGGTGTCTTTGGGGGAGCCATTATTCAGCATATCAAACCCACTAAATTCAAGGTATTTTCATTATGCTAGGTAAATGAAGATGAGAAATAAAAAAAGATGAGGGAACTCAGTGCTTAGTTAATCTGCTTTTTGGACTAAGTTATATTTTGAGTTTTTCTATAAACTGTTCCCAGGGCTGCTCACTGTCTGAATCTTTCGGGATTTGCAATTGGATGCTAGAGTAGGCGTTTATTTACCATTATAAAAGAAATACAGATTTCTAGGATTATATTCTCATGTTTATATTTCTAAGAGAGTATAAGCTTTAAATCATTTATTCAGCAAATATTTAAGTACCTACTCTGATAAATATACACTGGACCCTGCAGATATGCCAGTAAGCAAACTATACTAGGTCCTTATCTCCGTGGACTGTACGCCTGGGTTGTTCTTCTGAAATCCCTTTGTCACACAACCATAGCCCAACCCCATGTAAAGTTCTATACACGCGACAACTTAGTTAGGTTTCCTGAGCATATTTTTAAAATTCTGATTTAAAATATTTTCAGGTCTTTGTTTTTGTTTTTTAGTTTTTCTTACTATAATTAAGTTTTAGGTTTTTCAGATTTCTAATACAGTGTTGGAAAAATAATGATTGAAATATTTAAATTTTCCTTTTTGTAGATGTTTCATCTGGATCCTCATACAATGTTTAGTCCAGAATTATTTCAACAGGAGATGCCACTGCCAGCAGGTAAGAAAATTCTTCATCTATTGCCTATCATTTTGCTTTTGCTTTTTTACAAATTTTATTTTTTATACACTCTTTTATGAAGTCAGTGGGTTACCTAGAAAGTAAATGGTTACCTAGAAAGGAAACGGTGATTTATGTTTTAAAAGTCAGTTTTCAATATACTTTTTTGGACTACATTTTTTTTTTTTTTCTTTTTTGGACTACATTTGCATAAACATGTTTGATCCGAGTTACCCATTGTATTGAAGAAGGCAATGGCAACCCACTGCAGTCCTCTTGCCTGGAAAATCCCGTGGACGGAGGAGCCTGGTGGCTGCCGTCTATGGGGTCGCACAGAGTTGGACACGACTGAAGTGACTTAGCAGCAGCAGCAGCAACCCACTGTATGACTGATAATTGTTGCTCATATCTGCTAGCACAGCTCAAAAGGAACTTCTTTACTGTGTGGGATTTTTTTCCTTTCACCCAATCTTGTTATCTCTAGGGTCTTTGAAACTCCTCTGTCCTTTGCCCCAGGCACATGAGGCAGTCTCAACTCTCAGATCTGTTCCCAAAACACTTACTTGAGTACCTATTGTGTGCCAGCTAGTATACCACACACCGGGAACATAAAGTGTACAAAAGTCATAAAAGTCATCTCGGCAGAAAAATTACTTTTTAAAAAACTTCTTGTTTTATGTTCTGACCAATTGGATAAACTCATGATAATCATCTGTCCTTCTAACATGACTGTTAATTATCCCCATCAACAAGTTATTTAATCTCATATGAATGATTTTTAAAAAATCAATCTCTTGTTTTTATTTATTGCTTTTTATGTAAGCTTGCTGTGATAGCCCTTTTTATGTGTTCCTCACATCACCAGAGGGACTTAACAGATGTTCAAAAGCTGTGTGACTAAATTTTGGAAGTTGTATATAAAAGAGACTTTTGTAACTACTGAACTACATTAGCTATTCTATTTACCATGGACTTGCTTATCCTCAATGGGAGACTTTATGCAATTTGTATCGCTGTCATTTAAAATTGCTGTTATTACTTTGTGCTTACTTTTCATTTTTTATATCAGGTGTTCTTTTGCATTTTTATATCTATTATTTCTAGAAGTTCATGCAAGGGGAAAAAATAAACCTGCTAAACCTTCAGCTTCATTAACTTCACTAAGTGTATTGCTGAGTCCTTTCTTTACTCTATAGATCATAGCTGAGATGTCCTCAAGTGTTGTCCAAAATAACCTCTAGATCAGCTTCCTGTGAGTTACTAAATGTCTTGGGAGCTTCTGCATTTTCTGTGATCTTCTTATTCTGGGGGTCAAAGTCTTTTTCTTGGTTCTGATGCTTTATTGAAAACATAAAAGTTACTACCCTCAGGAAACATATACTTTTCCATTTTATGGCTTATAGATGCCAAACAGTATCCTGATGCAAAGGATTTCCTAATGTTTTTATTTCATCAAGTTAATTGATGAAGTAAATTAAGAGATAGAAAATAAGAGAAATAAGGAGAAATAGAAATAAGGAGATAGAAATAAGATTATTGAAAGAATCAGCTCAGTAAATATTCTGTAGTCAGAGTTTCATGTTATAGGAATTATTTAGCCATAATATTAGAAAAAGGCTTCCCAGGTGGCATTCCTGGTAGAGAACTTGCCTGCCAATGCAGGTTCGATCCCTGGGTCAGGAAGATCCCCTGGAGGAAGGCATCACAACCCACTCCAGTATTCTTGTCTGGTTAATCCCATGAATAGAGGAGCCTGGCGGGCTACAGTCCATAGAATTGCAAAGAATCAGACATGACTGAAGCGACTTGGCATGCATGCACCATTAGAAAAACTTTTACAATTATATCTCAAAATTGTATTTTCCAGTTACTGCCTCATCGTTTTTTATTGTCACATACATCTTCCCTCTGAATTGCAATGGCATACTTCAGTTTTTTATAAACCAAGATTTATGGATATTTTATTCACATTTTAAAGGAATGGAGAGGTTATATAAACCAATATTAACTTGTAATTTGCGTATGGACTGTTTTATCTTCTGTATTTCTTGAAATCTAAAACCATACTACTTGTTGAAAACTCTACGGGATATGGCACAACTGCTAGGTCTATAATATCATGCTGTAATTTAAACTACTCTGCACAGTAGGATGTCAATTCATGGCATGGAAATGCAGCCAAAGAAAATTGGCATTAAAACAAATATATGCATAGCAAATCTCGTTTTCTAGTTGATTTAACGTTTTAGTGTATTCCCTGAAAGAGAAGAATTGTCCCTTTCCACTAATGGAACTACCAAGCCTTAATATTTCATGTATTTAGAAGAAATTAAACCATACAGCAAAAATAATAACAAAACTTCAAATATTTTTCGAAGAGTTACTAAGAAGTGAGAGACTTTGAAGTCTGATATAAATGTGCTCCAATTCCTCTGTATTTTCCATGATATCCAAATGTTGCTTAGTTTTCTTTTTTTTTTTTTTTTTGCTGAAGTATGGTTAATTTACAATGTTGTGTTAATTTCTGCTGTGCAGCAAAGTGATGCAGTTATACATATGTATACATTTTTCATATTCTTTTCCATTTTGGTTTATCACAGGATATTGAATGTAGTTCCCTGTGCTATATATAGTAGGACCTTGTTGTCAAATGTTGCTTTCTTAAAGACTTCTCTTCTTCATGTGTTCATTTAGTTTTCTAGAGAGAATGTTTATGACTAGATTTGTTGAAATATTGTATAGACCTTATTTAGCAGTGTGAATATATTTATGTTTCTAATCAGTTTTATGTCCTTAGAAATGAAATTCTAGTCATTGTTTTGAATTTTAAAATTCTGACAGTTTCTTTCCTAAAAAGTAGCTGAATATATCCAGGAACTAATTTCAGATAGAAAAGAAAAGATAATTTACCTAAATTATATAGCGTTGGTCAGTCCCTACCCTTTTTTCTTTTCTTGTGTATGTTTCAGTTCAAATTGAGTTATTTTTCAACTGACTTCCTTGTAAACTTCTTGAATAATAACAGGAAATAATTATACCTTAGTTTCCTACAGTTCTCTGCCTTATCCTGATTCATCATAGTGCTGAAAAGAAACATAAATCCTCTCTCATTTATAGTTTATTTTTAATTTCAACCTGAAAGTTCAGCTCTTCTTCATAAACTTATTTATCTAAAATAATAAGTCTTGATCTTCTGGCCTAGAGACAGTGAAGATTGAAATGGACACAGAAGCATTCTCCTAGAAACTTTTTAGTACCATTTAAATTTACATTCAAACAAGTGAGAAACACCATGAGCCTTTATGTATCACAGAGCTATGGGTTATTATACTTTGACATGACATAAAAACCAGCTGGGAAGCTTAGGGACTAAGCTTCATATTGAATATTCATATTAAATAAATTTGTATTTATACTGTCAGAGATTTTTATTTTCCTTTGAGTTTCTAAACTCAGGTATAGTCAGGCTATCATTAAGCTTCTAGTAATCTTTGCTCTTATTAGTTGGTATACATCCATCTAAATTATTTTCAGAATTTTATAAAACACTTATTTTGGAACAGAGTTTATATGAAAGTACAGTATTCAAAAATTGTACACAGACATCAAAAGCTATGAGTTAATAAGAAGAATCTACCATGTCTGATAGACCAAATTAAATATGGGAGAGAGGAGGAACAAGCTACCAGTTAGGGAATGAGGGCAGTACCTATGGATTCAGGTATTGACAGGGAACCCAAAACTTTGTGTAATGAAAAGCAGGTAGCCTGAGATCATTATCTGTGTTTCACACATGTAGGTTGCTAGCTCAGTCTCTTGTAATTTCACATTAAGCACGTATTCTTGTGAAGAATGGAAGTCAGTGTCTGATGCTGTGATGGCAAAAGAAAATTTCACAGTGACCAGGAAGTGGTTGCTGCTTTTAATTGGTATTTGTGTCATTATTAAAAATGCTTTGTTAGTGGACATGACTGTGAAGGTTGTTGATGTCGTAATTCTTGCCAGACGTCATGCCTTTTGTTGGGTTGTGCAAGATGCCGTCACCATTCACCAGATGTCTCTACGGTACGGTTCTCTCTAATGGTGTAAAACTGTTATTAAATAAGGTAAATTTAATATTCAGAAGAAGAAGATATGCCTTGTGGAATTTTAGCTAAAACATTTATTTGAAGCCTCTGTTTAAAAACATAATTTCAGTTTTTTTTACTTGCTTTGTATATATATACATACATATATATATATATATATATATTTTTTTTTTTTTTACCAAATTTGAGAAGCCTCACAGTTTCTTTTGGTTTCTGTTTGTTGTTTTGTTTTTAGCAGATGGCCCATACCTTCAAATATTAGAGCAACCTAAACAGGTAAGAAGACTAAAGGGATGGGACTTTCTCTTTAATTGTTAGATCCGTAAGTCTAATATTAATACCTCAAGCACTGAATAAAATAGTAAATGAATTTTACAAAGGAAGTAGCTTATCTAGAAGATCAACAACCTGCCAAATTATGTAATAATTGTATCATCGACTTTTCTTTTCAGTTAGTCATTGTTCAGATTGTCCTGAACCTCAGTACATAGTTCTATAAAACTTAAGTATTGATCCATGGTATCCCATGATCTCCAACACTTTGACTTACCAGTCACTCCTAGAAGAGGTGTCGGTTATCTCCACTCATTTTCATTTATAAGGAAATACACATCCATGCAGTTCACATCACTGAGTCAGATGCTTCCTCCATGTCCCTGCACATCAGTACTTGTGAGCCTTTCTCCATCCTTAGGAGCTACAGCCTTTTCTATTTGCAACATGTAACCTGAGTTACTAAAAGTACCAGTAGGGTGTGGATAAAGTCCTAGAATAGACAGTCGAGTTCTCTCGGGTCTTAGCTTTAGTTCTGGCCTCTTCGGAGTCGGGAGAGGAGCATTTTATTTTATTGTGCTCTTCCCTGGCGGCTCAGGCAGTAAAGAATGTGCCTACCATGCGGGAAGCTAGGGTTTTTGATGCTTGGGCTGGGAAGATCCCCTGGAGGATAGCATGGCAATTTACGCCAGTATTCTTGCCTGGAGAATTCCATGGACAGAGGAGCCTGGTGGGCTACAGTCTACGCGGCCGCAGAGTCAGATGCGACTGAGGGATTTCACTTTCACTTTCCTCTTACTACTATTATTTAGAGAGGATACCTGGGAATTGAAATGGCTTCCTTACCATGTCCCCATGGGTAAATAAATATTTATTGGAAATTGGATGGGACCAGTGCTATGAAAGAGGAGGGAAGAGAATCTTTAACATCTTCCCGTCGTCATTAAGGGATGAAGTAATGGTATAGTCCTCTGTAGAGTGAGGACAAAGTTAGTGGATCTCTTACTGGATGTGCTTTTTGTCACACCTGTGTGAGACTGAGGATGCGTGTGCCTGCTTTCTTGCAGCTGTATCACCCAGTACTTTTCCTAAATGTTTTTAGTAGCTCAGGCAAGTAAGCGTAACACTTTTGTATTTGTAACACTTAACAAATGCCAACTATGTCAAGATCTTAAAGTATACATGTGGTTATTGTAATCATCGTATCACATATGTATTTGGATTTTGGTCAGAATATAAAGGATATGAGTATCTTATCTATGACCAAATAGATTATACTTATGAGGTTGAACTTTGATAAAAGTTTTTAGTGTGGGGACTGGAATACCATATGAGACTTTGGGACATTGTTTTAATGGTTCACAGGTGACACACCCTGACTCCACAGGCTGCTGACATGACTTTGCTTTATCCCCATTCCCAATTCCCTGTCAGTGCGGTGAGTTCTCACAGGAGGCCACCAGTTTTCTCAAAGGACCCTCCCAGTGGAAGTTTATCCCCTAACATCCTGTGCAGTGTTACCTGGCCTCCTGGGAAATTTCTGGATAATCCATGAAACCAGGAAATCAACTCAAATTTATTTGTCTGCATACTAGGCAAAATGTGTTTTTCAAATATTCATTTTCATAAGCATAGAGCTACCATAAGGTTTTTAAAATGCAGTTTCTTACTGTGGGTCAATAGTCATAAGGAAAAATTGACGTTTATGATTTACCTGAAGGGTGAGTTATGTAGTTCCAAAATTCAAAATTTAATTCACTGTTGGTGGATGTGTTAAAGCTTATCTGAGTAAATCAATGTGCTTGCTTACCAAACTGTAATATTGTGATGTCTGACTCCAGTGAAAGTAAGAAGGTTGTATTGAAGTCAGACTTTCTGACCGGATGGATGGAGCCTTGCCTTTGAGGTTGATGACTCATTTTAAGCAAGTGGAGTTACTGAGATGAATGGCTGTGGATTGGCAAACCTTTAATCTCAAAAATTTAGAATCTGAAATGCATCCTGACTATGCATTTGAAGACATCCTAGTTTCCTTTTAAAAAATAATAATAAATTTCTATCTTCAGGTTATAAATTCCTTTGCATAGAAGTTTAGATACTTTTATCCAACTATGAATGATATATGTTGTTTTTCAAATGATAAGCAAGGTATGAAGACAGGTCTCTTTACTCATATTTTACTGAATGCCACTCCTAATAAGATGTAATCGTATTTGTTTCTCCAACTGTCCTAAAGTAACTTTATAATTAAAGATAATTAATTACTTTATTGTTTTAAAAATAAAATCTAGAAAAATTTTCTTTTTTCTTTGGCGTCTCTGCCACAATTTTCCCCAGCTTTGGCAGAGATGAGTCATAGCATAGACTACTAGTGATCTTTAGGATAGCTAGTTCTGTTGCATATTATTAAGTGCTAATTATCTAATATTGTTTAAAAGCTGAAGTTGTGTTTAAACTGATTAGCAGTCAAGTAAATCCCTATTTTATGGTTAGCCAATTCTGGAGGCTGACTGTTGCTTTTTCATGCTTTTAGAAATTTCATTTAATTATTGAAAATAAGCTAACAGCCTTTGACTATATAAGGTATAGGGCTGAATTTGTAACTTATTTTTTAGTTCTAATTTTATGAGAAGCAAAACAAGGAGAGTCACCTTCAAGTCACTAATCTTACCTCAGAAGGCTTTCCAGGTGTTCAGGTTTGGGGTCAACTAAGGAACCCTTTTCAAGAGTTGTCTTAGGCCCCACTTTATTGAGTTGACCATGTACCCCAGGCCCAGGTGTGACATGCGGTAGCTTCCTCCCCTAGGGAATTTATGTCAGGTCTCACTGGTCCTATAAAATATGCTTTAGTCTGGTCCTCTTTGGAGATTAGAAAAGTCTCATGAATTTAGAAGCAATTCCAGGTGCTTTCCCTGAACCTCTCAGGCTGTTTTTCAAGACCCTATGAGGCATAGTGAAATGACGAACAGTTTGAGGAGGGCAGACATTTACATTGGTCCATTAGCTTAAAGCCATCAAAACCTGTATATTCACTGATCTCCACTACCCAGCGTGCAGGGTAGGAAGCCGCCCCCCCCACAAGTAGTGGTGTGCGGAGCTTCTGAGGGCCTGAGGATCTAGCACTGTTTATATGAAGTCAGTCCCACAATAAAATAAATGAAAGGTGAGAATGTTCCTTAAAGGGTATTAACATATTCTTTTCTTTAAAGGATGTTATTTGAAAAATGGAAGACCATCTGGTCAAGAGACTATATAAACTACTAACACTACCACAAATTGTTTGATATCTTTATAAAGCAGAGTCTTTCAGGAAAAATGTTGAAATCTCCCTTAATCTGATGATGAGAGTCATTCTCATAAATGCCCTTGTTTTATTCTTTATGTGCAAATATGCACAATTACAGCTGTTAGCTTTTTAAGTCATAAAATGTTAAAACTGGAGTAGACCTTGAATATGGTCTGGTCTAATCTTCTTACTTGCATAGATAAAAAAATACATGGAACTCAGGTGTTTATCAGCCCGCATAGTAAAGGCTTCTTGCTAATTCCTAGTTGATATTACTGTGTCTGTAAAATTTCTTCAATTAATATATACAGGGACTCTCTGGGTTTGGATTCATTCAGGTCAGTTAATATATCCACTTGAACTTGATAGTACTAATAATCTTAAATCGAAACTTCTTACCTTCTGAACTGTTGAGAGTTACTGACCAGATGTGGGGCCTTGCATAGGGTGTGTTCTATAACCCTGGTGGGGTATATTTAACAAGACATTTCTGTATTCCCTCCTGAACCCACTGTCATCAGAGTAGGTAAAGGAATGCCTTTAAATAAGAGTCAGAGAAGCTTAACTTTAAGTCACATGGCCAGTTTCAGAGCTTGGCAGCAGCAATGTGAGATGAGGAAACTCGGATGCAGGCAAGCTGTAGCGTGTCAAGTCCTTAGGCCTAAAGTCTGCGGCAGTTTACTCTCCACACAGCACAGGAGGAGAACTTCTTCAGGGCCAGGGGCCTGGCTTTTAAGCCACAGCTCATGGCGCAAATATCAGTCAACATCAATAGTCATGATAAGGTTATAGGGAGAAGTGGTTCTCATATACAGTCCTCTTTCACAGTTTGGGTCTCCTCTGATACACACAAGAATTTAAAATTTGGTGTAACTTTGTCCCTATAAGATTTTATTCCTCAAACCTGTTCACCTTGCGTTCACCTTTGCAGAGAGGATTTCGTTTCCGTTATGTGTGTGAAGGCCCCTCCCATGGAGGACTCCCTGGTGCGTCTAGTGAAAAGAACAAGAAGTCCTACCCTCAGGTCAAAGTAAGTTTGTGATGTCTTTCCATGTGAATTCTGGAAGATTTGGTATCCTCAGAGCAAAAGAAAGGAATGCTTTAAATAACTACCATTTGCCTCTGCTTATAAGCTGAAGTGTTCACCTGATTATTTATAATATTTATGTAGGAATGTGTCTCATAGCAATAGAAGTGACAGATTCTAAAACTGTTAATATTTCCATTTAGTACAGATTATCTCAACATTAACAAAACTTTTATTATTTCTTGATTATCTTAAAAATTTGTTTAGTTGTATACTTCCTAAGACTTGAAAAATGCTTTGAGAGAGCACTCAATTTCAGGTCTTTAGAGATCTAGCAAAAAACCAGACTCAGATGACTGAGTGTGTGGATTATATAGTAGAATACCTCAGATCATGAATTCTGATCCAGACTCTGCTACCAGCTGTGTGCCTTTGACTGAGTTATCCAGCACTTCTAAACTTCAGTACCTGAATGTGCAAAATGCAGACTTGTTAAGGGTCTGTGCTTTGTAGTCTTCTAAAGATTGAATGAGAAAATGTACCTCAGTGGTCCAAAGGGGCCTCTGGTTGAGCAACTATTCATCTACACGTGATGGTCCTTGGAACATACTGCTCATGACATGCTGTGGTGGGCTTATCTGAGCTTTTTCTACTTCTTCAGGTTCTTTTTCTTTCTTTGTATTTAACTGAGAATATCTTCTGCTGAGGTAGCTTGAGTTTTTTATTTTTATAATGTGATGTCATGTTTCATAGACTGATTGCTAACAGTTTTGCAGATAAACCAGTCAAATATTGCAGTTTCATCTTTTGTAAACATTTTCATTTGTACAAGACAGACCCTTAGTAAAATTGTGATATCAAAGAAATTGATCTTTGGTTTTGCCAGCCTTGCATTTTGTTCCCTCCCTCTCCTCATAGCCCGCTTCTAGGCTCAGGCCTTTCTAATTTCTTTTCCCTGGTCCAAAACAAAACCCTTGATTCTTTACCTCTTGAATAATATTGTAGTATTAGTCCTATCCATTGTGTTTGCATTTTAAGTCTCCTATCCAAGCTCTTGTGTGGAATGAAAGACGTATTTCCTGTTCAGGATTATTAGTCTGGATAAATATGGGTTTAGTCACAGATTTATGGTCTCTGGTCCTTTAGAATCTGAATGAGGAAATAAGAACAGCAATAAAACAAGGAATTAGTTTATATTAAGCACCAAAGATTTGCCAAGTGCTTTACATACATTTCCTCCTTGGAAGGAAAGTTATGACCAACCTAGACAGCATATTAAAAAGCAGAGACATTACTTTGTCAAAGGTCTGTCTAGTCAAGACTATGGTTTTTCCAGTGGTCACGTATGGATATGAGAGTTGGACTAAAAAAAATGCTGAGCGCAGAAGAATTGATGCTTTTGAACTGTGGTGTTGGAGAGGACTCTTGAGAGTCCCTTGGACTGCAAGGAGATCCAACCAGTCCATCCTAAAGGACATCAGTCCCGGGTGTTCATTCGAAGGACTGATGTTGAAGCTGAAACTCTAGTACTTTGGCCACCTCATGCGAAGAGCTGACTCATTTGAAAAGACCCTGATGCTGGGAAAGATTGAGGGTGGGAGGAGAAGGGGACGGCAGAGGATGAGATGGTTGGATGGCATCACCAACACAATGGACATGGGTTTGGGTGTACTCCGGGAGTTGGCGATGGACAGGGAGGGTTGACATGCTGCGGTTCATGGGGTCGCAAAGAGTCGGACACGACTGAGCAACTGAACTGAACTGAAACTCTCATACATTATCTTTTCTATCCTCATAACAGCCCTGGTAGGTAAAAAGTCTTAATACCTGTGAGGCTCTTAAAAGGGAGCCCTGCGGTCCTCACGGGACTGGTGGCATGTCATCCTACGGCAGACTCTTGCTCATTGAACTGTTATGTGGAACATGTCCATTTGGGAGACTGGGGCCAGAGACCTAGGGAACAGGACATGGGAGGTTGGTAGTAAGATAAGACACAGAACTATAACTCTGGGCAGCAGGAGAGAGGAGCTCAGGGATAATGGGCACTCAGATATCAGAGAGTCAAATCCAACACATGTCTTTAACAACGTGTCTGTGTGTCCTGTATATAAACACTGTATGTGTTCATATGTGTGATACATGTTATGGGCATGGACACGGATTATGATTGTAATTACTGAAGAATTAGCATTAAGAGTGAAACTGGGAGTTTTTTTTTTTTCTGGACTGTCTCTGCACAAACAAATATAAATTACCATGTTGTCAAGTGTTGACTTGTATTGCTCTAGTCTTTTGTAGCTAAGGAACAGTTCTTGATACTAAAAGAGACATAGTAGTAACTTTGTTATAAATTTGTTACCCAATGGAAGAAGCTTTATATATCCTATTATGCTCAGTCTTCATACATCCTTCTCATGTAGTGGTTGACGCTGCACATTTACAAAATAGTCTAGAAATAAAACAACCTAGTGGATATTCGATGCTTTTCTCAAATCATAGTTTATGTATCAAAGAGTTTAATACTCACTGAGAAATCTAGATATGTAAACAGCTAACACTAAGGTAGTCAAAATATAAATGTGTATGATTAGTCATTGTTGACCTTCCGCTGCAGCTTCACTATTTCACCCAACTGTTTTTTATTCACTAATTTAACATATATTTATTAAGCATTTAATCCAATTGTAAGAAAACATAGAGCAGTTCAGAGAGTTTGTTACAAACTATCATTGTTCTCTTAGCCTGTCATCACTCACTGAAAGTTTGTAATAGTTAAAGGAAATAATTTTATTTAGCATAGAAGCTCTTAATCAGAAGAGCTGGTATGGGGAGAAAAGAAAGAGTCAAGCACGAGGTAGTTTTTCCAGAGCTCGTCTTCCAGTATCACTTTTAATACTCCTTTTTACAAAGGGTAGTTAAGGGTGAACTTTTGGTTTACAAAGGGATATAAATCCCTCTTACATGTAAAATTTAGTCAGAGGAAGGAATTGCTCTCAGCGTGTGTCTTTATCGGGAGGATCGTCACAATCATACATGTCTGAAGCAGTTCACTAGGCACCCGCCCCATGTGAGGCTGCAAGAGAAGTTGTGTGACAGATACAGCCCAATCAGGGTTTCTCACTCATCACTACTAGTGTTTAGGGTGAGAAGACTTCATGCTTTGGAAGGTTTTCCGCTTCACTGGAGGGTATTCCGCAGCATCCCTGAGTTGTACCCTCTAGATGCCAACAGCAGCCCCATAGTTGTGACAGCCAGTGTCTGCAGACGTTTGCCACATGTCCTTGGGCAGAATCACCTTCCTTGAGCACCACTGATCTAGATGCAAAGTCTAATCAACCTTAACCCTTCTTCTTTGCATACTGTCTGCTATATAAGACAGTAGCTCATAGGTTATATAGAATTGCCTCAGTCTATTATTTTGCAAACATATATACTTTTCCTGATTATTAGATGTTTATTTTCAAGCTGATGGTCATGGTGACTCTATAATTTCTTTTAGAATGTCTGAGTTAGTGTGCCTGGATATTAAGGAGAAAGATAGAAAAGAGAAGAGAAAACATATCCTAAACATTCTGTCTACTATGATAACTGCATACCCAACAGTTAACGTAGGAACTCTGTTGATTGTCCGTTATAACTATTACAGAAGAGAAAGTGAAAGTGGAGATGGGTTCAGTCAAGGCTGTAAACCTGTGTAGCTGCTGTTGAGAGCAGGGAGAACGTCTGTGCAGTGGTCTCAGCCTCCCTTCCCGTAGAGGGAGGGGTCATGGACAGTGCCCCCACACTCTTCCCCAAATTCCATTTCTGCAGGAACTTCAGAGGGAGAGCATTTACACTTATAGGAAGGAAATGGTATTTCTGAAATTTACATATGATACATGGTTATTAAAGTATATTTGTTCAGGCTTAAGAGTGGAATATTCTGGGCTCTGCCTTTTCCTCCTCTGCAGCTTCTTACCTTCCTCTCTCTCCTCCAGCCTCACTTCCTTCTCTTCTCATCATGCCTCTGGGAGAGCATGCCATGTCCTGGAGAGGCCCCTGGGCCACTGGTGGTGCAGCATGCCCTTGGTCTAAGACAGGAGCCGTGAGGTGTTGAGAGCCAGCCCCACAGCTATGGGGACTGGCTGTGGTTTGGGGGCTGTAGACCCCTAGCTGTGGTTTATAGAACTTGTAAATATATAACCTTCTTGGGTTTGTCTCTTGCTGATTGTCCAAATATGACACCTAAAGTTAAATCATTTTAAAACCAACTCTCAGAGTCTACTCCAGTTCTCCATTTGCCACTGGAATTTTGTCCCATGCTTAAACCCCATTTCCAATAAGCTGGGTGTAGGCTAGGCTTAGACACACTCTTACTGTGTTGAGATTGTTTCTAGGATTAGGGCTGTTGAACCATCTGGTGTTCTGCATGTTTCTTTCATGTCAGTGGATGCCATTTAGCTTTCAAGAGTTTTGCTGTGTAAACCTTCACATTCTTTTTAAAGCATTGTTTTAATTATAAAATTTCCATGTGTATAGAACATTTAAAAATTGATGTAAAGGACACCATATACCACTACTTGATTTAATAGGGACAGTCAGTATCCTGGAGGATTGTTACTAGGATCCCCACAGATGCCGTAATTCATGGATGCTCAAGTCCCTTTTTATAAAATGCAGCAGTATTTGCGTATAATCTATGCACATCCTTCTGTATACTTTAAACCATCTCCAGATTATTTTAATGCCTCATACAATGTAAATACTATATAAATAGTTACCAGTGTGCAGCAAATTTATTTTACTTTTTGGAACTTTCTGGAATTTAAAACATATTTTTTCCATCTGAGGTTGGTTGAATAACGAATGTGGAACCTGAGGATACAGAGGGTCAGCTGTATTAACGTTTTACCATATTTTCTTCTGATCTGTTTCTAAAATAAAACATAGTTATTGCTGAAGCCCCACCCTTTGATCACTTTTCCCTTGTTCTTCATAGGTAAATCACTGCTCTGAACTTTCCATCTCTGATAGAAATTTTTTTACTGGTTTTAGCTCATATTTTCTATTACACCTGATGGCTTTTTTTTTTTTTCAGGCAAATAAGAGTTAAGACTGGGATCCATTGAAGATTAGTGTTCATTTTAATTCTATTGGGGGCTTCCCTGGTGGTTCAGATGGTTAAGAATCTGCCTGCAATGTGGTAGACCTGGGTTCCACCCCTGGTGGGGAAGATCCCCTGGAGAAGGTAATGGCAACCCACTCCAGTATTCTTGCCTGGATAATTTCATGGACAGAGGAACCTGGTGGGCTACAGTTCTTGGGGTCACAAAGGGTTGGACACGACTGAGTGACTAACACTTTCAGTTTCACTTTGATTCTGTTGATCTCTTCTTTACTATTCAGATAAAATTTATCCATTGACAGTGTGGAATTTATTCTGACTCCTATAGGAAGAAAATAATAATAATATTTAGAGAAAATCTAGGGAAAATATGCAGACTAACTTGCATAAATATGCAAAAATACAGATGCAGAAATATGTATCTTGTCCCTTTTAAAGGAAAGCTTTCCTGTTGTTAAACATTTCATGATCTATTTTACAGTCCTACCAAATTCTCCTTTAAAGTTTCCTCAGTTCTAATTTCATCATGGAGCTCCGAATGGGAGAGGCTGGCAGAAAAGCACAAGTGCCTTCCTCGAGGCCAAGCCTGTCCCTGCCTGTTTTTGACTCAGCAAGGAGTGCCAGGGAAGGCTCATTTCCCTCTTTCCCGAAAGTTATTCATGAGATTTTTTTTAATTAATCAAACTACCTTCCTCTTCACAGAGGTGGAAAGTTGCCAAGAGGAACAGCCCCACAGGGCTTCAAAAATCCTCACTGATTCTCTTGCAGAGTGTCCAGAAGGCACGCATCCTCAGCCGATGTTACATCCTCCAGCTTGGCCCACTCCAACCAGAGAGCTATCAGTGACCTTGATTCTAAAATACGAGTAGCTGACCAGTCGGTATTCTTATTTTCTCTTTAGTTATAAATATCAAATGCACTGGACTACAACTTGAAACACAGCTGATGTAAGTGTAACTATTTTTAATCAAATGTTTTCTGAAAGCTAGTTCTGACATATGTTTTCTTTCCAGAGTGTTTCAGATTAAACAGAAGGCAAGTACTGAAATGTTTAGATCAACAACAGACAATGTTTATTGTCTCCCTGACCCCCATGATTTTTTTTTTCCTTCTTAAGTCTCTGCTCTTGGTGCCTCTCACTTTAAAATCCTAAATGTTAAGTTTCTGTCAAGGTCAGATGAAGACTGGCTGATCTCTTGTGGCATTTGGGGATATCACATATCCTTGTGTAACCTCCCTTTCCTTTGTATGGACTTGTCTGGTTTAGGAGGTTTGCCATTTTAAGTATCTCTTTATAGTGCTAGTTCTGAATAATTTAATCTGACTCAGTTACTAAAAACAACAGGGAAGAGGATCACCAACAGTCAGTTAGGTTTGCACATAAAACCTACTTCATAGCATTTATTAAAATCTCCATCAGTATCCCTAATCTGTTCACTACTTGCATATGTTAAAAAGGAAAAATAACTGTATCCCCTAGATCAAGAGCCCTGTGCTCTGTATATTGAAGAAAAGCACTTTGTAACCTGGATCCCTCTTACTGATTTCCGAAGGATTTGGAACTTCTTAATTTATATGCAGAAAGTTATTGGGTTGGCCGAAAAGGTTCACTCGGGTTTTTAAACCTTTTTGGCCAACCCAATATGTGTGTATATATGTGTGTGCGTGTGTGTGTGTATACACATACATATTTCTGGGGAGATAAATATAACTTTCCATCAGATTTTCAAATGGAAGGATTCAAACACAGTTAAGAACAGGTGCTGCAGAGTACGTATCACTTTAGCTTTCTGACAGCAACTGATTTTAAAAATTGCTAATAAAAAAGATATATAGGCTGTCTTTAAAAATTTTTTTTTTTACTTTTATACTTTTTAAAAAGCACATTTTTGTATTTTTACGTGTTCCTAGAGAGTGGAAACAATTACCCTGGCTCAATACAAGTCCCAGGAAAGCCTCCCTTCACTTTGGGTATCAGGTGGGGAAGCGAGGAGACAGTAGCGATAGCCCTGGAAGGGAGTAGGCTTCACTGCTTTCCTTTCTTACTCTTTCACAGGACTGCTGATTAAGCATGAAGTTAACCATTAGAGGTTGAAGCCAAAAGAGAGAAAACAGTTCATTTAACAAATATTTATTGAGCACTCTGTGTCAGGTCCTGTCTTGGCAAGCAGACAAAACTCCTTCCGTGTGTAACCGTAACCTAGACTTCTAGATATTTTTCTTTCAAAAGTTTTTCTTTGGGCCTCCAGAACAAAATATTACCTTGTAGAATGTTTTTAAAAACAGCCCTCTAAATTTATGGTATGTAGTCATAGTCTACGTTATGAACTAGAGAAAGCTACTCACAAGAAGAAGCTTCTAGCACAGATCATAGCTGTGAAATGTAACTATTAGGAGTATAGTAAAAATGTAACTATTAACCTAATAGGCTTAGGCTTGAATTTACAGATAGTGTGAACCTTTGCTTTGATCCATCACCCCTTGGTGACCTTCCTCAGTTGACTATTCCCATTTTTCTCTCATCCACTTTTCCTTAAATACATGATTGTTCCTGGGACCATTATTTAATCAGAAGCAAATCTCGGATGGCTTCTTCCAACCCCAGGGGTCTCAGTCTGAAGATTAGATAGCCTTTTTTCATTACATTTAAGAATTCTGGTCTCGTCAGGTCACATACTGGTAATTCTTCTAGAGAAGGTAAGAACATACAGAAGTACTATGGCCCTCAAAGGTGTAACACCTCCTCCTCCACAGACAAGCCGATTTTCAACTTTCAGCAGATTTAGAGCTGAGGCTGTGATCTACGCCGCTGTCACTGCCTTTTCTCCCCACCTGCCAGCTGGATTTCGGACCGGAGTCCTCTAGAGCCTTCTCTCCCCACCCGCCAGGTGGATTTCAGACCAGAGTCCTCTAGTTCCCACTCACCTTGCTGAGCGCTCATGTGGGTGGACTGAAAGATGCATGCAGACTCTCACAGATAAAGCCTCTCACCCGTCCGTCCCCATCCGCCCCGAAGAACAGTTGTAAGGATGGCTTGCTGTGCTTATTTACGTCTTCTCATTTACTCATCACAGCCCACAGCAGTGGGTTCTGCAATCCTTATTTGATAAATGAGGAAACCAAAGTCCACAGAAGTTAAAAAGCTTACCCTGATCTCAGGCATGGAGCCCAAGATTTCGGTGCAGGCAGTGTGATTTAATAGTCCAGACTCTTCACCATCATGGGAATACTTTTAATTACAGGGGTTCTTTAAATCTATGGTTCTCAACCATGGATGTGCATCAGAATCACCCAAGAACATTTTAACTGCAATGATGTCAGGGGCCCATTCCACTCATGCTAAATCACTGTGGGTCCATTAGTATGATAATTCTGTGATAATTCCTAAGGACTCATATAATGACAAGATATAACAACAGGTGAATGAATAGGTAAACATGGTATAACCATGGAATAGAATACTGTTTAAAAAATTATGAGGATTGCACAACATGGGAAATACTTGAGACCTATTGTTAAGAAAAAAAATCAGAATTCTAAATTTAAAATATCATCACTGAAGTGACTTAACTCAGTGAATGAGTTAAAATTAAGATTAGAGATGGGAGAAAGAATTACCAAATTTAAAATTAGAACTAAAGTAATTTCCTGGACTATAGCACAGAGAGAAGGAAAACTTAAAGGGTGAGATACAAATTACAAAAGAAAGGGTAAAGCTGTCTAATTGAAGTCCTGAAAGGGGATAATAAAGCTGTACATTTCTGGTTCTACACCAGGTTCTAGTCTAGGGTAAAGTTCAGGTGGCTTATGGACCATACTTTTAGGTTTGTTTTTTTTTAAAGTATTGGCTCTGAAGTCATTCAGTTCATAGCTGAAAAAATGTTGATTCCTAGTTTTGCCACCTACTGACAATGTTATTAATATTTAACTTGGCCAAGCCTCAGTTTCTTCATTTGTAAAGTTGAGATAAGTAATACCTGTTTCATAGGATATACGTATGAGTTGAGCTGTTCAGTGTATGGCACAGAGTAAACACTTAAAAGTGATAGCTTGCTTCTATTTTTTGTATTCCCAAATCCATTAATTTGAGTATTGAACGACAGTTTTGTTCGTTGGTTTATGGGACCATGGAGCTACACAAAAGCTTCACCAGTCCACTGATTTATTTTCAGCACAACTTCACTAATTAATATTGCTTCCACTCTATTTATGCCATGTCCTTCTTTCTAAAGGTACGAACGTGGGAGATTGAAAACAGATGCTGTGTCAAAAGCTTCCTTTTAGATGCTATGCATGATTTCTTATAAAAATATTGATCGGTAGCAAGTGGCCAGAAAGGAATTTATCTTAATTCTTTTCAGGCTCTTTAACCGTGTTCTCTTAGGCATTATGCATCTGATAATTTGCACAAGTATTGTTTTAGTTTCCTAGAGCTGCCATAACAAATTACCACAAATTAGGTGGTTTAAAGCAACAGACATTTACTCTCTCACAGTTCTGGAAGCTAGAAGTCCAAAATCAAGTTGTCAGCAGGGCCGTGCTCCCTCTGAAGGCTCTATGGAAGAAAGCTTCCTTGCCTCTTGTAGCCTCTGGTGGTTGCTGGCAATCCTTGACATTCTTTGGCTTGTAGCTGTATCGCTCATTTCTGCCTTTGTCTTCCCCAGATTTCCCCTTTGTCTTTCTGTGTCTGAATCTCCTTTTCTCCCATAAAGACAACAGTCATTGTGTTTAGGGCCCACCGTAATCCAGTCTGACCTCATCTTAATTAATTATGTCTGTGAAGACCCCATTTCCAAATAAGACCACATTCTGAGGTTCTGGGTAGACATGAATTGAGGGAGGATAATATTCAACCCATTAAAAGTCTCTTATGGCATTAAGCTTACAAAGCAGTGGTTCTGAAAGTCTGGGATAATGACCATTTTAGGCCCAATATGCACTGGGAAAGATATTTACATGTATCCATGGTATCTCTTACGTGCATGGCTTCAGTTGTGTCTGACTCTTTGCAACCCTATGGACTATGTAGCATATCAGGCTCCTCTGTCCATGGGATTCTCCAGGCAAGAATGCTAGAGTGGGTTGCCATTCCCTTCTCCAGGGGATCTTCCCAACCCGGGGATCAAACCCACATCACTTACATCTCCCACATTTACCACTAGTACCTCCTGGGATCATTATTATTAAAAATCTTTCAAGTTGGAAAGTTTGCCAGTATTTTGAATATTTTCTAACAGAATAATTCCTGTGATATCTCTCCATTGAGTAGATGGTGGACCTTAAATACAGTTGTGCACTAGTAAATGCTTAACAATTGACTGTTCAGGAAAAAAAAGCAAATTGAAACAAAACCCTGATTTGTAGTATTTGTTAATTTTCTTGATGTAAATACTTGCACTATGATCACTTTCAAGCTATCAACATAAAGTCAACTGGTTTGCAAAATTTCGGAAAATTTAACAGTTCTTGTGAGTTGGTCAAGCCAATTCTAGCATACCACTGCAAGATTTCATAAACAAAGCAGATATGAGATCACATCCTGGATATTAACCTGATGAGCAATAGTCAGATCAAGAGAAGATAATAAATCACTTCATGTAAGGTTCTTTATTCATGCGTTAGTTACATAATACCTAGGGACTTTGCAGGATCTGAGTAAACCCATTGAGTTGCTATATGACATCTGTCATATGGTCGTTAAATAGAGCTGTGGTTTAGTGAGCAAAATAACATACTTGAAAGCAAAAGCTAGATTTTACTTGAGATTATATGATTTACAGATAGCGTGACCTCCAACAAGTCACATAATCTCATCAGACGTTATTTTCCTCATTTATAAAATGAAAATAAAATATACCTACTTTAAAAAAAAAATTACCTACTTTGCAGAAATAGAAATTGTATTAGGGTTAAGTAATTGTCATAATAGCATCTAGCACAGTCCGTGGCACATCTATAGCATTAAATGTTCATTCAGGACATTTTATATTTTTAAGAAAAAATATGATTGTTAGCTCCACGAAGGGAGGAGATTTTTTTTTTCTTTTCCTGTTGTGTTTACTGCTATATGTTTAGCACCTGAAATAATATGTAGCATATAGTAGGTAGCCAGTAATTATCTGTATAGTAAATGAATCATCAATGTGCAGGAGATGCTAGAATTATCTTTCCCAGACTACCACTAGCACTATCATAATGTCGCTAAAGAAGAGACAAATAGTCTATATAACTATTATATAGACATAATAGTCCTTGGTTGTTATTGGAAATACAATCTTCAACCAGCCATCACAGCTCCCTTCCGCCTGCTGTTCCATCTTGTTCTTACCGTCTCACCAGCCTCCTTTTCCTCCCCCATTCACCTGACTTTGAAATCCTGTGTCCCATCAGTCAGTGAGTTGGGACACTCTAACTTAGATCCTGGGCATGACACCAGACTTTGAGGTTGAAATGGGGCTTTGTCTGCCTCAGTTTCTCTATCTATTGGAATCTTTTCATGGCCGTGAGAGAAAAATCAATTAAAACTAAGCAGCAGATGGTAACTTATTTGTTTAAAAAGTTGGGAAGTCCAAAGAAATAGCTAGCTAGCTTCAAGGTCCACTGGATTCAGAGCTGACACTGTCGTTTGGCTTCTCTCGGCTGCTCAGCTCTGACTTTCCGTTATTCAGATTTCCATCTTCAGCTCTGGAAGGAGGCCGTAGCAGCAGTCTCAGGCTCACCGTGTTAGGGCACCAAGTCCTGCAGCAGAAAGTCTGCTTTCCTGGAAGCTGAAACAGGTTTAAGGGGCACCAGGTCAAAGGTTTCTAGGTCCTCATGGTCGTTGTTTCGCAGCCGGTCCCTGGAGGTCACGCCGGGGACAGAGAGTGTGAGGCAAGGTGACTGCGTTAATAACCATTCGCAGCCTCCGTCCCCTGGATCTGGCAGTGGACATGTTGACCAAGGTGGGCGGTTGGATCCCCAAGCACAATGAGTGCTGGTAAACTCCAGAGAGGGAACCAAAGTAACAAATAGCAATCATTTCTTCCCACCCATCTCCCCGAGGGAAAACTAAGGCATCTAAACCCCTCTTACTCCTGAAATTGTATGATCAAGTATACTCCCTCACTAGAGAATGTCTAGTCTGTGTGCCATTCTTGTTGTTTTATTTTTTAAGTAAGAAGTTTCTTTACTTATTTAAAAGTATCACATAGAAATTAATAGAAATTCAAATAATACAAAGATATATGTAGTGAAAAGTAAGCTTCCCTTCCTTCTAAGATCCCTCTCCTCCCCAGAGAGAAGCACTACTTTGAATTTCTTTGGGTAGGCTTCCAAAAATATTCCATGCATATACAAGCCTATGTGTATATATATTTATGTGTGTAAGGACCATGTGTATCCAACTATGTGTAAACTATACAGCATATTCATCTGTACACACGCTTATATTCTGTTAATCTATAAAACACTCCGCCTCTTGCTTTTGTCAGTTTTTGTCAGAGCTTGGTAGGACATTGCTCAGCAGCTTACAGATTTCTAGGGAAGTGATATAGCAGAATGATTAGTAGCAGACTCTAGAGCACACTACCTTGGGTTCAAATCCAACTCTGCCCCTTATTAGTTGTTTAATCTTGGACAACATGCTTAACCTCTCTGCATCTGTAAAAGGGACGCTTAAGAGCCCTTGCCTCCCAGGGTTGTTGGAAAGATTAAAATGGGTTAGTATATGGAAAGAGCAGTGCCCAGCGCATGGTGAGTGCTCTGTGGACGTCAGCTTTGGGAACCTACTTGGTAAGAACCTATTCTTGGTAAGGCATTTCATTCATCATACACCGCTTCTCACACTGCTTTTGTACACGAACCGTCTTTTGTAGTCTCTGAATCGGTCTGCTCACTTTTCTCCTGGCAAAGACAAGCTCAAAAAGCCTACCTGCCCTATAATCCTACTTGATCCTGATTTCTCCCTGACCCCAGGGTCTTTATATTTTTTAAATGTATTTTGTTATTAACTTGACTTTTAATAGCCATGGAGTTTTTTCTGAGTGTTCTTTATGAATTGTGGGGATGTTTTGTCCTGAATTTAATTTTATCTCTTTGGAATATCATTTCAGCTCCTTGTCATGTAACTTATTTCTTATGTAGTTTTCTGACGCATTTATCAGTAACCACTCTTTCAGAAATCTGCCTGATTTGCCCTCACTTTTCCAGCTGAGTTAGTTGACCTCTGAATGTTCTTCCTTAATCAGCCTGTGAAATCTTTGAATGCATCCGCTACTGTTCCTCACATTCATTTAGTTACTTGCTTACATGCCTGTCTCCCCACCTCTAGACCTTATTTCTTGAGGACAGGCACCATATCTTATTTTTTCATGATATTCTTCTATTGGGAGATGTACAACAAATATTTACTGAATTAAACTGGGTTCTCTTTCATTCTTTGGGTAGTCAATTGTTGCTCACTAATTAGAAGCTTAGCTAGAAATAGAAACTTAAGTAGAAATTTAGCTTGTTTAGTTAAAACTTGGCCAAGAAGGGTTTCTTTCTCCATTTCCTCCATCTTATCCCTTTATGTAACGTAGATATGCTGATGACTCCAAATTCTTTTATCTAGCCTAGACTTCTACTCTGAAATCTAGGCTCCAGGCTTAGCTGCTTGATTGACATCATTTGGGTATCTGGTAGTTAACAAACTGAATTCTGAATCTTCCTTGCCAATCTACTCCTCCTAATATCTCTCCTTTCTCAGGAAATGGCAGCTCTATCCTTCAGTTGCTCAGGTCAGAAACCTTGGAATTATCCTGAACTACTGTAACCCATCAGGTCATCCTATTGGCTGTGCCTTCAAAACTCATCCAGACTCAAATCACTTGTCATCACTGCAGCCCCCTTGTACAAGCTACCATCTTTAATGTCTTTTTCCAGTGGTTTTAGCTTCCACGGATGATTCTCTAGTAAATCAGTTGTTATCGGTAGTTGATGATTATAAATTTATGATTGTGTATTTATATCACTTTTTTTCATTTTTGTTTTAGAAATTTTGTTAGCTGAAATTCTCTGTTTAAAAAGAAATTCTGTTTAAAAAAACAAAAACAATCTCTGTTCTTCACATACCTTTAAAAACTTAGTTTTTCTTTGTACTCATGGATTTTTTGTTGTTGTTGTTTTTCAGTGTATTATAAGCCATTCCTGTCATTATTTATTTTGATGTTAAAATTGGCTGACTCTTAGCCAGTAGGAGTCTTTCATACTAGCTTCTGTATCCTTTTGACATGTCCCCACTTGATTTTGAATATTTCCTTATTTATGAAGTAATATGATACTCTCAGTTCATACTATACTTTTCCTTTTCCTACCCCAGTCCTATAATCAACCATCTCTCCAAGGAGCCCTGGTTCCTTTTATTGGAGAAATTTCTTCCAGTCTGTTTCATTAGGCAGAGCTAGAAACCTGTGTTTCTGTTTGTTTGTTTGTTTTTAATCTTGAATTCATATTGATACCTTTTAATTCCAGTCCAACATCACGGGCCTCTTCCCTTCTTCCTCTGCTCCATATTTGTATTGCCTTTCTCCAATAATGAAACCCTAGTTGCCAATGACATCAGCATACCCACGCAGTTTGCTCAGTTCTTTGATAAATACAGAATAGCTTCAGAATTGCTATACCAATATCAATACTAGCTATGAACTTACTAAATATACAGTTTGTTTTTTTTTTACAGTCCTCTGACCTTCAAATATATTCAAGAGGGGGTAGTCAGAGTAATATGTTCAAAAACTCTTAGGATAATTTTTTCTTTCTATATAGCTACAGTGCTATTAGAAGTATAGTTAGTCAAATTTTTCATTTTTGTTCAGTTTCAGGGATTTCCCATCTTACTGATTTAATTTTATTTTTTCAATATCAATATTTATCAGTCTCATAGAATTTATATGAGATTAACCAGGCCCTTTAGAAGTCATTATAGCATCGTTGTTTTATTACTTTTTAAAATAGTAACCTAGGAAAGGGATCAGTCAGAGCCTTGATTTAAATTGTATTCTGGATTGTTAGTTCAGAAACCTGGATCCATCTAAGCCTAGAACATTCCATTTGTAGAGTTTAAAGCCTCCTTGGCCTTCGTCCTTTCCTCATTCGTGGAGCACATGGCTTGTATGGTGCTCACCACGTGCTGAGCTCCACGGTCACAGGCTTGAATGTGATCGTCTTTGCCTCCAGACTTACATGAGCAGACAGGGAGCAGTTCATCCAGGTACATAGAAGGTGATGATACGAGTTACTCAGGATTCCCTGGAGGAATGCCTCCTCAGAGGGTGTTCTGCAGCGTGTGTGGGTGTGGGTGTGGGTGTGGGTGTGTAGGTGTGTAGGGCTGGGGGAAGTGCACCTTTCCTTTGAGCTCACCTCCTGGCTAGGTAGTCTCAACTTCTGTTTTTAACAGAATGCTCGTGGCATTTGAAAGATGCATTTTCTGCTCATGGCATTTGAAAGATGCATTTTCAAAGCAGAGACCAGAGAGCTAGGTATCCATTTCAGGCACCTTAGTAAGAACAAATCACACCAGATATATCTCAGTGTTTTCTTTGGCAGGATTTCTGGGACGGTGTAGTACTGAGATGTTGGAGCTCTCTGGTTTGGTACTTAGGGGTTAACAGTATTTCTCCTGTTGGTGATGTCAACCTGGAGGGATATCTCTAGCCTCAGGGATCTTTCTGCAGCTCCTGCAGTGTATTTTATCATTGTCTTCAATGGATGTTTTATCAAATTTGCGGTGACACGGAGTGATAGATAACAAATAATTCAAGTTCAAATTCATTTTGAAAAGCTGAGGCAAAGAGCTACATTCTTTTTTAATATAAAATTTATTTATTAGTTTTGATTTTTAAAATTCAGAAATATTTTTCAGCATCCATATCTCCATCAAAACAAAGGGCTGACTTTCTTTTTGTTGTCATGTCTCTTTTTCTAAAAAATTATTTTTAATTGAAGGGTAATTGCTTCACAATATTGTGTTGGTTTCTGCTATACACCAACATGAACATCAATAGGAATACATGTGTCGCCTTCCTCCTGGCCCTCCCACCCCCTCTCACCCCTCCAGGTTGTCACAGAGCTCCAGTTTGAGCTCCCTGAGTCATAGAGCACATTCCCACTGGCTATCTGTTTTACACGTGGTTTATATGTTTCCATGTTACTCTCTCCATTCGTCCCACCCTCTCTTAGGGCTAACCGCTTAGGCAATGCTATTTTTAAAAGCTGAATGCCTCCAGAAAACAAATTACTACAAGTACAGAGTGGGAGGGCTATGCAGGTGAAGAAATCTAGAAGTTTTCGTTAATAATGGACTCAACATGAACCAACAATGTGATGTGAGAGCCAAACAAGTAATTGCACATTAGGCTCCCTTAGTAGAAGGGTAGTATTTAAGACCAGACAGCGGTCTCACTCTTGCACCAGGAAAACTGTGTACCCTGCTTTGCACCACCATTGTAGAGAATTAAAAACCAACTTGAATGTGTTCAGAGCAGAATGGTGACCGAACCCGAACCTTCCTCAAAGTGAGGTAGTCACTGATCATGAGAATACTTATAGCCTGGCAAATTTGGTTGTCTTCAAATATTTGGATGGCTGTCATAGGAGAGAAGGATGAGATATGTCCTGTCTGTCCCAAGAAGATGCGATAAAAAGCCCTGGGTGGAGCCCTGGGGGAGAGAGGGTTCAGTTGTTACTAAGAGTCAGAGCTGCCTAAGGATGGAATGTATAGCCTCAGGATAAAGTTCATTATCATTGGCCTGGTTCAAAAATAAGCTAAAATACTACAGGACAAGGAAGCTACCTTATGTTAAGATGCTTAATGAGAAGTAGATCCCTTTTTTATACCTTTCAAGAGTTTTTTCTTAATAAATTGTACTTTATAATAAGGGAAAAATCAAGATTTGATTATAGGGAAGTTATTTTCTGGCAAATTTCTAAAAGTAATAGAAATTAATTGCTTGCAGAACATTTTATCTAAGTACAAAAGTATATGATTTATTTCAGATACTTTGTGTTTTAGTCTGCATAGGCTGAACAATACAAAGCTATCACATGGGAGGGTTTTTAGCAGGTTTAAAGTACTATCATTTTTCCAGATTGCTGGCTGATGTTATCCTCAACCATGTTAGAAATTTTGGTGTTTCTCCCTTCCTCCTTTTGCTTACATCATAATATGTAGATGGTACAATATGTTGGTTAACCTCAGTCTGACACTTGTATCGCATTTTCTCTTTTGCCCCATCAGTGTCTGGGATGTAAATTAACCAGTAAAGTGACAATAAGAAATCAGACAGAGAAAATTTCCCATTTCTACTGACTTGTAATTCTCCTAATTTTGTAGGGGTTTTCCACAGGAAATCACAGAAGAATAGCTGAATTGCTTTATCTTATGTACTTTTCTTCTGAAGGAGCAGTTAATTGTCTTCTTCACAGACTGGTCTAAATTCTCGTGCCCGACAGCTGTGTTTACTATAGTACAAATTAAATTCTCTGCTAAATGATGTCTCTAAGTACTTTCAATCATTAAGAGCCAAATTATTTAGTTACTTCTCTACCCAGTGGATTTCAGTGAAGGCGATACGATGGGTTTTCTAAGCAAGAAAAATATAACATGAAGATAATTATATGCCTTTAAACAGAAAGAAATCAGTGATATTTAATTCCAAGTAAATTTGAATATCACAGAGTCAGAGGATACTCTTAATTATCTCAAATTAGGTTTGTATCAGAGACAATGTGCTGAGAGACTTTAGGCTATTTTAAAAGACTGTTTAAAACTTATATTAATAGTTTTTGTCTTCAAAGAATATATCCCCCAATTGAAATCTTTACTTTGCACTTACTTCAGCCATACCTTACATGTTATCTAATCCTCCGAGTTATTTTTATGTAGTTTGTAAGAATTAAAAAAAAATTTTTTTTGTAAAAATTTTCATCCTTTGTTTGGCTTGTATATTTCTCTCCCACCCCCTGCTTGTGTAGTCAAAGCATTTTTGACCTCTCCTCAGAAAAGTCAGCCCTTTATTATCAGAATTTAACTACCCAGGGCAGTGCCCTCCTTGGATTTACTGAAACTAAATGCTTTGGTTACTCAATTTCAGTTTTACTGAGAAAAGTTGAAATCTTTGCCTAACATAAAGGTTTTTCTTTGTCTCTAAATTTTGATTTTCCATGCTATCAGAGGCCCCATTACAACAGGTAAATTGAGTGTTGATTGTATGTTTTCTCAGTTTGTAATTGTGTTAAATGTATCTAAAATGTTCACAGTTTTTAAAATTAAGCTTACCATTAGGATCCTTCCAACTCAGAAATTCTGTGGTTTTAAGCTTTTGTTTTTTTTGAAATATGTTTGAAATATTTCAGTTTGAAAATGTGATCTTTGCTTGTCGTCCTGTGTGTCCTCTCTCTCTCTATATATATGTATATATATATACGACTAGGAATCATAGAATTTTAGAGCTGGAAGATGTATTAGATGTTATCTTGTGATTCTACACATGAAGAATTTAGAAGCCCAAAGAGGATCAGGGACTTAACACAAGGTCACAGCAGTCACTGGCTGCTGGAACTCTGGCCACTTACTGGAGCACTAAAAATTAACTCACGTGTTTTTAATCTGAAAATGTTCAGACTTCTGGAGAATATTCTTCTACAAGTTTAAGAATATAAGGTATTCTTTTGCAAACTTAAGAATGTTGAGGCATTTATATTAAGCACAATTAGTTATTAAATTCTATAAGCGGTACCGTCATGCCTGTTGTAGTCTCCAAACCTGGAATAGCACTTGAAAATAAATTACAAGTTGGGGAAGGTTAAAGCATCTGGATTTTACACTCCTGGGGTATTTTTCAGTGACACAGAAGCATAAACTGATGCTGCCAAGCTAGGCCTGTTTTCAGGTGGAAGGAATTGCTGATGGGGAAAGCTCCCCATGTGCAGCTGCCCTGGCAGTTGAGCTGGGATGATGAATATGAGATCAGCTCTCCAGGTTACCTGGGACCTGTGGCCAAGACAGCACTTCCCCTCCTCCCGGCCTTACGTCCAATTTACCCGGAACCAGCCCCTGATGGTTGTCTTCTGCCCATCCTGCTGCCTTGGCCAAACCCCAGCACCATTGTTCAATTGTATGTCAGGGTTAAATCCTCACTGAGAATTGAATGTATAAAAACGAAAGATGTTTTTGGGTTTCCCATGTAGGGCAGTGGTAAAGAATCTGCCTCCCGGTGCAGGAGACACAAAAGACATGGGTTTGGTCCCAGAGTCAGGAGCATCCCTACCCACTTCAGTATTCTTGGCTGTCCATGGGAAGTCCCATGGTCCCGAGGACAGAGGAGCCTGGCGGCCTATAGCCCATAGGGTTGCAAAAGAGTCAGACACAACTGAGTGTTCGCAACACACACAGAGAGATGTGTTAGCACCTGTGAAGCCAGTCTGTCTGCATGTGGAAGTTAGTTTTCTCAGTGGAGTACAAGTACTTCAAAAAATAATCCTCTTAGAAATAAAAATATTGCCAGGGTTAGGTCTTCCTAATTGTGGTTTCAAGCCATGAAGTCAGAAGAATTTCCAAGTTAATTGACTCTATGCACTCACTATTTGCTAGGGATTTTTAGAAACTTCTCAGGGTAATTCCTCACAGTTGTTGTAGAGAGATGAACTGTGTCATGTGGCTATAACCCTTCAACAGATCTTAAGGCAATATGGCCTGGTGGGCTGTGCTGTCAGCGTATGGCCTGGGAGGTGTTAACCACTTGGCGTTCCCTCTTCCTCAGAGTAGCCTGGAGCCAGTGATGTATTCAGTCATGAATTCTTTGAGCAAATACTGATTAGTTTCATCCTGGGGGTTGGGGAAATGGAAGAACTTGACAATGCCTTGATCCTAAAAAACCAGTCAGTTTAATGAAGGAACTAAGACAATGGCCTGCTGCTGCTGCTAAGTCGCTTCAGTCGTGTCCGACTCTGTACGACCCCATAGACGGCAGCCCACCAGGCTCCCCCGTCCCTGGGTTTCTCCAGGCAAGAACACTGGAGTGGGTTGCCATTTCCTTCTCCAGTGCATGAAAGTGAAAAGTGAAAGTGAAGTCTCTCAGTCGTGTTCGACTCTTAGTGACCCCATGGACTGCAGCCCACCAGGCTCCTCCGTCCATGGGATTTTCCAGGCAAGAGTACTGGAGTGGGGTGCCATTGCCTTCTCCGAGATATGGCCTTAAATATCTGAAATATGATGATGATGTTTGTTTTACTCACCATTATAGAACAGCACCGGCAGCTGCCATGTAGGAATTGCCGAATAAAGCAGTATTTTTCAGTTGAAAGAGTGAATGACCTCATAGCCTTAAGGTAGAAAAGCCAGCTGGTTGGAGTGGACAGAGAAGACTTCAAAGCAGAGATTACATTTAGGGTGGGATCCTGAGGGAAAGGTAGAAATTTGAAAACATGAATCTAACTAGGGAAAATAGCAGAGGCAGAAAATTGAGTGGCAGAGGCTCAAAAATAGACTTCCATCTCTGAAGTTGGAAGGGAATAGTGAATAATTCTGCTGGAATGAAGAGTACATGAAAGAGAAAGATGGGAATGAGGCTAGAGGTAAGATTGGACCAAATTGTGCAAGGCTCAGGAATTTAAACCACGTTTTGTAGAAAATGGGGAAATTGTATAAGTTTTAATATAGAAATGATTTGCTATAATGAGCATTGTGCTTTAGGAATATAAATCTGGTAGAAGTCTGCTGAGGGGTTGGAAGGGAAAGGCACAGTGACACCACATGGGAAGAACTGCAGTGATTCCTCATGAGTTAAACTGGTTCAGGCTGAGATAGATAAACTAGAGCAATGAGGATAGAGAGAAGGGGCAGAAACTAGAGATGAAGGTGCCACCTGGCTGAATTAGTTAATTCAGTACCTGATTAAATGTAGAAGACAACAGATGATAGGAAAATTTTGGTGCAGTTGCTTAGAAGGTGGTGGTTTCACTTAATAGGAGATGGAGTAAGTTTCAGAAGGAAGGCCATTCATGGGTCTTCAGTTGTGGTCAAATTGATTATAAGTTATGGACAGGAAGATGCCCTGCAAGCAGCTGGAAATGTTATAGGTGTTGAAAAAGGAAGGACCCATGAGATTTAAATTGAGGAGTCATCTGCATGGAGTAGATAACTAAATCTAGGAGACTAACATGACCATGTGAAGAGAGTGATTATGGTAAAGATTAGAGATGGACCAAGGGCTGATCTCTGGCAAATCTCATTTTGAAGAGGAAGAGTGCTTTAACAGAAGTGTCTAATGCAGTGAGAAGGGAACATTTTGAGGAGGGAAGGTAACCCATCCTAGGCTTCAGAGAGGTCTAGTGGTATGAAGAACAAGAAATGGCTGATGAGTTTGGAAACATGGAGTAAATCATGACCTTTAGGCATTTATTTGAGGCAAAGAAGAATTAATTAAATTGCAAAGGTACTACTACTATGTGGGAGACCTGGGTTCAATCCGTGGGTTGGGAAGATTCTCTGGAGAAGGAAATGGTAACCCACTCCAGTACTCTTGCCTGGAAAATCCCATGGACAGAGGAGCCTGGTAGGCTACAGTCCATGGGGTTGCAAAGAGTCAGAAATGACTGAGCGACTTCACTTTCACTTTTCAAAGGTACTGCAGATTAAGAACATTTCCTGTTGAATTATGGAGACAATCAAATGAAAGAATGGTTCTGTATTTCTTGCTGTAGGGCCTGGCCCATAAATTTCAGTAAATGTTAGCCTGTGCAGTTGTCATCATCATTATCAGGAAATGCATTGTTCAGAATTAAGCGAGAAGAAAGTGTATGGTTTGTGGACTAAGAGTAAGGGTCCTTTGGAGAGGGAAGAAGAAGCGTGATTTAAGGAGATCTTGAGTAAGTATGGTGTTAAGTGCAAAAGCAGAGTGGTAAAACCTAGAAAAGGGAACAAACCTACATTTCTCTGAATTGGGAGCAGATATGGAAAGTAATAGGGACATTTTGCTCCTGGGTGACAGACAGTAATGAGAAGAGAGGTTGGAGAGCCTGACAGGCAATGCTGTCTACCTTCTTGTTAAATTCAGAGGAAGTCTCCACTGCAGATGTCTGCTTATGGCATGAAGGGACTAAATCAGAGTCACCATCATATGCTTTGCATCTGCTGTGAATCAAGTGCTGCATTAGATGCTGTAAACTGCTTCCTTTAATCCTTGTGAAAAATCAGACATTAGGGATTTGTATTCACGTTTTACAGATAAGAAAACACATCAAAAGGTCAAGTAACATACCCAGGATGGCATAGGTAGGAGAGGAGGGAGCCAGGATTCAGAGCCCCATTCTTCAGACTCCAGAGCCTGTGCTCTTTATTGAAAGGGAGCCCACCGGTTTGCTATCTTGTAGATGCAGACCTGCACTGCTTCACGGTAAGGTTCTGTGGGCTGGTTATTCCTGTCAGTCACCACAGTGAGTATCAAAAAAGGCCCTTCTTATTTGGGGGGTGCGTGACTGTGAAACTGGGGTGGACCAGACATGTGAATTCTGGATCCCTGAGTGCCATAGTACAGCGCGGAATAGAGCGTGTGAGTTAGGACTCCTCGGTGCACCAGCAGAGCGCCTTACAGGCCCCAGCAGTTAGGATGGGAGGAGGGATGTCCAGGAGGAGGTTTGGACTGTAAGAGGAGCGCTGCTACCTTGGTTTTCCAACAAGAGGATCAAAGAATTACCTTCCCTTCTCTTTCCCACAGCTGCCCGTCCCTGTCCCTCAGCAGTTGAAGTCCTCTGACCACGCTGCAGGCCCAGAGCCCACACCCCAACACCCTTCTGTCTACTCAGGTTAATGTTCTGTCCTGATGTAAATAACCCCATTCTCATTTAAGTAGCCTATTGAGAGGGTGCACCAGAATAGTTTCCCAATTTCCATCTGTCACCTAACACAACTCTTGTTTTAATATCTCGCCATCCATAGATAACATTTTAGTGCTCTTATTTAATCATACATTCACTAAAGAATTATTTATTGAATGCCCACAATATAATAAATGCTATTGTGGGCACTGGGGATGTGGCACAGAGAAACCGTTGTCCCCGCTCTTACACGGCCTCTGTTCTAATGGGGAAGTTAGGCAGCAGTCGCGCAAGATGTGTAGTATATTAAATGGTGATTAGACGGAAAAGTGAAACAGGGGAAGCAGCGAGGAATTCAGGAATGGGAGTGATGGAAGTTTAGATAATGGTAGGGTGGGCCATGGAAGCTTGCCAGAGAACGGCATTTCTGCAAATCCTGAAAAGCGAGAGACCATGAAAGTATCCAGGGAGGGAGTGTTCCAGGCAGAGGAGACGGCGCGTGCAGAAGCTCTCAGGTGGACGCTGCGCTGGCAGCAGGTTATGGACTGCCCAGAAGCAGTAACAAATGAGAGCAACAAGGAAGTGGGTTCACATGGCCCAAGGGCTGCGTGGTATTGTAAAGACTGGGCTTTTCAGATGGAACGCCTTTAGAGGGTCTGGGCCTTTTTTTTTTTTTTTTTTTAAGTTCTTACCATGGAAAAATTTAATCACGTATACAAAAAATGCTGTAATGAGTCCCGTTGACGATTCATTCAGCTTCAACAGCTTTCACTTTTGGAGAACTTTGAGCCGAGGTGTGTCAGGATTTGGCATGACCTGACTTGAACAGGATCACCCAGAAGAACAGGCCATGGGGAAGTGGGGGAGGCACAGGAAACATAGGAGCAAAAACTTAGGAAACTAATCATAGTGGATAGTACTTCATGAAACCAGGGAATAGTGATGGAGACAGTAAGAAGTGGTTAGTTTGGGGATATCTTTTAAAGATCTAACTAGATGCCATGTATTTTATGCTTTGTTCAAAAAAAGAATTTGACAATGTACATAATGCAGCAACAAGGGTAAGGAGATGTAGAAAAGAAATGATACCAAAATACTACTATTTTAAATTGTATTTCGTATTTAAGAATAAACCAAATTTATAAGCCAGGTTCCCCAAAAAACTGGCCTATAAATGAAAACACATTTGAGACACAGTTCATCCATAAATTACAAATTTTCTTTTCTTCCCATATTATTTTGTAACCATGGATAATTGGGCTATGAAAAGGGTAAACATTTATTTGTAATTTATTAATGAGGTAGTGACACCTATTGAGGTGCAAATCCCCAACAATTTCTGGAGTTAGCAAGTGTCTTGATTTACTGAAAGAAGTATGATTTATAAACAACTATATTTAATGTAATGAAACTGAAATTTCAGATAAAACAAACAAGAAACCAGAGGTCAAAATATGACCCAAAAAAACCCCCTCAAACTTTCTGAGTTTTGAATAGTGATTTTATTCTACTTCCCTTTGTAGTTGATGAAGCCCTCTTTGCCCATTTTGTTGTGTTTAATGGCCCAGTTTGCCCTTCTAATCTCAGGCAAACATCTAAGGGATGTGTGCTGGTCAAACAAGTAGGGCAAATAAAAAAGGTGAACAAATGTGAATGAACCAATGCAAATCCAGGAGCAGTACTCAAAAAACAACCGTGTCATCAACAGTGAGTGGGGCAGAGAGGGTATTTTCACATCATTTAGTCTTATAAGAACACTACACCTACATTCGGAAGAATCAGGATGAATTCCAAGTCTGGGTCTTGACTCTCTGACCTTAGGTCACTCGTTAATCTGTCTAAATTTCTGTTTTCATAGCTGCAAAATGGGGATGATAGTGTCAAGTCTGTCTACTTCACAAGGTCTTTTGGGAAATCCAGGAAAGAAGCAGCCCCTTTTTATAAAAAAAGAGAAATTGGTGCTTCCACGGCACCTGCCATATGCCAGACCCTGTGTGGCTCTCACAAGAGGCCTCTGAGGGAGGTCCCATTGTTGGCCCATTTGTAGGTGTGGTGCCTTCAGCTCAGAGAGGTTATTTAACCTGAGTAAGCGCACACAGCTGGAAGAAGAAAGAGCTGGGATTTGGTCCCAGATTGGATCAATGTGAAACCCCCTGGCTTAAAAAGAAGGAACTAACTTTACTAAACATCTTCCTACTCTATGCCAGAAACTATTAGACATGGTTCTGTACTATCTTATTTGATGAAGTTTATTCTGTACTTCCTCTGTAATCAACATATAATAAGTGATAAGGAACAATAAAATCTGACTATTTTGCATTACTAAGAGGAGGTATGTTATGAAAACAATATTCTTTTCTTTCCTCCTCCTGTTCTTCTTCTTCCTCTCCCCTTCCCTTGCCCTCCTTCTCCTTTTTCTTGTTTATAATTTGACTTGCATTCGAGCAGAGGAGAATCAGTACGTGGTTTAGTAATGTCTGTGGCATGGTTTTGTTTATGAATAAGGCTTACAAGGGGACAAGTGCACCTCTGCCACCTCACAGCTGTCTCTGAGACCTTCTTTCCCACAGTACACACCAACAGAACCAAACAGGTTTTTCAGGGATGACTGTTGTGTAGCAACACTGAGCTACCCCAAGGAGAGCTGGAAATCACTGGGCTCACCGGACATATGCAGAAGAAAAAGCGATTAAGCCAAGTGGAAGCCAGTGTAATGGAAGATGGGAATGGACTTTAGAAGTGGACAGATCCAAGTTTAAAGGCTGCCCGGTCACCCCAGTTACAGGAAGGGTGGCAGTTTACGTCCCCTCAATGGGCCTCTGTTCCCGCGGCTGTGGAGTGTGGTAGCAGTACTGACCCCACGGAGCTGAAGACTGGACAGGTTAACAAGTGCCCTTCACTTCAGTAAAAACAGAAAGTGAGGAAATACAGATGTATGTGCCCTGGGGACACACAAGAGAGGTAAAACAGAAGTTCTTCAGTTGCCAGTAGGTTTTACCATCTTCTTATTGCAGTGAGCGATGTTTTCCTGCCCCATTCCATCACATTCCCCAAGGAAGCGGCAGTAGTGGAGTCTTGTGGGCTAACGTGGTGGAGTGTCATGGGAGATTCAGATTTCGGCTGGACCTTTGAAGAATGGGTGGTTCTAGAGAGAGAAGAGAAGAGAAGGAAGGGACATCCCGGGTGATAGGAGGCACGTGAAGGAAGCCCTGAGGAGTGGTAATAATTATGACTGAGGTGACGGGTGAGGCTCTCTTCACAGAGCTTTCCTATGTGCTGTCCTTCCTGCCAGGAATACTCTTCTCAACCTCTGACCACCTCATCCCTTGTTACATTCTTCCTCTTCTTTCAGAGTTTGGCCCTCACTACTCCCTCAGGAAGCTTTTTCTGTCTTGACCAGATCAAATCTCTATTCCTTTGGAAGTGTTTCATAGTTATGCATTTACCTTTATTTGTGAGAGTTTTTAATTTGTATCCGTCCTACTCTTTAATTTCCATAAGAACAGGGGTTGTGTCTGTTTTTTTACTCAACTGTGTATCTTCCACTCCCTGACCTACTGCAGTACATGGAACATAAAAGAGGCTTAATAAGTGCTCTCTGAAACAATGTGTACATTTTGGCTGTTGGTGAGGTAATAGCCTGGATAGGGGATGGGGTTTATATTTGAGATTGCTAATCCTGTTAGGTGCCAAGCTCTTAACTCCTTTAATCCCTAAAAAACACTTCTATGAAATCAGGTGTATTGTTACTTTCCTTTTAAAGATGGAGACGCTGATGTCCAGAGACCTTAACCATCCTTTCCCACTGGCCCAGTTAAGTGACAGCAGAGGGATTTTGAGCCCGCACCCTTGCCTCAGAGCTCTTGGATTTAACCACATTGCTCTGCTGCTTTAGCAGTAGAGGCCAAAGTTAGATCCATGAGACAAGTCAGGGTAGATTTCTCTCTTAAAAGTGTGGATTTTTCTTCTTCCTCCTCTCCCTCAAGTATCATCATTAGCATCACTTCATGAGAAAAACTCGGCAGAAAAGAACTGCATCATGTGTCACGTCTCACATTCATGTTGACTCTACATTCTGCCAAAGTGATATGTCCAAATTAACTCAGTACATAAACTGCACCTTTTAAAATCTGATTCTTAGAAACTTCTAGACCACTTATCTTAATCACCTTTAAAGAACCAGTATGTACTTTTCCAGAGCATGGCAGAGTTGGTTGCTTTAAATAAAAGGAGGTGATTTGACTAAGTCTGGTATTATCTGAGACCCTTGGTTTCTGTTTCTTACTCAAAAAGCAGATCTAGCCTGTGGCCATCAGTATGTATTGAGTCATAAAGCTTCCGGAAGAAAGGCTTGATTTCATCAAGGAAACCAAGGACTCCTGAGTACCTCCAAGAATGATAGCTGTTACTACAATAACGTAGTTATTACTTTAAAGAAGTCCAGTAAAATGTGTCCCTCTGGGAAAAAAAGACTTAGCCTAGAAATAGAAGTAGCCTGAATTGGTCATTTACTCAAGCCACCTGCCTTTAAACAGAATTTTTAAAAAATCACCTCACAGCAGTTGTACTATTTAAAGATCTCAGGGTAGAGGAATACATCACAGTAGTAAGATAGTGGTTAGCACTTGGGTACTGCTATTACATACTAGGCAGAGGTCTTAAAGATTTTTATACGTGTCAATGTATTTAATCCTCATAGCAAACCTATGAGGTTCAGTTATTATCCTCATTTTACAGATGAGGAGCTGGATGCTGCCCAAAGTCACAGGGCTTGCAGATCGTGGCGCTGTCTTCAAACCTAGCTAGTCTGTTCATCAAGTACCTGCTCTTACACTGTCCCCTGGAAGCTGAATGTCACCTTTGTCTCCTTTTCTCTAATTGAACGCTTAATTTGTATTTAAGCCAGTAGTGTTTATTAAAAGCCTGCTATACTCAGACTCTTTCAAAAATAACCCACTCTTTCTGGCAGATACAGGTGCTTTCTATAAACTTAATTTTCAAAGGAACGACCATGCAAAGAAGTAACAGACTGAATAAAAATAATCAGATTCTCCACAGAACAAATGAATTTCTGAGTCAGTTGCAAATAGCGCTCAGTCATTGTGGCATTTTATGAAGTATTCCCTCCCCTAAGATAGAATTCCATTGTCTTCATGTGCCATACCGTCTGAAAATAGTATTTTTCGTGTGTCCCCACACTTCAGCTTTCTTCTTTCAGTCCGTGTTTTGGAAAGTCCACAAAACCCAGGGCCCGCGCTGCCGTTGCCTTGTGGTCTGTGTAAAAAACCAGATGATGCCATGCTGGCTTGAACTCTTTCAAATGGATCAAACAGCGCATTAGTCATTGGCAAATTTTTCAGGCCCTTTACCTCAGAGACTACCCAGTTCCTCATTCTTGCCACCCTTCAATTATGAAGTAATAGCAAGAAAAAGATGTGAGTACTTTTCGAGGACACCTCCCACCGTTTTCCTTCAGTGCCCGTGACTGATTCCTTCATTGTGGTAATGTTGAAGGGCCCAGACATCCAAAGTGATTGGGCTTTTTTAAAAAAGTTTTAAATTATGAGAGTATGATAACGCTTTTACAGGAGACTTGGAAAATCCACAGCAAAGTTACATGTAGTTCACCTATATACTACAATTCTTTTTTAAGTAGATAAATTAAGATTTTTAGTTGGAGTTTTAATAGCAAAACTCTCAAAAATTAATAGAATGAATATACAGAGAAGTAGAAGGTTATAGTAGGCCTGAAAAGCACTATGAATTCAAGATAATTAAGATTTTTTATACGACTTTCACACAACAGTAGGATACAAATTCTATTCAAGTTCCCATAGACTATAAACTAGGACACCTGGGAACACAACCAGAGACATAAGACCAAGTGCAAACAGTTGATGGCCTAATGGTATTGAAATCATACAGAGTCTGTTCTTTTATCACTGTGTGATTATATTAGAAATGAATATCAAAAGATATTTGAAAATAACCCACATGTTTTCTAGTGCAATATGACTTTTACCAAGAAAGATCTTTGACTTAGCTATTGAAAGCCTCAATAAAGTTAAAAGATGGAAAAAACACAGAGGGTGATTGCAGAGATGAAAGCATTTAAATGAGAAATTAATATCAAAATGAGAAATTTATGTCAAAGATATGTTTAAAATCCCATATATTTGGAAATGAAATGTCCACTTTTAAATGATGGATGTATCTAAGCAGCTAAAACAAGGAAAAAGAAAGTATTTGTAATAGAATAAAAATGAAAAGAGAATTCACCAGGATTCGTTGCATGCAGCTGAAGCTGCTCAATGCAGTTAAATACAATGTGGAGTCTTGAATAAGGTATGAAAACAAATAATGGACACTAGCATAAAATTTTGTGAAATTTGAACAAAATTTGTACTTTAGATTGAGGGCAGGAGGAAAAAGGGCAATAGAGGTTGAGATGGTTGGGTGATATCACTGACTCAGTGGACATGGGGTTTGAGCAAACTCCAGAAGATAGTGAAGAACAGCAAAGCCCGGCCTGCTGCAGTCCATGGGGTTGCAAAGAAACAACAAAAGTTAATAATACTGTATCACATGTTCATTTCATTTTTTCTTAACAACATAGTATTTCTTTATATTCTCAGAATTGGATTAGAAATTTTAAGCCACATTCAAATTTTTATAAGACCCGTAAGATAATAAACTTTCCAGACTTTTAGCAGTAATACTAGATGCTAACATACATGGAAGTTTATTGAAGTTTTGAGTGAATATAAATTAGAATGTGTCGTTCTATTTGAACTAAGTTGTGATTGGGTTTTAATTGCTAGATTCCTTCTGTGTCCTGCTTAAGTGGCAAGCCTACCCAAGTGATTTCACCCAAGTGAAGCGTTTCATCACGCCTTACACTGTTGCATTCCTGTGCTCCGTGCACTTAAGTGAAATTACATAGTCTATTTAATGTCACTGTTCATTTACTGCTGAAGAAGTCCCTGTGGAATATGTCATCATAACAAAGGTTGATTTCAGATGTCGATACCAAGACACAGAACTGGCATCAGCAACCCAGGGAGTGTGTAGGGACAGCAGCCAACTTTGGAGCAAACCCAGAACTCCTCATTCCCTGTACTGCCCCCAGGGCAAAGGCTATCTACCTGTTATAAGCACTGAGTTCATAATTGGCTTTATGCCCAGGGGGTTTATTTAAGTGCTTACCTGTTTAAGAAATTATTTATTTTGTGCTTCAAGGGGGTCAAAACCTAATTAATCCTAAACATGCTTTGTGATTTGCTTGCTCTGCAAGGACTGGAGGCCATTCTCACAGATCGCCTTGCTTCTTGGAAAGGGTTGAAAAGCAAGATTTGCAACACTTCTGAGCCAGGGTTCAGGCAGAGAGGCCCTGTATTTCCAGTGGAGCTACACTACAGACACACAGGGAGTCTGTCCTTTGCTTAGAAAGGGAACTTCTTTCTCCCAGAAGCATCTGGGGCATAACCCCAGCTCTAATCAACTTTTCCTCAACCCTGCAATGGAAGATTGGATTGGGTAAAAAATCCATACTGAAAAAATCCTAACAAAATCATGCCTCAGTGGAATGTAAATCTATGAGATGGTATTTATAGTAGAAATAGATGAGTTGAAGGGGATTTGGTCCTTTTCCAAGAAATTTTACTGGCAAGTATAGGTTCTTCCTCAAGTTTATATCAGAAAGACATCCATCAAGGATCCATGGCCACATGAGATTTGTGTCTACTTAGTTTTTCTTCTGAGCTAAGGGCTGCTTGTGCTGATTAAAATACTTCCAATGACTGCATAGTTGGGAAATCCTCAATTTCAGTCATATGCTTCCTCAAAAGGAATAATACGAGTTAGATAGAGTGACCAACTCTTCTCAATGTTAGACTGAAAGTCTTGCACCCCAGGAAACTTCCTTAGTCCCAGGCATACCAGGATGGCTGCTCACCCTTTGAGGAGATAGAGTGAATTTCCAACAGTTTAGGTGAATTTATCCCAGGATTCTGACTTATAATATTCAAGAAGGTAAAAATAAAGTCATTGATGTTTTCTGTTAGTATGATTTTAGTGTTGGGGTTTTCTTAAGGAAAGAATCTGTGATCTACTGTAGGAGGCTGGAGGACCAGCTAGAGGAGAGATGGTGTCCAAGCTCTTGTTACTTAAAATGTCATTATCTCCATGGGATTTCCTTTCTATTACTGTTGTCATCATTTTAAAGGTATAAGAATTAAAATATAAATTACTTTAAATGGAGAAATCTGATTTTATAAAATAAGAGCTTAAACAGGTATTGGATCTAAGGATTTGTACTTGGGTAGTACACTTTTTAAAATTAAACAGATCACTGCAGGCCATGGGCTTGGGTGTCCATGGCCAATCCTTGTGGCCAGGTCCCTGGACAAGACTCTCTCTCCTGCCTAATCTCATGGCAGATTAGAAAGGATTCTTTCCACTCACCTCTTACCTTCTCTTGATTTCCATCAGTCAGTCAATCCCAGTACCCTTTTCACTAATCTTGTGCTCAGCATTTATGACCTAAAATGCAGTGTGGTTGCAGATGAAAATGTGTTCTTGGTTAATAGGAAGAGGGTGCTTAATGGCTACACAGCATCCTCCGAGATGTGCTCTTCCTTCCAACTTTAACAAGATGTATGTATTTTAAATGGTCTGCTTCTTGAAGAGCATCTTTTACACCTGAAACAAATACCACTAGTGTTTTATTCCCATCCCATCATTTGTTCATCACATATTTTTTCACAACCAAGCTGTGGCTGTATACGTACAGATAGGCCTGATTTGATATCATACTTTTTCTACTTACTAGCTTGTCTTAAGCGCTTTCCCATGTTGTGATATAGTCAGATATGCTAACTTTGAAATGTGCTTCTTATATAGATCTGCAACTATGTGGGACCTGCAAAGGTTATTGTTCAGTTGGTCACAAATGGAAAAAACATCCACCTGCATGCACACAGCCTGGTGGGAAAACACTGTGAGGACGGCATCTGCACTGTGACAGCTGGACCCAAGGACATGGTGGTCGGGTAAGTGAGGGTGTGTGCTGTTGCAGGAGGGAGGAGCAGATCGAACATGGCCCCTGGGGACTTTGACTGGAGAGGGGCTTTTCATCAGGGGTCTTCCCAAGACCCTCAGAGAGTCTTAGAATATGAAAAGTTGAGCTGTCACTTGCACTCAAGGAGTAAGCTGCCCACTTGTCTGAGACTTCCCTGAAACAATCCACTTTATACCTGTTGTCCTGGCCTAATTATTTATAGCACCCTTTTTCATTCTCAAAAGTAGCCCAGATTGGATGATAAATTATACAGTCAGTTGACCTATGAGGCATTGGTGCCACTTTTAGCAGCATTTTCCTTCTAGAAATAAAGATATGGACAAATTAGAAGAAAACTAGCTATAGCAGAAATCATACCCTTGATGATTCATTTAATAAACTATTGACTATAGATTTGCACTGTGAACATTTTGTTCATACAGTGGGTTTTATTTCAGTTCTGTGCTGCTTAGAAAGTATGCACAGAAACGATATGACACAAAAGAACTTAATTTCCAAACTCTACAAACAATTCCTTTAACTCAACATCAAAAGAAGCAAACAATCTGATTGAAAAGATGGGCAGAAGACCTGATAGTTCTCCAAAGAAGACATGCAAATGGCCAACAAGTGTGTGAAAAGATGCTTGATCTGGCTATTTATCAGGGAAATGCAAATCAGAACCACAATGAAGTACTACTTATACCTATCAGAATGGCTATCATCAAAAATAATACAAAAGCAAATGCTGGTGAGGATGTGGAAAAAAGGGAACTCTCAAATACTCCTGGTGAGAATGTAAGTTGGTACAGTCACTGTGAAAAACAGTATGGGAGTTTATCAAAAAACTAAAACTAGAACTGCCATATGACCCAGCAATTCCACTCCTGGGTTATATAAAAACAAAAACACTAATTCAAAAAGAAACATGTATCCCAGGGTTCATGGCAGCGTTATTTATAATTGCCAAGATATGGAAACAACCTAGCTGTCCATCAACAGATGAATGGATTAAGAAGATGTGCTGGGTACACACACATGCACACGCAATGGAGTGCTACCCAACCATAAAAAAGGATGAACTTTTACCATTTGCAGCAACATGGATAGACCTGGAAGGTATTATGCTAAGTGAAGTAAGTCAGACAATGAAAGACAAATACTGTATGATATCACTCATATGTGGAATCTAAAAAATAAAATAAACTAGTAAGTATGACAAAAATAAACAGACTCACAGTTATAGAGAACAAACTAGTGGTTATCAGTGGGGAGAGAGAAGATGAGAGGGAGGGACAAGATAGGGGTAGGGTACAAACTACTAGGTATAAAATTAGCTACAAGGATATATTGTAAAACATGGGGCACATAGCCAGTATTTTATAATAACTGTAAGTAAGGTCTTCCCTTAAGGCTCAGATGGTAAAAAGTCCACCTGCAATGTGGGAGACCTGGGTTCAGTCCCTGGGTTGGGAAGATCCCTTGGAGGAGGGCATGGCAATCCACTCCAATATTCTTGCCTACAGCATCCCACAGACAGAGGAGCCTGGTGGGCTGCAGTCCATGGGGTCACATAGAGTCAGACATGACTGAGCAACTAACATACAACACACACACAACCTTAAAAAAATTTTAATCACTATATTGTAGATCTGTAACATATAATATTGCAACCATACTTCAATTTTTTGGAAAACTGTGCACAACCAAGGATTACAAATTTGTTTTGACTTTCAGTAGACTTGAAATGTAAACACAAAGTGACATATTCACTTAAGGTTGGTCAGACAGATAAAACAAGCCATTTTTTTTTTCTTTTTTAAAAAAATTTTCTGGTGGGATCTTTTCAGACCATATATTGAAACTATGTCTCCTGCATTGGCAGGCAGATTATTTACCACTGAGCCACTTAGGGAAGCCCCCAAACAAGCCATTTTTAATGAATGAAGTATTACAGAAATAAATTCAATTCAAAAGAAATTTTCAATTAAATTTGTCTAATTTTCAGGAATATCTTTCAGGGCTTCCTAATACTGGTTTAAATAGTTTTGATAAAATCCCATTTAATCTCAACTATTCACTCAAAAGAAAAGAATTGTTTAAATGAACTGTAATTAAGCTGATGGTAACATTTCAGGCTTTGAATTCCGATCAGGTTTCAAGTTGGTGGTTATTGGGGAGGTTGAGCTTTCATGTTCCTGGGTATTTCTTTGTTTGACTGTTAAAATTTTCAAGTGTGAAAAACCTAGAGAGAGAGCTTTCTTTTAAGTCACTAAAATCTGAATCTTTTGATGTCAGGGAAAAAAAAGACTCTAGATTGGAGGAAGAAGCCTAAATTGATTTGAAAATTCAGCTGTGCTTTAAATGAACTTGTTTCAACATCCTCTTAAAAGATTGGTCTGTTTCCTGTCGTGTGTCACAGTTGGTTCATGGTCTGTTTTGGAATACCCTTATAGTTCCTGACTGACCTCTGGATAGCTTTGAAACGCAGGGTAAATGTCAGAGTTTCAGACAAATCGGTCACTTAGTATCTCTGCAAATTTACTCCAATAGGCTACTGTCAGTTTGAAGTATTTATTTTCTTTGGTCCTGTTTAATCTGTGTGATAATCATATGCTTCAGAGGAAATTACAGATGAAGTTCCCTTCTAATAACGTTTGTTATTATAAATATTCCAGTATGTTGTCTGTAATTTGGTGTTTCTGTGATTTGCCTTAGTAGTCTTTGAGGCTTTTAGAAGGAACTAATACTTATTTAATTTGGGGCCTACAGCAAGAGTCAAAGTAAATTCCCTGTCTCCGAGAAAAGTGAGGAAATGCGTTACTTACTCTTTTAGTGCTGGCGTAGTGTGTTCAGTAGTTGGAAGAATTCATTCAACAAACAGTTTGAGCATCTGAACTTATAAATATGGTCATAAAGATGTCTGGTCATAGCCCCGTGGGATTTTTTTTAATACTGTGCAGTTTTACTAAAAATGTAATCACGAGCAAATTCCCATTGGCTCTCTCTCTGTTTTACATATGGTATTGTAAGTTTCCATGTTGCTGTCTGCATACAGCTCACCCTCTGTCTCCTCCCCTCCTCCAGTGTACACAAGTCTGTTCTCTATGGCTGTTTCTCCATTGCTGCCCTGAAAATAAATCCATCAGTACCATCTTTCTAGATTCCATATATATGCCTCAGTATATAGTGTTTATCTTTCTCCTTCTGACTCAGACAGGGGCTCTGTAACAATCTGGAGGGATGGGATAGGGAGATGGGAGGGAGGTTCAAAAGGGAGGGGACATATGTATACCTATGGCTGATACTTGTTGATGTTTGACAGAAAGCAACAAAATTCTGTAAAGCAGTCATCCTTCAATTAAAAAATAAGTAAATTAAAAAATTGTAATCAAGAGGATGCCATGAGAGTTTTGTTAGGTTCGGGTGGTGGTGTTCAGTCGCTCGGTTGTATCCAACCCTTTGCAACCCCATGGAGTGCAACATGCCAGGCCTCCCTGTCCATTATCAACTTCTGGAGTTTACTCAAACTCATGTCCATTGAGTCGGCGATGCTATCCAACCACCTCATCCTCTGTCGTCCCCTTCTGCTGCCTTCAATCTTTCCCAGCATCAAGGTCTTTTTTAATGAGTCAGCTCTTCACATCAGGTGGCCAAAGTATTGGAGCTTCAGCTTCAGCATCAGTCCTTCCAATTACTATTCACAGTTGATTTCCTTTAGGATTGACTGATTTGATCTCCTTGCAGTCCAACAGACTCTCAAGAGTCTTTCTCCAGCACCACAATTCAAAACCATCAATTCTTTGGCTCTCAGCCTTCTTTATGGTCCAACTCTTACATCCATACATGACTACTGGAAAAACCATAGCTTTGACTATACAGACCTTTGTAGGCAAGGTAATGTCTCTGCTTTTTAATATACTGTCTGGGTTTGTTGTAGCTTTTCTTCCAAGGAGCAAGCGTTTTTTAATTTCATGACTGTAGTTGCCATCTGCAGTGATTTTGAAGCCCAAGAAAATAAAGTCTGTCACTGTTTTCATTGTTTCCCCATCTATTTGTCATGAAGTGATGGGACCAGATATCATGATCTTAGTTTTTTGAATGTTGAGTTTTAAGCCAATTTTTTCAGTCTCCTCTTTCACCTTCATCAAGAGGCTCTTTAGTTCCTCTTCGTTTTCTGCCTTAAGGGTGGTGTCATCTGCATATCTGAGGTTATTGACATTTCTTCTGGCAATCTTGATTCCAGCTTGTGCTTCATTCAGCCCAGCATTTCTAGTGATGTACTCCACATATAAGTTAAATGAGCAGGGTGACAATATACAGCCTTGACGTACTCCTTTCCCAATTTTGAAACAGTCCATTGTTCCATGTTCCATGTAGATTCCGTAGCCTCTCCTGTTCAGAGTGCTGTGAAACCTTGATACTCCTCTCATAATTTGACTTTTAACAGAGCAACTTTTGCCTAGAGTGTTTCCCAAAGTACAGTATATCCTTCATGATTCATTTGTCTCACTTATTTTTTGTTAAGTTTCTAATATCACATTTTAGTAGAAAGAGTCTCTTGCTAGTGGTCTGGAAACCAGAGTTCTGTTTGCAATTCTGTCACCTTCAACTGCAAGACTAGGGGTAATACGCATGACCTCTTGGGGACATTAATTTCTTCTCTTATGCAGTCTGAGAGTTAGGCCACAGAATCTACCTCCAGGCCCTTAACATCCAAATTGTATACTGAACTAACATTAGGTAGTATTATGAAATAACATGAGCTGACTTGCACATGTGTATTTAAAGGATGTCATCGATTGTTCTTATTTAGTTCTAACTTGTAGGTAGGAATAGCACATAGAGAAATTTAGGAAGATAGCCAGAGTTACTCCTCAGACTTGTCAATACTAGAAATGGAACCCTGATAAGCTGTTTCCAGTGGAACAGTTTAGGTTAAGAGGATAGATTCATAAGCAGAGCATCAATCCAACATAATCAAAAAGACATATGGAAAATGACCCTGGAAAGATAAATAACCTTTATTACCAAAACCAAATTATCAAAGCCAAAAGAATGACCTTTCCTTGGAGTGTTTCTCTTAACTCTCAACCTGAGTTTTCAATAAAATTTAATTTCTGTGTTCAAAGGTATTTTGTTACCTATATTAAAATATTCATGTTTTAGATAACTAAGTCATGATTATAAGTTTGATTGCTTTAATGTGGAGGGGTGAGTCCTTGTAACTTTTTAAACTAACTTTAATTTTGACTTTTTGTCAATATTTCCTACTCCTTTAGTCAGCCCTTAGTGCCTGTCCTCATAAAAATAATCTTAGTTTGGTGTTTTATTTTCAATCCTAAATATCAGCAGTTCATTTCAACAACATTTTAGTTCTCTGAAATATGCATTCAATGGAAACTATTACTTGACTTTGCTTTAAACCACTTTCCTCACCAATAATCACCACACCCTCTGCTTGCTTCCTGGCAGCCCTGATTTAGAGCGATGTGAAGTTTTTTTCTTTTTCTTTTTCTTTTTAACAGATATTTCCAGCATATACCAATGGCAAGCTCTCAAAGTAGATACATAGATATAAAATGCAGAAGAGAAATGAGGCGAAGTAAGGCAGACGATATTAAACTGCTGTTTTTGTAGATCCAGAAACAGTTGACTGTTGGCTGTTTCATATGGTTCAACCTTAATACACAGAAAAGGAGCTATTTGGAGAAAATGGACAAGATCTGGACTGAGATTGGTAGTATCCAATTTCCAAACTTGGGTGTGTATTGTGAGTTGAGTTGGGCTGCTTTTAAATCTCTGGCCTGCTGTGATGTCAATATTTTAGAGGAAGGAAGGCCAGATGGAGGAGCCACTTTAGAATCCCAATGCAAGGACTTGGGGATTTGATCCTAGCCAGAGGGCAGAGGCAGTTCCCAGATGATTACGATGGAAACGTCTGGCATAGTGCAGATTTCAAACTTGCCTGCTGAATAAAGTCACCTTTGATCACTTTGCAAAAATACTGATGCCAAGCCCTGTGTCCAGAGATTCTGATCTCATTGCCTGGTCATCGTGCAGGGCAGTGGTTCACAAACTCTAGGGGCCATCAGAATCACCTAGAGGGTTTGCTGAAACATAGATGGCTGAGCCTCACCCCTCAGAGTTTCTGATTCAGTAGGCTTGGGATAAGGCCCAAGAATATGCATTTTAATAAATTCTCAGGTAATGGTGCTGGTCTAGAGAGTACACTTTGAAAGCCAATTATGTATGGCATTTTGACTAAGAAGCAGGATTGTAGTTCCAGCCCAATTAACAGTGATAACTTTTCTTTGTTAAATTTTTGAAATTAAATATTGTAACATTCACTTTTTAAAGTGTACAGTTCTAATTTCGATAAATACTAGTATAATCACAGTCAAGGTAGAGAATAGTTTCATCACCTCCTGAAAATCCCTGTGTGACCTTTTAGAGTTCAATTCTCCTCCAACTCTAGGCTCTGGCAACCTCTGGTCTATTTGCTACCCCTATAGTTTTGCCTTTTCCATGATGACATTCAAATGCAATAATACGGTGTGTAGCCCTTTTGAATCTGGCTTATTTCACATAGCATAATGTATTTCAGATTCCTCTGGGTTGCTGTGGGCATAGGGAGTTTATTCTTTGTAATTATTAGGTAATGTTACATTGCTGCATTGTGTTGGTGTATCCGTTTGTTTACCTGTTGAAGAATATTTGGTTTGTTTCTAGTTTTTCAGAACAAAGCCACTTTTTTGTGTGAACAGAGTTGTAATTTTTCTTGGCTTGGGTAAATACTGAGGAATGGAATTGTAGGGACTTATGCTAAGAGTTCATTCATCTTGGTAAGAAACTGCCGAGTTGCTTTCCAAAGTGACTGTACCCTTTTGTGTTCTCATTTGTTAACTTTTATGATCCTCTCAGTTTTTCCTGTTTCATGTGCTAATAATAATAATGTCTGCTCTCATTTTTGTTTTGCATTTTATTATGAAAATTTTCAAACATATACAAAAGTAGAAAGACTAGCATGATGAGCCTTCATTGTACCCATCACTCACCTTCAACGATTAATTGTTAACGTAGCCAGTCTTGATTTAAATACATTCTTACCTAGGTAACTTGGTTATTGATATCTGATTGAGTTCCACTGTGGTAAGGAAGTATTTGGTATGAGCTGACTCCTTTTAAATGTGTTGAAGCTTGTCTTATGGATGGAGTATGGTCTCTCTTGGTATATGTGTTCCTTGTGCACTTAAAAAGAGGGTTTAGCATGATCAAATTGAATGCATGTTCTGTAAATATCAATGAGGTTGTTTGTTCAAGACTTTTGTCTCCTTACTAATTTTCTCTCTACTGTTCTATCAATTATTAAGAGTATTTAAATCTCTGACTATATTCATAGATGCATCTATTTCTCTTTTCAGTTCTTTAAGATTGTGCTTCTTATGTTGTGAAGCTCTTTTATTTGATGCATTAATGTTTAGGATTCTTATGTCCTCTTATGAATTGATCCCTTTATCATTATGAAATGACCTTTTTTATTCCTGGTAATATTCTTTGCTCTGAAATCTACCTTGACTGAGACTAACATAGTTACTTCAGCTTTCTTTTGAATAATGTTAGCTTAAAACGTTTTTCCCATCTGCTTAGTTTAGTGTTTTTGTGTCTTTATATTAAAAATAAATTTGTACTACATATAGTTGGATCTTTTTATTCAGTCTGATACTCTCTGTCTTTTAGTGGGTGTTAAGTGGTTTTTATTTTTATATGATTATTGATATGGCTGTGTTTAAATCTACCATCTTGCTGTTTGTTTTCTGCTTGTCACATCTTTTCTTTGTTCCTCTTTTTCTGCCTCTTAGATTACTTGATTATTTGTTATTTCATTTATCTCCTTTTAGGTTTATACCTCTTTGTATTTTTTAGCAATCTTTTTATGTTTATACTGTACATCTTTAACTTAACCTAGTCTACCTTCAAATAGCACTATTCCTCTTTACTTAGAGCATGTTAACAGTATACTTTCATTTTCCCTCTTTTGGCCTTCTAGCTATTATGTCATATATTTTATATCTGCATATGTTATTAATATAAATCTCACCATATAGCTTTTTTAAAATTTTTGCTTTAAATTTTCAGTTACCTTTTAAAGAAATTTTTAAATAAGGAAAAAAATATACTTAGCCATGTATTGAGTTTCTTGCAATTTTTTTTTTAACTACTGGTGCACTGCTAAATTCTTTCAATTTGTACATCTTACAGTCTTTATTTTGTCTTTGTTTTTCAAAGATATTTTTGAGGAGTGTAGAATCATAGGGTGTTCTTGCATGTCCTTAAAATACACTGCTTCATTGTCTTCTGGCTTTCATTGTTTCCAAAGAGTGTCCCGTCATTCTTACGTCTTTATTCCTCTGTACATAATGTGTCAAGTGTTTTCTGTCAGCTTTTTACTTTTTTCTTCATTGCTAGTTTTCAGCAATTTGATTATGTTAAGCTTTAGTGTCATATTTTTCATGTTTCTTGTTCTTTGTGATTTATTGAGATTCTTGAATCTCTGAGTTTCTATTTTTATTGAATTTTAAAACTTTTCAGCCATTATTTTTTAAATACTTTTTCCATACACTCCTTTTTTTTCTCTTCTAGAACATTAATCTCATGTATCAGTATATTTGGCCATTTAAAATTGTGCCACAGCTCATGAATGATCAGTTCTTTTTCTTTTTCACTTTTCTCTGTTTCATTTCAGATAGTTCTATTACTGTGTCCTCAAGTTCACTAAACATTTTGTCTACAGTGTCTAATTTGTTCTTAATTTCATCTAGTGTATTTTTCTTCCCAAACATTGTAATTTCCATCTTTATAGGCTTTTAGGGGAATATTGCAAATATTTTTGAGCATTGGGATAAAGTTAAATTTGAGACTAGTTTGGCCTTTTCTGGACTGACTTTTAAGCTTTTTTAGGGAGACCAGAGCAGACTTTAATCTAGGGTTAACTTAAAACCGTTACTAAGGCAGTGTCTGTCTAAGTGTCCACTCGAATCCTTCACGTTTCACAAGATCTCTCGCACTACTCTAGCCCCGTATGTGCTCCAGGAGCAGCTTTATCCGTGCTTCTGCTGGTTCTTTTCCCAGCCGTGGGTCATCTCCCCGCACTCACGCTCCGAGTGTCCCTCTGTGGGACTCTCCTCACTGGTGTCTGCCCGTGAATTCTGTCCTTGTCGGTCCCCTCTGTCCCCTCCACTCAGGGAGAGCAGCAGGCTGTGTTTCAGCTGCCCCTCCCTACGCTGCGGCCAGGAAGCTCTCTCTCCATATCAGTGAAGCATAATTTTAAGACTCACCGTGTTTGTCTTCCTTTCCTCTAGGTTCACTGTCCTAAGCCATCCATTGTCCAGGGTATGAACACTGCTTTTTGTTGTTTAAAGTGAGAAGCTTACGTGGTCTTCGTTGCTCTACTGTTACCTAAAGCAGAAGACAGACTTCTGTATTGTTTCATTTGTTACTGGAGTAAATCCATTATTCATGTGATAATCCTGGAGAAGGAAATGGCAACCCACTCCAGGATTCTTGCCTAGAAAATTCCATGGACAGAGGAGCCTGGCTGGCTACAGTCCCTGGGGTCACAAATAGTTGGGCACGACCGAGTGACGAACACTTCATGTGATGATGATGATGTCTTTTTCACAGGGGTTAAATTAGGTAATATACATGAAAAGCCCTTTATGGATGGTGACGTGTGAAGTGTGAGCCCACGTTTGTCAATTCTGTTACCTTGGCATTAGCCTTGTTTCCCCATAGTTACGGATGTCCTGCATAGTAGTAAGGACTAACAGGCCAGAATGTGGAGGTGCTCTTCCTGAAAATCCGACTGTTCCTCCACACTTATCAGTTTGCCATAGTGCATATTTTTCTGTGCTGGATTAATTCCTGCATTTACTCATCCAAAAGACATTTTTTAAACACCTAGTGTCAAGCGCTGTTCTTGGCACCAGGTACCTCTGCTCTCCAGGAGGTCATATTTTGTATTTTCTGCTCGCTGTGTGTCTCAGCTGTCCTACATTTTTTCATCACTGTGTGGACCCCCGTCTCATTTCATCTCTGAGCCTCTGTCTGAGTGCTCATCTCATTCTGCCTTTACCTCATATATTTTCTTTGTCTAGTTTATCTGGCCTTCCAACATTATCTTATTCTTTATTTCATTTGATCCAGTTGTCATAATATTTCTCTCTTTCCTCTACTAATATTTTTTTTCCCTTCCAAGTAAAAGCCAGAGAAAAAGAAGGGTCCTTACAGAAGCTTACAAGACTTTAAAAGATCTGTGCCCCGCTTATTTCTCTGAACTTACATACAGCTGCACATGGTGATGGCTGCTTGCTTGTCTCACTCCAACCACAGTGGCCTCCTTGCCATTGTTGTCTTGTGGACACCAGCCGTGGTCCTACTTCAGGCTCTCTGCACTTGCTGTTCCTTCCATCTTAGACATGCTTTTTCTACATATCCACGTCCCAACCTTCATTTCCTTCCAAGCTTGGCTCAGTTGACATCTTTTCAGTGAGGCCCTTTCTGGCCTCTCTCTATTTAAAAAAATATTTTATAATTTTTAGAAATTTATTTTATTTTTAGAAATATCTGTTTTGCTGTGTCTGGTCTTAGTCGCAGCATGTGAACTCTTAGTTAGGCATGTGGGATCTAGTTCTCCGACTAGGGATAGAACCTGAGCCCCTGCACTGGGAACTCAAAGGCTTCTGGCCACCAGACCACCAGGCATGTCCTGTCTCCAAATTTTTAAGTGTCAGGCCTTCTACTTCCGCCCTTCCCACTTCCCATTTCTTTGTTTTTCTTGGTAACACTTTTTACCTTTTAAATTATAAAACTTACTTGTTTCTTTTCTCTCTGTTTTTGCACTTGTTTTCTCCCTGTTGTTACAGTAGTATATGAACTCTGTGAAGTCAGGGATTCCTTTACTGTTGACAGAAGCACCCAGGACACTGCCTGGCACTACGGAGCAAAATAAATATTTGTTGAATTTGAATGAGTCTCCTTGGTATACTTTTTTTTTTCTTTTGCTTATTTGTTATATTAGATTTATTGAACACACTTCTTTGTTTCATGTACTTTATTTTAGTGAATTGCTGGAGTGCTTCATATATTTTCTTAAAAATTCCTTGAATTGCTTTACTGAGCATATTTGGTTCTATAGATATGTAGCCTTTGCCATATAAAAGGTTCTCCTTCCCTGATTAAAGGTGAACCTCAAGACTTAGTGCATGTGGAGAGTAGACATTCTAGTGATCATAAATAATTCCAACCTTAGAGATAGCCCAGGAGGAGATGGGGTTCTAGGTAGACTTTAAATCCCTTCAAGGCCCAAGGATGATCCACAAGGAAAAAATAATCTTCCAAATATAGCATTTCACATATTATTTTTTAAAAGTTTGTTAAGTTAGTGTATCTGGAATTAAAATTTCCTTTTATACAACTCTCCTAGAAAATACTTTAAAATGAGTTTAGGTGAAACTTTCTTATTAAGGTATGTGTACCCCAGTCCCTGAGTCATAATTTGCAAGTCTAATAAGCTTTGAAAACCAGAAGATTTTTCTGAATTCACCACAGACTGATTTGGTGGCAAAGCCCAGCCTGACCTGACATGCAGCTGGTGATAGCAGTGTGACTGAGGGTCTGTGCGTGTTTTCTCCATCCTCTTTGTTACAGTAAAACAGGACTCCAGCCTGTCTGCCTAACTTTTGGTTGTTGTTGCCGTTACTGTTTTTCCTCCAGCTTTGCAAACCTGGGTATACTTCATGTGACAAAGAAAAAAGTATTTGAAACACTGGAAGCACGAATGACAGATGCCTGTATAAGGGGCTACAATCCAGGCCTATTGGTGCATCCTGATCTTGCCTATCTGCAGGCGGAAGGTGGAGGAGACCGGCAGCTCACAGGTGAGTGTCCCTCCAGCCGCGGTCCCGTGAGCGCTCTAGTTCTCCTTCCCCTGTGTGCAGACCTGGAGCTCATCTCACCCTCAGTCTGTGCCCCAGGCTGCTCCCGCCCTGAAACTGCTCAGAAGCCTCTGATGGCATCTTGCTACTTCTAGAACAACCTCTGTACTGCTGTAGCCGAGCATACGAAGCCTGACTCCAGCCCCCTTTCCAGCTTTATCTCAGGTTCCACCTGGTCCCCACCTCTTCCCATCACCCCCTCAAACACTGATGCACTCCTACCTCTACCTAAAATACCACCCTTCCCTCTTCAACCTGTCAAAGCCAGTTCAGAATTCAAGACTCAAAGAACACCTCCTTTGTTATAACTCCTCCAGCTCACCTTAGCATAAGGAATCTTCCTTTCTTTAGGCACATTATTCAGCTATCCTCTTTATCATAAAAAAATGCTATGATATTATATTTTCCTGCCTTGTGTTTTTTCTTTCAACCCCAATGTTTGTCCCACAACACGTGCCATTTTTGCTTTTCTGTGTTGTCCTTTCATCTGGCCGTCCTGCCACCAGTTCACACTCAGGTGCTCCAAAAGCAGTCATCATTTTCCCATAAACATGTTCTATCTTCTGATATTCATCCTCAAAACCTTCACGTCATCTTTGAGGCCCCCTTCTCACCTTTGCTGCCTTTCCATCCAGTTTGTGATCCAGCTCTTCTGTGCTCTGTGGGGTTCCATTCCTCATGCCGATTTTTTTGTTGCTGTCTCTGTCCCTCGCTACTTCTAATCTGGTTTATGTCCTCTGACCAGACGGATCTCACTACAGCCTGCACATCACCACTATTCAAGGTCTCCCTGTTGCCTACAAAATCCAAATTGCAGACCCTGGCATTTTAGGCATCCCGAGAGCTGGCCCCAGTCTGCATTTCCAACTGTCTCCCACGACACCCCTTCTTGTCAAACTGAACCGCTCCATACAAGCACCTTGATTTCTCTCTTCCTCTCCTTGGCACATCCTTTCTCTTCCTGGGATGTCTTTATTCATTCTCTTCCTGAGTTCAGGTTCTACCATCCTTTCAAGATTCAGGGCAATGTCTCTTCTGCTCCAAAGCCTCTGGATTCTCCCCTCCTTTGAGGTTTTGTATCACTTCAACTGTACCTCTTTTGTAATACTCTTCACTTGAACTATCACCTCTTATGATTTTATAAGTTAAGTACAGTCACATCCACCAATAAGAAAGCTCCATCACGGGGACAGGAGCCAAATGCAGTTGAGTCATTTGGCTCCTTAACTGCAGGTTTTGAGTCCTGCTTGCTATGTGCCAGGTACTGTGCTGGGCGCTCTGGGATGAATAGAGCTTTGGGGATACGTAATTTCCTTAAATTTATTTTTTAATTGGTGGAAAGTTGCTTTACAATTTTGTGTTGGTTTCTGCCTACACCAGTGCAAATCATCACATACATATCCCCTCCCTCCTGAGCCTGTCTCCCCTGCCTCCACCCTCACCCCTCTAGATTGTCACAGAGCACCAGACTGGGCTCCCTGTGTTATTTAGCGACGTCCCACTCTCTGTTTTACACATAATAGTGTATATATATTTATCACTGCTGGAATACTTACTTTTCACGTTCCTCAACACAACTGAGGCATAGTCAGCTACTCCCTTCCATTTCCATCACACTCTTTGTGTCTTGGGAGAGGTCAGGGGATAATAGGAAAGGAATGAGGCCATTTGTCACATACAGGATAGTTTTCACTGTGATCCAGAAACAATGCATACCTTCTGATGCCTTTATGTTGGGATGACATAGATAATTCTTAAAATTTTATTAGCAATATGAAGAATTTCAAAAGAAAAAAATGACTTTTACTTTAAGTTGATGTGCTTAATTGGGACTTTATAAAAGCACTTGATCTAAAATGTTTATACTTTCGCCTTTCCCTGGACATGAACATCCTGTGTTGTCTGGTCCTAGATCGGGAAAAAGAAATCATCCGCCAGGCAGCTCTTCAGCAGACGAAGGAGATGGACCTCAGCGTGGTACGGCTCATGTTTACAGCTTTCCTTCCAGATAGCACCGGCAGCTTCACGAGGCGTCTGGAACCCGTGGTGTCAGACGCCATCTATGACAGCAGTGAGTACTTGACCGCTGGCCTGAGGCAGCTTGCTGCAAAGTCAGGAACAGACTTCCATCCCCACCCCGGCAGTTACTGACTAGCTCTGGTTCCTGGGGAAAGTAACTTAATCCCTTGGAGTCTCATGTTTATCACCTGCAAAATAAGAATACTGAAGCCTAGCTTAAAAAGTTGATGTCAAGATTAAAAGTGAAATATGGTGAGGCGCTCAATAAATCTCCTTCCTCATGTTTGTTATAGCCTTTTACATGCAATGCCAAATTTCTTATTATTTATGAATTCTTTACTATGAGGCTATATTGCTGATGCTCTTAGATGGGAAAAATAGTTGGGGCTCTGAAGAGAAGTTAATAAAGGATAACTCTTATACTTACCCATTTTCATTCTTGCATGTTACAGCTTTATCCATTTAGGAACTTCAGGTTAACTAAATGAGCAGTACAGATACTTTGATATTTTGTGGCCTCGAAATTCTATTTCCATCTGTAGTTCCTGGAGTTTTTGAGAAGAGTTTTACAGTGGTCTTTGGTATTTACCATGCAGATTTCTTATTTGGTATGCATGGGCTTTATTAAACAGATAGATATTTCCAAACTGTCTGTAAGGGCAGTATTTAAGCTCATTAAAAGGTCATAGAGTTTAGTCTAAGTAGAAAACTCCATGCCCCAAGTACAACAGCTAACTGATTTCTCTAATTTAAACAGGTTTAAAGGGAAGTGAAAGCTTTATAAAATGTTTTAGGCTCCTATACCAAAGATCACTTTAAAATGCAGCTGTTAGAACAAAAAAAAGGAAGCTTTTATACTATTACCACACAAAACTACCTCTTAACCACACAGAATTCTAATTTAGTTTGGGAAAAAGAAATATAATATCTTCATTTTTCTTTTCTATAGAATAAAAATTAATAGTTTCAGAATATTGTACTTTTCCTAAATTTCTAGGACTCTTGTAAATGGTGTATCAGTACCATGGATGTAAGTTTGGGGTTGAAGTCTTGACCTAATTGAAATTCCACACATCCTTTAGCTTGGAACTTCCTGAAACATCAGAAAAGTTCTTTCTCTTTCTCTATTAATGTCTCTTACTGTGTTTGTGGGAGAAATGAATACTGCTCCTCTCTGCATCATCTATTTTGGGGATAATGAATGAGCCATGCCCAAGCAGTGCTCTGAGGATTTCAGAAGGCACTTTTTATCCATATTTTTGTAATAGCAATATGACTGAAAGCATCTGTTTGAACTTTCTTTTGGTTAAATATGCTTTGGTTAAGGTCCCTCACAGAAGGTTCCATGTGAAGCTGACGATAAATCATGATGTTTGTTGTTTTTCTCCTATGAACAGAAGCCCCCAATGCGTCTAACTTGAAAATAGTAAGAATGGACAGGACAGCTGGATGTGTAACTGGAGGGGAAGAGATTTATCTTCTCTGTGACAAGGTTCAGAAAGGTAAATACATGCTCTGATCTCAAGATGTGAAATGTAATTCTGAGTGTGTTTATGAGTCACTTTTTGGCAATGAGCCCAGTAACATCTCTCCTCTGGCGTAGAACTCCTTTTAAAAATTTATACATTTCATCTCTTCCAAAATTAAGTTGTCCATGTTATTTCTTAACCAAACTAATTCATTTAAAATTTTCAACAGAAGTGAAGTGAAAGTCAAAGTCGCTCAGTCGTGTCCGACTCCTTGCAACCCCATGGACTATACAGTCCATGGAATTCTCTAGGCCAGGATATTAGAGTGGGTGGCCTTTCCCTTCTCCAGGGGATCTTCCCAACCCAGGGATCGAACCCAGGTCTCCCACGTTGTAAAGAGAAATAAGAAAATAGTGATCATTGTAATCAGTGATATTTCAGTGTTTTTATGCTTTAAACTTTGATATGTGAACTTTAAATAAATGAGTAATAGCCCATGCTTCACTTACACACACACACGCATGATAAATGTTTTACATAGTGTAAAATTGTTAATTTTTTGCTCTTGCAGTGCTCTGTTGCAACACTGAGAGTTTCTCTGGATACCTTCACATGACATTATGATGTCATTTAAGAAAAAGAAAGGATAAGGGCTATAAGGAAATTCTCAGAGCATATTTCTCTCATAATTTTCACTTTCAGAAAAGGTCTTGGCATTTATCTCTCACTAAATATAGCACAAGATTGATAAGTTAGGATAAGCAGGAGATTGTTATTTTCTCAAGCTTTACTCATTTTAAAAATAAAACCATAAAAGGTATACCATAATAAAGATACACTCACTACAAGCAGTTACCTAGCTGCTTACTCTGATGAGCATTTTCAGAGCAAGCAGCTGTATAGCTGGAAATGTACCTCCTATTTAAAGAACTATGACTTTAAAAAAAGAAAATTTTCCTTTGAGGCTGAATGCTCTCAGATAAAAAGTCAGAAGAAATGAGATCAGATTTTAAGGTAAAGGTGTATATCTTTGTCCTCAGAATGTTTACACTTTCTCTGCAGATTCTGGTATCAGCTTTCTTTTAACCAGTTCTATCCAATCAATGTGCATTTCCGGATTCCTGGGTGTACATATGATGAGTAAACACAATCTAAGTACCTTTATTTGTAAATGTGACTCTTAGTCATCATCATTACATTGAAATGGCTAATTAAGAGAAGTTTGATACCTAGTTTAAAGAATCTGAATAACTAGGTCAGGGGTAGTCCTATGAATGTCTTACTCAAACCTAATATTTCTAAAATTCTATTTAAATAGAAATATGCATTTAGTTTTTGCAAGTCAATAGTATATTCCTCCCTGTGAATTAGGAGGTGAAGCCAGGGAGATGCCAACCTGAGTTATATTGTCATATTTCTGCAGGAGTAGAATCCATGACTGAAGTGTGAAATTAAGACATGCTAATTTAACCCAAAGGGACTAGACCAACATATAATTTTATTGGTTTCTCAATAGGGACTACTAGAACATTGTAGAGAGGTAGCATAGGAGGATGTTTAAGAGCCTGGGGTCTGAACCTTCAGTGTCCGTGTTCAAACCCTGGTCTCCCCTGACTCACTGTTCAACCTTAAATAAGTCACTTAACCTCTGTGAACTCCAGTTTCTCTTCTGCAGCATGAGGATATTAATAGTACACTTGCATCACAGAGTTGAAGAAGGAATCAGTTAATATATGCATATAAAATCTCTTAGAACAGTGTCTGCCAAATAGTAAACTTTAAGTTAAATTTTATTACGTAAATCTGTATCACGGTGAACCACCTTTTGGGATTCTGATGTTCTTCACTATCTTTCATGTTCCTGGAGGGTGAACTGGTTTAGGGATGGAGAAGTTATTCAAAGATTGATTAAGAGAAAACTCAGATTGAATAGGTAAATCTAGAATTCTGTCCTTATAAACGAAACTTGGGGCCCATTACTTTGGTATCAAAAAAATTTTACTAAAAATTTTAAGTAATTCAGAAGTCTATTTTATATGAATTACTTTCAAAAAAGGTTAAGTACATAGTAGGTGGACTCTTGAACCAGCTTTATTTTTCATCACATTTATGAATGTTATTATACTGTGCGAAATTATACACCTGAACATGACTGTTTACAGATGACATCCAGATTCGATTTTACGAAGAGGAGGAAAATGGTGGAATTTGGGAAGGATTTGGAGATTTTTCCCCCACGGATGTTCATAGACAAGTAAGTGGGTGATGATAAGGATGATAAGTAAGTGGATGGTAAGGAAGATGATACTATGATTTCTGCCTTGTTGAAATTCAGTACTTAGATTCCAAGTATAAAAAAGAAAAAATGATAAATATTTATGTAACTGTCATCTAAGAGCACTGTCTTGTAAGTGTTCCAGAAAAGATATTTACCATAGAATTATGGGCAAAGTTCTGTCAGGTATGTGATCACCTAGATGTAAGCCAGTGACCCCAAACCCTTAAGTAGAAATGTGTTGCATATTTCACTCATCTGTTCAGACTGATAACAAAATATCATAGACTGAGTGAATAAAAGAAAAGCAGTCTTTTGCTTATGGTTCTGGAGCCTATAAGTCCCAGATCAAGGTCTGACAGGGTTGGTTCCTGATGAGGGCTCTCTCCCTAGTTGGCAGACAGCCACCTTCTTGTTATGTCCTAACATGGCAGAAAGAGAGGAAGCTCTCCGGTGTCTTTTCTTTTTATTTTTCCCTTTTTTGGTGCCTCTTCTTTTAAGACCACTAATCCTATCCAATCAGGGCCTTACCCTTATGACGTCATTTAACCTTACTTATGTCCATAAAGGCCCTATCTCCAAATATAGCCACACAACGGGGGCTTCACCATACAACTTTGGGGGAAACACAATTAGTTTGTGATGGTATTCTCCCAGAGTAACACGAGGAGACCTGTTAAAAGGGTATTCTAATGAAAAGTATTGACAGGAGGATTCTTCTAGTTGAGGCTGATACCATCATGATAAATCAAGATCTCCTAGGAACAATTAAGTATATGACAAAGAGATGAAAATGCTGAATCCTCATCTTAACAATTACTCTGAGTGATTGAGGAATACAATTTTCACACACACACACACAAAATGGAAACAATCCAAATGTCCATCAGTTAGTGGCCAGTTAAGTAAATATGAGGGGATATTGTACAGTTATTAAAAAAAAGAATGAATACAGACTAACATGGAAAGATCTCAAAGATACAACACTGAAATTTCTTAAAAGATAGGTATGAAACAAAGTGTATATAAAAAAGATTCTGTGTTCATGTTTACATAGCATAAAGAAACTCTGTAAGGTTCTGTGCACAACTGTTATATTACACATTAATTTTGTGGATAAAAATAAAAAAATACTAAATCTGCTTATTCTTATACTAGCAGACACCAAGGAGGCTGTCTTAGAGGCGTTACAGATGCCTGTGTATGTCTAGAGCCTTGGCCATCCTCCCCTCACAGTTTGCTGACCCTGTCACTGTGTCTCCCTTAAGGGTTTAGTTTTTGCTGTGTTTGTTGGCTGGCCAGGAGGCCTGCAGTGGTATCAACCATCCTCCTCTCTCTCTTTCCATTATATCTTTATGATATTGCAGTAAATAATCTTGGAGGCTTTTAAGGCTAATTTGGGAAAGTGGATGTATGCAATGTATTTTATTCACATGGTTATTGACACTGAAAGACATTTGAAACTTTAGATGAGTGAACTAATGAGGATTTGCAGTACATTGGCATAATCTTATATTTCAATTTCACGTTGATAATAGAATAAAAATATATGGGTATAGAATTCCAAGGTTGTAACTTTCTCTAGGGCGTTGTATTTTTTTAATACACTGTGTCTAAGCATTGGGCATAAAGAATGTATTTAATGAGTACCACTGCTGTAAAAGAAATGTAGTCCTACTCCAACATTTGGATCTTTGTATCCTGCAGTTTGCCATTGTCTTCAAAACTCCAAAGTATAAGGATGTCAACATTACAAAACCAGCCTCTGTGTTCGTCCAGCTTCGGAGGAAATCTGATTTGGAAACTAGCGAACCAAAACCTTTCCTCTACTATCCTGAAATCAAAGGTAACTCGGTTGTTTAAACACTTGCGCTTGTTCCAACAAGAGGCCAGGCTGTTGAGAAAAGGTCAGGCAGTCACCCTGTTTGATCAGCTTCCTAGTAACTGGTTCGTGGGTCCATGGTACTTCTTTTTAGAGACAAAAGAAGTAATATATGATTTTAGGGTCATGTTTCCACCAAGTTTTATATGAGGTTGAGCATTTAAAATTTCTCTTTGAATTTGAGAGTCTATCATTTATTGAAGAACTCGGGGGTCAGGCAGTTGAGATGAAAACATAAGGCTTGCTGTCTAGGAGAAGCAGCCGCTGGCCTCACGCAGTTGAGCAGAAGACTCAGCCACCGTGCAGTGCAGAGCTATACAGATGGTAAGGCAGCACTCTATTCCTCACAAAGAAGGAGAGAAAATAGTCTCCTTAAATTGTTATAATGCAAATTATTATTTTGGTAATTCCAAAGGTAAAACAGCCACGAAAACATAGGATAATGCCACGGAGAGAGAACCCTCGATTCTGAAGAAGCCACAAGAAGAAAGCTTCTTCAAGGTCATGAAAGTTGGGCATGTCTTTCAGTGGTTGAGTGTGCCGCAGAGAAGGAAAGGGTTCCCCTGGCTTAGGAACAGTCAGTGTATGTTCAGAGAAAAGTGAGGCTAAGGCGCACCCAGAGGGACTCCTGAAGGAGGGCAGGAAGGCAGGGCCAGGCTCTGGGGTGCTATGACTGGAGCCTACAGAATTGTGCTTTGAAATTGGAAACGGGAAGGACCAGGCCAGTTTAGATTTAGATTGATGCCTCTGCCTTCTCTACATAGACCCTGAAGAGACTTTCTGGGCAGCAGTGAGTCAGAAGAATAATGCAAGAATCCCAGTAAGAAAGGGTGAGGTTAGTGAAGCTCTTAGTGCAGTGATGTGGAAGGAGAAGGTAGATCCATGAGGCAGTGCAGTGATGATGTTAGGAGGACCCAGATGTTGGTTGGGGTAAGAAGTGAAGGAGAAAATCAGGAGTCATAGATGACCCTAGGAATCCTCACCTGGGAAGATTGTGAGGTGGATGAATTGATGAAGGATCAGTGGAGCAGAAGTAGATTTGGGTGGACAAAGGCAGAGGTCAGTTTAAACCATGTTGCATTTTAGGTTCCTGTGGCAGATTCCTAATAGGCCATTCAAAAGACAGGACTGGAATTCAAGCGGGCAGAATGGGAAATGCAGCCATGAGAATCCTCTCAAAATGAGTATAACAGGCCCCAAAAGTATTTGTTAACCTGGAGTCCACTGACTCCTCTGCAGGTCCATGGCTAGAAATGTGCTTTAAAACAACTCAGTTTCTTTGAATCCTATTTTGTATTTTACATACCGAAAACTATGATCCTAAGAAGAGATCCAGGCTGCAAAAGAAGTTGTGGCACAGACAAAATTAGAAGGCCCTGGACTAGGGGGAAGTGAGAGTGGGGAGGGCGAGGCACCCAGGTCCTGGCTGAGGCTGGAACCCGCAAAGGTGCCGCGGCAGCCACGCACACGTCTGCTGATCCTGTGACGGCAGCCTGCGATGGCTGGTCTTCTAAGAGGGCTTGCTTTTCCTAGAATTCACGTTGTGGCAGGAGCACTTAGAAAATGGTTCCGTGCATTCTTGTTTCTTTTCTGAGCTTGTGACGTCTCCACGGATGGGTCAGGTTCACAGTGCATTTTGTTGATGGTTTGAAAACACTGTCAGCAGAGGAGACTTTTTTCTCTCCACATGAAATTTCATGTGAAATTCCGGTGTATAAAGCTGAGCAGCTCTATGTAAATTGAGGTGGCAAGCCCTGACCACTTGGCTTCCCTAGGAGTGGCCACTTCCCCGCTTTGGATTAACATCCTTCTATAAAAGTAGACACAAAACAGAAACAGGGCAAATTTTTTGGACTTTCTGAGGGGGAAAAAAAATAGATTTCTTCTCTTACAACATGTTCAAATTAATGTCAATTTTTCTTTTTTTTTTTTTTTTCTTTAATTTTTTTTTTATTAGTTGGAGGCTAATTACTTCACAACATTTCAGTGGGTTTTGTCATACATTGACATGAATCAGCCATAGAGTTACACGTATTCCCCATCCCGATCCCCCCTCCCACCTCCCTCTCCACCCGACTCCTCTGGGTCCTCCCAGTGCACCAGGCCCGAGCACTTGACTCATGCATCCCACCTGGGCTGGTGATCTGTTTCACCATAGATAATATACATGCTGTTCTTTCAAAACATCCCACCCTCACCTTCTCCCACAGAGTTCAAAAGTCTGTTCTGTACTTCTGAGTCTCTTTTTCTTTTTTGCATATAGGGTTATCGTTACCATCTTTCTAAATTCCACATATATGTGTTAGTATGCTGTAATGTTCTTTATCTTTCTGGCTTACTTCACTCTGAGAATTGGTTAAATAAAGGCAACTCAGATTACCTACCCATGTATGAGCCTAGAAATATCCAAAGCTGAACTTGGTTTCCAGGCTGCCTGAGTCTATTTCCCAGTGGTATCTGTGTATGGATACAGCAGGGGTACATCAGACTATTACTCTTGTTGCTACTCTATTATAGTAGGAGCTGTCTTGGGTTGGGGTCTCCTGAAAGTTCAAAACTTCACCTCTGTGCAAGAAGCACTTACCTTCCAGGCTATCGCTGACTAAAAACCCCATCTATACAAATAGTAAAAAGAACCACCTGGAAAAATAAGAGTTAATAGTTGAGCTCCACAGAAAAAATGGCCAACACGTACCAGGATTGAGTTGTGAAATTATGTGTGTGGTCTGAGTCACTTCAGTCATTTTCGACTCTTTAAGACCCCATGGTCTGTAGCCCGCCAGGCTCTTCCGTCCATGGGATTTTGCAGGCAAGAATACTGGAGTGGGTTGCCAGGCCCTGCTGCAGGGGGTCTTCCCAACCCAGGGATTGAACCCACATCTCTTGTGTCTCCTGCATTGGCAGGCAGGTTCTTTACCACTGCCAACACCTGGGAAGCCCTGTTGTAAGATTAGAACTGTTCTAGTGAAGATAACAAATTACCTTAGTCTATAAAACCTTCTGGATTATAAAATCCCAGGTTGAAATAATCACAAGGGGAAATAATCACACCAGACCTGTGACTGGCCAGAAAAGTAGTAGTCATTTAGCATCAGAGTAACTATAGGGAAACGAATCCAAACTGTGCAACCCAAAGAATCACTGTCTTCATTTCTCAGGAGTCATTGACCATACCTTCCACTGCCCCCAGCTCCTGGAGTCACTCCCTGTCTCATTGCCTTGTTTCATATTCTTCACTTATTTTTATCAATATGTAAAATTATCTTACCCATTAATTTATGTGTCTGTTGTCTTATTTGTACTTCTAGTAGGAAGAATGTTCTTGAGATCACAGATTCGGTCTTTCGTGTTTATTGCTACATCTCTAACAGTGTATGTCACACAGAAGATGCTTACTAAAGATCTGAGACCTAAGTTACTGATTGACCCACTCAGTTGCTGTCCTTATTCAAAACACTGGTAACTTGTTGGGTGCCCCAAGTAGGACATTAGACAAAGCAGTATGTAATACTCCTCTTGTTGCAGAGAGTCATCCAGCCCTGAACTCTGCATCCTTTATGGCCACTGACATTGTGTCTCATTCAAGTGTCATGGAGATGGTTGGGTCCAAGGAAACAATCAAAATAATCAAGAGAGGGATGATTGGCAAGGGAAGAAGATGGTTGAGGAGCGGTTGTACAAAAGCAAAGAAAGACCATAATGACTTCTCAGTCTGAAAAGATGGGGACTAGGAAGAACTAGAATTGTAATCTTTCAATTACAAAAGGTGTGGTCAGGATGAATGCAGACATCTTTCTTTACTAGCAAACTAGAAGGCGGAAAGCAAGAATGAGGTACTTTTAAGGCGCATGCGGAGCAAAAGGTGGTAGAGGTTAAAAGTTGTATCGACATTTTGTGAACTAAGCTGTTATCTTAAGTCATCGTTTATTAAAAGAAGTGAAGATACGTTAAGAGTGTTTCCCAAAAAATGATGACATAATGGACTGCTCAGTACACCTTGTATCTGATCTTCACTCTTCCCTGACCTCATACAAGTCCCTTAACATCCTAGCTTTGGTTTCCTCTTCTGCACAGAAGAGCTTGTATTGAGCCCTTTTAGAATAGGTTGATATTTCATAGTACATCCCATGGTCCACCATCGAAAACAGACCACAAGGATGAGTGAACCCAGCGTGAAAGTCCCCATGTTCAATTCCATGGAAATTCAGACCACTGGTTCTTTTATTTTAAAAAAGCTTGTTGTGGAGTTTACTGTATCTATTTCTTGTCATTGACATCTTAATGACTGTACGATAGTTAATATTTTTTAAATTGACTCTTAAAAGTTCCCATTTTACAATGAATGTAACTGGTGAATATCCCTGTTTTATAAGTCAAAAGGAATACATAGCAAATACCAAATGATCTCTTTGCTAGAAAGCATGTCAGTGGATAATATTTATTTCTGAAGATGAATGTATTGTCTGGTTTGCTCTTGTATTTCATATTATTGATGAACTAATGTCTCATATAAGATCAACAGTTTATAGGATGAGTAATAATTATGACTGTTAGTCATGATACAAATTTCTCCATGGAGAAATTTTGTAAATCTGTCCAAAGCCTTTTGTTGAGGAAATTGTTTAAGTTTCTCCACTTTGAAGTCACCCTTTTCTAGTGGGAGCATGTTTTCGTCAGAGATGACCCATGCTGGCTTTTGTTTTCCTGAATCTGAACAGGATTTGTTTTTAAAAGATGATTTTTTTAAGTGCACTTTGCTACCGTACTTTCCCCTGCTTCATCTTTCAACTGCCCTTAGATGTTCACGAGATAATCAGTAAACAACAGCATTCCTCCTACCCCTGAGATGGCTGAAACAACCACAGAATTAGAAATTTTGAAGATCTTTCTGAACATAAACAATGACCAGAACTGACCTGAAGAACCAGAAATAGGACAATTGCTAAGTATTGCGCTGCCGACTGAAAAAAAAAAAAAAAATACCCTATTAAACAAAACCCAAACAGCTTCTTTACTCCTTTGTTTCAAAAGAGAGAAGGGAGAAAAAAAATGTATGGTGGGAAAATCAGAGAAGGTAAAGAAAGGGAAACAGAAAGAAGAAACAAGAATGCAACGATAGACCACAAAGGCGCTGGCAGAACTCAGAGGGGCCATGGGGCTGGTGAGAAGCGAAAGAAAAATAGAGCGATCACATAAGGAATGAGGGGGAAAGGTCTAAATAGTATCTAGAGTTGAACTGTCAAAAATCTCAGCGGGCATCACTGTATTTTAGTCAAGTAGGTCTTAAACTTTTTAGCCTCACATATTTCATGAGTCACCAACAGCTGCAGATCCCTCTCTTGTTGTCTTTGCGGGATCCACCCGCTTTTATTCTCATGGTGACCACGAAGAAGCAGCTTCTGTCACTTTCTGTCTGTGCTGTCTCTGCTTCTCACCTATGCACCAGTGACAGATCTTCCTGAAACACCACCCTGTACACAGCGTCCCCAGTTCAGAAACAATGCGTAGCTCTCCTGCCTGTCAGTTAAACCCCTTTGGTTCACAGTCCAGGGGCTTGACAGTGTGGTCCCATTCAGCCCCGATTCTCACCAATTCCTGATAGAAAACTTCCACTTCAGCTAAACTGATGCACTGCTGTTCTCGTAAGCATGCAGCGTACATCGGTTCCTTTGTTTCTTTCTCTCTGCATCTCCTCCCCAGAGCATCTTCCCTTTGCCCCCTCCTAATGGAAGGTTGATTCTGGAAGCCTTTCCTGAATTTCCAGCTCATGGGTACTCCCTCAAAGTCTTCCCATAAACTTCTGGAACCCTAGTTGGCACCATGAATTTAACATATATAGTATTACCATGTCCTCTCTTGTCTTTCCCCTAAACCTTAAAATTATATTGGCGGGTTCTTGACAGCAAGGACATGATGTCATACTTCTGTTTATCCACAGCACTTCACTCACTGTAGATGCATAATAAATGTTAGCTGCTTAGTAACAGTTGTTCTGTATGACCACGTGAAAATGCTCAGTAGTGTTCTTCTCGTTCAGTCTTTTCAGTATCTTCATCTTTGATGGGCAATCTAGTGTCTCACTAACTTGAGTGACATGGGGGACTTAATCCATTCCAGAGAGAATTGGGTGTGTACTGTTCTGTGGTCTCTCTGAGGCTAGGTCTTGGTCTTCGTATTCATTGGAATAAATATAATGCTTCTTGAAATTTGGCATCTCTTCCTCCTTGGGTGTTTTCTGTTTCCCTTTAAGATGTTTAAAAATACCATCAGAATCAATATTCTTTCTGTGGCTAGTAGTGGAACTGAATCAATCTCTTCTCCTTTGGTTTCTCTTCCTTTAAATGCAGATAAAGAGGAAGTGCAGAGGAAACGACAGAAGCTGATGCCCAATTTCTCGGACAGTTTTGGCGGTGGTAGCGGCGCTGGAGCTGGAGGCGGGGGCATGTTTGGCAGCGGTGGTGGAGGTGGGGGTGCTGGAAGTACTGGCCCAGGTATGAACCAAGGCTGTTCTTTCACGTCAGAGAGGGTGGATTTACTTCTCCTAGATTTCCTTGTCTATGCATTGAGTACTAGTGACATTATTGAGTGTGATTATTGTTATTGTTTAGGGTCTAAGTCGTGTCCGACTCTTCTATGATCCTATAGACTGTAGCCCTCCAGGCTCCTCTGTCCATGGGATTCTCCAGACAAGAATACTGGAGTGGGTTGCCATTTCCTTCTCCAGGGGATCTTCCCAATCCAGGGACTGAACCCATGTCTCCTGCATTGCCAGGCAGATTTCTTTACTGCTGAACCACCAGGGAAATCCATTGAACAGGATATATTAATATTCATTAAAATTTCCCAGGACTTCCCTGGCAGTCCGGTGTTGAGACTCCATGCTCCCCCTGCAGGAGGCATGGGTTTGACCCCTGGTCAGAGTAAACTGCATGCAGTGCAGCATGGCAAAAAAAGAAAAATTTCCCAGTAAACTTTTTTTCAAAGAAACACATGTTCAATTTATAATATATAGATCGGTTCAGTTCAGTTCAGTCGCTTAGTCATGTCTGGCTCTTTGCGAATATGTAGATAGATAATACCAAAAACTGTAAGAAGAAAAAAAAGTCATGAAGTCAGTTATCCAAAGAATACCTCTTAACATTTTGGTATATACCACCTCGTGTTTTTTTGGTGGGGGCAGAGGAGGCAGATACAGTTATCTTGGTATTCCTTGGAAATATTGAGAAGGTTTCATTTTATATTTATGCTATACTATAGAAAAGTTGAAAATATATAAAATCCTGCCATCATAGATTAGCTACTTAATTTTTTGTGTATATACATTATAATATATATTTATACATTTCTCCAAGCACAGCTGTGTTCCTCATTGTATTTATTTTAATCCATTTAGTCATATGACTTACTCATTATTCCCACATGATTGGATATAGAGTTATGTATACTGTTTTTTCCTAACAGTTTAACATAAGCATTCTCCATGGTTATATAAATATTACATAAGCATAATTTTTAAGCATCATTTTAATGATTCATAATATTTCATCAAGTGAACAAACCATAGTATAACTTACTTGAACATTGTTTCCTATTTTTTTTATATAAAATGCACTGAACTCCTCTATCCACATTGCTTTTCTTTTATTCCAGTTTATTTCTGTAAATTAAATTCTTTGAACTGAAATTACTATGTCACAGAGTATGATTGATACCCACTGCTACCCCAAAGAGTTTTACCAGCTTATGCCTCCACCAAAAAATGCATGAGAGTGACCAGTGGGGGCGTGTTTCTGTTGAGGGGTCAGGATATGTATTTGGTTTGGCTCGGTTTTTTCTCCCCAGAGGTTAGTCCACTGTGTGTGTGAGCCGGTCCGAGTCTGGGTGGCAGCCCCTCGACGTTAGGCTCTCCCCACCGTGCAGGAGTGGGAGACCTCAGACGTGAGCTCCTGCACACTGCCCAGAGCCTGGCTTCCGCCCAAGTGGCCAGACTGTCAGCCTGGCCGGGATGGAATGTTCACGATCCCACAACCCCCCCGTGATGTGATGCGTCTTACTCACTCACAACAGAAGCAACGTGTCAGGCACACCGAAGCCTGTGCTCACGTGGCGCAGGAACGCTGAGGTTTGCTGAGGCCTTTTTTTAAAAATCGTCATGAGGTTTCATTTGTTACATCTGTCATTTCAGGGTATGGCTTCCCCCACTATGGATTCCCCACGTATGGTGGAATTACCTTCCATCCTGGAACCACTAAATCTAATGCTGGGATGAAGCATGGTAAGTAGCACTTTTTTTTTTCCCCAGTCATTACTAACACAACATTATCTTGAAAAAAATTGATAAATGCAAATAAATTAAGACAATAACTTCTTTCCCCCAAACTATTATTTCCTGTGGACAGTAGAAATTCTATTCCTGATGCTCTGTTTGTATTTATACTTTGTATGTGGCATGAACAGGGGAAAGAAAAGAACATTAGAAAGGAGCATAAAGAGACTTGATTGTTCAAACATTAAGTCACCTAACTTACCTATTCTCTTTTTTTATCAAATACTACACATTTGAGACATTTAGAATTTTATAGGCATGGTCTTTCCTCATCAAATGTACCCTCTAATTAGAAGTTGTTCATGTGTTTATGCTTCATACTACATGTCCATTCCAGTGTTATTGCTGTTCATTTGCCCAGTCATGTCAGACTCTTTGCAACCCCATGAACTGCAGCACACCAGGCTTCCCTGTCCCTCATCATCTCCCAAAATTTGCCCAAGTTCATGTCCATTGCATTGGTGATGCCATCCAGCCATCTCATCCTCTGACACCCTCTTCTTCTGGCCTCAACCTTTCCCAGGATCAGGGCCTTTTCCAGTGAGTCGGCGGTTTGTGTCAAATGACCAAAATACTAAAGTTTCAGCTTCAGCATCAGTCCTTCCAACAGGTATTCAGGGCTGATTTCCCTTAAGATTGACTGGTTGATCTCCTTGCAGTCCAAGGGAATCTCAGGAGTCTTCTCCAGCATCACAGATCAAAGGCATCAATTCTTCAGTGTACCATTCCAGTGTACCTATTGAAAAAAGAATACAAAAAGGTCTTCTCATGTGTTCAACACCTGTTTCATGTCAGATGCTTTTACATGTTTTAATCATCTTCTTGATTCCACTGTAAGGAAAATATTAGTTTCTCCGTTTTATAGAGAGAGCACATCAGGGTTCACAGATGACCGTTCACTCACTGAAGGTACATATTTGTTAGTGGCAGAACCAGAATTTGAACCAGGTCTGCCTGTAAAACCTCAGTGCTCTCATAGTAGCTGTCAGATAGTATAGTAGGACCTCAATGAGGATGATCAGAAACTGCATAGGATAGCTCCCACAGTGAAGAATGTGAATTTATTTATTTTTATTTTTTATTTTATTTTTTTTTTTAAGAATGTGAATTTAGACCACATCTTCACAATTTGCTTGAGCACTGGGTGGGGGAAAAATAGCTGCTCTGCTTTCAAGAATTTTTAAGATGCCACTTCCTTGTAATTCCTAGAAGAGCTTTACTTCATTTTCCTCCTTTCCAAATAAACAGGATAAGATGTACGTTTTTAGAAATGTAAAAATATGTTTTTAAGCTCTTAAAGTTCTCATCACAAGAATTTGTAACTATATATGCTGATAGATGTTAAACTAGACTATTGTAATGATCATTTTGCAACATACATAAATATTGAGTCATTATATTGTATACCTAAAATTATTACAATGTTATATGTCAATTACACCTCAATTTAAAAAAAGTTTTCTGGAAGTGACTTTAAAATAGCTTCAAAATGGTTTACTTATGACCATTTTTTTTTAACAATTTTTACCCATTATGATTTATTCTCTGCAATACCACGTTAAAGAGCTCAGTGATTTGCATTCAGAAGTTACACAGCCAAGAGGCAACCAAGTATAATAAAAGAATGGCTCTGAAGTCTTTGTACTGAAGGCTATACAAAGTTTCTTTCTTCAGGAAAATAAGAATGAAAATAAACAAAAGGAACAAATAGCTCCCTAGGTCCCACAATTTCAATAGAAAATAACATCAGCAGTTAGTGAAATTGTAGGTGTTAACATATCCTGGAAAACAGATCCTTTTAAAAGGAATTTTAAATTAACTGTTTTTCTTTTCCCTTTGCAGTAAGCCTGCTTCTACCTTTAGCTGACCTTTGCTGAAACAGTGAATTATAACTGAATAGATTTTACTGAGAAAAGGCTGATTTTTTTTTTCTGGCTTTTATTTTAGGAACCATAGACACCCCATCTAAAAATGACCCTGAAAGCTGTGGCAAGAGTGATGACAGAGAGGTTGTAAATCTCTCGGAGCAAGTAACAGAAACCACAGAACAAGATGGAGAGTCCTGCAAGGGGGGCACTGAGGCTAGCTTGCCGTGGTCGGTAGGAGTGAGGGAAGAGAACTGCAGCTTCCAGGGTGAGCCGTGCAGGACGGGGGCCCGCGTGGTGCCGGCGGGGGAGGTCAGGTCTGGGTGGAGAACCTGCTTCCAGAAGACAGGTTTATCTTGTTGACCTAAAGACTAAAGACACACCCACATCTGGTTCCGTGTGCTCTTCGGAGCCCCGTGTGCCTTTCGAAAAGTCTGGGCCGGGTTGTTTTATTCACACTGGGGTTTCCATTTGCCCAGTGTTATCTCTGACTATAAAGTACAGACGTTTACATATGCTTCTCCAGTCATGTCATGCAGTTTTAGGGTATCAGGAGAGATAATCTAAATCATTTCCATCACAGACAATAGAGAGCAGTTTGCATAATTTTGACAGTCTCCCTTCTCTGACTGTAGCTTGACTGTCACACTGAGGTGGAACTTTGCCTGAAAATAAGAACTTTTCCCTTTATGTCACTGCCTTCCTTGGAGAATTAGGAGGGACAGTGCATATTTGGAACCCATTAGGGTATGTGTCACGAGTCTAGGTCATCCCAGATTATGCTTGGAAGACTTTTTCTGTAAGAGATAGTTAATAAGTAGAATTGGGGACTACATAGGGTTTCTGTTGCATGTTTTGTGTTTTTTTTTTTTTTTTTAAATAAATGTACACACCATGCTTAGCTAGGGGACCAAAAAAACAGGCCACACACAGGATTTGGCCTGCAAGCCACAAGTTTCCTCCCACTGACCTTCAGGAAGCAAAGTTTACAAGAACACCAATGGCTGTAAAGCAACTATACCCCGATAAAAATTAGTAAAACAAAGTCACAGATGATAAAAATAAAGACCTAACACAAAAACACCAGTGGCTCATAGAGAGTCTGTCTGTCTGTGGCAGAGACTGATTTTTGACACTTCCTGCCCAACCAGAGAGTTGTTTAAGATTCCAGTGAAGGATTATTTCCCCAAGAGATTGATTATTTACAATTGTGGCAAAATCCAGTGAGCATTATTTGGAGATTGATTATTCCCCTTAAAATAACAGACACTTCTGAATTTCTTTCCCCCCAAAAAATTGTAGACAGGTTTTTTGAGATCAGCCTCTATATTTGTCAGTGAGCCAGCATCCACCCGTGCTTTCCACAGTGAACACGATCCCAAAGCACCGACAGGTGTGTGCGCGCATGCTCGCTCAGTCTCATCCGACTCTTCGCAACCCCATGGACTGTAGCCTGCCAGGCTCCTCTGCCCGTGGGATTCTCCAGGAAAAAGTACTGGAGTGGATAGCCATTTCCACTTCCGGGGAATCTTCCCTGCCAACGGATCAGACTTGTGTCTCCTGGGGTCGGCAGGTGGATTCTGCCACTCGCACTACTCTGGGCAAGCCCCTGAAAGGAACATTTTCCACTAAATCGATGTGTGTCAGGGTCTCAGAATGCTGATGCCGATGGTGTTGGCCTCAAGCATGCCATTCCTGTAGAGCAAGTACAGGAAACTCAGCTGTGACTGTGATCATTGCCTTGCAGATAACCTCTTTCTGGAGAAGGCCATGCAGCTGGCCAAGCAGCACGCCAACGCCCTCTTTGACTACGCAGTGACAGGAGACGTGAAGATGCTGCTGGCTGTCCAGCGCCATCTCACCGCCGTGCAGGATGAGAACGGGGACAGGTAAGTCAGGACTTTTGGAAACAAGGCGTTTTAAAGGGGCGAAGAGAGAAAAGAATTGTGTGCATGCTGGCTAGAGATGAGACGAATTGATTAAAGTCACTGGATCCTGCAACTGAAGCATTCCCTCAAGAAAAAGAATGCATCAGTAAGGCTGAGTGGTGTGATCTGCTTCTCTGTCCTGTGGTTCCCACCTGTTGAGTTCTAAAATAGCTGGTTACTCATCTAAGAGTACAACACTCTGGGTTAGAAAACCGAGATGTGTGTGGGGAATGGTGCTTTTTGAAAAGCCCTGCTTCATTTGTTGGAATAAGATTTAGAATAATATCTAGTAAACATTTTGTTTATTGGAACAATATTTTTTACTTTGTTTATTGGAATAACGTAATAAACTTTGGTCTTGCCAAATGTCTAAAGTGCTTATTATCCCAACTGCATACCTGTGGTAATAGTAATCTCCAGGAAAAGCCCAATAGAGACAGCTTAAGAGCAACAGTGACACAATGATTAAGAGGCCATCGTCATTCTCTCCCAGTTAACAGTTCCTTCTCTACTGCTTGTGTTAATGGTCACCAGTCTGTGACTGGACCAGACTCTTCTGACTGCTCTCGCCCATGTGGTGTGGGAATCTACCATCCCACCACACATGCTTCCCACTTCTGGGGTTACAGAGCTCATATGTGCGGGGACACCTGGCTTCTTTCTAAAACAGTTCTCCTCTTCCTTTCACTGAGACTTCTAAAATAATCTCAAAAGCCTATAAAAATAGCAAGCGACAGCAGCTCTCAAGTCCAAGTCAAGTGGTTTGTTCAAAACCTTCCCCAAAATAGCATCAACAGTGAGAAATCCTTCTCTCTGGAAGAGCTCATGGGTGCTGTGTCTTAAACACTGAACCAAATGCTTTAGGAAAGTGCCAGCCTCGGGGTTTCAACGAGAGACCTTTGTTCTCATTCCTTGCAGTGTAACCAAGGATGTGGTGTAACCACTGGCCTTGTTATACAGTAGGGGAGGAACCAGCACCGCCGTCTTGGTGTAATGTCATCAACAGCAGAACGTGTTTTACAGGGTTAAATAATCCAGTTAGCACCCAGTAGCATAAAACCACAAGAGAAAGCAGTTAAGCAGGACAGGACAGCAGTATTTCAGATGGCATTCTTAGGGACCGACTGATGGGCCTAAGAAAGGGACCGCGGTGTGTGAAGGGAGGATTGTGGAAATACAGGGATACAGGCACACACATTCAAGTGGGGGCATGGAGGCGAAGGTAGGAACATATGTGAGGACCTGGAATATATATGGAGAGGCTGCGGAGGAAGCCTTCCCTGCCCAGGCACTTCTAAGGAAGTGAATCCTCAGAGTCCCCTCCCAGGTCCCCAAATATTCTCATGCCGCAGCTGGAAGCCAGAGAGGTGAGACTGGGGGGAACCGAGGAAGAGTCCGCATGAGAACGCAGACAGGAATAGCTTTGAGCCTGCATAGCTCAGCTCCCTTGTTTTCACTGAGCTTATTATATTCGGCTATTAATCCAAATCCTGTGGCCATTAGTCATCACAGAAAATACAATGAGAAAAAATAATAAAAACTTCTGGTACTGGGGAAATTCCCATGAGGGTGTGAAAATTTATGGGGGAGGGGGAATGTACTTCTGCTATGAAATGCTGAGCTACACATGGAAATTTTTAGGCAGATTTTGAAGTACGACCTTTTTCTTGGTATATGTACATCATGTCTGCATCAGACTTCAGGACCTTTTCATCAGTCTTCTTTCAGTCCTAGGTTTCAAAAGACAGTACGGAAACCCTGAGATAACTCATTTAAAAGTCTCTCTCAAATGATGATGCCACAGTCTAGTTTTCCAGGCTCTCCTATGTCAGTGTTAATCCCACGTAATACACACTTGCTATTGCCAAGAAAGTGGCCTGAATAAAATGACACCTGCTATGTTTAGAGAAAATGCAGCCTATGCTCAAATCCCATAGGTACTGCCACCATGGGATCCTCTGGGTGTGCTCTGCATCGTGATCTGTCCATACCTCGGAGGGTTCATCCTCCTGGATGTTCACCACCACTCCACAGAGCAGCGCACATATGCCCCTGCAGTAGGAGACCTTAAGGAATTAAGGGATATCTTTGGAGCAAGACAGTCATGGATTTAATATATGATCTGGATTGAGTTCTCTTATACCTATACGTCTCAGTTTCATCACCAAAAATAAGGATAATATTACCTACCTTGTAAGACTATGATTAATATGATAATGTATGTCAGATGCTTAGTGTAGTCTGGTATTAGAAGCTCTAAACAAAATAGTAGCCATTTTTCATTGTTCTTATTGTGTCATTTCCAATTAATTTTAATAGTAAATTTTTTTTAACAATTAAAAAAATTTTGTTCCTAAGAGTGATGCTTGGCACCTGCCAATATTTTCAGCCTCATTACTGTAAGCCCTGTTTGTTCGGTCATCCTTATTTTAGTGCCTAAATTGTGTGCCAGGGCTGTAAGGCTGACCCAGAGAGAACCAGCCTCCAAGAGGCTTAGAAGACAGAGAGAGAGGACATAGAGAAAACTGTAGTTGCTCAAGCAAGCAGGAAACTTGAGCGGGGGACAGCTTGCTCTGCCTTGGAAACTGAGAAAGTCTTCTCCAAGGATGTAAGTTTTAGACTGGAGCATGAAGGATGAAGCGCTGATGAGGCAGACAAGAAGAGCAAAACCATTCCAGGCAGAGGAAAGAATTCAGGGGAGAAATACAATCACATTTTTCCTCCAAAAGTTTGCTTCAAGTCTTCTTCCTGTAGTTAAGAGCCTAACTCCACTCTCCCCTCTTGGGATCTAGGAAGATCTTAAAAAGCCACCACCTTGTATTTTGGAAGAGGTGGCAGGGCTAGGTGAGATAACTACATTTTTCTGAACAAATCCTAGTTCAGGAATTTAACTCATATCATCTGCGTGTGTCCAGGTAAATCAGGGAAAAGTTAGAGGAGAAAATGCCCTGAAACCATAGCACAGAGGCAGGGCTAGGATTTGAACTTGGAGACGTCTCTGCCTCAAAGTCCAGGCTCCTTTACACGTCAGGGAGTCTGAACTGAGCCCCCAGAGACCAGGCAGGCTCTGTAAGTGAGCAGGCACTCACTTTGGATTCAGGATGTTTCATAGATTCCAGACATTTGCACGCCAAAGGAAACTATAGAGCCAAATTCAGTTTACAAATCTAATCCTATCAGGGGAACCTGTTTTCTTTTTTTTTTTTCCCCATTAACACTTTAGCTGATTATTGCCACTATATTTTTATTCCAGTGTCTTACACTTGGCAATCATCCACCTTCATAATCAGCTTGTGAGAGATCTGCTGGAAGTCACATCTGGCTTGATTTCTGATGAAATTATCAACATGAGAAATGATCTCTACCAGGTAAGCAGAAATATCAAGGAGATGACTGAAGAAAAATCCATGGTGTGTACATGTGCTTGTGTGTGTATTAATAATAGCATATAATATTAACAGCAGCAAAAATAAAATGTCTCTGTAGGTAATATCACATAGGAATGTTCTTTTATGAATGAGGATCCTTTGATGTATGGGTATAATAGCAGTCACCCCACAATGAAATTTAGCATCCTGCCGAGAGACTGCAAACTTGAAGCTTCAGAAACTTGCCAAAGCAGTCAGCCTACTGCAGGATAAATACATCACACCTGTCGAGAAAAACAGAATTGAAAAAACTTCTCAGTTTGAAAAGCCAGTGATTTACAAGAATTTTGAAGTGTGCTGAACATGTTGACAGCATCTAGATTAAATGGTTATCAAATGAAGGGCGCTGAGTCAAGAATACAGAAAGCTAAAAAGATTGCTTGAGAAGGAAAAAGTGTCTTTCAAAAAAACAGAAAATTCGAAATACAATAATAGTGTTCAAGGTGAAGAAAACAGGGAACACTAAAGAGATTTGCCCAAATCAGATCCACCCAGAAATTAGGTAGACTTAAAAGCAGGCTGAGGAACTCTGTTACAGAGGTCGTCAAGGATCTCAGAGAGCAGGGCTGACGGGAGGCTCAGTGAGGCTGCCTGGTGGGTACACGCAGGTTTCAGGTGAGGAAAGGAGATGGAGGGTGTCAGAATCAAAGCTGCGATGCCGGTGCAGGGAGCCGGCAGACCCCGACCAGCCTCCCAGGCAGAGGGACCACGCTGGGAGGAGGTGAGTAGGGTCTGCTGCCTCCCTCTTCCCCTGGTATTCTCCCTTCCTGCTGCCTTTCCCGGCCCCACCAGCCTTCTCTACAGCCTCATGATCCCGTGCCCTTCTCCGCTTTTCTGTTTTTGCCTTCCCTCCAAGACTCAAAATGACTTCCCAGTCCTCCTTGGCCTCCATGGTATGCCCAGATGCCCGACTCAAGCCTATCCCTCCCTCTAAAAATACAGGCAACCGCCATGTACAGTTATTTACACAGTGAAGGTGCTTGTCCCAGTTCTCAATTTTTAAAGCAGTGATGTGAGTCATTTCCTAAAAGCAATTGCTCTGAAATGTTTACATGTAGCTCCCAGTAGATTTTTATCTGTGAATAGATAGATCAAGTTGATCTGTGTCTCCTGATAAGGGAAAAGAACAGTTTCCCACTGGATATTAAGGCATTAGGCCTCGTCTTTGGCTATCATACTTAAGATCAAAGGGAAAATGAAGTTGGGGAATTCTTCACTGACTCATAACTAGGATGAGGTCTAATTTTAGGTATATATATTTAAAGGATGGCTTCTTCACATTTTCATACCAGTTTGGGTGTTGCTAGTGTTTGGAAAGTCATTTGGCCCATAAAGCCTCAGTCTCTCAGGCTCTAGGACCGACTGTTCCTTTCACCATCACAAGTGTACAGAGAAAACTGGAAATGGGACCTTGCACGTATCAGTCCCCCTTCCAAAGAGTGCTTAAGTTCAGTGCCTGTATGTCAGATTCAGGGAATTGTGTTTCTGTTTATAAATAGGACCTGCAAAGGACACTGCACAACAGGCTTAGTAGTTGAGATTTATTATGTGCCAAACTCCTCACTGTATCATTCGGTACAACTGTTGAGACTCTCCACTGTGCTCGGGACAAAACTCTGAAACCACCGCCTTTGACGCTCCCATGCCTTCCGGTATGGGGACTCTTGGGGGCATGCAGGGCCACTTCTCGCACCCCTTTGCCATCGTTTTCATTGATGGGCAAGGATTCAGGACCCCCTGGCTGGCCTTTAAGGTGTCACACACACACCCAATGACGACTTTTATTTGAGAACTAGAAACCCACTAATATTTAAACTTCCATTTTTCTATTGTAAAGGTTCTCTGTTAGCTATTCTTGATGGGAAATTATACAGTTCCTTAAGTAATTTGGATTATTTGGCAATTGTCTGAAACATGCTCCCAAAATACCTTTCACTAATCTTAGTACATTTCTGTGGCCATCTGTCGTGATCAAATCTCGCTTCCACCCACCCTCTAGAGAAAGCCACACTCAAAATAATATAAGTACACAGGGTTAAGATTTTTCTGAAAATATTTCTGAAATCTATTCCTTTTAAACTATTTTCTCTTCTCCCATTCCTCTCCCTCCAACATAAACCACCACTCTAGCTTGTTTGATATCAATTTTATTTGCATATGTTCCTATAAAACATGAGTGGGGGGTTTGTGCCTTTATTTTTTGTTTTTAATTATCATATATATGTTCGTAGTTTTAAAATAGTACGTAAGGATATGTATTAGAGAATCAAAGTTACCCTCCCTAGCAGCATACAAGTTCTCAGCCCCACTCACAAATATAACACTTATAAGTATTTCCCTAGGTATTTGCTACCTTAACATATACACTTTAAAGTAGACAGATATTTTAATATACTTTTTCAAAATTTATTCTTAATTGGAGGATAATTGCTTTAGAATGTTGTGTTGGTTTCACAGCAACATATGCAACAGCATGAATCATCCGTAAGTATGCATATGTCCCCTCCCTCGTGAACCTCCCTCCCACCCTTCTACATCGTCAGAGTACCAGGTGGAGCTCCCTGTCAGCAGCTTTCCAATAGCCGTCTGTTTTACATATGGTAATATATATGTTTCAATGCTACTCTATTCATCCCACCTTCTCCTCCCCCTGCTGTGTCCACAAGTCTGTTCTCTGTTTGGGTCTCTATTCCTGCCCTGCAAATAGGTTCATCGTTGTCATTGTTCTGGATTGCATGTGTATGCATAAATATACAATATTTGTTTTTCTCTTTCTGACTTCACTCTGCAGAGCAGGCTCTAGGTTCATCCATCTCACTAGAACTGACTCAGATGTGTTCCTTTTTATGGCTGAGTAATAGTCCATTGTATATATGTACCACAACTTCATGGCTGAGTAATAGTCCATTGTATATATGTACCACAACTTCTTTATCCATTCATCTGTTGCTGGACATCTATGCTGTTTCCGTGTCCTCGCTGTCGTAAATAGTGCTGCAGTGAACACTGGAGTACATGTGTCTCCATAGTGGCTGTATCAGTTACATCCCAATAGTGCAGGAGGGTTCCCTTTTCTCCACACCCTCCCAGCACTTATTGTTTGTAGATTTTTTGATGATGGCCATTCTGACCACTGTGAGGCAGTACCTCATTATAGTTTTGATTTGTATTTGTCTAATAATGAGTGATATGGAGCATCTTTTCATGTGTTTGTTGGCCATCTGTCTGTCTTCTTTGGAGAAATGTCTGTTTAGGTATTTTGCCCATTTTTTGATTGGGCTGTTTTTCTGGTGTTGAGCTGTGTGAGCTGCTTGTGTATTTTGAACACTAATCCTTTGTCAGTTGTTTCATTTGCAATTAGTTTCTCCCATTCTGAGGGTTGTCTTTTCATCTTATAGTTTTCTTTGCTGTGCAAAAGCTTTTAAGCTTAATTAGGTCCCACTTGTTTGTTTTTATTTCCAGTATTCTGGAAGGTGGGTCAAAGAGGATCTTGCTATGATTTATGTCAGAGTGTTTGGCCTATGTTTTCCTCTAAGAGTTTTATAGCTTCTGGCCTTACATCTGAGTGTATTTTTGTGTATGGTGTTAGGAAAGTTTATTCTTACATGCAATCCATGGTATATTATACATACTGCTTCTGCTTTGCATAAAACTTTCTTAAATTTTTAATAATCAATTCATAGGTGGTTGCAAAAAATGTACTAGGAGGTTGCATATACCCTTTACCCAGTTTCCCCAATGATAACATCTTGTGTAACTCTAGTCCAGTATGAAGCCAGGAAATTGATATAATCCACAGATCTTATTTGGGTTTTGCCAGTTTTACATGCACTCGTGTGTGTGTTCATGCAGTTCTTCATGCATGTATTTTTAAGTTGCATAGGTGACTTTGTCCTGTGCGTCATGATATCCCTGCCTTCACTGTTTGTGGAATTTATCCATGCACCTGTGTATACTAGTTCATTGTTTCTACCCCTGAAGAGGATCCTATTGTGTACATCTTCACTCTATTATGTACCTATTTCCCAACAGTTGACACTTAGCCAGCTTCTCACTTCCTACCTCCACAGACATTACTTCAGTGGAGTCTCACTCACGTGTCCTTGTGGATTTGTGTGCCTCAGATACACAGGCAGGAATTGGGTTGCTGCGGTATTTGTTTACTTGGCTCTGCAAAATGTCTGCCTAAGTCCACATGCCGGCAAGCACGGTATTAAAAGTTCCTAGATTCCTACATTGTATAATTACTTAAGATATTCCAACTAATAAAAATAAATGGAAAAAAAGAAAAACAAAGATATAATCCTGGGGTTTAGGATCTAAAGCCTAAAATATCATAGAAAACCTTCCATGGGACCATAGAGAGAAAAAAAAACTTAATACTTTTTTTTTTAACTAATGGTAAGAGATTTTGTATGATATGAAAATTATATTAAAACTACAGCTAATGTTAAATCTCTGAATGGTATACTGTGATTTCAGGTCTTTTTTCCAATCTTATTCTCTTTCCTTTCCCCATCTCCCCAAATGACATATCTGATTACTAAACACAGTTTATTTTTTAGTTTGAGAGGAGGGCTCCTGGCTATAATGTCTAAAAGTTCCAAGGGCATGATTCATTTCAAGCCAGGCTATAGTTCTAAAGGATAAAAAAAAGAAAAAGGTTGGGGGGGGTAGAAAAAAGAGTAGAAATTTGGGGGAAAGAATCCTGTTTTGTTTCTGTTACATTAAATAATCACTGTAATGACACAGCACGGTATCTTGCATCCCATTCTCACCTGGTGTGCCCAACAAGGATGCTGGCGGTCCACCTGCTGTCACTGCTACAGCCAGTAACTGCTTACTGAGCAGGAAAGTCTAGGCAAACTGTCATTAGAGAGGCTGGATTTCACAGGCTGCTATGAAATAGACTGATTTGTATAAAAATATACTGCTCTTCTGGCAGTGACCTCAGTTCTTTGAAAGATACTTTCTTGAGTGTGTTTGTCTTACTCATCTCGAAAATGCAGTTTTCAAAACATCTCATTTGCATTCACTGAGGTGCTGCTTTGTGGGCAGAATAATCAAATGGACCTGGATTGTTTGTCCATCTGAGCCTTCTTTGTGAGGTGGCTCTCCTGTTCTATTATGCCTTCGAGAATCCTTTTATAAAGTGTAGTGGCAGAATTCTGTTGATTGGTCTCATGGAGCTTGTCCATGGAACAATATTTTTTAATTTACCAAATTTTTTTGCACGTTATTATAGAATGACAGTACCTTTGTCAATTGGTTTCTGCTGGGTAGTTTGTTTAAACTTTTTCAGTAGAACCATAAGTTGATTTGGTTCGTTAACATACGATGTCTAAGCTAAAGGTAAGACTCCTACTAGAAATTCAAGAAAACTAAATTTACTAATAGGAGTTAACCGTCAAAAATCAATTGACTGTAGCCAGAAACAAAGCTATTAAGAATTATAAAAAAAAAAAAATAAAAAATTTTAAAAAATTGTAAATATAAAAAGTAATTTTGATAACTAAATGTCAGTCCAGTATATAAATATCATTAGCATATGATATGGAATGGAGAGTAACTCATTTGCAGAGGTGAGAACTTAATCTGGGCATGAGAAATGGCCCCTCAGTATGATTCTACCTATTGCAGCGTGTCTGTGCCACTGACCAGTGTCATCTCCTGCCTCTCCTCCACCCCCTAGACCCCCCTGCACCTGGCAGTGATCACCAGACAGGAAGCTGTGGTGGAGGACTTGCTGCGGGCTGGTGCTGACCTGAGCCTTCTGGACCGCTTGGGTAACTCTGTTTTGCACCTCGCTGCCCAAGGAGGACATGATAAAATTCTCGGTATTTTACTCAAGCACAAAAAGGCAGCACAACTTCTTGACCACCCCAACGGGGAAGGTAAGAGACAATCACGCATCGTGGTGTAACCTCTGTCTGCTTTCTAAACAATAAGTAGATACCAGATAAATATGTGTGTTTGATCTGCGCCCCAAAGTGCTTTCCTTAACCACTTGGAATTCATCATCTCTTACGGAAATTTCCATTGCTGGCTGCAGCTAATACCTTTGAAGATGATCTGGAATAGTCACTAGGAGGGAAAAGCAGAGGCCTAAGCAAACACCATTCTTGATATGTGGAAAAAGTATTAGCTGCTCAGTCATGTCTGACTATCTGCGATCCCATGGACTGTAGCCTGCCAGGCTGCAGATTCTCTAGGCCAGATACTGGAGTGGGTTATCATTCCTTTCTCCTGACCCAGGGATCAAACCTGGGTCTCCTGCATTGCAGGCAGATTCTTTACCATCTGAGCCACCAGGGAAGCCCCCTTGATATGTAGAAAGTATCCTTTATTCAGAGAATGTTTATGTGCTCGCATTGTCTGCTGAGAACACAAAAGGGGTGTGGGGTTTACATGCAGGGCAGCTGACTTACAGCACCAGTACAGACTGGAGTAGGGACATGCTGACCCCCAACAGCCTTCCGTCCCCATAACCATCCCTGTGCTTGGGCTGCAGGTCTGAATGCCATCCATGTAGCCATGATGAGCAACAGCTTGCCGTGTCTGCTGCTGCTGATGGCCGCGGGGGCTGACGTCAACGCCCAGGAGCGGAAGTCGGGGCGCACGGCGCTGCACCTGGCCGTGGAGCACGACAACATCTCCTTGGCTGGCTGCCTGCTCCTGGAGGTGAGGGCTGCACTTACCTGCCTTCTCATTCAATTCCCAAAGGGCATTTAGGAAAATCTTTTCAAAGAACAACTTCACTAACAGCTCATCTCCCTATTGTCAGCTCTACCTGTGTAGTATCTACTGGAGGCTTCAGAATAGCCGCTCTGGCCCTCCAGTATTCCCCTGCCCGGCATCTCTGAGGATCTCTGCACTGGCAGAGCCTGCCTAGAATACAGCTGGGCTGGGAACGTGACCTGGAGAGCCATGCAGACAGGGGAGGTGGGGACAAAAGGGCCAGAGGACCTTGAACTAACCCTTTTCTGTGTGGGCGGATTTTAGGGTGATGCCCACGTGGACAGCACCACTTATGACGGAACTACACCCCTGCACATAGCGGCCGGGAGAGGGTCCACCAGGTTGGCAGCTCTTCTCAAAGCAGCAGGTAAGGCAGCCTGGTGGTCAGCCATAGAAAATGTCATCAGGAAGGCAAACCCAGACTCACTCGAGCAGCCAGGCCACCTCCTTAACCTACAGATGTGCTGCAGGAAGTAAATAAAAATAATAAAAAGTAAGTAAATAATATAAATAAATATAATATTTATTATATTTATATAATATATAGTATATATTAAATATATTTATATATTATATATAAATAATATAAAATAATATAAATATATAAATATAAAATATATAAAAATATAAAAATAATATAAATAAATAATAAAAAGTAAGTAAAAAAATAAATAAAATTTTGCTGCAAATCCCACTTAGCAGCCACGAAGGCTCTGTTTGTATTAGTAATCCTGGGTGCCATGCTGATGGTCATGTTAGTTTTTACTCACCTGTTTCGGATTTGGATTAAGTTGAGTCCCATGACAGGAGATCTTAAGGTTGAACTGAATTCCTTGCAGAATTCAGAGCAGTATCAGCCTTAAGGTCCTATCACAGGTCCTCAGAAGGAAAAGTTTATTGGTATAATAAAGCATTTAAAGGCTTCCTTTTGTAAGAAAGATCTCTGAGAAGCCAAAATGATAGGAACAAACATATGGGCCCTGTGGTAAGTACTGTCATGTACCAAACCCTGAAAATTGCTAGCTTCTGTTGGGCTAGATACTTCACACTGTCTCATTTAATCTTACTTAATCTGCAGTAACCTTTTGAGACAAATCCCATTACTACTCCCATTTTATAGCCAAGGAAAGAGACTGATGAGACTTTTGCATCCCAGTTCCCAGGCCCTGGTAAGGGACAGAGCTGGAGTCACACCTTGTCACCTTGAACTTCCAGACTCTTCTATGTTTCTCTCCCCTGCTTTGCTCAAGGATGTAGACTGTTATTCTGATTCAACCCTTTCATCCTATGAAATATAGGAAAATTATTCCTGCTCATCCTTGAATCTCCACTACCTTATACATTTAGAACCTCAAACATGTTTAATGTAATTGGTATCTCAAGCCTGTCCTGGCACACTTGATTTACTTATAAGGTTATTAAATTGTTTTTAGAAAATAAATGCCTCACAGATTCAAGAAAATAGCACATTAAATACTTTCTTTAAAAAAAAACAAAAAAACAAAAAACTGAGACCAGGAAAATATAAGAACCTTTTCTTTGGCACCACATTTTTCTGACATCATATCCCAAATAAGCAGCAGCCTTCTCTTTTCTTCTTTGTCAAGCTGAATATTCCCATGAGCAAGAGCTGTTGATTGCAGTGTTTATGATTAGTTTGGGGAGTCACTGGTTATGATTATGAAATGCCTTCAGACTAAAAGCTATAACCTTTCAATAACTACGCATCCTACCAGCAGGTTTTCTTGGTGTTTTGCATTTAAGGATCAGTGCCATATCCCAGGGATAAAACAGAACAGGTTGACACTAGACAGAAAGCAGCTTTGCTCTTTTGAGCAAGCAGGTAAGGACACTGAGAAACACGAGGTGCTAGGCATCAAGTTGAACAGATAGGACCTTAATCCTAAGGGTGCACCCTTGTTGTTTAGTCGCTAAGTCATGCCCGACTTGGACCTCATGGACTGGAGCCCACCAGGCTCCTCTGTCTCTGGGATTTCCCAGGCAAGAAAACTGGAGTGGGTTACCATTTCCTTCTCCAGGGGATCTTCCTGACCCAAGGATCGAACCTGAATCTCCTGAGGCTGGAGTCAGGTCAAAGGTGCATTGCTCACTGACAACCATCCTATAGAGTCAAATGTGAGAGTCAGTCCAAGTCTTTGTTTTTGAAAGTGTCCTTGGCTATACAAAGATATCATTGGTCACCTTTGCAGTCAAGATATATTAGAATTTAAAAGCAGGTTTCTGGATATTTCAGTGGAAATGTGTTTTATATATTTATAGAATCTGACCTCCCCAGGCAGTTAGGAGCTGAGAAGATGTGGGTTTTACCTAATGCTGTGTGACTTGGCTCCGCAGGAGCAGATCCCCTGGTGGAGAACTTCGAGCCTCTGTACGAGCTGGATGACTCCTGGGATGAGGATGGAGAGGACGAAGGGGTCGTACCGGGAACCACTCCTCTGGACATGGCCACCAGCTGGCAGGTGAGCGCCGCTCCGCCAGCGTGCCGGCTGCCTCTGAGGCGGCAAGTGGTCTTCCTCAGTCTTTACTCCCCAAAGCCCGCACCTGGTATTTTTAAAGACAGGCTGCTTGTCACGAGCTGTATTTATCTTGAAAAGCCTATCCGCTAAAGATCTAGGTCAGCAGAGTTCTGAACATAACAGCGTATGCCTAATCAGATCAGAGTGAGATGAGAGAAACTCAGAATTCACAAAGTGTGTTGCCCGTTAGAACTCACACCAGGATCCTCCCCATCTGAGTTCTGAAGCCAGGATACATGCCATGGTTTGCCTGAACTTCGGTAAGTAACTGCTGAACCTGAGAAGAAATGGGGATTCTTCTGAGGATTTTCATCAGTGTAAACAGAACAGACTTAAAGCCTTCCTCAGAACTCTGCTGACCCAAGAGCTGAAGGTGAAAGCGGTTACCAGGTCCTTGGGCCCAGGGAGGGGGAGCCACAGGAGGAGGTGGGCAGCACTCAGCTCCAGCCCAACTAACTAAACTCCTGAGGGGCAGGCGCTGCTCAGGGCCCGTGTGAGGCCGAGCTGAGAGCCGTGTGACCCTGGCAGAGACCACATGGCACTCTACGCTGAGCGCCTGGTTTTCCCAGAAGCCTCACCACAGAACGCAAAAATAAGCCACTCGGTGACCCCGTGGGGTCCTCACCCAGGTCAGCCAGCAACCACTGCAGAGAATGCAGAAAAGCCCCCATAGCTGTGGGAGTTTCTTTTTCCTTTAACTTTTATTGGGGGTATAGCTGATAGACAGTGTTGTGTTAGTTTCAGCAAACTGAATCTGTTACACGTATGTCCACTCTTTTTTAGATTCTTTCCCCACATGGGTCATTACAAAGTATTGACTACGTTTCCCTGTCCTTACAGCAGGTTCCTCTTAGTTATCTGTTTTCTTTTATCCTAAGACTTTTTTGACCCCTCAGTTAAAAGGTGGATGGTGCCAAGAGGCTATCCTCAAGCCTTGTGAGCATTTGTACACCTCAGTGTGAGCAAGCTCAAAAAACTCATTCTCATGAGCCTTTTTGCCAGGGAGGAGGGGCAGCCAGGGAGCACAGCTTCACAGCGTGGCGTGGGTTCAGTCCTTGCCCTAACTCTCAGGGAAACGTCATTTACCATCGACTCTGACCAGCACGTGGCTGCCTGGGTGGCCTGGACCACCTTTGTCCCACAGGAGGGCTGTGGCCTGGCTCTCTGTGAGGCTGGGTGTGGTCTTGTATGTGGCTCAGACAGTGCTTGTGGGGCACAGCCTCCTGCACCCAGAGCCCCAGAGGGCAGCCACGTCTGCAGGCCAGGGTACCGACTTCTCTTCCCACTCCACCTTAGGGGTACGAGCCCCTCCTGAGGAGGACGGGCAGAGTTCCTTACCACAAAGCAGCAGATTTCTCTGGTGGTCCCTGTAACATCCCTGCATTTTTCTTCCCAACAGGTATTTGACATATTAAATGGGAAACCCTATGAGCCAGAGTTTACATCTGATGATTTGCTGGCACAAGGTAAGCTGTGGGAGAACTAGGTACCCTGAGCCAGTATCACCTCCATCCTGACCCTGAAAGGGGCTGAGGGAGAGCCGGCGTTACCCAGACTCTGCTGTGAAAGGCGGGGGCTTCTCTCAGGAGCAGGGGGGTCCTGCCACGGAGAAGGTCCAGCTGTGATCTACCACAGCGTGGGCTGTTCTTACTCACCTGGGTGGCTGCTGACTCTCTGGTGCAGGAGCGCGACTGCTTCCCCGGGGTGGGAGGCGGAGCCGTGTGGCAGTGACCGGTCCCTCTGGAGAGTCTCTGATCAGTTAGGATGGTCATGTTTCTTCTTTACATCCTTTAGGAGACATGAAACAGCTGACTGAAGATGCAAAGCTGCAGCTCTACAAGTTGCTAGAAATTCCTGATCCAGACAAAAACTGGGCTACTCTGGCACAGAAATTAGGTCTGGGGATACTGAACAACGCCTTCCGGCTGAGTCCCGCTCCTTCCAAAACCCTCATGGACAACTACGAGGTAATGTGTCACCTTACATTGTCATTGTAGTTCAGTCGCTAAGTCATGTCCAACTCTTTGTGACCCCCTTGGCTGTGTTTATCTGACTGCGTTAACATTACCGGCCAGAGCACAGTCCCTCCCCTCCCCCTTAACTCTGAGCAGCGAAATCTTAGTCACTCCCCATGTCCTGGGAGGGTGACCCAGGCCAGGAGGAAGCCCACCTTGGTTGTAGTCAGATACTTTGAGGTGTGCTGCAGAAATGCTACTTGGAGGGTCAGGATGGTCACAGAACACCGATCTCCTGAACAGGAGACTGCTCTACATTCGTGCCCTCCTCTACCCCAGCACAGGCCTTGGTCTCATGTGACCTCTGTGAGGTCACTCCCAGCAGAGCCGTTACCTGGTGATGCTTTTAATTTCTAAAATAAATGCCAAAAAACCACGGGGCGAAGTTTCTTTCTATTGAAAATTCCCTCATTGCTCATCTCTCAGTGGTCTTCAGAGCTTCAGGGAGCCTGTGTAGGTTTCACTCTAGAGCTTCACTGCCTCGGCAGTCTCTCTGCTCACTATGAAGTGCTTCTCTGTGATTTCCTGAGTGATCTCTGAGCTGAAACAGGAAACCTGATTCAAAGACGATGTTGAGGCTCCCTGCTTTTTTTGAGAGGCTCTCCACCAGACCTTCCATGCCCCCTGGCCGTCTCGGTGGAGGAGGCAGCCTGGCAGGGGGACGGGGTGTGGTGTCGAGTTTACAGCCTGCTTATTTCCTGCACAGGCTGGAACACAGAAGCACACTCTTCCTTCATTTCTCAGGTCTCCGGGGGCACCATAAAGGAGCTGGTGGAGGCCCTGAGACAGATGGGCTACACCGAGGCCATTGACGTGATCCAGGCAGCCTTCTGCACCACAGACACCAGCTCGGCCAAGACCGCCTCCCAAGCCCATTCGCTGCCGTTCGCCCCCACCTCCAAAAGGCCACAGATAGGTATGGAAAAACAGACAAAAAGCAGCTGAGACATGCCTCCAGTCTCCGGGGCTGTGGCCTGTCCTCCCCACCGTCACTCCTGAACACACGGTCCCTGCATCCGTGTCCCTCTCGGACCCCAGGTGCTGTTATCCTCCCCTCCCACCGCTACTGCTCAGGGAGGGGCTGTCCCCAGCACAGGCACCTTAACACACGCGTTACGAGGTCCGCAGCAGACAGCAAAAGCAACGCCATCCGGGTGGTGGAGGTGAGCCCGATTGCTCTCACCACTTAAACTTATGAGAGGGGTGAGCAGACCAATGTCTGTGGAACCAGGGTGGAACCAGGACTAAGCGCCCGGCTGTGGGCTGACGCCCTGATGTTCCCATCAGCTGCTCAGCCTCCTCCTTGCAGGGGTCCTCTCGTTCCTGCTGCCTCTCCCCGCCAGCCTCCACAACACTGACCTGTCACTCCGCCTAGACACGTAAGCACGAGTCCTCCATCTCCCAGAACCTCCATCTCAGCTTCTCCTCCTAAACTGCCAGCGCCCCTTCTTGCCCTTTACTCTCACCCAGTGTCCTTGCCTCATTGCGCTGAGAACATAGAAAGAGCTGGAACCCTCATTCTGCACCAACAAACCCCGCAGCCCACCTCTCACCGGTCCAGACGCTCCTCTGACTCTCGCCTCTCACAGGTCAGCCGTTTCTCCCTTTCCAACTGGATCCCCCAGCAAGCAGAGTGTGGTTCCCCTCATCTTTTCAAATAACAGAAAACAAACATTCCCTTGATTCCCCCACCCATTTTTAGCTGCAGCCAATTTCTCTGATTCAGCCAAGCCTCCCGAAGCCTGTAGCTATTCCTCACCCCTCATGAGTCCTTCCTTGACCCTCTGTGGTCAGCCCCTGCGCCAGGACTCACCACGAGGCCCAGTGTCCGCTCAGATCTGCTCACCACCCTCCTCAGCTGCCCCCGGGGCACGGGCACCACAGGTGACCCGCACCTCCTGCTTCAGGCCCCCTCCCCCTGGACTTGCCCACGGCACAGGACTGGGACCCCCTCACGCCCAGACTCAGCACTGCCCGGCGCTCGTGAGCAAGGCGGTGCTCCAGGAGGTCACGATGCTGTGAACCCTCCCTGGTCCCCACACCTCGCAGCCTTCCCTCCAGCCTCCTCCTCTCTCTGACCACCACCCTCGACGCCCACCCCCATTTCTTACCTCCATTCCTGCGGCAGCTCCCAGGTGGTCTCCCAGTTTCCAGTCTGTCACCACCTTCAGTCCATTCTCTACACACAGGGAGCATGATTCTCTTTAAAAATGACGTTCCTCTGGTTGTATGCGCTCCGGTTCACGCATCCCTTCAGCCCGTCTCCCCTGAGTGCATCCTGCCTGCCCAGCACTGTTGCAGGCGAAGGCGGCAGGGGCTTGTCTGTTCTCTCTTTCCTACATGGCGTTCACACGCGCCCCTCCGCCCCTCCACCCCCTGCCCCGCGTTCCTTCCTCTCCCCCAGCTCGCTACACTGATCCAGGCCCAGGGCCTGGGAGCCTTCTCTTTCCCTTCCCCGCACAGGTCCTTACTTGGCGGGCTCCTTCTTGCCATCCGTTTCAACACCAGTGTCTTCTTGTTGGGGTGGCCATCCTAGAGGAGTGAGGACAGGTGTTACACACACTTTCAAAGAGAACAGAGTATCCCCAGAAAACCACCCTCATCTCCTGTCTCATGACCTGATACTCCTTCCACACTAAGAAGTAGGTAAATACTTCTATTACTTCTATTTTAAAAAGCAACAAGCCCTCATTGTACAGTTGTTTTTAAAATACCTCACAGTTCCTAGCACATAACAGAAACCCATAAAGACTGATCGGTTGAATAAATCCATCAGTAACCATAGCCATGTAACTGCCATGAAGGTCTTACTATTTCAGCATTGGAATTTAACATACAAGAAAGAGCTCTCTGACTCGGGTATGGTAGACTTCTGTTTTCCTTGGTCCCTCTCTCCCTACGGGAAATCATTCACACTCTTCAGCTCTCTAGAGACACTTCTCAAAGGAAAATCAGACCTAACTGCCTAGTAGAAACGCATTTTCACTTTTTTTTTTTGCTACCAAAATGTTCTTGAGGCAGTATATGGTGTTGAATAGCATCTGTAGCCCAAAGAGCTCATTTTTAGTTCCTACTTCTGTCACCAATTTATTTTGCTTACATTCAGCAATTTCCTCTGCTATACAATAGGGAGTGGGTGGAAAAATACGCCTGATTTCTAAGAAAAAAGTACACTTTGAGTCAAGAGAACTCAGAACGGATTCTGACAAACACAAGGCTAGACTGTAAGTAAGAGAGGCGAAAACACTTGGCTAAGTCTGGTGTTTTCTGTCCCCACCCCACTGTGTGGGCTGTGGGGATGAGCGGAGGCCGCCGGCAGACGCACAGGAGCCCCGCGGGGTGGGGGCACCCTGCAGCCAGGCCTGGCCATGTCGGGGTGCAGCCCCGTGACCCGCGCTTTCTCTCCGCAGATGAGCCCCGGGACGACAGCATCTGTGACAGCGGGGTAGAGACCTCCTTCCGCAAACTCAGCTTCACGGAGTCTCTGACCAGCGGCACCTCCTTGCTAACTCTTAACAAAGTGCCCCATGACTACGGGCAGGAAGGACCTATAGAAGGCAAAATTTAGCCCGCTGGCAGTTTCCGATACCGAGGACACCAAAGCTGGGAAACTCCACCGTGTCGCCCGGAGGAAGGAGCTGCACTCAAGGGTGCTCCGAGGAACACAGGCCGGCCTGGCTGGCTCTGGGTGTGGCTCCAGGCCTTTTAAACGTGGATCTCTTCTTTGGTTCTGAGATGAATTCTAGCTGACGATAGTACCCACAGTCACAGCCTGAGGCTGGGCTGGTGCCCCGCTGGGAGCGCGGGAGCTTGTTGAGCTTTACCAGCTGCTTTCTGTCGTCACTGCTGCTGTCCGTCTGCTGCTTGCCCGCTCTCATTACAAGTTGTCACACCCCCACCTGGCCTTCCTCCTGGCTGTCCACAGCACAGCTGTGCACTCAGATCAAGGATTATGGAAAGGGATGTTTTAAAATGAGACTGACTGTGTATGATTTTCAAAGACTCATCTCCCTGAGTCTTTGAGAACTTTCCTGGGGGCCCAGTGGTTAGTACCTGGAGCTTCCACTGCAGGGGGCACGGGTTCCATCCCTTCTTGGGGAACTATTGATAAGATTCTACAAGCCAGGTGGCAAGAAAAAGGAAAAAAAAAAAAAAGCTCAATGCTTTTTCTAATGTGATTTGAGAAAGGAACATGTACATGTCAATATTTAAACATGATTACAATCAATGCTGAAAATGGTATTTCCTCCCTTTTCTGCATTTTGCTATTGTAAATATGTTTTTTTAGATCAAATACTTTTAAAGGAAAAAAATGTTGGATTTATAAATGCTATTTTTTATTTTACTTTTATAATAAAAGGAAAAGCAAATTAATGACCTCATCTTGTTTGATCTCTATAAATACTTTTCTAAGATGATTCTTTATGATCACAGGATCACGCCACAGCCTGGTTTTCAGATTTACAGCTCACTCTAGAATCAAGTTTTTGATCCAGAAATGAACAACAGAAATTATCAAAAGTGTTTCAACTGGAGATGAAAGCTTTCAGTCTGTCAAATCCTTGCTAGGCTCGTTTTATGTAGACCATATCACCTCATCTTCCTCCACCTCAGGCACTGTTCTTCAGGCCTCTGTGTGTTCCCCATGCCTCTTGTGATGAAGCACTGAGGCATTAGCACAACAGAGGCTCTGCGACAGGACGCCTTCCAGCACGAATTCACCTTGTACCTTCTGGCTCTCAGATCTGCTGGACGACCTGCTGCAGCTTCTGTGGCCCTTGCTGTCTCACCGTGCACTTTTATGCCATGAGATGCGTCTTTTCTTCAGCCTCGTGAACCAACCTCTGCTGGCTCCAGACTTCTTCTGCAGCCTGCCGCGCCTCTCTCGTCTTTATAGAATTGAAGAGAGTTAGGGCCTCGCTCTGGAACAGACTCTGGTGGAAGGGAATGTTGTGGCTGGTTCGCTCGTCTGTCCAGACCACTACAACTTTCTCCATATCCTTAATAAGGTTCTTTTCACTCTCTTATCATTCGCTGGAGTAGCACTTTTCATTTTCTTTCAAGACCCTTCCCTTTGCATTCACAATTTGGCTAGCTGGTGCGAAAGGCCTAACTTTCAGACTACCTTGGTTTTTGATGTGCCTTCCTAAGTTTGATCATTTCTAGCTTTTGATTTAAAGGGAGAGGCATAACTTTTCACTTAAACACTTACAGGCCACTAAAGGGTTCTTAATGGGCCTGATTTCAATATTGTTGTGTCCCAGGGAATAGAGAGGCCCTAGAAGAGGGAGAGAGACAGGGACTGGCCGCTCGGCAGAGCAGTCAGCGCACACACACCATTTATCAAAGTTGACCAACTTGTATGGCTCACACGCAAAGCAGGAGGCCCAGGTTTGATCCCTGGGTGGGGACGATCCCCTGGAGAAGGGAATGGCAACCCACTCCAGTACTCTTCCCATGGGCTATAGTGCATGGGGTCTCAAAGAGTCAGACACAACTGAGAGACTAGCCAGCAGCACCGCCGACCTGTAAGGACGTGGTTTGTGACACTTCAATTACAGCAGTAACATCAAAGACCACTGATCACACATTACCATACCAAATGTAATAATAATGAAAAGGTTCACAATATTTCAAGAGTGACCAAACTGTGACAGAGACATGAAGTATACAAATATTGTTGTAAAAATGGTGCTGGATAGACTTGCTCAACACAGGGCTGCCGCAAGCCTTCAGTTTGTTCAAAAAAATGCAATATAAGCAAAGCACAGTAAAAAAAAAAAAAAAAAGTGCAATCAAATAAGGTATGCCTATATTCCAGTTTTTTAAAGTTATATTTCTAAAATAAAAATAGCTCTGAGTCTCCTTAACTCTCCAACAGCAAGCATATGCCTCCACTCCTCGCCCAGTTCCATGCCCCTGTGACAAACAGTTCTTTTGCAGGTGGCCATGACAAGGTCACCAGTTTTACCGTATCATGCTAACACTCCTGAGAGGCGAGGCCTTTGTTCTGAGGGCGAGGCCAATGTTGCTCCCCTGCACATCTAGCCAGTCCTGTGACAAGAGCAGAAGTGACGGTGAGTGACTCCTGAGGTTAGGTAAGAAAATGCAATTCAACTTCTGCCCAGTCCCTCGGGTAGGGCTTGTCCTGTTGGAAGCCAGTTAGCATACATGCTCTGAGGGAGCCAAGTGGACATGTGGAGACACCACCTGCGGTTGTTCAACCAACAGAAATGGCAGACATGTGCTGGAGTGAAGCTCTGAGAGGATCCCAGCCATCAATCAACCCTGAATATTCACTGGAAGGACCGATGCTGAAGCTGAAGTTCCAATACTTGGGCCACCTAATGCGAAGAGCCGATGACTCATTGGAAAAGACCCTGATGCTGGGAAAGACCGAGTGCAGGAAGAGAAGGGGGTGACAGAGGATGAGACAGTTGGATGGCATCACCGACTCAGTGGACAAGAGTTTGAGCAAAGGACAGAGAAGCCTGGCATGCTGCAGTCCATGGGGTCACAAAGAGTCAAACTTTGTTGATTCAAACAACTGAGCAACTGCAGCAGCAGCCGGAGTCACACCTATGGGGCCTTCACTCTCTCAGCCATTGCTGCCCTGGAAGAGTCCAGCCCTGGCGGCAGATTTACAAATAAACGAAGCAACAAGCTGATGTTTTAAGCCTTAGGTGTGAGGTGCTTGTTACTGTCCCAACAATTCCCATACCAGGAGGTCATGTTAAAGAGAAGCTGACTCCAGGAAGAACAACAAAGAAACACACGCCGGAAGTGAAAATAGCATTTCCCTTCTTTAAGAAGCCCTATTTCGCTTCTGTTCCTTTCTCTTCTCCCAAATCACAGTGGTGTCCTGAGTGTGCGTGTGTGCTCGGACAAAAGGCCACCAATGCTGTCTGTGCCTCTGAGGAAGGAGTGTCTTTCATTCTGGCCCGGCAGATGGGGGTAAACAGCAGAAGGAATGCTGCAGACAGGTGGGGAGCTACAATGGGCCTGAAATAAACCTTCCCAAAAGCCCGTCTCTCAGCAGGAAGCCATTCAAAAATAGCTTCCTTAGAGCCTTCGTCATCTTCTGAGTCTTCTACACTCTGCAAGCACAGCCCAGATTTTTTCAGAATCTGCAGTCTTTGTCTTTTGGCAGCAGGAAGCAGGCTGCTGCCTGTTCACCCGCCCGAGTCCCCTGTGGTAGTTGGATGTGGTGAAGCTATTCCTGGACCACAATGGAACACAGCCCCCTTCAAACCCACCCTCTGCATCTTAGCCGGAATAAAGAGGCAAAGGAGAAAGGCAGATCTGAGCATCTGTGACGTGTCGGCCCCTTTGCTGTCATGAATTCTAGTCATAATTCTCAAGCCATCCCTATGGGTTCATATTTAACCCCAATTTTACAATGAGGAAACAGATAATCTGAATATTAACTACTCACCCCAAATTCAAATCAAGGTATATCTGATTCCACAGGTTATTCTTTAGCCATGTCTGTGTCTCAAGTCCTTTGAAGTTCTATATTTTAAAAAAGAAAGAAAAAAGTACTTACAAATCCTCACAAAAACAATGGTATCACAACGTCATACCCCAGCCAATATGCAAAATGAACCCAGCGTATCACTAAAAAGATATGTTGATTAAATGTTCATATGATTTGATTCTCCCCATAATAATAGGGTAAACTGCTTAAATATGAATTATTCATTGATGGGAGGTCCCTGGGTTGCATATCTTTCTCATGCTGTGAGTTTGGGGGGAACTTTCTTTCTGAACTGTGCTTCCCCAGGTAATGGATTTAGGGAGACATGGAGTCAAAAGATGATGTAACTAAAATTCTTTCATTTTCTCAAGGCTAGACAGTATCTTGAAGATCACCTAAGTAAATTATCCAAATCGCCATCTTTTTAAAATCCCTACAATGTGATAGCACCTCCTTCCTATAATCCTGGCTGGAGCTGCCTTTCAACACCAATTCCCAAGGCCATTGGTTTTCTAGGTTCTCCTGTTAGCACAGAGGCTGGGGGAGATACTGAGGAAGCGCTCATCTTAACCCAGAAGAAACATCCCCATCTCCTTCCTAAGCCCCAGCCCCTGCATTCCCCGCCGTAACCATCTGGGCCCCAGCATCAGGGGGCACATTACCGTTCCCACTGGTGGGGATGTACATATGCTCATGGACCACTGGGCAAGTCAGCCCAATGCCAACACAGCCCTTGGCTGTTTTCTTCCCAGTTTTGCTCTGGGAAGATCAAAGCCACCACTTGGCCCTGACTGCTTTCCTGCCATGCCAAAAGCACATCTTGAATGATGATCCAAACAGGCACACAGCAAACGTGCTGGGGGCCATTGTGGTTCTGAAAGGCAAAGAGACTCCAGGTTTAAAACTTCAAGGAAGAATGTGTGGTACATCCGAAACTAATACAACATTGTAAATCAACTATACTCCAATAAAAATTAACAAAGAAAGGAAATGTGGGCAGGAAGTCACACACGCCCACACGTCCACCTCCCTTCAACAGAAGCAGCTGTGCTGGATCAGGGAAGACCCGCCATTGCTCCCTCCATCACCAGAAGGTTGGCCCTTTCTTCAAATCATGCTATAACGTGCAGTTTCAGTCCTCATCACTCTCTGCTACTGTGCCGTTTAAAAGCTCATCTGACTTCGCCCCCATCAATCAGCTACTCTGGGGGCTTTGTGCCAAGTTTCCATAGATCCATAGCCATTCAAGTACAGTGAAAAATCATTGAGATGCCACCCGTTTGCCAAGGTAGCAACAACAAAGGGAAATGAAATAGACTGAAAAACAGCAGAAAGGGTCACTCTGCAGGTCTGACCCTGGAGATCAGTCTCTTGGACGCCCTGCCTCTGAGCCCTGGAGTCGAAGGAGCTTCAACAAAGCTGCTCTGTTCTTTCCTCCTGCGATCCCTCCCTCCTCCCCGCTTCCTCTCTCTATCCATCCTTCTTTCGGTCTCCCTCCCTCCCTCCTCTCTCTCTTTCAGCAAAGCCTCCAGCATTCCAGGGCATGGACAGCCGGTTCTGTGAAGCCTGGACAGGGGACGGGGTGAGGGCAGAGGGCCACAAGCCCTTCCTTCGTCTGCCCTCCCTGCCTTCCTCTGGGGAAGCCTCCAGGAAACCAGTGTCTTGACCCAGGGTCCCCCTCCAGCAGCCACCAGCCTCATTTCCTGTGCACAAGAGGCCTCTGCTGGAAGAAACAGATCTGTGCATGATCACCCAACAGCTGGCACGCCTCCTGCTACTCAACTTTTTTGCGTCAATAAAACTGGAAAGAGGCTTACCAAAAGAAGGAAATTTACAAACTTCTTCGGCTTACTGCCTATTTCTCCTCCAGCTCGGGTCACAGAAGTCTGATGATTACTTTCCCTTGGTAGAGAAGACTTAAACTGTTCTTTTTCTTTCGTCCCCAAGGCCTGATCACTCCAGCCACAACCAACCCTATTCTTTGAGGAATAATTGTCTGAAGCCAGCATTTATGACTCACTTACCAATCCGAGGCATTGTACATCCTTTATTTTTTGTAATCATCACAACTCTATAAAACAGTAACTACTGCTAACCCCGTCTTAAAGATAAGGAGACTGAGGTTTAGAAGTTAAGCGATCTGTTCAAGTTCAGTACATGTTAGAGCCAAACTCGCATACTGCAGGTTTAACTTCAGAGCAAAAGCCCATACTTCCCTGTCCATAGGCCCACCTACGCCTCACCCCCAAGCCCGCCTTTATCCACAAGAATGCTTTTGATGATAAAATCAGAACACCTGACTACAAGTGGATTCAACAAACAGGGGCTTTGTTTTTTTTTTTAAATACCATAGTAAGATCAGAGATTTACATTTTACATGGAATCTTGTCTTTTTTAATTTAGTAATTCAACTTTGTGAAAAACATTGCTTGGGCCTGCAAAAGCCTCTGCTGGCCATGTACAGCTTGGGCATAGCCCAAACCACACTTTCTGCAATTGTCCCTGCAAGATAACCAGGGAGGGTGATGAGCTGACAGTTCTGAGGAGGAATCAAGGTATTCACATCGCTTCTCTTCCAGGTGCCACTGCTGACCCCTCACTCCCTCGGGCTGCCCTCCTCAATGATGCTGTTCCCAATGCCTGAGCAGATGTCCATTTTGCCCACCTCCGTAGGCTTTCTTTCATGACTAAAACACAGAGGCAATGATAATGATAAAAACATTTGTTGACTAGCTATTGTGTACTCTCAGTATCTATGCATCATCTCATTTAGCCCTCACAATTAACCCAAGTAGTATGATTATTATTACCCCACGTGTACAGAAAGACCCAGTAACTTACATGCAATGTCAAACAGTGCCCAGTAGATCTGAAACTCAAACATATGTATGTGTAATTTCAGAGCCCATAACCTTTAACTGTTGCATCAACTAGGATGCTTTTGATTAAAACTCAGAATACCTGACTATAACTAGATTAAACAAATAGGCCTTATTCTTTTTAATAAGACCAGAGTGAAATGATTACAAGACTAGTTCAACATCTCAGACATTCCCCCTGTGTCAACCGTATTCACTCGAACTTCCCTGGTAGCCCAGAGGTTGAGAGTCCGCCTATCAATGTGAGGGACAGGGATTCAGTCCCTGCGCCTGGAGGATTTGACATGCCGCAGGGTAACTAAACCCATGCACCACAACTACTGAAGCCCATACACCCTAGAGCCCGTACTCTGCAACAAGAGAAGCCACCATAATGAGAAGCCCACACACCACACCTAGAGAATAGCCCCTGCTTGCTGCAATTAGAGAAAGCCCGGGCACAGCAACAAACACCCAGTGCAGCCAGCAATAAATAAATAAAAATTTTAAAAATATTATTTCCTCAAGGACACAAAAAGGTTGCAGGAGCTCCAAGTATCAGGTCCTCACCCAGCAGCTTCAGTCTCAGTAACAGCAGAGGGTTCCTGCACAGATCTCTTTCTTATCAGCCAGGAAACCTTGCCCGCCCCAACCCCCCCCAAGCCCCACATGAAGTATCACTTTATGCTTCATTTGCCAGAATTAAGTCATGTGCCTAACCCTAGGTGAATCACTGGCAAAGGAGAATAGGATTAGTATAACCAATTATGATTCAGTCCCTGGGGCTGGACATGTAGCCACCTCTATTAGTAGATAAGAGGACGCAGCTGTAGAATGCCCTGCCAATAACGTCTGCTCCAACTACAGGGAACATGTGAACTGTCTCCCAGGATCCAGTAAATTTTACAAACGCCATAACAAGTAACTGTAACCGAATAAGAACAAGAGGGTTGTTCCCACATACATTGCGAGACAGGAATGAGTAGCAGCTTTCAACCAGACATTTCCAGGATCCCGACATCTCATTTCCCCAGATCTCCAGGCCACTTCGGTGGTGGTGTCATCCTTTGCACTCACTCACTGCATACATAGCACAACACGGCACAAGCTGGGGCTCAATAATCCTCTGCAAATACCAAAACCCGACCTAAGGAATTCAGCTGCATCACTGTTGCAAACTTTTTTTCTTCCCCCCATGGCAGGATTCAGTAACCCAGGTCTAAAGAAAAAGAGGAGAGACAGTTATAAAACATGATACAGTGATGTGATGCCCTTATTTCTGCAAAGCCTGTTCCCTGTTTGGCTCCTATTCAAGGGCTCAGAGATGTCATGGCAGGCAAGCTCCCTTCAGCTTATTGATCACAAACTTAAGAGACCAGCCTAATGGACCACCTAGTCCTGTGCTTTTTTTCCCTCCTTGTGCATTAATTACAGTGACAATCTTGCAAGATTCCTTTCTCAACTGACACTTTTTCATTTTTCTTAAACTTCCTTTTTCAAAAAATTTTATTTATTTAATTGGAGGATAGTTACTTTACAATATTCTGATGGTTTGTGCCACATGCCAATACGAATCGGCCATAGGCAGACGTGCCCCCTCCCTCCGGAATCCCCCTTCCACCCTCCCCACCCCATCCCTTCAAGTTGTCACAAAGCACTAGCTTTGGGTGCCCTGCGTCATACATCAAAATCTCACAGGCTATCTGTTTTACATATGGTAATATATAAGTTTCAATGCTATTATCACAGACTTTCAAAAAACTTTCCTTAAGTGTTGAACAAGATGGCCTTATCCAACATGCTCCGTCATCAGAGTCATGTTAACCTTAATGGAATTGTAACCAGCTGAAATGACCTTATCTATTTACTTGCTTCTCGTCTGTCTCCCCCTCCAAGGACAGTCCATGACAGCACAGACTTTCCAGCTTTTTTCACTGCAATATCCCTGAGGACGAGGTCAATGCCTGCTCAGTGTTTCTTAATAAGGGCTTGGTAAATGAATGAACTGGTGGAGGGCACAGCAGCCCATTCCAGTATTCTTGCCTGGAGAATCCCCAAGGACAGAGGAGCCTGGTGGGTGGATACATTCTTAAGTTAAACAGTCTTTACAGTCAGAATATAAATGTGTCTTAACAGTGGTTTGGTCTGTGACTTTAATAGTTTTGTACCACATCACTCTGGTACCTTCCAATAAGTCAATTAGAAAACAGGCTATCTTTTCTTCACTTGAAAATGTTACAAAACGCCATTTCTGCCTAACACATTTAAATTTATGCTCTTACTGAAACGATAAGACTGCGTGCACAGTCAAGGCAGACTCGGGAATATTTTGAAAAGCATTGAATTTCCCACACAAACAATGCTGACTTGCTTCTCTCCCTAAATCTTACCAAGTTGGAGGATAAGTTTCAAATCTGAGAGCCAGAGATAGTCTCAGAGAATATTCTTCTGTCTCAAGTCTGTGTCACACTTTAGGAATGCTTGGGAAATATATCTATTTCTCCTGAAGGCCAGTACGCTTTCATTCCAATAGAGAACAAAATCTTCCCATTTTCCAAAGTCAAGTAAGAGAAAAAAATGAGAAGAGTTACAGTGAGTGTGATTGAGAAAATTACCATTTTTATTGTTTTCTTCACTCTAAAACCGGAAGATGGAATCCCATGAGCTGACCACTCTCCACCTTGCTCCCTGGAATGTGCTCTGTAACCACCCAACAGAAGGACCTGAGCCTGATCTTCCCATTCCATTAACACTTGCAAAACCACTGAAAGAAGAGCCTTCTCGGATATCCAAAGCCCAGAGTAAGTACATCCAATTCTATTTCAGCAAGTGTGGCAAAATAAATCTACTAAAATGGTAGAAATGACTAACCTCAGTGCTGCACATGAACTGTGGAAGAACATTTTGGATGTAGCTATCCTCTTAAAGAAACGGTATGTATACACATTCCAGCACATTTCTCTCCTCTTATAAACTGCTGTCAGCAAATATTTATGTCTATTCATTCATTTACTCTTCCTTTATAAATTCATTCATTTCTGATATCTTCCCCCTATCTTTAAAAACAAAAATTTTTTTTAAAGACATTTGCCTTGAGGAGGGGGATTAAGATGGTGAAGCAGGGGGACCTGGAGCTTACCTCCCCCAACAAACACATCAAAAATACATCTACACGTGGAACTCACAGAAAACTGAGAACTGGCCGAAGAAATCCTTTACAACCAAAGCTGCTAGAAAAATCTCCATGTAGCTGGGTAGGGCAGAAAAGAGCTTCAGGCCAGGACCTGTGCTCCTGGGAGAGATCTGTAAGGAGAAGGTGCACACGAGTGGACCGCTGAGCCTAGGAGTGAGCGGGTTGGCTTGCTAACTGGGCACCCCAGTCCTGGGTTCCTGCACGGAGGAGATAAGCTCTCTCGCCCATCAGGAAATGTGCTGAGACAGACAGAAGGGCTGGAGGAGCCTAGACTTGACTCGTGAGGAATGTACACACGTGCAGACCTGCTTACTACGAGGGCAGAGAGAGCCTTGGCCTGGAGGCTGCCACCTCACCACACGTCCCAGTGTGAAGGGTCAGACGACCTGCCCACTCCATACCATAGCCTGGCATGTGATCTGGGCAAAGACTGCGTCTAGATACACAGAGACGGGCTAGGGAGCCGGCAGTGTGAGCCAGGTAGACCCACCGAGGCAGCCTGCACCCTGGGGCGACGGGTCCGGCCACGACAGACGTTACCAGCACGGGCGCCGGGCAGCACCACAGGCACACGCAGCAGCTAAGCTCCGAATCGTGGGCAGACAGGCCGGAGGAGCAGGCAGGAGCGGTTTCCCAGAGAGCATCCTGGTCCCACCCCCTTCACGCCGTGGCGTAGCACTAGGCCCGGGGCAGACAGGCCTGGGGAGAAGTCTGCCACAGGGGCAGCCCTCAGGTAGCAGCCGTCACCTCAGTCCCATTCCTGTGGACGGAACGCCCCGACTCCCAGCCCCCTCACCCCGATGGAACACCCCGACTCCCAGTCTACCCCTCACCACAGCCTAGCGCTAGACCTGGGACAAACAACAGAGGAGGAGATGTGACCTGGGGTTGACTTTAAGCGGAACCATGGATGCCTACACAACTGGCACATGGGTCCCCTGTGACCACACAGGCCTCGCTCCAGCAGGCATCTTTAGGGCAGGTCACACACGCAAGGCCAGGGGAACCTGAGGGAACCAACCCTCAGCGCTTTGACTCCAACAATCATTATATGCCAATAAATTGAACAACCTAGAAGAAATGGACAAGTTTCTAGAAACTTACAGCCTGCCAAAACCAAGTCAAGAAGAAACAAATAATCTGAACACACTGATAACTAGAAGTGATACAATCTGTAATTTAAAGAAGAAAACAAAACCAAAAAAACCACCCCTCCAAACAAAAGTCCAGCGCCAGACAGCTTTACTGCGGTATTCTACCAAATAAACAAAGAAAAACTTATACCTATCCTACTCAAATTGTTCCAAAAACCTGGAGAGGAGGGTTCTTGTTGTTCAGTTGCTCAGCCGTGTCCAACCCTTTGCGACCCCATGGACTCCACTATGCCAGGCTTCCCTGTCCTTTACTATTTCCCAGAAGCTGCTCAAATTCATGTCCATTGAATCACTGATGCCATTCAACCGTCTCATCATCTCGTCCCCTTCTCCTGCCACCTTCTATCTTTCCCAGCATCAGGGTCTTTTCAAATGAGTCAGTTCTTTGCATCAGGTAGTCAAAGTATTAGAGCTTCAGCTTCAGCATCAGTCCTTCCAAAGAATATTCAGGACTGATTTCCTTTAGGATTGATTGATCTCCTTGCAGTCCAAGGGACTTTCAAGAGTCTTCTCCAACACCACAGTTCAAAAACATCAGTTCTTCAGTGCTCAGCCTTCTTTATGGTCCAACTCTCACATCCATACATGACAATTGGAAAAGCCACAGCTTTGACTATACGGACTTTTGTTGGCAAAGTGATGTATCTGCTTTTTAAAACGCTGTCTAGGCCCTCAGAATGGGAGAAAATAATAGCAAACGAAGCAACAGACAAAGGATTAGTCTCAAAAATATACAAGCAACTCCTGCAGCTCAATTCCAGAAAAATAAATGACCCAATCAAAAAATGGGCCAAAGAACTAAACAGACATTTCTCCAAAGAAGACATACAGATGGCTAACAAACACATGAAAAGATGCTCAACATCACTCATTATCAGAGAAACGCAAATCAAAACCACAGTGAGGTACCATTACACGCCAGTCAGGATGGCTGCTATCCAAACGTCTACAAGCAATAAATGCTGGAGAGGGTGTGGAGAAAAGGGAACCCTCTTATACTGTTGGTGGGAATGCAAACTAGTACAGCCACTATGGAAAACAGTGTGGAGATTTCTTAAAAAACTGGAAATAGAATTGCCATATAACCCAGCAATCCCACTCCTGGGCATACACACCGAGGAAACCAGATCTGAAAGAGCACTTGTACCCCAGTGTTCATCACAGCACTGTTTATAATAGCCAGGACATGGAAGCAACCTAGATGCCCATCAGCAGATGAATGGATAAGGAAGCTGTGGTACATATACACCAGGGAATATTACTCAGCCGTTAAAAAGAACTCATTTGAATCAGTTCTAACGAGATGGGTGAAACTGGAGCCTGTTATACAGAGTGAAGTAAGCCAGAAGGATAAAGACCGATACAGCATACTAACACATATATATGGAATTTAGAAAGATGGTAATGATAACACTATATGCAAAACAGAAAAAGAGACACAGATGTACAGAACAGACTTTTGGAATCTGTGGGAGAAGGCAAGGGTGGGATGTTTCGAGAGAACAGCCTCAAAACATGTATATTATCTAGGGTGAAACAGATCACCAGCCCAGACTGGATGCATGAGACAAGTGCACGGGCCTGGTGCACTGGGAAGACCCAGAGGGATCGGGTGGAAAGGGAGGTGGGAGGGGGGATCGGAATGGGGAATACATAAATTTTCAGTTCACATATTGCTGAAGCCTGGCTTGGAGAATTTTGAGCATTACTTTACTAGTGTGTGAGATGAGTGCAATTGTGCGGTAGTTTGAGCATTCTTTGGCATTGCCTTTCTTTGGAATTGGAATGAAAACAGACCTTTTCCAGTCCTATGGCCACTGCTGAGTTTTCCAAATTTGCTGGCATATTGAGTGCAGCGCTTTCACAGCATCATCTTTCAGGATTTGAAATAGCTCAATGGAATTCCATCACCTCCACTAGCTTTGTTCGTAGTTTTGCTTTCTAAGGCCCACTTGACTTCACATTCCAGGATGTCTGGCTCTAGGTAAACGATCACACTATCGTGATTATCTGGGTTGTGAAGATCTTCTTTGTACAGTTCTGTGTATTCTTGACACCTCTTCTTAATATCTGCTCCTTCTGTTAGGTCCATACCATTTCTGTCCTTTATCGAACCCATCTTTGCATGAAATGTTCCCTTGTTATCTCTAATTTTAGAGAAAGGCAAATCAAAACTACAATGAGGGTATCACTTCACACAGGCCAGAATGGCCATCATTAAAAAGTCTACAAATGCTAGAGAGGATGTGGAGAAGAGGGAGCCCTGCTACATTTTTGGTGGAAATTTAAATTGGTGCAGCCACTATGAAAAACACTATGGAGATTTATTTAAAAAATAATTTATTTTTAATTGTTGCCATACAATCCAACAAATTCTACTTCTGGGCATGTATCTGGCAAAAACTCTTAATTGAAAAGATGCACTCACCCCAGTGTTCATAGCAGCTATTTACAATAGCTATACTATTTACTAGTACTATTTACTAAATAGTACTATTTACTAAATACTAGTACTATTTACAATAGCTAAGACATGGAAGCAACCTAAATGTCTATTGACAGATGCCCAGATAAAGATGTGGTATGTTTATACTGGGTTGGCCAAATGTTCATTCAGGTTTTCCTACAACATCTTACAGAAACACCCGAATGAACTTCTTGGCTAATCAGAGACAATTAAATATTACTTGATCTTTAAAAAGAATGAAATAATGCCATTTGAAGCAACATGGATGGGCCTAGAGATTATCACACTTAGTGAAGCAAGCCAGAGAAAGACAAATATTATATCCTATTACTTCTTCTGGCATCTTAAAAAAAATAATGCAATTGAATTTATGTACAAACAGGAACAGACTCACAGACATAGAAAACAAACTTATGGGTAGAAGGAGAGGGAAGGACAAAGCAGGATGTGGGATTAACAGATACACACTGTTATATATAAGACAGATAAGCAATAGGATTTACTGTGTAGCACAAGGAGTTATATTCAATATCTTATAATAATATATAGCAGAAAATAATTGAGTATATGTGTGTGTGAATCAGTTTGCAGTACACTTGAAACTAATGCAATATTGTATTAACTATACGTCAAAGTAAAAAAAGAAAAAAAGAATCTGCGTTTATTTGCTTCATTTTTACCCTTGCTTCATGTACTAACTGGGTGATAATGATGTTCTAAAAGTATAACCACCACTTAGCATTTATTTTGTTCCAGACCCTATCTGTTTAATCTTTACAACTACCTTTGAGGGTCAGAGATAATCATCTCCACTTAACAGATGAGAAAACTGACATCTAGAAGGCCAAGTGGCTGCCCAAGGTCACAGAGCCAATAAGCCTCAGAACCTGGATTCCAACTCAGGTCAGTGTGGCTGGAAGCCCTGGCCTCTCGCACCCAAGACGGTGCCTCCACTCACAGAGCCTTCACTAAGTGTCAATACTGGGCCAAGCCCTTGAGACATGTTTTTAATTTATTCTTCAAAACACACTTACAAGGTGAGGGTCATTATTCCCATTTCACCACAAGAGGACTGAACATAGAGGTTAAATTACTCGGTTAAGGCTACAGAGCTAGAAAGGGCAGAATTGCAATGTAAATTCTGCCCATCAACTTCAAAGCCCAACTCACAGGGCACCTGGAATAGAAAAATGCTCTAGTTAATGGAGAGGAGGGTGCTCCCCGCCCATCCAGCAACAGTGACAAGAAAGTGATATAATATTTATCAAGTAAGAATCTTCTGGGTTATAGCCCTAAGCCCCAGTCTTTCATAGAGTTTAAAAGCTGTATGAAATATATAGTTCACATATACATATGAAAAGCTGTATATAAATATATATTTTGAAATGACACATAAAATGAGGAAACTCTTAGATTTTGAAGGAAAGGAGTGGGTTGTCTGCATTTATTTTCTTTTTAGTCTCTGAACCATGGCCCAAAGTTTCTTAGCTTTAAAACCAAAATATTGTTCATCGCAGCACTGTTTATAATAGCCAGGACATGGAAGCAACCTAGATGCCCATCAGCAGATGAATGGATAAGGAAGTTGTGGTACATATACACCATGGAATATTACTCAGCCGTTAAAAAGAATTCATTTGAATCAGTTCTAATGAGATGGATGAAACTGGAGCCCATTATACAGAGTGAAGTAAGTCAGAAAGATAAAGAACATTACAGTATACTAACACATATATACGGAATTTAGAAAGATGGTAACGATGGCCCTATATGCAGGGCAGAAGAAGAGACGCAGAAGTACAGAACAGACTTTTGAACTCTGTGGGAGAAGGTGAGGGTGGGATGTTTCGAAAGAACAGCATGTATATTATCTGTGGTGAAACAGACCACCAGTCCAGGTGGGAGGCATGAGTCAAGTGCTCGGGCCTGGTGGGCTGGGAAGACCCAGAGGAATCGGGTGGAGAGGGAGGTGGGATGGGGGACCGGGATGGGGAATACGTGTAACTCTATGGCTGATTCATATCAATGTATGACAAAACCCACTGAAAAATTAAAAAAAAAAAAAAAAAACCAAAATATTACCTATTTAGTCTTGATTCTAAAGCCAAACTCTCACCGCCAGTCAATTCTGTAACCAATTACTTGATTCTTCTTCTAGAAGACCCTTCAAATGTCCTGGTCTAGATTCCTCAAACTCTCCCAGTTTATCAAGTGGATTAAAAACCTGACCAGAGCTAAATGGAAATTAATGCCTTGCATGATACTGGGCACAACCGAATGTTCACGGAATGAGGAAATAAGTCACAGACGGAACACCAAATTGTCAATGCAATTTATACAACCTTAAATTTTTCATGTATTTCAAACTTACAGAAAAGTTGCAAAAGCAGAACAAAAAAATTCCTATACACCTTTACTCAAATTGACTACTTATTAACATTTTGCCCCTTGCTTCAGTATCAATGTACTTTTAGAAACAGGATGATGCAGAACATAATGATTTCATTGCAATTATAATTAACCAGTGTTTTTTAAAATGGCTCAATCTCAAGTTAAAGGCAATACCACTTTGCTGTCAGGCCCATCACATGCAAATCAAACCACAGCCTTGAATTGGAAAGTTCACTGGCCTTAACCAAATCTGAAGCCCATACATAATACAGGTGACCACTTATGTCGGGACATCCAAAAGTTTCCAACGTGATGAAGGTGATGTCCATTTCAATGTGAGCTTTTTTTCCCCAAAGACGAATCACTAATTGCCTTTGAAAAAATAAATTATTACTGTTAAAACAAATATTAAAAAACCACCTCACAAATGAAAAAAGACTTCTACTCAAAAAGTAATCGAATGGCAACAATCCACCCCACCAAATCTTCCAGCATCAACAACCAATATGGCTACCACCCTGACATCTCTTTCTGTTGCAACATCTGAATCTCTATTTCCTCTGGAAATAATGACAAAGCAGTTTCATTTCAATCATTTGGTATTTCTCAAAGCTAACCAGAGGGGCCTACATGCCCTCACAACCTTCCACATTTGATTCCACAGATACCACAATGGTTATTACCGTGATTCCCTTAAAGGGCTACCTGGGAGTGTACCTCTGATTCTCTTAAAGGAATGCATGTGGACAGGACCTCCCTATGGGGTTAGGACAGACAGCTGGGTTAGAACCGATTCATGCGGTGCAAAAGGCGCGAAACGTAGAGCTAAAGACACAGCCCTGGTGCAGACTGAACAGCACCCAGGCACAGCTTTGCTGAGGACATCCCCTGAATATACACAGCCTTCCCTGGGAGAACCAAGTGGCTAATCAGACATCTGACAGCAGGCAGATGCATTTCCTGGCTTCTTCAACTTGTTTCTAGTTGCCTTCAGCTCTCGAAAATACAACCTGGATTCCCTCAGTAAGTATCAGCCAGTGAAGTCACATGAAAAGATTGCTCCAATTCACTCTGGCTGGTGGGTTTCCAAGGGTAAAAGAATACAGTCCGTGTCTTCTCAGTCATGAGGAAACCATTGTCACTGAATCTCCCTGGGATGCTTCCTACATCCAACCAAACAAAGGGAGCGACAGCTGAGGTTTTCAGATCAAAAGCAAATGTGTCCCCTTGCTGCGAGATGGTGGCCTGAAAGAAAAAGATAAATGAAGTGAAGGTGGAGAGCAGCTCTCTGTTCTACGTGGCTAACATGAAGTGCACTGCCTACAACTTTGGTTCTATTACTGCTGAAGTCATATATTCCATGCACTTTGTCAGACGCTGAAAAAAAAAATACATGGAAATTTACTGAAGGCTGTGGAAAATCACCAAATTGTAATCTCAAATCAGGGGTAGAAATATGTGGTCTCCAAAGATTCAGGAGAACATTTCACAGGAAGCTCAGAGCTTTGTAACTGTGTATCTTCTCCTCAGGGTCTCATTAGAAGAGGCACACTTCTGCATCAGGACTGGTGATTTTAATGACTTGCTCAGGATCTGTCCGGAGCTGACTGTGGAACCAGCCATGGCACCCACCTTTTGGTCCTATGAGAAGACCCTGTGGTCCAGAGAGCAGCCAGCCAGGCATCTCCAGAAGCTATCCCACTGGAGCTGGTGCTCTTAATGCATCGTTGATAAAGTCACTTTATTAGCACCTCAAACACGTGAATCCCACACAACATAGCAAAAGAGAGTGCGGCTTAAGTCTCGTCACCCTCAGCCTCTTGGCACAGGCTGGGAGTGAGGACAGCTGGTCCCTGGAAAGTGGGGTTGGTGATCCTCTCTCACTGTGAGGACACAGCTGGGTGGGACCTGGTAGTCAAGCCATGCATTTGTCACGACACAGAACTCTTCAACACGCATACATGCCATGCCACAGGTTTGACATTATAGGCTATGTGTGACATAAAGAATACCCAAGAGCAAATTTTACTATATATAACTTAGCCTGCTACATCATGCAGGGTTCTGCAGTATCAACAAGAAATCCCACACTGGTAGGGCTTCCCTAGTGGCTTAGTCGGTAAAGAATCTGTCTGCAATGCAGGAGACCTGGGTTCCATCCCTGGGTCGGGAAGATCCCCTGGAGAAGAAAATGGCAACCAACTCCAGTATTCTTGCCTGGAGAATTCCCATGGACAGAGGAGCCTGGAGGGCTATAGTCCATGAGGTGGCAGAGAGTCAGATGTGACTTAACGACTCTACCACCACCACCATCACTACTTTGGTAGAAGCAAGAAAAGAAATTTAAAGACAGCTACCTAATATACTTTAAATTTCTTTTCTTGCTTCTACCAAAGTAGTGACGGCGGTGGTGGTAGAGTCGTTAAGTCACATTCCCACATTCAAATTCCCAAATCATGCTGCCCACTCGTTCCAATGAAGACCCTAAAGCAGTCTCGGGCACACAATTGACATGGCAGGGCCCTGGCCGCTACCAAGGCTGCGGGAAGGCCTCAGCTAATCTGTCCCAAGGCCAAGGCCAGAAGGGACACGGGCGCGCGCTCACTCCTGTAGGTGCCTTCTTATAATTGGCAATCTCACCTCTGCATTATCTGACAGCAGAGCAGGGAGCACAAGCTTGTACTCTGACACAGGCCCCTGGGGATGCCCCAGGGGATGGAATTAATGCCTGGCTATGTTAAGCTTGCAACAATGTTTACTATCATTACTATTATTGTTGCTACTGTTATTACTTCTCTTTAGGATGTAATAAAGGATCCCTTTAGGATGCAACATATCACTGAAATACAACTGAGATAGGACAGAGAAAGAAGGCCTGGCTCCTTTCCCACTCCCAGCTGTCTCAAGGTAATAGAGACCAAGATGAGAAAAGATGAAAGATTTCAAAATCCTGTCTAAAGACCACAAATTTGTCCACTAATAGTTCTGTGCTTTTTTCTGGAAAGAAGCAATGTAAATGTATGTCATTTCTGTCATATCTGCTCTACATCAGGTGTTACAAATAAGTTAGGTTTCATTAAAGGAACATTTTATTATTAACTAGGAAGGAAGTTATGTTTTCATTTCAAGGACTGAGTTTTGATATTTCTAAACCAAATATAAAAAAATCCTCTCACTTAAGTCTTTTCAATGAAGTCTAAAATAAACTTCTAATTGGTTAAAAATAGAGAATGAAACTTTCTAGAAACATATTTTCAATCACCACGTGGAGGTGGGGGAAGGAAGGAAAGGTTTTCAATCAACTAGATAGATTCCATAATTTCCAGTTACACAATTTTTACAGCACAGCCTATCGTGATCATCCCATTATTTTTCTTGACTGATAAAGAGATCTGGTGATTAAGCAACTTGAATGTAATAAATCAGAGTGGAGAGTGAAAATTTTTTACATTAATAAACACTCCTTAAAAATGCAAAATTAAGGGTGCTTTTAGTACGGCTGAGTCCCTGCTGTCCACCTGAAACCATCACAACATTGTTAATCGGATATACTCCAATATAAAATTTAAAAGTTAAAAAAAAGAAATGGAGAAGATTTAAATGCACATTGTTAAGTAAAAAACAGCCAGTCTGAAAGAACTACATACTGTATGGTTCCAATGATATGACATTCTGGAAAAAATAAGAATATGTAAATTGCCAAAAGATCAGTGTTTCCTAGGGATTGAGGGGAGGGAACGATAAAGCAGGACTTTCCAGGTGGCTCAGCAGTAGAGAACCTCCTGGCCAATGCAGGAGACATGGGCTGGATCCCTGGGTCGGGAAGATCCCCTGGAGAAGGGAATGGCAACCCACTCCAGTATTCTTGCCTGGAGAATCCCATGGACAGAGGAGCCGGGCGGGGTTGCAAAGAGTCAGACAGGACTGAAGTGACTGGGCACAAGCAAAGATAAAGGAGGCAGAGAGCAATGGACTGCAGAGCGGTGGAAGTACTCTGTAAGACACTGTGACAGTCGTCACATGCCACTGCCATTTAGCCACTCAGCTGTGAGGAAGAGTGGGTTGCCATTTCCCTCTCCAGGGAATCTTCCTGACCCAGGGATCGAACCCATGTCTCCGGCTTGGCAGATGGATTCCTTACCACTGAGGCACCAGGGAAGCCCACATATCACTGGATGTTTGTAAAACCCATAGAACACACAACAGAACGAGTGTGTCTTGATGTAAATTATGAGCTGGGGCTACTCCCTAGTTGCGATGCAAGAGCGTCTCACTGCAGGGACCAGGCCCCGCTTGCTACAACTACAGAAAAGCCCATGCAGATACAGAGACCCAGCAGAGCCAATCAATCAATAAACAGCTGAAATTAGAAAATTATTAAATGAACGTGTCAAAGCTATCACAACATTGTTAATCAACTAGACTCCAATATAAAATAGAAAGTTAAAAAAAAGAGAGAAGAAATTGTTTGTTAGATTAAAAAAAAAAAGAGTGCTTTTACTGGGCTCTGACACTTCCTGGCTACAGACTGAATAGCTACTCGGCCCCACCAAACAGGCTAGTGCGTGTGCTCAGTCATGTTCAATGCTTTGTGACCCCATGGAGTGTAGCCCACCAGGCTCCTCTGTTCATGGGATTCTTCAGGCAAGAACGCTGGAGTGGGTTGCCATTTCCTTCTCCAGGGGATCTTCCCGACCCAAGGATTAAACCCACATCTCTTGTACCTCCTGCCTCAGCAGGCAGATTCTTTACCACTGAGCCACTTAAGGAGCCCCCAAACAGGCTTTCTCACTTACAAATGCAGGTGGTACTATTTCAGGGCTGGTGCAGGGCCTGGAACCCAGCTGAGGAGCAGTCAGGGGTGAGGACCCTGCTGCCCCGCTCTCCGCTGCACCAGCCTGACAAGGAGAGGTGATGGGAGCACCGGCGTGGCAGGCATCGTAAACTCTGACAAATGCTGGTCAGAAATAAAAATGATTTGCTCTTTGCTTCCAGTGGGAAGGGGAATCAATCTTCCCCAGGTCCCAAACAAACTCAGTACCAAGGGGAAGTTTTGCAGAACAGCAGGACAGCCCTCAAAGCCACAGCAACTCCAGACCTCTGGTGCTTACAGTGATATTTGCCTTGAGGAGCCCCTTGGCATTCTTCAGCGAGGACAGGAAGTGGTAGTTGATTGGGCTCAAGAGTTCCCCGTCACTTGACAGGTAAAAGGAAACCACACAGCTTTGTCGTGTACATCTGGGACATCCTTTTAACAACTCAGGCACCGGCTTAATATACAGGAGAACAGACTCTCCAGCTTTTATCACGGAAGGGTTAGTCGACTCAGAGCATACGAGCTCCAGGGAACTCCAAGTGTGGACTCTCACCTGGGGAGAAACAAGACAGAAGAAAACCAAACATTCTTAGTTCCTAATTTTTTTTAGAGAATAAGAGTAGTAACAATAGATGGAAGTCACAATAGCAGGACTGATTAAGAGACTATGAAACCTGAGTTTAACCTCAGCTCCGCCAAGTACAAGCTATGTAACTAAGATGTGAATTCAGCTTCTCAAAGTATCCATTTCTTTATACATAAAGTGAGAACAACAAATAATAAAAAGCAGTAACTTCATAGGCAGTTGTGAGAATTAAATAATCTATGGAAGGCACAGGACCTCAGGCATTGTAATTATTCCAAAAACTTGACCAATTCTCAATGTTCTCCCAATGGTAGCCACCTAAGACTTCAAGTTTATATCCTCTCTTTTTACCTAACTTTGTGTTAAATATAACTTCACTTTCCCACATATACATTTTGCATAATTTTACTGATTTCCACTTTAATATACTGTTTTAAATGATTTCTTTTTATAAAGTTTAGGCTTTTTCCAGCTTCTCATGATTATAAATAATCTTTAAGTATCATTTTACAGTTTACAGTTAACACTCATCTAATTATTGTATTCACTATCCACAGAAATCCTCTAAAAAGGTACCTTGGTGTCATTTAACAGATGAGAAAACTGAACCAAGACATTAAGGTCATAGAACAAACAGCAGGATTTTGTCCTGAATATAGATTTTCAGATTTTAAGAACAGTTCATTTTCTGCTACAGGCGCTAGAAACATTTTGATACAAATTTCTCTTTTCTTTTTTCCAAAAAGAACAGAACCGAATCATGAAAGAAATCTAAAATTCTCCCTCTACCACAGAAAGAAAAGAAGTCCAAGCAACTTACAGTGAGCGTCGTCTGATGGTCTGAGTGAAGGTCTGACACACCATAGATGAAAAGCACATCTTTATCCTCAAATCCCACCGCTAACAGTGGGGCGAAGAAATGCCGAGCAAAGTAGTGAAGCATTTTCCACTTTCCTCCATACTCTAAAAATAATCAGGTGGGTTAGGAGACGGGCAGGGTCAAGCAGTGAGAGTCACTGTCCACACGGCCAGGGGTATGACCTGTCACATGCTGGGCACTGAGCGGGGAAGAGGGCTGACAGCGGACAGAACCCGTCTTGCGGAGCGCAAGGAGCATTTTGGACATCACCTCATGTCAGCCTCAAATCTGGAGGAGGCAGCCATTACCATCGCACTCTTCAAATAAGGAAATGGAAGCTCAAGCAGTTACGTCAAACGTGCTACATGCAGTATTTTGAGCCTAGACGTGACTCCTGGCTGGCACTCTCATTTGCAGTTCTGCTTCCAGGAGCTCACGGCGCCAATGTTCCTTCTTCCTACTTACACGTGAAAAAGGGAATCAGGAGCATTGGCAGTGAACACCTGTTACAACTCTTCATTTATAAGAATTACTTAGAGGAAGTACTATTACAGAGGTTGGACAAGACGGTGGAGTAGGAAGACCCTGTGCTCACCTCCTCCCATTAGCACACTATAATCACAGCTATTTAGAGAGCAACTCTTTATGAGAAAGACAAAATCTAGCAGAAAAGATCATCAACAACTAAAGATACAAAGAAGGAACCGTAAGATGGGTAGGAGGGGCATAAGTTACGTGGTCAAGACCCACACCTCAGGGGTGGGTGAACCACAAACGCAAGAATAACTACAATTGCTCCTCAAGGAGTCTGAGTCCCAGAGAGGGCTCCCCAGCCCATGGATCCTGCCCTGGGAAGACAAGTGCCTGGAAAGCTTGGCTTTGAAGGCCTGCAGGGATTAATTTCAGGAGTCACAGAGGGTTGGCGGAAACAGACACACCACTCTTAAAGGGCACACACAAAATTTCACACCCTCTGGGACCCAGGGCAGAAGCAGTCATTTGAAAAGAGGCCAGGTCGGACTCATTTGCTGATCTTGGAGGATCTCCCTAAGAGGCAAGAAGCAACTGAAGCTCACCTAGGAGGCAAAGGCACTGGCGAGTGCCATTTTGGAATCCATCAAGAGAATTAGCACCAGGATCCAGCCCCACCCAGACTCGTGCAACCCGTCTGCAGCAGTGCTGGGACACCTCAGGCCAAGCAACTGGCTGGATAAGGACACAGCGCCACCCTGCAGCAGGCAGGCTGCCTTAAGACCTCCTGAGCCCAAGGCTCCTAGGGTCACAGTCCTGCTCACCAGAGGGCTCAGGCCCCAGTGCTATCAACAGTGAACAAGCACTAGCCCCGAGACCCCCAGGGACGTGCAGCCAGAAATCTGCAGGCCCACGTTCCAGCCACAAGCCAGCCAGAACCAGCCCTCAAATATTCTGGGCCTTGGCTTCACCTACTGGCCCCTACTTCACCCAGCGAGGGGCAGACACCAGCCCCAGGACCACTGCAGCCCTGCAGCCTACCTTGTTAGGACATAACCAACACAGCAGATTGGCACCAGCTCCAGCACCCCGGCCCCACCCGAGAGCAGACCAAAACCAGCCTGAGAAACCTTAGAGTCCTCAGCCAGCTGCCCTGGGGTCCAGCCCCCCTCAGTTAGCCGGTGGGTCAGCTGGTGCTGGCCCATTTGGGATACCCTAGAACCTGTGCCAGCCATAATAGGAACTGGCTCCCAGCTACCAGGAGGCCAAGACTAGAACCATGAGCCCCAGCCCTGTAACCACTCACCTAAGAACCCACTCTGACCGTTCGTGAGCAAGCAGCAGGCAGGGTCCTCCAGGGCTCTGCAGCCAGCAGCCCCATGACCTGGCCCCACCAACAAGCACCCAGCAGGCTCCACACAAGGCACGGCCTGGCAACCAAGTGGGCCAAGGGCCAGCCACGTCTATCAGACCATGGCAGTAGCTGGTCCACCACACAGAAGGACCCATGCATCCCACACAGGGGTACCCCTAGAGCATATAGCACTAAAGACCAGACAGGAGTGAGCTGCTGGGACACACAGTGTATCTCCTACAAAAGGCCCCCTCTCCAAGGTCAGGAAATGTAACCAACCGTCCAGATGCAGAGAAATAAAAAGAGTCAGTTAGGCAAAATGAGGTGACAGAGGAACATGTTTCAAACAAAGGAAGGAGATAAAACCCCAGAAGAAGAACCAGAGAACCAGCTGAAGTGCAGATAGGCAAACTACCTGAGAAGGAGTTCCAGGTAAGGATCACAAAGATGATCAAAGAATGCAGGAGAAGAGTGGATGAACACAGTGAGAAGCTTAACATAGAGTTAGGAGATATGAAGAGCTAAGCAGAGACGAAAAATACAAATGAAATGAAACATACACTAGAATAAATCAACAGCAGATTAAATGATACAGAGGCATGGATCAGGGAATTGGAAGGTAGAGTGGAGGAAATCGCTGAAGCTGAACAGAGAAAAAAACGAGTAAAAAGAAAACAGAGTTTAAGAGATCTCGGTACAACATCAAAGGCACTGATATTCACATTATAGGGTCCCAGAAGAAGAGAGAAAGGGACAGAGAACATATTTGAAGACCCAATAGTTGAAAATCTCCTTAACGTGGGAAGAGATATAGACATCTAGGTACTGGAACATAGATAGGACCAACCCAAAGGGGTCCACACCAAGATACACTGTAACTAAAATGGCAAAAATTAAAGTCAAAGAAGGAATATTAAACACAAGGGAAAAGCAACAAGTTATATACAAAGGAACTCCAGTGAGGCCATCAATTACTTCCAGCAGCTCTGCAGGCCAGATGGGAGTGAACAATAAATTTTAAGCGATGAAAGGGGAAAACCTACAAAGAAGAATACTCTACTCAACAAGACTTTCATGTAGATTTGATAAAGAAGCCCCAAGGTTTGCAGAGAAGCAAAAGCTAAAAGGAGTTGAGCACCAGCAAACCAGCTTCATAAGAAACGATAAAGGGATTTCTCTAAGTGAAAAAGAAAATATTACAAATAGAAACATGAAAATTATGAAAGGAAAAAGCTCATTAATAAAGGCAAATATTAGGTAGTAAATCAACCATGTTCAAAGCTATCAGGAAAGTTAAAAGAGAAAAGTGGTAAAAATCATCTATATCCATAATAATTAGTTAAGAGATACACAAAAAGATGTAAAATATGAAACTAAAAACAATAACCATGACAAGGGTGAGGCAGTAAAAATGCAGAGTTGTTAAAAATGCTTGAAATTAAGAGATCATCAACTTAAAATGAACACATATATTGCATTACATTATATATAGATTGCTATATATAAGCTGCATGGTAATTACAAACCAGAAATATACAATTGGAAAACATCAAAGATAAGGGAATCCAAACATAACTAAAGATAGTCATCAAATCAACAGGGGAGGGACAAGGACAAGAACTAAAAAGAACTACAAAAATAACCCCCAATGTTTGAAATTAAGAGATCATCAACTTAAAATAATCACATAAATTGCATTACATTATATATAGATTGCTATATATAAGCTACATGGTAATCACAAACCAGAAATCTACAATTTATAAACATCAAAAATAAGGGAATCCAAACATAACTAAAGATAGTCATCAAATCAACAGGGGAGGGAAGAGAACAGGAAATAAAAAGAACTACAAAAATAACCCCCTGAACAATGAACAAAATAGAAGTACATACCTATCAGTAATTAAATGTAAATGGACTAAATGCTCCAATCAAAAGATGCAGAGTGGCTGAATGGACACGAAAAGAAAACCCATATATATGCTACCTATAGGAGACACACTTCAGATCCAAAGACATACACAGAACTGAAAGTGAGGGGATTGAAAAAAAGTATTCCATGCAAATGTATGTCAGAAAAAGCCAGGATGCCAGTATTTATTAATATATTAGACAAAATAGACATTAAAACAGGCGTGACAAGTGACGAAGAAGGACGTGATATAATGATCAAGGGATCAATCTAAGAATATGTAACAACTGTAAATGGATATGCACCTATAAATAAAGAGTGCTATATACATAAAGCAAATATTAACAGACGTAAAGGGAGAAATTGACAGTAACATAATAAGAGTAGGGGAATTTAACACCCCACTCATATCAGTGGACAGATCATCCAGAGAGAAAATCAGTCAGGAAACACATTAGATCAAATGGACGGATACAGAACATTCCATCCAAATCAGCAGAATACACATTTGATTCAAATGTACATGGAACATTTTCTAGGATGAACCACATGATGTACCACAAAACAACAGTCAATAAATTTAAGAAAACTGAAACCATATCAAGCATGTTTTTCAACCACAATCCTATGTGACTCTTAGAAATCAACCACAAGGAGAAAAAAAAAAAAAAAAACTGCAAAAAACACTAACGTGGAAGCTAAGTAACATGTTACTAAACAACCATGGGTCACCAAAGAAGCTCAAAGAATCATCAAAATACTTGGAAACAAATGAGAACAAAAACACAATGACCCAAAATCTATTGGATGCAGCAAAAGCAGTTCTAAGAGAGAAATTTTAGTGATACAAACTTAGCTCAGAAAACAAGAAAAATTACAAACAAACAACCTGACCCTACACCTAAAGGAACTTAGAAAAAGTACAGCAAACAAAACCCAAAGTTAGTAGAAGGAAAAATATAATAAACATCAGAGCAGAAATAAACAAAAATAGAGACTTTAAAAAATAGAAATGATCAATGAAACCAAGATCTGGTTCTTTGAAAAGATAAACAAGATTGATAAAATTACAGCCAGACTTATCAAAAAAAGGGGTCTAATCAATAAAGTCAGAAATGAAAGAGACACTATAACTAATACTAAAGAAGTACAAAGCATAAGAGACTAGTATGAACAACTCTACACCAACAAATTGGACAAGCTAGAAGAAATGGATAAATTCCTAGAAACATATAACCTTCCAAAACTGAATCATTAAAAGATTTTAAAAAACAATCTGAACAGATCAATTACTTCAAGGAGACTGAATCAGTAACCAAAAACCTCCAAAAATCAAAAGTCCAGGACCAGATGGCTTCACTGGTGAATTCTACCAAACATTAAAAAAAAAAATTAATACCAATTCTTCTCAAACTCTTCCAGAAAATGGAAGAGGAAGGAATGCTTCTGAACTCATCCATGTGGCCAGCATCAACGTGATTCCAAACCAGGGGAAAAAACTTATGATCATCTCCATGTATGCAGAAAAGTTTCTGAAATAATTCAACATCCACTTATGATTAAAAAAAAAAAAAAAAGAACTTCACCAATGAGTGTGGAGGGAACATGCTTCAACATAACAAAGGCTATATATAAGCAGAAGGCTAACACCATACTCAACAGTGAAAAACTGAAAGTACTTCCTCTAAAATCAACAAGACAAGGATGCCCAGTTTTATTCAACACAGTACTGAAAGTCCTAGTCACAGCAGACAAAAAGAAAAAGAATTCAAACTGGAAAGGAAGGAAAACTGTGACTGTTTGCAGATGACGTGATACTAAGAAAATCCTAAAGACGGCATCAAAATCTAGTAGAGCTCATCAATGACCTTGGTAAAGATGCAGAATACAAAATTAACCTACAGAAATTTGTTGAATTTCTATATACTAACAACAAACTCTGAGAAAGAAATTAAGGATGCAATCCCATCTACTTTCACATCAAAAAGAATAAAACGAAAGTCAAAGTGTTAGTCGCTTAGTCATGTCTGACTCTTTGTGACCCCATAGTCTGGCCATGGGATTCTCCAGAAAAGAATACTGGAGTGGGTTGCCATTCCCTTTTCCAGGGAATCTTCCTGACCCAGGGATTGAACCTGGGTGTTCTGCATTGCAGGCAGATTCTTTACCATCTGCGCTATCAGGGAAGTCACAGCAAAAAGAATAAAATACCCAGGAATAAACCTAAGGAGGGAAAAAAACCTGTACCCAGAAAACTATAAGACTCTGATGAAACAAACTGCAGACAACACAAGCAAATGTAGAGATACTTTTTATTGTTAGAATGACCATACTACTCAAGGCAATCTACAGATTCAATGCAATCCGTATCAAAATACTACTGGCACATTTCACAAAACTAGAACAAATATTCCTAAAATTTGTGTGGAAACACAAAAGACCCCAAGTAGTGAAAACAATCTTGAGAAAGAAGAAATGAAAAATGAAATTAGAACATTTTCTCACACCATTTACAAAAAGAAACTCAAACTGGATTAAGAGCGTAAATGTAAGATCAGAAACCATAGAACTCCTAGAGGAAAACACAGGCAGAACACTCTGACACAAATCGTAGCAATATATTTTTGGAACTGCCTCCTAAGGCAAAAGAAACACAAGCAAAAATAAGCAAACAACCTAATTAAACTTAAAAACATTCACACAGCAAGGAAAACCATAAACAAAATGAAAAGACAGTCTATGGATTGGCAGAAAATATTTGCAAATGATGCGACCATTGAGGGGTTAATATACAAAATATATAAACAGTCCATACAACTCAATATAGGAAAAAAATAAATAACTCAATCAAAAATTGGGAGGAGACCTGAATAGACTTTTTTCAAAAGAAGAAATACAGATGGCCAACAAGCATATGACAGGATGTTCAACATTGTTGATCATAAGGGATGCCAATCAATATCACAATGAAGTATCACTTCACACCTGTCAGAATGGCTATCATCAAAACAATCACAAATAAACGGTGGCAAGAATGTGGAGCAAAAGGGAACCCTCCTACACTGTTGGTGGGAATGTAAATTGATGTGTCCCTCATGGAAATCAACTTGGAGGTGATTCAGAAAAACTAAAAATAGCACTATCATAAAACCTGTCAATTTCACTGCTGGGTATATATTCAAAGAAAATAAAAACACTAATTCAAAAAGATACATGCACCCCATTGTTCACTGTAGCATTATTTACAACAACAAAGATGTGTAAGTAATCTAAGTGTCAATCAACAGATGAATGAATAAAGACGATGTGGCTTTTGAACGGCAAAGGAAACTATAAACAAGATGAAGAGACAACCCTCAGAATGGGAGAAAAATATAGCAAATGAAACAACTGACAAAGGATTAATTTTCAAATATAGATGCAGCTCATACAACTCAATACCAGAAAAAAAAAACCCGATCAAAAAGTGGGCAGACCTAAACAGATTTTTCTCCAAAGAAGACATATAGATGACTAATAAACACATGAAAAGATGTTCAACATCGTTCATTATCAGAGAAATGCAAATTAAAACTACAATGAGACGTCACCTTACACCAGTCAGAATGGCCATCATCAAAAAATCCACAAATAACAGGTGCTGGAGAGGGTATGGACAAAAGGGAACCCTCTTGCCCTGCGGATGGGAATGTAAACGGATACAGCCACTATGGAAGACAGTATGGAGACCGCTTAAAAAGGCAGGACTGAAACTACCATCGACCCAGCAATCCCACTACATGGCATATACCCTGCGAAAACCAAAATTGAAAAAGACACATGTACCCCCAAGCGCTATTTACAATAGCTAGGGCATGGAAGCAATCTGGATGTCCACTGACAGATGGCTCGATAAAGAAGCTGTGGTACATAAACACAATGGAATATTACCAAGCCATAAAAAGGAACTCATTTTAGTCAGTTCTAATGAAGTGGGTGAACCTAAAACCTATCATACAGACTGAAGTAAGTCAGAAAGAGAAAGGTACTGTCTGAAAAGAAAGTGAAAGTGTTAGTAGCTCAGTCGTGTCCGACTCTGCAACTCCATGGACTGTAGCCCACCAGGCTCCTCTGTCCATGGAATTCTCAAGGCAAGAATAGTGGAGCGGATTGCCATTCCCTTCTCCAGGATCTTCCCAATCCAGGGATTGAATCCGTGTCTCTGCATTGCAGGTAGATTCTTTATTATCTGAGCCACCGAAGAAGCCCAATATTGTCTATTAATGCATACATATGGAATCTAGAAAGATGGTACTGATGAACCTATTTGCAGGGCAGAAATGGAGATGCAGAAATAGAGAACAGACCAATGGACGCGGGTGGAAGGGGAAGAAGCAGAGCGTGGGACGAATGAAGTAGCATGGAAGCATATATCCTACCATATGTAAGACAGATAGCCAATGGAACTTTCTGTGTGACTCAGGGAATTCAAACCAAGGCTCTGTAATAACCTAGGGGGGTGGGAGAGCTTCAGAGGGAGGGGACATATGTATAGCTATGACTAAATCATGTTGATGTACAGCAGAAACCAATGCAATATTGTAAACAAATTATCCTTTAGTTAAAAACAGATTTTTTAAAAAGATGTGGTATATGTATAGATAGATGTAGATATATATGCCATGGAATATTAGATGCCCATTAAAAAGTATGAAATTTTACCATTTGCAACGATGTGGGTGGGCCTGGGTGGGGAGGAGTATTATGCTTAATGAAGTACATCGGACAGAGAAAGACAAATACTCCATGTTATCACTTACATGTGTAGTCTAAAAAAATAAAACAAATGGATGAACATAACAGAACAGAAACAGACTCACAGATATAGAGAACAAACTATTGGTTATAGGTGGGGAGAGGGAAGGAGGGAAGTACAAGATTGGCATAGGAGTTTAAAAGGTACAAACGCCTATGTATAAAATAAATCAGTTACAAGGCTATACTGTAGAGGACAGGGAATACAGACATTACCTGATAACTTTCAAGGGAGTATAATCTATAAAATTTTGAATCACTATATTGTACACCTGAAATTAATTGTAGACCAACCATACCTCAATAAAAAGAGATAAATAATAAGTTAAATAATTAAAAAAAATAAAGTTACTTAAAACTCGAAGGCTCTTTTTTCCATAGGCACAAATCCTCTGAGTGAAACAAAACAACAATAATCACAAATATGTCTGGCAGGTTCAGACTGATGGGGGAACATCCAAACTCATGACAATTAACAGCAGTTCCTAAAATACAGTTAGAAGCTACCAAGAACCTTCAGAAACGTGTGCCTTGTTGGCATGTGCAGTACGCTAAACCCACAAACTATAAACAGTATTTCAACATGCCTCCTCTTCTTCACAAAACACTGCATCGAACAGCTTCAGAGAGAGGTATGCAGTGAGAGACAGGGAGAGAAAGTGGAGAAGGGGGATGAGGGGGAGAGAATGGGGGTCACTTTCAGAATTCACCAGTGCAAGCTTTTGAGATGGAGGAACAGCTAGAATTAATTTCTAGCTGTTGAGGTTCAGCTAGAACTAATTTCTTTAGGTTTTGCAAAATTTTGACTCACCAGTACTTCAATTCCAACTCTTAGTATTTCCCCTTAAAAATAACAAGGGGGAAAGGTGGGGAGGCCTATCAAATTAGAACTACGAAATGAACTAGAACTTAGAAAGCTCTAGAAAGTTTTCTCATAAATGGAAAATGACTCAAACCTGAGATAACTTACACACTCTAATTAGCACATTCATTACACGGAAAAGACTTCAAACGTGAGGTTCCAGTCATGGAGGCCAAAAACAAATGATAATCAGGAGAACAGCAATTGAAGCAAAAAGTCAATGATACACATTTCAGTTACTAAACAGTGAGACCTCCGAGAGATGGTGACCCTCTCCTCGAAAGCACTGACCTGCCAAAGTTTAGAAAGCAGGCAAATTCTTATTCTAACATCATACTCTTATACCCTTTCTGAAAAGCACAGAGTCATTTAAGGGAAGAGTTACAAGCCTGAACTCTCCCATTTCCTGAACTGAACTCAACTTCAGAAGACACCACCTCATTCACAGACAGGAAGCAGGCTTGGGCTCCTAGAGTCTCTGAACAATATCTCTCTGTCCAGTTTAAGCATCCCAGAGAGGCTATTTCACTAGCATCTACTCCTGGGGCTGCTGCTAAGTCGCTTCAGTCGTGTCCGACTCTGTGCGACCCCAAAGACGGCAGCCCACCAGGCTCCCCCATCCCTGGGATTCTCCAGGCAAGAACACTGGAGTGGGTTGCCATTTCCTTCTCCAATGCGTGAAAGTGAAGTCGCTCAGTCATGTCCGACTCTTAGCGACCCCATGGACTGCAGCCTACCAGGCTCCTCTGTCCATGGGATTTTCCAGGCAAGAGTACTGGAGTGGGTGCCATTGCCTTCTCCGATCTACCCCTGATTCTCATTCAATACCCTATCTCTGGTTGATGTTGATAAAGAGGCTGATCAGGGAAACCTGACCAAGACTGCAGTTCCCTGCAGGAGATGATGAGCATTCATCGAAACACGTGGGGAAGAAAGCCCATGATCTGCACTCACGGCTCAAGAGCCTCACCCAGCGAAACTGCCCTTTTATTTTATGACTTTGCCTCATTTTTGACCCAAAACTTTTGTTCATATCATTAACTGAACTTGGCTTCAAATCACCTCTAGTGGTTCATTACTACGCCTTAATTTTTTTAATGCACCAAAATAGACGAAATAATTCAAACAGCAAGTACCACGTCAGCCATCTCACCTGTTGTTCAACTGAACAGGTCCAACTGACAACCCTTCCTACTTGTACTTCTGACTCGACTCCCTTTTCCCTCAAGAGACAAACAGAGCAAAATAAAGATGATCGGGTGAACCTGCAGGGGAATCAGTAAAGGGACATTTTTAAGGTTTAGCTGGGTTAGACTTTCGCACATTTGAATTCTCCTAAGCAGAAGAGGTGCTGATGTAAATCTCCTTTTGTCCTGGGAAGTCCTCTTAAATAAATTCAAAATTCTAAGCAACAATTAGAAGACATGTGGCTGAGAGCGGGGCTTCGCAGGTGGCACTCGTGGTAAAGAGCCCACCTGCCCATGCAGGAGATGGAAGAGACACAGGTTCGATTCCACGGTTGGGAAGATCCCCTGGAGGAGGCAACCCACTCCAGGATTCTTGTCTGGAGAATCCCATGGACAGAGGAGCCTGGCGGGCTACAATCTATAGCGCCGTACAGAGTCGGACATGACTGAAGCAGCTGACCACGCACACATGTGGCTGAGATGTTCACGCGTGAATCTGTCCCCTCGTTTGCCTGCTTTTGTGACCGCACAGAACAGAACTCATAGTGAGGCTGCCTCTCAGGCTCCCCGAAGATTGTGAAGGTCGGAGAGGTGCCCAAAGGTCAGACACCGGCAGCTGAACAGCCTCCCCTCCCCGGAGTCCTGCTTGGGTTCACGGGACGCCTCCAGCTCTGTGCTGACCCAGCCTCTCCCCACAGGTTTGGCTTTTCTCTCTCACACAAAGAATGCTAAAACACTCACCCAGAGAGGACCAGGAAGGAGCCTGCCAGATGTCATTCAGCTGCCAATAAAGCGCCCCCATGGTGTGCCCTTTTCCACTCACTATCTCGTTGCGACTGCGACGGTAGAATTCAGTTTCTGCTTTGACACACTGGGCCTGCATCACCTGATTCGGGGGAAAACAGTAAAACACGGGTGTTTTCAAATGAACTTATTTATGAAACAGAACAGACTCACAGATACAGAGAGCCGACCTGTGGCTGCCGGGGGCGGGGTGGGTTGAACTGGCAGTTTGAAGTTCGTAGATGCAAACTATTACATTTAGAATGGAGTTAAAAACGAAAAGGTCCTGCTGGATAGCACAGGGGGCTTCCCTGGTTGCTCAGACAGTTAAAGAACCTGCTTGCAATGCAGGAGACCCAAGTGCAATCCCTGGGTCATGAAGATCTGCTGGAGAATAGCTGCCCACTCCAGTATTCTTGCCTGGGGAATTCCAAGAACAGAGGAGCCTGGCAGGCTACCGTCCAATGGGGTCGCCGAGTCAGACACGACTGAGCGACTAACACAACAGTAACAATAGCACAGGGAACTATATTCAATATCCTGTGATAAACCATAACAGAAACTACGAAAAAGGAGATATATAACTGAATGACTTTGCTATGCACCAGATACCCACAGCATTGTAAATCTCACTGTAAATTGTAAAAAAACTATAACTCGATTTTTTAAAAAAAATTATTCAAAAAAAGAGAAGCTTAATCTATTGCAAGACAAAAACAAAACCTACACAGGTGTGTTTGTTTGAGGTAGGCTGTCTAGATCTGAGAAAATAAGAGGCTTGAAAAAATTGGGGAATTTAATTAGCACTCTACATACCATTAATATACTAGATCTGGGACCAACCCTATGAGAAGCTCTTATTTATAATGGCTAGGTTTGGGGGGAAGCATGGTGTTTGGTTTATCATAACAATGGGTAATCATGGAAATAGGATGGTGTAAAAGTTCTTTGCCACTGATAGTGGGGGCAGTGACAGAAAACAAAGATCACAGAAAACAAAACAGAGCAAATGCTTTATGTAGTCAGATACTAAATTTCGGGCAGTGAGCAGTTTTACTAACACGTTTGTGGCTATTGGGAAAGGCCAGCCACTCCAGTATTCTGGCCTAGAGAATTCCATGGATTGTATAGTCCATGGAGCCACAAAGTCAGGCACAACTGGGCAACTTTCACTTTCACTTTGTGACTACTAAGAAAATACCTTATTAAAAAAAAATCTGTAGGAAACAAACTTTATTATGACTGATACTGTCAAATTCCTAACCCCTTTTTTTTCTAGTCAAGCAATTGTTTTCATACATGACTTTGATAATGTAAAACTTATGAGTGCAATTCCTTCATCATAGCAGAACAGATGGTAATACTGCAACAAGTGGTAATACTGCAACAAAGAGACAAGTAAATTTAGTTCTTGTTTAACAGCACAAAAGAACTTCATATAGAGCCCTTAATTACTGTCATCATCACTGAAAACCCAGTCTCCTTTACTGCTGCTGTTACTGACACTGCAAGTATCACGTCTCTTAGCTTGGAGCTGAGAGGTCACCAAGGAGAGCCTGGAGAGAGAGAGCTTCAAGGAAAAGGACAGTCTTAAAAGTAGGGCCTGGGATTTCACAGAAGAGGAAAATGAGGGACGCACAGATGGCCACCGGAAGACTAAGCTCAGAGGCCTTCCTAAAACATGAGAAAAGCTCCAGTGAGGCTAACACCTTTAGAGAGAGGAGGGCTGGCTAGGGAGGAAGTCACAGATGAAGTCAGAACTTACACGAGGCAGAGCTGTAACACTCCAGAAGGGTAAAGCAAAGAGAAACCATGGCCATTTGATAAATATTTAATAAGTACCTACATTATGTGTTACATGCTGCTAATGGTAAGCAAAAAAGAAACAGCCCATCGTCCTGGAGCTTACTGACTTGTATAGAGGACAGGCCTTACCTAAAGAATCACAGAACTACATGGAAACTTTGAACAGTCATGAAGGCTAAGAAAGAGAGGTACACGATGTTAGGAGCCTGAACAGCAGGGGAGATGGGTCTAGCTGAGCAGTGGAATTGGCCTCAAAGTAGAAAGAAAAAGAAAGGGGGCAGAATTCTGCAGCCAGAGGGGACATGCATGATGAAAGGAGAACGCACAGCCAAGAACTGAAAGAAGGCAAGGCAGCCTGAGCCCAGAGAGCTGGGAGCAATGGAAGCAAGCCTGGTGGGGTGCAGGCCCCAGACCTGGGAAGGTTTGGAATGCATCCTAAAGGCAATTGGAAGTCACAGAAAGCTTTTAAGCTAAAGGGTGAAGTGATCAGACCTGCATTTCCAGCAGGCGACTGTGATAACTGAAAGCAGTCAAGAGACTAGAGTGGATTTAGGGAGATCATTTAGAAATCTATTACCAGCTTCTAGGCAAGAAATGATGCTAGCTGTGAGAAGATAAAGAAACGCCTTTCCCATTCAGCAAGCAGACCATTGGGACCACAGCAATGATAACAGGCAAATAACACTCCAAAGAAAGTAAGAATCTCACAAAGAGAAGGGGGAGGGTACCAGTTTAAAAGGACCACGGGATACTACCTGAATCTATCAGTCTATCACTAAGTCAAGGAGAGAAACAGAAAAATAGGCTGAAGAACTATGATCTATGACAGTCAAGTTAATCTGCAGTTATGAGCTAGGCTGGGACCTAGGACCCTTTACTGGAGTACTAGCACCTGAACAAATGTCTTCTCAAGCAACAGAGTACAAAGAAACAACAAAGGACTAAAACCTACCTCAGACATGCACAGTTGGAGCAAATTATGAACAATAAGGTACAAAAAGGCCACAAACCAACCACTCACTTCTGAGATGCTGGGAGCAAAAGCAGGGTACCACACATGACGTATGCACACAGCACCACCATGGGGGTGGGCAAACGACCTAAAACTAGGCCTCCCGCCCAACTCACCAATCGGCCTCCATCCTCACCCACATCTTAGGAGCCAGGGAACCAAGGGCACCTGTTACTTGTTTTCCCTCCCTCATGCTAGCACAAATCCCAACAAAGCCTTGCCTGAATTCTCATCCAATCTCATCAATTTCTATTGATTAAAGAGTCCATACCCAGGTGAGTAACAGCTAGACTCAGGATGTCTATACAAGTTCCTTATAAAAAATAAGGATCTTATCTGAGCTAAACTAAAGAAGACAGAGAATTATCTACATCTAGGCCTGGAAAGCTAGGCACAGAGAAATCAAGTTCCTTCATTAAATGTTCACTGTTTGTTGAGTTATCAAAATCATTGTTGCAGAAAAATTTTTATAAAGTTCTAAATTTTTAGAAAATAAAGCAGGCAAATGAAATCTCATTGTTGCAGAAACATTTTTAGAAAGTTCTAAGTTTTTAGAAAATAAAGCAGGCAAATAAGATCTCAGTAGAGACAGGGCAGCAGCAGTTAGAAGCCATGCCCACTGCAGATCCTACATCGTCACATCAGTATGGAAAGCAGTCTTGGTATTGTGTAAATTTGATAATATCTTACTTGGACCCCCCCAAATAATGTCCCCACCAACCAAGCGAAAATTGGCCCCTGGGCACAAAATCAAGCCAGTCCCTGCCCTGCAGCATGTACACCCAAGGCTTCTTGTTCTCCTCCTGAGACTCCTGAGCAACCATCAGAGGCTTTATGGACTGTGTGTGAAGGGGTCATGGGAAAAGCTAAGGAAGCCTTCATCACACCAAACACGTAGAGAGAGGCAGTCTGGTCACCAGACAGTCCAGAAGTGCTGGCCTAGCCCCGACAGGCTGTGCAGGAGCATCTGATGGCGACCACCATGGACACTCTGCTTTGAGTGCTGGACCACAATTCTGGAATTCCCAGGATCTGAAGTATCGTCAAAGTTTGGGCCATTCCTGATACACCAAGGGAGCCAAAGAACCTGCAATACTCTGCTATGGGACTTCATTCCGCGTGGACTCGTGAGCAGAAGGGAAGGAGAGGTGTCACTCAAGATGTTTGGGATTAGAATCGCTTTCCTTGCATCCAGGTTTATAAAACAGGGTGAACAGGAGAAAAGTGAAAAACAGAAGTTGAGGTGGGAAACAAAATATCAGTGTATACCAGAGTAGGAAATTAGGTCATCTCTTTCTGGAAAAACTACAAGCTTTGAAGACAAAGCCATACTCATTGAAACAGTCACGCTCATGCTTAGTTAGATCTAACCCAAAGGACGATTAGATACTTTACTGATGGCTTTGGTAGAGGTGACCTGCATTTTCTTCAAGGTGAATTTAAGGTTCTTTTTTGGAGGGAAAAAATGCAAACATCAACAATTTCTTTTTTTTTTTTTTTTACAACAATCCAAATTCCTTCCTGATCTTTGTTAATATGTATTGTAACTCATCATATTGTAACATAATGTAACATATATTGTAATATTTTGGCCATCTGATGTGAAGAACTGACTCATTGGAAAAGACCCTGATGCTGGGAAAGGCTGAAGGTGGGAGGAGGAGACCACAGAGGATGAGATGGTTGGATGGCATCACCGACTTGATGGACATGAGTTTGAGTAAGCTCTGGGAGTTAGTTATGGACAGGGAAGCCTGGCATGCTGCAGTCCATGGGGTTGCAAAGAGTCTGACATGACTGAGTGACTGAACTGAACTGATTATAACTCGTATGCATTTATAGTTTTGTATTCTACTCAATTAATTTTCACCTATGTACACTTCCATGAGAGGCATCGGCATTTTCTATATATCTCTGTGCTTTAAAGGGTTATATAGTTATAGCTTGAGGAATCATTCTCCAGTGATTATTAGGCATTTGAATGGTTTGCAGCTTTTTTTTAAATACAAGAATTAAGAACAGTTTATGTTCAAATTAATCTCTTTGCTTCTTGTCTCTCTTTTCAATATATGACAACATAATGTCATATGTCAATATATGACAAAATAATACAACAATACAATGTCAATATGATGTGTCAATATACGACACATTTTATTTTTTTATTTTTTTTTATACGACACATTTTAAAGGCCTGGTTGCATGCTGCTCTATTATGTTCCAATTGAGAGATTGCCATAAACTGGTAGCCTGCATGCAGGGCTCAGCCCACACAGGTTTTAATTGGCTCACAGAGCAGGTACTTCTTGTCTCTAGCTGTTGGTATTGTAGTTTAGTGTCTTAACTCAGGGCCTGTATGTTCCATTTTGCCACAACCCTCAATATTCAGACTCTCATGCATTTAAATTACCTGCCGGGCTCCTACAAACATTTGAGTTTTCAGTCCCTAAACCATTCCAATTCTCAGAATCACCTGCAAAATATATTTATTTCTGTTTATCTAACCATTTCCGAGTTGTCATTTACCTTGTCTGGTTTAATAGATAAGCATTAGCAATCCTTTTATGGTTAGAAAAAATTTTTAATGCAAGCAAGACTCCTAAGCCTTGCTAGGAATGAAAGGAGAAGAGCACTAGGCAAGCCCTACCTCACGGCCGATCACACCGGAACTTCATGTGAAAGTGACGGCCAAGGCTCTGCAGAGCCCCAGCTTCTGTCATGCGCACCCTGGAGTACCCTCCACAGACAGCTGGTGCCATGCCTGGAACACGGATCTGGGTTTATCCAAACCAGTGGGTGCCAGTTAGGGCTAATGAATGACACCTTTGTTCATAAAAATGCAGAAGACCATTGCCCACTGTCCATCTTAAAGGGAAAACGTACAACCCTACTTGCCTGGAAAAAAAAATCTCTGCAACTGCCTCTTTTCCTTTAAAAATTGTACCCATATTTCTAATATTCATGCATTTTTCTCCCACAGAAAACAATCTTTACATGTAAGGATAAATGCTTAGTCATTTCCTAGGTTACTCAGGCCCACTGTTAGCAGACAAATCAAATCTTATTTTAGTTTCAGAAATATGCCTATTTTCAGCAGCTCACTTGATTACACTTAAGAAATCAGTCTCCTCAGAGAAACACAGCATGGGAAAAAGAAATGGGACCAGGACACCAAGACCTAGGTTCCAACTGCAGCTATGCCACGGTGATAAAGGTTTCTGTGTACAACACAGCACAACCGATTCTCCCCTTCCTCCAGAGTGGCAGGGTTATACCTGGGTTACATGCTCAGAACCACACCTCTGCCTTTGGAACTAGGAGTAACCATGTGATAAGTTCTCCTGATACAATGGTGTTTATATGCTGTATTTACTTAAAATTATCTTGACAATAATAATCTTCCTATAAAGCCACTTTTAAACTGATATATAACTCATGCCACACAACTTACTCTTTTACAGTTTACAATTCATTGGTTTTTAGTATAATCACACATTGTGCAAACCTTACCACTACATAATTTCAGAGTATTTTCATTATCCTTCCCCACTAAATTCTGTGCTGGTTAATACAGGGTTATTCCTGTATTATACTGCTCATTCTTCCCTCTCCTCTGCTTCTGGAAACCACTCATCCACTTTCTGTCTCTATACATTTGCCTATTCTGGACATTTCATGTAACTGGTATAACACAATATGTATACCACTGACTTCCTTCAGTTAACCTAAAGTTTTCGAGGTTCACCCACATTGGACTATGTACCAGGACTTCAAGCCTTTTTATTCTGCTGGATACTATTTCATTGCATGGATATGCCACATTTTGTGTATCCACTTATTGGTTGATAAACAATTAGAATGTTTTAACTTTTTGGCTATTACGAACTTTGAGGCAGAGCTTTTTGTGTGAATGTTTTCCATTTTCTTGGATACATCCCTGAGAGTAGAATTTCTGTGTTCTGCGGTAATTGTTTTAACTTTCGGGACACTGACAAACTTTTCCACAGTAGCTGTACCACTTTATTAATACATTCCCACTAGCAAACCATTTGAGGTTTCTAATTTCTCCACTTCCTTATTGTGATGGTTATAACATTATGTGCGAATCTGACTGGGTTAGGGGACGCCTACTCAGGTCACAAAGGGTCAGACTGAGAGCGCACACACACAGACACAGCTGGTAAACACTATTTCTAGGTGTGTCTGTGAGGATGTTATTGGTGACTCCATAGACGAAGAAGGTCGGTCCTCATGAATGAGGGTGAGTGTCATCACAGGCAGCTGATGGCCTGAATAGAACAAAAGAGTAGAGGAAGGGTGCATTCTCTCTCCTGAGCTGAGACACAGCTTCTCTAACTCTCCAACACTGGAGTTCCTGGTCACTGGACACTGGGACTCCAGATCTTAGAGCAATGGTGCCTTGGTTCTCAGACTTCAAGCTGAATTATACCACAGTCTTTCCTGGGTTTCCTTCATGCAGATGGCAGACTGTAAGACTCCTTGGCCTCCATAATCATTTGACGCAATTCCTGTAATAAATTTCCTCTTTTATATATCTATGTGCGAAGTCACTTCAGTTCTGTCCAACTCTTTGTGACCATGTGGACTGTAGCCCACCAGGCTCGTCTGTCCATGGGATTCTCCAGGCAAGAATACTGGAGTGGGTTGCTGTGCCCTCCTCCCGGGGAATCCTCCAGACCCAGGGATCGAACTCACGTCTCTTATGTCTCCTGTGTTGGCAGGTGGGTTCTTTACCAGTAGGGCCACCTAGGAAGCCTCTATCTATCTATCTATCTCTATGTATCATATTTGTTCTGTTTCTCTAGAAAACACTGACCAATATACTTAACCAATATTTGTCTCTTTTTTCTTTTTTTAAATTCCAGATATCCTAGTGGATATGACTGGTATCTCATTGGTTTTGATTTGCATTTTCCTAGTGACATACTGTGCATCTTCTCATGTACCTACTTGGCCATATTCACTGGATAAATGTCTATTCAAATCTTTCACGCATTTGTATATTAGGTTGTCTTCTTCATTACTGTAAGAGTTCTTAATATGTTCTGGACATTAGATCCTTATTAGATACATGACTTGTAAATTTTTTCTCCCATTTCATGGATTATCTTTTCACTTCTGTGATAGTGTCCCCTGACACACAGTTTTCAATTTTGATGAAGTCCAATTTAAGTTTTTCTTCAGTTGCTTGTGCTTTGATGTCACATCTAAGAAACTGCTACCTAATCAAAATTCACAAAGATTCACACCTATATTGTCTTCTAAGAGTTTAATACATTTGGATCTTTAATCCATTTTAAGCTCATTTTTGTATATGTTGTGAGGTGGAAGTCTAAATTCATTCTTTGACATGTGGTTATTCAGTTATTCAAGCACCATTTGTTCAAAGCACTGTTCTTTCTCCATTTTATCATCTTAGCATCCTTGTAGACAATCAATTGACCATAGACGTGCTAATTTTTGGACTCTCAAGTCTATTTAATCAATCTATGTGTCTGTCCTTTGTCAGTACCATTGTGCCTTGATTACTGCAGTTTTGTAGTAAGTTTTAAAAGCAGGAAGTGTGTCTTCCAAATTTGTTCTTTTTCAAGATTGTTTTGACTATTCTGAGTGCCTTGCATTTCTATATAAATATTAGGATCACTTTGCTCATTTTTCCAAAGGTGGTAGTATAAATTTTGATAGGAGTTATGCTGGATCTGTAGGTCAGTTTCTGGAGTTCTGCCATCTTAACAATATTAAGTCTTCCAATCCATTAACACAGAATATCTTTCCATTTCCTTAATTTCCATTGCTAATGTTTTGTAGTTTTAGTGTGCAAGTCTTATATCTCTTCAGTTAAATATATTCCAACGTATTTTATTCTTTTTGATACTATTGTAGATATAGTACGTTTACTTAATTTCACTTTCAAACTGTTTATTGCTTAAAATATAACTGATATAGTACGTTTACTTAATGTCACTTTCAAACTGTTTATTGCTTAAAATATAACTGATACAAAATAAACTGATATTTGTATAGTGATCCTATATCCTGCAAAGTAGTTAAATTAATTTACTGGTTCTAATGGATTTTAGGTAGTTTTTATGGTTTTCTAATATATAAGATCGTGCATCTGCAGATATAGTTTTTACTTCTTTCTTTCCAATTTGGATGCCTTTATTTCATTTTCTGGCCTATTTTTGCTGACTGGAATCTCCAGTACAATGTTGAACAGAAGGAACAAGGGAAGGCTTCTTTGTCTTGTTCCTCATTTTAGGGAGGAAGCATTCTTTCTTCCACTATTAAATTTGATATTAGCTACGGGTTCTTCATAGATGGCTCTCTTTCAGGTCGAGGGAGCTCCTTTCTAGTCCTAGTTTGTTGAATTTTTTATCATGAAAGGGTGTTACATTTTGTCTAGTGCTTTTTCTTCATCAATTGAGATTATCATATATATAGTTGTTTTTCCTTCATTCTATTAACATAGTGTATTATATGCCACTGTTTACACTGTTTCCCTATCTATTTGCCATGAAGTGATGGGACCAGATGCCATGATCTTAGTTTTCTGATTGCTGAGCTTTAAGCCAACTTTTTCACTCTCCTCTTTCACTTTCATCAAGAGGCTTTTTAGTTCCTCCTCACTTTCTGCCATAAGGGTGGTGTCATCTGCATATCTGAGGTTATTGATATTTCTCCCAGCAATCTTGATTTCAGCTTGTGCTTCCTCCAGCCCAGCATTTCTCACGATGTACTCTGCATATAAGTTAAATAAGCAGGGTGACAATATACAGCCTTGACGTACTCCTTTTCCTATTTGGAACCAGTCTGTTATTCCATGTCCAGTTCTAACTGTTGCCTCCTGATCTGCCTACAGGTTTCTCAAGAGACAGGTCAGGTGGTCTGGTATTCCCATCTCTTTAAGAATTTTCCACAGTTTATTGTGATCCACACAGTCAAAGGCTTTGGCACAACACACTAGTGTGTAATATGCAATGTTAGTAATCTCACTTTCATTCCCTTTCTTTACCCACCCTACCCCCTAACTTAAAAGTTCAACATGTTCTGGATCCCCACCACATTTGCTTACCAAAAAGGAAACTGTCTCAGAGTAGCAGGTATCATCAACACCTGGGCCTACCGCATAGGCTGTTTTCTTTTCTTTGTTCTTATGATCAAGTCATTCACAACGTAGTAGATAAAATGGATCCCTAAAGTACATCCGCAAACTTCTATCCCTCATTACACGCTCAATAAATACGTGAAGAATAATCGAAAGCACTGGAGGGGGCTATAAGCTAAGGGGTTAGTGAAGACAGTCCGCAGCCAGCTTCCTCTCCAGCTGGCTAGCAAGAAGCCATGGTGGTCGAGCAAGTCGCCTAACAGATTTGCTAGTGTAGACAGTCCCCAAGCTAAGCAGCGAGGTCTGTGTGACACAGCTTAAGACAGTGTGCCTAGGTATGTAGGTTCTTTGGAATACAACAGGTTAAAGTAGGAGAATGAAAAGTAGGGCAAGATTATTTTGGAACATTAGAAGAATTAAAGAGGTAAGAGCCTAAGGGATGCCTTTGCGGTTGTAAGATAAAGAGAAGCCAAGGAAGAATCTAAATGTAAAGAAACTTATTGCACAGCTTTCTCAGCCAAGAGTTTTCTGAAGAGTGCACACGAAATAAATTCCTTAATAGAATGTCTTAAAAATTGGCACGCAGGCAAGTACCCTGGTTCTTCAGAACAGTATAACAGATTATGAGAACAAGATCAAGAGGTGGGAGTGGGAACAGAGAAAATGGGCCAAAGAAAGATTTACTTCTTGTACGTACACTAAAGATGACTGTTCTAATACGAAAATAGTAAGGAAAGAAAAACTTGTTAACAACATTTCCTAACAGTTCCTGTCTATACTCAGTCAAGAAAGTCCAACACTAAGGACAAAAAAAAAAAAATCATAATTCTGATTTCTTTCATCTCAGATCCATCAAGTGTCAGAAAGTCTCAAGGAAGAACCAACAAGTCCAGTTCCCAGCCAATGCCTGATAGGAAGCTCATACTTAAAGGATCAGACAAAAGTCATCACCAAGAAAAACCACCAATACATAATCCCACTGTACACCAGTTTCTGGGTTTCCCAGGTGGTTCAGCCAATTCAGGAGACACAGGAGACGTGGGTTTGATCCCTGGGTCAGGAAGATCCTCTGAGAAGGGAATGGTTACACACCCAAGTATTCTTGCCTGGAAAATTCCATGGACAGAGGAGCCTGGCAGGCTATCCATGGGGTCACAAGGAGTCAGACACGACTGAATGGCTGAAATCACACACGCTCCTAACTGTGTACCTCCAACATTCATGAGTTTGGAAATAACAATCATTTCTGTTAGTTCTTTGAATGTGTTTTGAGGAAACAGAATAAAGTGACCATAATAAAATGAACAGCTGGGAGGGGGAAAGCCAGCCTGAAAACAACAGCTGAAAAGGTTCACACATAACACACACACAGGAATAGAGACCATCCTATTTCATATGTCAAGACTGAGATACTTTTAAAGAATACTGGCTATGAAAAAGTAATAAGGGTGAACTACAACACTTGAAAAGGGACAAATATCTGTACCACAACTTCTTTATCCATTCATCTATCAACAGACACCTAGGTTGCTGCCACGTCCTCGCTATTGTGTATAATGCTACAATGAACACTGGGGTACCTGTGTCATTTTGAATTATGCTTTTCTGGGTAAGTCAGAAAGAGAAAAACAAATATCATATATGAACACATATATATGGAATCTAGAAAAAATGTTACTGATGAACAAATTTGGAGGGCAGGAAGAGAGATGCAGACAGAGACTTGGGGAGACAGTGCGAGAAGGAGTGTGTGGGACGAACTGATAGAGCAGCGTTGAAACATACATTACCATGCGTAAAACATATAGCTAATGGGAAGTTGCTATATAACACAAGGAGCTGAACCAGTGTTCTGTGACAATCTAGAGGAGAGCGATGAGGGTGAGGGTCGCAAGGCAGGGAACATGTGTATACTTAACGGCTGATCACACTGATGCATGGCAGAAATCCACACAGTGTTGTAGAGCAATTATCCTCTAATTAAAAATTTTTACACAAGGAGAGGATATGTATGTATACTTATAGCTGATTCATGTTGTTGAACAGCAGAAACTCACACAACACTGTAATTATCTGCCAATTAAAAAAATTAATTAAAAAAGTTATCACCAAAAAAGGGACAAATATCAACAGAATCCTTAAACTTGTGTTCTATGAAGTAAGTTTATAAATTACACATCACATGAGCAAAACTTCTTGAACTAATACTAGTTGAAAAGTTAAAATTCTCTTCATCAGATTGTTCCAAAAAAGAATACTGTTCTGGCTGACAGTTTTCTGTTTCAAATTCCATCCAGGGTTTTGTGTTTTTATACAGGAGTAAACTGATGAGAATAAGCTTGAATAAAAATTGGAACATTCTTAGATGATGACATGCAAAAATTAAAACGTTTAATACATTACTTCAGATCAACTCATACAATTGAGATTAGGTTCTTCCCTTCTCTCGCAGAACTTGAAACAAGTTTAGCAGAAATATCAGATAAATGAGCAGCTGCTTTCAAATAGTCTTACTTGGTGCATTCACACAGGCTCATGAAATAAAATAGGCAAATGTAAATATTAAGATGAAAATATTGTCCAAAATCCAGGTTGTTCTTTTCTTTAGGAGTTAAACATAACACGGATGTAGAGAGCAGGCATGTGGACATGGGTGAGAAGAAGGGGATGGTGGGATGAACTAGGAGACTAGGTTTGACATATATACACCACCATGTCTAAAATAGCTAGCTAGTGGGGACCTGCTGGACAGCAGGGAGCTCAGCTCGGCGCTTGTGATGACCTAGATGGGTGGGATAAAGGGGAGGGCAGGCCCACGAGGGAGGATATATGTATACACACAGCGGATTCACTTCACTGTATAGCAGAGATTAACAGTATGAACCAGTTATACTCCAAAAAAAAAGTCAAACATAACGTTCATCACATAACTCAGCAAGTTTACTCATATATTTCTACTCAAGATAAATGAAAGTATGGGTACAAAGATGTGGATGCAAATACTCACATTAGTATTATTCATAATAGCTAAAAATGGAAAATAACCCAAATGTATATCAACTGATGAATGAATAAGTAAAACATGATCTCCATACAACAGGCAAAAAAGAGAAATGAAGTACAGAATATGCTATAATATGGAAGAACTTCAAAAACATTATGCTCGGTGAAAAAAAGCCACATACCAAAGAGAGGTATTATATGATTCCAGCTATAAGAAATGTTGAGAAAATAAAATGTACAACGACAGAAAGCAAATTAATGTTTGTCGAAGACTGGAAGTGTGAAAGGAGAGTGATCACAGATGGGTAAGATGGATCTTTCTGGAGTGTCAGAAATGTTCTAAAATTGGATTATGGTGATGGTCACATGACTCAACAAATATACTAAAAATCACTTAATTGTACCCTTAAAACAAGTGCAATTTATGGTATGTCAATTATATCCCAACAGAGCTATTTTTAAAAAAATCTAGTAAGGTGCATAATATGAACAGATCTTCAGTGTATAACTCGGTGAATTTTAACATATGTATACACCCATGGAACTAGCATTCAGAGAAAGACACAAAACTTTTTTAGCATTTCAGAAGGTTTCCTTGTACCCTTTCCTAAACATGAGGCACCAACTTCCTCCACAAGAGTGGTTACCACTGATTTGCTGTGTATCACCTTGATTCATTTTGTCCATAGTGAAATTTCAATGTTTCTTTTGCTCAACATAATGTCTATGAGATTTATCTGAGTTGAAGCTGGTATCAGCAGTTCATTCTCTTTTTTATTACTGTGGAGCCCTCTTGGGCTTCCCTGATAGCTCAGTTAGTAAAGAATCTGCCTGCAATGCAGGAGACCCCAATTCGATTCCTGAGTCGGGAAGGTACCCTGGAGAAGGGAAAGGCTACCCACTCCAGTATTCTGACCTGGAGAATTCCATGGACTGTGTAGTCCATGGGGTCACAAAGAGTCAGACACGACTGAGTCACTTTCACTTTCATTCCACTGTGTACATATTCCACAATTTGTAAGTTCTTCTGTTAAAGAACATTTTGGTTGTTTCCAGTTTGGGGGTATTATGAATAAACATGCAATGAACATTATTTTAGATGTCTGTTGGCAGACATATGCACTTGTTTTTCTTGGGTACACAACTAAGAGTAGAAATGCTGATTCAAGGAGGAAGTACAAATGTTTAGCTTGGGTAAAAACTGCCTTAAAATTTCCCAAACTGTTTAGACAAATTTCCAGTCCTGCCAACAATGTCTAAAAGTTCCAGCTGTCCCACCTCCTCACCAACAGTTGGTATTGTCGATCCTTCTAATTTTAGCCATTGTGCTAAAATTATATTGTGTACACAGTGTGTAGGAGTATTCTGGCATGGCTCTAATTTGTATCTCCTTAATTAAGAATGAAATTGACTGTATTTGCATAAACTTCCTGACCATCTGGTTATCTTCTCTGATGAGGTGCCTGATCAAGAACTGTGTCCATTTTTAACAGGTTATCTTTTTCTTATTGCTTTACAGAAGTGCTTTATTCTAAATACAAATCCTTTATCAGATATACGTACTGCAAACACTGTTCCCCAACCTGTGGCTTGCATTTTCTCCCTCTTGATGGTGGCTTTGATACACAGAAGTGTATAGTTTAACAAAGTCCAATTTATCATTATTTTCCTTCATAGTATTTTTTATGTTCTGTTTAAGAAACTGTTTGCCTATGCCAAGGTCATGAAGATAATCTCCTATGGTCTCTCCTAGAAGCTTTATTGTACTACCTTTCCCAGTTAAGTGATCATTAATTAATTTTTGTATATGGGGGTCACAGCTCATTTATTTCCCATAAAGATGCCCACTTGATGCAATACTGTTTATTGATAAGACTATCTTTTCCCACAGATTGCAATGGCATATTGCACTATTAGTCAGATGACTGTGTTCTACATGAGTCTGTTTTTGGTCTCTCCTTGTTCCCTTGTACCATTTTATCCTTGGCAAATGCTACTTTAGACTTAATTACGGAACCTTGATAGTAATCTTGAACTAGGGAATATTTGAACACACAATTTGTTACAGAATTCTGTGAGCTATTCTTGTAAGAAAGACAAATGCCAAAAATTTTATTATCTCAGGTTTTACCTTTCATCATATCTCTATTTTGAAGAAGATAATGTTTTTTTAAATCAGCAGGATGAAACCCTGAATATTTTTCACCACAAAAGGCTTATAAAGTCTACAGGATCTCTTACATTACTGCAGGTAGCTGCTGAAGCCTAGAATGAAAATGGCTTACCTGAGTAAGATAAAGAGTGTCTTTGAACCTGCGTAGTTGATCTGCACTGTGTGGGAGCTTGAAGTGAAGTTCAATCTGCTTAAGCATTTTATTGTTACCATCAATCAAATGTTGCCGATGAAGTGCAAACCTGCTTTCGTAAGACCAGTCCTCTTCAGAGGAAACCTTTCGGGTAAAGAATAAGAGATTCAAACTGGGAAGTTAGAGGAGTGAAACTACCCTTTTCCAAATTCCTGGCAAACTTGGAAAATAATACACACTGGAAAAGAGCTCGAGGTTTGTTCTAGGACCAACCTCACGTTATTAGTGCAAGACTAGCCTTACTCTGTCTATTTGGTATTTCTATCAAAAGGCTTCTCTCATCAAACCATGTTTGGTTTTTTTAGAATATTCATTATGTACATTTAAAAATGTCATATCATCAAAGCATGGAAACTGTCAAAACTGAATAATAAACTGAAAATAACATTCTTTTAAAACTGTCAATTTTTTAACAATAATGTCACCAGTAAGATGATAATTGCTTAGCATATACTTATTTGTTTCTCACTAAATATATTTGATACATACACATTTAATTTTGATATAGTTGAAGATACAAACCAACCAATGATATTCTTTTCTGCTAATAATAAAGCTTCTTTTTTTAACTTATAGAATCTTTCTTTTCCTTTGAGAAGCTATCATCTGATCAAGTAAAAAGACAAAAACAAACACCACACATTAGTAGTGTGCCTTTTAAGGAAAAAAAAGCAACAGTTCTGGCTTCTAGGCCTGTGATTTAATGTTAGCATGTGACAAAGATATAAGACAACTGCTGACTATATCTGAAAATATCAGAGCTTAATTTTAATCCAAGCTACACAGACTGAAAAAACATGTTCTGCTCCACCCTGAAAAAACCCTGAAAATTAGAAAACTCAAAAATCCCTGCTCATAAAATATGACTTATAAGTCCCAGTGATCATGCACAGACCAATCCTCTTAAAAAGGATAAAGTTATTTTTCAGGAATTTATTTATACCAAAATACATGCAGTGTACACTGGCCATACTTAAGGAGGGTGTTTTTCCGAATTGAATTAACTTTTGGAAAATGTTACCACCACACAGTTTAGAGAACAGTAATTACTCCTATTACTTTTTTGAGACAGAGGTATTAGTATTTACAGTCATCCTGTACACATTCGAGACGTACAAGCCTTTACCAACAGTAGCTTTTCCTTCTTTCTATGCTTCCTTCTTTTGAAAGTTTCTCCAGGCCTTTCAGCCCTCTGACTGCTAATAATCTAAATGTATTCCATAATCATAAATCTGATCTGTTATGTGGGAAGCTTTCTACCATCTGGTGGCTATGCTTTGAAATTCTTGTAAATTTCAGCTGTAACAACGCTACAGCCAGAAAACAAGCCTTTATTGTCTCAGTGGGTCAGGAATCCGGGCTCAGCTTTAGCACCGTGCCTCTGCCTCTCCCAGAGGCTGCCTTCATCTCGAGGCTCCACTGGGACAGAGGTGGGGAATACTGCCTGAAGGACTGATAGATCTATCTGACTGATATTCTAAAGTTCTGAGCACATGGTGGATAAGTAGTTACTTATTCAGTGAATATCCAGGGTAGCGGTTCTTAATCCTAGCTGCACATCAGAACCCTGGGAGAGTTAAAATAAGGAAAGAAAAACTCACACAACACCTTAGAACAAGTGAATCCAAGTTTGGGGGAGTACAGTCCAGGCGTTAGTTTTTTAAAAATGAAACAAACCAAAGAAAAACATCTGAGAGTGATTCTACAGTATATTCAGGGTCTACATCTAGGGCAAAAGTGTCAGATAAGGCTCTAATTGCTTTCAAAATATTAACTCATTTAATCATCATAACAACCCTATGAGTGAGTACTATTATCACCCAGTTTTACAGAATGAGAAAACCAGGCACAGAAAAATTAAGTTACTTGCCCAAGATCCAAAGCTAGTTAGTGTAGTCTAGCTCCAACTTTCATTTAACCATATGGCTAGCGTTGACTATATGAATAGTAACAACAGCTTACATTTTAAGAGCTCATCACTATGTATCAAGAACTGTGCTGTGTTTCAGTGTATTAATTTACTGTTTATACAGAGTCACACAGCACACATGCATATCTGATGTGCACACACACAAAAAACACTCCTTGAAGTATCTGCTACTATTAACCCCAATTTACAGATGAGAACATTGAAATTCAAAAAGAATGAATGATATGTTCAAGGCAATATAGCTAGTGTATAGAAGTTCTAATATACAAATGCTGATCAGTTTATTACAAAACCCAGGATTAGAACTGAGAGAGTACCTGAAGAACTATGAATGGAGGTTCGTAACACTGTACAGGAGGCCATGATCAAAACCATCCCCAAGAAAAAGAAATGCAAAAAGGCAAAATGGTTGTCTGAGGAGGCCTTATAAATAGCTGAGAAAAGAAGAGAAGTGAAAGGCAAAGGAGAAAAGGAAAGATACCTCCATTTGAATGTAGAGTTCCAAAGAACAGTGAGGAGAGAGAAGATAGCCTTCCTAAGCGATCAATGCAAACAAACAGAGGGAAAAATAGACTGGAAAAGACTAGAGATCTCTTCAAGAAAATTAGAGATACTAAAGGAACATTTCATGCAAGTTCAGTTCAGTAGCTCAGTCATGGCCAACTCATTGTAAACCTATGGACTGCAGCACACCAGGCCTCCCTGGCCATCACCAACATCCAGAGCCTGCTCAGACTCAGGCCCATTCAGTCAGTGATGCCATCCAACCATCTCATCCTCTGTCATCCCCCTCTCCTTCTGCCTTCAATCTTTCCCAGCATCAGGGTCTTTGCCAATGAGTCGTTCTTTGCATCAGGTGGCCAAAGTATTGGAGCTTCAGCATCAGTCTTTCCAATGAATATTCAGGACTCATTTCCTTTAGGATTGACTGATTTGAGGATAGAGGATGAGATAGCTGGATGGCATCATCAACTCGATGGACATGAGTTTGAGTAAGCTCCGGGAGTTGGTAATGGACAGGGAAGCCTGGCATGCTGCAGTCCATGGGGTCACAAAGAGCTGTGTGAGAGTCCAACTCTCACATGCATACATGACCACTGGAAAAACCATAGCTTTGACTAGATGGACCTTTGTTGGCAGAGTAATGTCTCTGCTTTGTAATATGCTGTCTAGGTTGGTCATAGCTTTTCTTCCAAGGAGCAAGCATCTTTTAATTTCATGGCTGCAGTCACCATCTGCAGTGATTTTGGAGCCCCCAAAAATAAGGTCTCTCACTGTTTCCACTGTTTCCCCATCTATTTGCCATGAATTGATGAGATCTGATGCAATGATCATAGTTTTCTGAATGTTGAGTTTTAAGCCAACTTTTTCACTCTCCTCTTTCACTTTCATCAAGAGGCTCTTTAGTTCTTCTTCACTTTCTGCCATAAGAGTGGTGTCATCTGCGTATCTGAAGTTATTGATATTTCTCCCAGAAATCTTGATTCCAGCTTGTGCTTCATCCAGCCTGGCATGTCTCATGATGTACTCTGCATATAAGCTAAATAAACAGGATGACAATATACAGCCTTGATGTACTCCTTTCCTGATTTGGAACCAGTCTGTTGTTTCATGTCTAGTTCTAACCATTACTTCTTGATCTGCATACAGGTTTTTCAGGAGGTAGGTCAGGTGGTCTGGTATTCCCATCTCTTTAAGAATTTTTCACAGTTTGTTGTGATCCACCCAAAGACTTTGGTGTAGTCAATAAAGCAGAAGTAGATATTTTTCTGGAACTCTCTTCCTTTTTTGATAATCTGGTGGATGTTGGCAATTTGATCTCTGGTTCTTCTGCCTTTTCTAAATCCAGCTTGAACATCTGGAAGTTTACAGTTCACATACTGTGGAAGCCTGGCTTGGAGAATTTTGAGCATTACTTTGCTAGCATGTGAGATGAATGCAATTGGGTGGTAGTTTGAACATTCTTTGGCATTGCCCTTCTTTGAGATTGTAATGAAAACTGACCTTTTCTAGTCCTGTGGCCACTACTGAGTTTTTCAAATTTGCTGACATATTGAGTGTAGTACTTTCACAGCATCAAATTTTTTCATGCAAAGATGGGCACAATAAAGGACAGAAATGGTATGGACCTAACGAAGACGAAGATAATAAGAAGAGGTGGCAAAAATACAAGAACTATATAAAAAAGATCTTAAGGACCCAGATAACCACAATGGTATGACGACTCACCTAGAGACAGACATCTTGGAGTGAGAAGTCAAATGGGCCTTAGGAAGCATCACCACAAACAAAGCTAGTGGAGATGACGGAATTCCAACTGAGCTATTTCAAACATGGAAACTTACATTACCATGGGGTGGGGGAGAGGGGGCAATGGTGGGACTGCTGAGAACAGCTGCCACTTGGACCTCACTGCCTTGTACAGCATCATGGCTGTGTTCCCCAGCCCCCTGGCGGCTCAGAATGCCTCACTTCACTTCAACAAACTTCGAGTGGCTAAGAAGAACTATGACCTGAGGATCCTGGAGCAAGCCAGATCCCAATAAATGGAGAAGAGAAGGGACCAGCATGGCAGGGGTCGAAGCAAGGTGGAGGGGGTCAAGGGGCCCCGTCAGACCACAGACAGAGGCAGAAAGTAAGATGAGGTCCACAGACAGACACTAGATTGGAGCCTAAGACAGTGGGGATGAAGATGGAACAGACACACCGAGCCTGGACTCTTTCTCACTCCCCTGCCAAGGGCCCCTCCTTCTCCCTGGTTACCCATGTCTGCTTCCCTCTCTTTCCCATCCTCTTCTATCATTTTTTATCTCTTCTCTCACCATGAAATTAAATCATATTTTTTGGTCAGGTAGAATTGGAAGCATCCCATACTCCCCCATTCTCCTCTATTTTCCTAACCATTCCAAGCTCCCTTTTCTTTTTTGGTCTTTATTAATATATTTATATGGACACAATTAAGAAAAATTGACTTCCCCTCTCACCCCCATCCTGTCTCCCCAAACCCCACAGAGTTTAAACTTGGGCCTCCTTCCACACCCCCAGAACACTTGTATATTGTTTGAGGTTTGTGCCGCAGTAACAGACACGGTATTTAGTTGCACATACAGATGTTTGCTGGGTATATTCACTGTAAATTTTTTAATTAATCTGATTTTTTGTTTGTTGGGGGGTTCTTTGGGGGGAGGTTGATTTTGTTTTCAAATATTAAAAAAAATTCTGTCATTGGGAAAAAAAAAAGGAATGCTACAACATAATAACATTAGACAAAGGTTTATTTACTCATTTCTCTTACTGTAGCGTTTGCTACAGTTCTGAGTATCTGTAAATAATAAAAACAGTTGTAGGACACATAGAAGTAGTAAGTGAATGTAATTTTCATGTATTTCATGTAACAAGTGAGGCTTAAGGAATCACTGACTTCCCATTGAATTTTTAAATGCTCTTGAAAGAATGTAAATAAAAGCAATATGGAAAAGTTACAACCCACAAAATGATGACTATAACAGTTTAGAGCCCCAAAAGTTAAGGATAAAAAGTTCTTTTCTATTATCTTCTTCCTAAACTTCTGTTTAAACAAGAAGTAGATTTCATTTGACCTTCTGAACCTCACTGAGGAAGTGATATATGCCCATAGTCTACAATTCTGAATCCCCAGTAAATCAAAGATGGCTTACCTTTTCTAATGTACTGAAGGAAGGCCAGGACTGATATCCATACTCAGATACAAATCGAGCTTTGGGGAAAGTTCTCCAATCCCAGCAGTCACTCATATAATCATAAAAATGTACATCCCCATAATTTAGGTCATAGGGGTTTGGAGAAAGCCAACCTTCTGCAGTGGTTTTGGCCCCATTTGTAGGACTGGATGTGATAAAAGGACGAGTCTGGTCGCCCTGCATTCAGAAATAAAATGGTTTAAAAGATAATATTTTCACCCAGTAAAGTACAGATCACTTACTTCTTTACAAGTATTATCAGGTCCCAGAAATGCCAAGTTGTTGTCATTTAGTCAAGTAGCTGATAGAAAAATGATAGAGCCACCTATATTCTTCTGCATTTGACAGCCACCAGCACATTTCTGCTGTTTGCCAATCTTCCATATCTCTTTTTTATTTTAATTTAGCTGCATAGAGTCTTAGTTGCGGTATTCAGGCTCTAATTCCCTGATCAGGCATTGAATCTGGCCCCCCTCGAGCTCAGAGTCTTAATCACTGGACCACCAAGAAAGTCTCTCTTCATATCCTTTCATAATGCTGTTGCTGCTGCTAAGTCGCTTGCTTCAGTCATGTCCGACTCTGTGCGACCCCAAAGACGGCACCCCACCAGGCTCCCTCGTCCCTGGGATTCTCCAGGCAAGAGCACTGGAGTGGGTTGCCATTTCCTTCTCCAATGCATGAAAGTGAAAAGTGAAAGTGGAGTCGCTCAGTCGTGTCTGACCCTTAGCGACCCCATGGACTGCAGCCTACCAGGCTCCTCCATCCATGGGATTTTCCAGGCAAGAGTACTGAAGTGAGCTGCCATTGCCTTCTCCATTTGATAATGAATCATAGCTTATTTCTCACAACAGCTGTTCCTAATCTTTTTCAATCATGTCTTACTTACACCTGACCTTCCCCCATCATGGGTAGTATACAGTCTGGTACAGAATTCTGGCACTAGTGACATTTTGAGCCTAGTAATTTTTTGTTTTGTGTGTGTATGCTGTGAGTGGGGGAGGTTTTATATCAATACACTCTAAGACGTTGAGCAGCATACCCGACTTCTACCTACCAGACACCAGTAGTACCTAACCCCCAAAAAAATTCTACAGACGTTGCAAAATGTTCTCCTGTATCTTGGGAACAAAATCACTTCCACTTGAGAAACAAAGGTCTAATGGTTTAGAATAGCCTACTGATAGCTTCTTGGCCTTATGGCTATAATGAAGTATAGAACGGGATATGGAGTCAGAGGAACATGAATTTAAATCTCAAATTAGAATCATATTATTTTGGGACAGGTCTAAGCCTCAGTTGTCTTATCTGTAAAATGGGGATAATAATAGTACCTCCGTCATCAGGCTATTATAAAATGATAAAGAAAAAAAAAAAGGAAATGTGGAAGAGATGGTTAAGGGTCCATTGAAATTCATGTTCCCATTTCTGTAATTTGGAGCTGCCTGTAGGAAGTGCCTTCCTACCCTATTTGAAGTCTGTGAGACCACATTCTCATTCTCTTCCCCAGTTCACAGGCAAAGGCCTCAGAGATGATGGAGATGGAAGGAGCCTGGATCTCAAAAAACAGGAGAGCTGCCTGCCCATCAGAAACAGCCATTCTGTAGTGTTACTGAGTAAAAAAGAAACTTTTATTAAATAAACCACTAAAACGCTGCAGTTTGTTACAGCAGCCAGGATATAATTATTTAATCCAGTGTCTAGAGCTCAAAAGTTTTAATTATTATCTCACTTAATGAACTGACTTCCTAGTTCAGTGAGAAGAATCATTCATTTACCAAGTCTCTTTCAAGTGTTTACTGCAAGTAAGGCATTTTTCAGCAAGAAAGAAAGAGAAAATCTATGGCAATGTCAAGTATTAACACATCAAATCTCTGTTGAGCATTTTCATGCACCAGGCATGCAGTTTTTGCTATATACTGGAGGTTCAGCAAGGAACAAGACAGACATGCTGACTGCTGTCTTGAAAGAGTAGACTGGGGCGGGGGGCGGTCCCTTGATGGCAGAGGAATAGGATGGGGAGACCACTTTCTCACCCACAAATGCATCAAAACATCATTTGAACGCTGAGAAAATTCCACAAAACAACTTCTGAATGCTGATGGAGGACACCAGGCACCCAGAAAGGCAGCCCATTGTCTTCAAAAGGAGGTAGGACAAAATATAAAAGATAAAAACAGAGACAAAAGAGTTAGGGACGGAGACCTGTCCCAGGGACAGAGTTGTAAAAGAGAAGTTTCCAAACACCAGGAAACCCTCTCACGGGCAGGTCTATGGGGAGTTTTGGAATCTCAGAGGGCAACATAACTGGGAGGAAAAAAATAAATAAATAAAACCCACAGATGACGTGCCTAACCACAACTCCCAGCGGAGAAGTAGCCCAGACGCTCGCATCCGCCACCAGCAAGTGGGGGCTGAACAGGGAGGCGTGGGCTGCAGTGCTTAGGGTAAGGACCAGGCCTGAATGCCCTGAGGACAATCTGAGGGAGCTAACGTGAGATAGCAACCCAAACTGTGGGAATGCAAGAGAGAGAGGAAAAAAAGAAAGAAAGAAAGAGGAGAGAGAGAACTTTCCCCGAGAAGCTCTAACCTAAGGCACTGCGAGGCCGCTCACAGAACAAAGGACTGAGCAAATACCAGAGGAGAGCTAGCCAGCTGCGGACCAGCCCATCCCCCACCGGAGGCAGGGAGGCAGGCGGGCGACAGCCAGCGCCGGAAGGAAAGGGTCAAACTAGGCCCCAGAGATGGCATCCTCTACTGCGAGCAGGCTCCCAGTTGCTAACCAAGTCTTCCCGGGATCCCCGATGGTTGACATCCACCAGTAGGGTCGCAGCCAGAGATCAGCTCCCCAGAGGAGACACACGGCACACCTGAGACGGTGCTCCCGCTGCGCACCCAGGAAACCGAGTGGCCAGGACGGGGGAGGTGATGAGACACACCACCCACCTGCGGAGTGTGCATTCACCAAGCACCTGGTCTCCTGAGCTGCTCAGACCCAGGAAGGGCACAAAATGCGGGCCCAACCGAGTCTGTGCCTTTGTGGAGCACCCGAGAACCTGAACCTGAGCGGCTTAGACCTGGGAAGTGCACGCAACCCAGGGCCTGCTTTAGAAAGCTCCCCTGCAGAGCAACCTGGAGCCTGAGCAGTGTAGACCAGGAAGGCACACACGCCGTGAGCGGGAGCAAACCCAGTGTGGCCCAGACACTGTGCGCACTCCTCACACGCGCCAGTGATGTTTGTCTGCAGTGCTCCTGCCTCCCCACAGCACGACTGAACTAGTGAGCCTAAATAAGTGACCACCTCCGCCCCCGGGTATCAAGGCGGAAATTAGACACTGAAGAGACAAGCAAATGGAGGAAGCCAAAATAAAGAAGAGGGAACTGATTTGGAAGTGACAGGAGCAACAGATTAAAACCCTGTAGTAAGCACTGACTACACTGGAAGGGGCCTACAGACCTTGAGAAGAAGTATAAGCTGGAACAAGGCACTATCTGAAACTGAACTGACCCCACACTGCCCTCAACAGCTCCAGAGAAATTCCTAGATATATTTTACTACTATCATTTTTAATTTTTTTATTTTTAAGTTCTTTATTACTTTTTTAATTTTCATTTTTAAAACCTACTATCAGAGGACTGGAGGTGGGAGGCATGAGTCAAGTGCTCGGGCCTGTTGGGCTGGGGGGATCCAGAGGAATCGGGTGGAGAGGGAGGTGGGATGGGAGACCAGGATGGGGAATTCGTGTAGCTCTATGGCTGATTCATATCAATGTATGACAAAACCCACTGAAAAATAAAAAAATAAATTAAAAAAAAAAAAAAAAAAGACAGGGCCCACCGTGGGATTTTGACACACACTCATCTAGATATTAAATGATACACACTCAACAAGAAGAGGGGAGGGGGATGGAAAGGGAAAACCATCTACCCCATTTGGGTCATTCCTGTCCAGAAGTCTTATGTCCCAAATCCAGGGATCAGAGGATGAGGATCTGCTGTCCCCTCATCTTATCTCCAAGGGTTGAATATCTTCACCATCTTGATGACTCCATGTTTAAAACTGTTTTTTTTCACTCAAAATGACCCTACAAATGAAGCATGTATTTCACCCTTCACTTGGCAGAGAAAAAACAAAAGAGAAACCTGTGATCCGTTCACTGCTGGGCTAGTCATGTCTTTTTTTTTTTTTTTAACTCTATTTAAACCTTAAAAAAAAAAACAAAAACCTACTATCAGAGGACTGGAGCCAAGATGGTGGAGGAATAGGACAGGGAGACCACTTCCTCCCCTACAAATTCATCAAAAGAACAATTCAACGCAGAGCAAACTTCACAAAACAACTTCTGATTGCTAGCTGAGGACATCAGGCGCCCAGAAAAGCAGCCCATTGTCTTCGAAAGGAGGTAGGACAAAATATAAAAGATAAAAAGAGACAAAAGAGCTAGGGACGGAGACCCGTCCTGGGAAGGGAGTCTTAAATAGAAGAAGTTTCCAAACACCAGGAAACCCTCGCACTGGCGGGTCTGGGGGAAGTTTTTGAATCTCGGAGGGCAATCTAACTGGGAGGAAAAATAAATAAAACCCACAGATTACATGCCTAAAAGCAACTCCCAGCAGAAAAGTGCCCCAGACGCCCGCATCCGCCACCAGCAAGTGGGGGCAGAACGGAGAGGAGCGGGCGGCATTGCTTAGGGTAAGGACCGGGCCTGAGTGCCCTGAGGGCAATCGGAGGGAGCTTTTGTGAGACAGCAACTTAAACTGGGGGGGGGAGGGGAAAGGGGCAGGCTCTGCCCCAAGGACCGCATCCCCTACCACACTGCAAACAGGCCTCCAGTTTCTAACCAAAGACTTCCTGAGATGCTGGATGGTTAACATCTGCTGGGAGGGTTGCGGCTAGACACAAGGCGCACCGCACCTGACCTGCGCGGGCGGAAACCAGGCTGGGGCCGCGGAGGGGAGAAGGCGCACCGCACCCAGGGAGAGTGCGCCCCTCAAGCTCCCGGCTGCCTGAGCTGCTCGGGCAGGGGAAGGCACAAAACGCAGGCGCAACCGAGTCTGCGCTTTTGTGGAGGACCCGAACACTGGAACCGCACGCAATGCAGGGCTCGCCCCATATAGAGCAGCCGGGAGCCAGAGCAGTGTAGACAGGGAGAGCACACACCCGTGAGCGGGGCAAACCCAGTGTGGCCGGAACACTGCGAGTGCTCCACACTCAGCGATATCTGCCTGCAGAGCCCCGCCCTCCCCGCAGCAGGACTGAACTAGTGAACCTGAACAGGAGACCACCTCCGCCCGCCTGTGTCAGGGCGGAAATTAGACACTGAAGAGACCGGCAAACAGAAGCCAAATAAACAAAGGGAACCGCTTCAGAAGTGACCCCTGCAACAGATTAAATTCCCTGTAGATAACCCTGCCTACACCGGAAGGGGCCTATAGATATCGAGAAGTCTACACTGGAAAGAGGAGCTATCTGAAACTGAACCGAACCCACACTGACCGCAACAGCTCCAGAGAAATTCCTAGATATATTTTTACCATTTTTTTTTAAATAAAAGAATTGTTTTTTTCTTTTCTTTTCTATTTTTTCTCTTTTATTTTCTTTTAAAATTCCCTATTACTCCCCCATTACTCCTTAACTTTCATTTTCATATATTTTTACGATTTTTTTAATTGGGAAAAAAATTTTTTTCTTGTTTTTTTTTTTCCTCATATTTTCTTTTAAAGTCCTCTATTACTCCAATACTACTCCTTAATTTTCATTTTCATTTCACTATAACATTGCAAAAAAAAAAAAAAAAAGCCCTATTTTTAAACCGAACTTCATATATATTTCTAAAAATTTTTGTGTTTTTAACATTGTATTTTTAAGAGTCTAACCTCTACTCTAGATTTTTAATCTTTGTTTTTCAGTATGTGATATAAATTTTGGACATTTAAGAATCCAATATTCAGTTCCCATTTTTACTCAGGAGTGTGTTGATTATTCTCTCCCAATCTTGACTCTGTTTTCTACCTCAGAACACCTCTATTTCCTCCTTTCCCCTTCTCTTCCCAATCCAATTCTGTGATCTCTGTGGGTGTCTGGGCTACAGAGAACACTTTGGGAACAGACAACAGCGTAGATCTGTCTCCTTTTCAGTCCCCCTTTTTCTCCTCCTGCTCATCTCTATCTCCCTCCTCCCTCTCCTCTCCTTCATGTAACTCTGTGAACCTCTCTGGGTGTCCCTCACGGTGGAGAATCTTTTCACCATTAACCTAGAAGTTTTATTATCAGTGCTGTATAGTTGGAGAAGTCTTGAGACTACTGGAAGAATAAAACTGAAATCCAGAGGCAGGAGACTTAAGCCCAAAACCTGAGAACACCAGAAAACTCCTGACTACACAGAACATTAAGTAATAACAGACCATCCAAAAGCCTACATACCTACACTGAAACCAACCACCACCCAAGAGCCAGTAAGTTTCAGAGCAAGACATACCACACAAATTTGCCAGCAACGCAGGAACATAGCCCTGAGCGTCAACTTACAGGCTGCCCAAAGTCACACCTAACACATAGACCCATCTCAAAACTCATTACTGGGCACTCCATTGCTCTCCAGAGAGAAGAAATCCAGTTCCACGCACCAGAACACTGACTCAAGCTTCCCTAACCAGGAAATGTTGACAAGCCAATCATCCAACCCCACCCACTGGGTGAAACCTCCACAATAAAAAGGAACCACAGACCTCCAGAATACAGAAAGCCCACTCCAGACACAGCAATCTAAACAAGATGAAAAGGCAGAGAAATACCCAACAGGTAAAGGAACATGAAGAATGCCCACCAAGTCAAACAAAAGAGGAGGAGATTCTTTTTCTACCTGAAAAAGAATTTAGAATAATGATAATAAAAATGATCCAAAATCTTGAAAACAAAATGGAGTTACAGATAAATAGCCTGGAGACAAAGATCAAAAAGATGCAAGAAATGTTTAATAAAGACCTAGAAGAAATAAAAAAGAGTCAATTAAAAATGAATAATGCAATAAATGAGATCAAAAACACTCTGGAGGGAACCAAGAGTAAAATAACAGAAGATAGGATAAGTGAGGTAGAAGATAAAATGGTGGAAATAAATGAAGCAGAGAGGAAAAAAGAAAAAAGAATCAAAAGAAATGAGGACAACCTCAGAGACCTCTGGGACAATGTGAAATGCCCCAACATTCGAATCATAGGAGTCCCAGAAGAAGAAGACAAAAAGAAAGGCCATGAGAAAATACTCCAGGAGATAATAGCTGAAAACTTCCCTAAAATGGGGAAGGAAATAGCCACCCAAGTCCAAGAAACCCAGAGAGTCCCAAACAGGATAAACCCAAGGTGAAACACCCCAAGACACATATTAATCAAATTAACAAAGATCAAACACAAAGAACAAATATTAAAAGCAGCAAGGGAGAAACAACAAATAACACACAAAGGGATTTGCGTAAGTATAACAGCTGATGTATCAATAGAAACCCTTCAGGCCAGAAGGGAATGGCAGGACATACTTAGAGTAATGAAAGAGAATAACCTACAACCTAGATTACTGTACCCAGCAAGGATCTCATTCAGATATGAAGGAGAATTCAAAAGCTTTACAGACAAGCAAAAGCTGAGAGAATTCAGCACTACCAAACCAGCTCTTCAACAAATGCTAAAGGATCTTCTCTTGACAGGAAACACAGAAAGGTTGTATAAACGTGAACCCAAAACAACAAACGAAATGGCAACGGGACCATGCCTATCAATAATTACCTTAAATGTAAATGGGCTGAATGCCCCAACCAAAAGACAAAGACTGGCTGAATGGATACAAAAACAAGACCCCTATATATGCTGTCTACAAGAGACCCATCTCAAAACAAGAGACACATACAGACTAAAAGTGAAGGGCTGGAAAAAAAATATTTCATGCAAACAGAGAACAAAAGAAAGCAGGAGTCGCAATACTCATATCAGATAAAATAGACTTTCAAATAAAGGCTGTGAAAAGAGACAAAGAAGGACACTACATAATGATCAAAGGATCAATCCAAGAAGAAGATATAACAATTATAAATATATATGCACCCAACATAGGAGCACCGCAATATGTAAGGCAAACGCTAACGAGTATGAAAGAGGAAATTAATAGTAACACAATAATAGTGGGGGACTTTAATACCCCATTCACAACTATGGATAGATCAACTAAACAGAAAATTAACAAGGAAACACAAACTTTAAATGACACAATGGACCAGCTAGACCTAACTGATATCTATAGGACATTTCACCCCAAAACAATCAACTTCACCTATTTCTCAAGTGCACACGGAACCTTCTCCAGAATAGATCACATCCTGGGCCATAAATCTAGTCTTGGTAAATTCAAAAAAATTGAAATCATTCCAGTCATCTTTTCTGACCATAGTGCACTAAGATTAGATCTCAATTACAGGAAAAAAATTGTTAAAAATTCAAACATATGGAGGCTAAATAACATGCTTCTGAATAACCAACAAACCATAGAAGAAATCAAAAAAGAAATCAAAATATGCATAGAAATGAATGAAAATGAAAACACAACAACCCAAAACCTATGGGACACTGTAAAAGCAGTGCTAAGGGGAAGGTTCATAGCATTACAGGCTTACCTCAAGAAATAAGAAAGAAGTCAAATAAATAACCTAACTCTACACCTAAAGCAACTAGAGAAGGAAGAAATGAAAAACCCCAGGGTTAGTAGAAGGAAAGAAATCATAAAAATTAGGGCAGAAATAAATGCAAAAGAAACTAAAGAGACCATCGCAAAAATCAGCAAAGGTAACAGCTGGTTTTTTGGAAAAATAAACAAATTGACAAACCATTAGCAAGACTCATTAAGAAATTAAGGGAGAAGAACCAAATTAACAAAATTAGAAATGAAAATGGAGAGATCACAACAGACAACACTGAAATACAAAGGATCATAAGAGACTACTACCAGCAGCTCTATGCCAATAAAATGAACAACTTGGAAGAAACAGACAAATTCTTAGAAAAGTATAACTTTCCAAAACTGAGCCAGGAAGAAATAGAATCTCTTAACAGACCCATCACAAGCAAGGAAATCGAAACTGTAATCAGAAATCTTCCAGCAAACAAAAGCCTAGGACCAGATGGCTTCACAGCTGAATTCTACCAAAAATTTAGAGAAGAGCTAACACCTATCTTACTCAAACTCTTCCAGAAAATTGCAGAAGAAGGTAAACTTCCAAACTCATTCTATGAGGCCACCATCACCCTCATTCCAAAATCAGACAAAGATGCCACAAAAAAAGAAAACTACAGGCCAATATCACTGATGAACATAGATGCAAAAATCCTTAACAAAATTCTAGCAAACAGAATCCAACAACATATTAAAAAAATCATACACCATGATCAAGTGGGCTTTATCCCAGGAATGCAAGGATTCTTTAATATCTGCAAATCAATCAATGTAATACACCACATTAACAAATTGAAAGATAAAAACCATATGATTATCTCAATAGATGCAGAGAAAGCCTTTGACAAAATTCAACACTCATTTATGATTAAAACTCTCCAGAAAGCAGGAATAGAAGGAACACACCTCAACGTAATAAAAGCTATATATGACAAACCCACAGCAAGCATTACCCTCAATGGTGAAAAATTGAAAGCATTTCCTCTGAAATCAGAAACAAGACAAGGGTGCCCACTCTCACCACTACTATTCAACATAGTCTTGGAAGTTTTTGCCACAGCAATCAGAGCAGAAAAAGAAGTAAAAGGAATCCAGATAGGAAAAGAAGTAGTGAAACTCTCGCTGTTTGCAGATGACATGATCCTCTACATAGAAAACCCTAAAGATTCTACCAGAAAATTACTAGAGCTAATCAATGAATATAGTAAAGTTGCAGGATATAAAATTAACACACAGAAATCCCTTGCATTCCTATACACTAACAATGAGAAAACAGAAAGAGAAATTAAGGAAACATTCACCATTCACCATTGCAACAAAAAGAATAAAACACTTAGGAGTACATCTACCTAAAGAAACAAAAGACCTGTACATAGAAAACTATAAAACACTGATGAAAGAAATCAAAGAGGGCACAAACAGATGGAGAAACATACCGTGTTCATGGATTGGAAGAATCAATGTTGTCAAAATGGCTATTCTACCCAAAGCAATCTGTAGATTCAATGCAATCCCTATCAAGCTACCAACGGTATTTTTCACAGAACTAGAACAAATAATTTCACAATTTGTATGGAAATACAAAAAAACCTCGAATAGCCAAAGCAATCTTGAGAAAGAAGAATGGAACTGGAGGAATCAACCTACCGGACTTCAGACTATACTACAAAGCCACAGTCATCAAGACAGTATGGTACTGGCACAAAGACAGAAATATAGATTAATGGAACAAGATAGAAAGCCCAGAGACAAATCCACGAACGTATGGACACCTTATCTTTGACAAAGGAGGCAAGGATATACAATGGAAAAAAGACAACCTCTTTAACAAGTGGTGCTGGGAAAACTGGTCAACCACTTGTAAAAGAATGAAACTAGAACACTTTCTAACACCATACACAAAAATAAACTCAAAATGGGTTAAAGATCTAAATGTAAGACCAGAAACTATAAAACTCCTAGAGGAGAACGTAGGCAAAACACTCTCTGACATAAATCACAGCAGGATCCTCTATGACCCACCTCCCAGAATATTGGAAATAAAAGCAAAAATAAACAAATGGGACCTAATGAAACTTAAAAGCTTTTGCACAACAAAGGAAACTATAAGCAAGGTGAAAAGACAGCCCTCAGATTGGGAGAAAATAATAGCAAATGAAGCAACAGACAAAGGATTAATCTCAAAAATATACAAACAACTCCTGAAGCTCAATTCCAGAAAAATAAATGACCCAATCAAAAAACGGGCCAAAGAACTAAACAGACATTTCTCCAAAGAAGACATACAGATGGCTAACAAACACATGAAAAGATGCTCAACATCACTCATCATCAGAGAAATGCAAATCAAAACCACAATGAGGTACCATTACACGCCAGTCAGGATGGCTGCTATCCAAAAGTCTACAAGCAATAAATGCTGGAGAGGGTGTGGAGAAAAGGGAACTCTCTTACACTGTTGATGGGAATGCAAACTAGTACAGCCATTATGGCGAACTGTGTGGAGATTTCTTAAAAAACTGGAAATAGAACTGCCATATGACCCAGCAATACCACTTCTGGGCATACACACTGAGGAAACCAGATCTGAAAGAGACACGTGCACCCCAATGTTCATCGCAGCACTGTTTATAATAGCCAGGACATGGAAGCAACCTAGATGTCCACTGGCAGACGAATGGATAAGAAAGCTATGGTACATATATACCATGGAATATTACTCAGCTATTAAAAAGAATGCATTCAAGTCAGTTCTAATGAGGTGGATGAAACTGGAGCCTGTCAAACAGAGTGAAGTAAGTTAGAAAGAAAAACAGCAATACAGTATATTAACACATATATATGGAATATAGAAAGATGGTAATGATGACCCTATATGCAAGACAGCAAAAGAGACACAGATGTAAAGAACAGACTTTTGGACTCTGTGGGAGAAGGCGAGGGTGGGATGATTTGAGATAATAGCACTGAAACAGGTATATTATCATATGTGAAACAGATCGCTAGTCCAGGTTCGATGCTTGAGACTGGGTGCTCACGGCTGGTGCACTGGGATGACCCTGAGGGATGGGATGGGGAGGGGGGTTCAGGATGGGGAACACATGTACACCCATGACTGATTCATGTGAATGTATGGCAAAAACCACCACAATATTGTAATTAGCCTCCAATTAAAATAAATAAATTAAAAGAAAAAAGAGTAGACTGAAATCTAGTGGTGAAACCAGATGCTGAGCAAGTAACTGTAAGTGTGATGAATGTTTTAAAGGAGAAATAAGTTCTCCTAATAAGTTCTCCCTGAGAAATAGGTTTTCAGAAAATAATTTTCTCAACCTTTCTCTATTAGAATTCTCACTTCTTGGTATATTCACCCATTTTTTTTTCTCATTTCTCTTTTGTCACGGGGGAAAAACCCTTATTCTTTCCCTTTGCCAGCTTCTCCATAGTTCTCCAGTCTTTTGATTTCATTTTGGAATTAACACCAGTGAATTATCATCCACTCTTTTAAAAAATCTCGCCACTGTCCTTTCCATCAGCTTAAGGACTTTCCATATCCTAATTAAAAAAAAAAAAATATATATATATACCCCAATCCCTTGCAGCCCATCAGATTTCTTTACCACCCATTCCTTCCTCAACCCCTGACACTCAATTCCTGAGCATTCCATTCCACTGAAATTGTTTTTGGATTTTTCATAAACTACTCATGAACTTCTATTTCCCTAATGAAGCAACAGTCTCCACACTCTTCCCTCTCTGGCATGCAGTAAATGATCTACTTACTACTTTCAGGCATTCTCCCCACTCCTGACTGCTTGTTCACTACTCTTTCACATTCTGGTTTCCCCAAGTCTTTCCGATCATTCCTTCTCCAGCTCCTCTCTCCATTCTTAGATGGACGTCACTCTCTTCAGCCTCTCCTGCTCTATACCTTTTCCCAAGGCTGCCTTCTCACCAATGTTCTGATTGCTCCCAGACCACTTCACCCTCACATTTCAGTTTCTAATAACCTGGCTCCAGATTCCACCTGGCTTGTCCTGCCAACATCTCAAATCTAATCTTTCAAAGCAGAACGCCTTACTTATCCCAAACCTACTTGCCTATGTCTCCTACTTTCATTAAAAGTGCTTAAGTAGGAATCATGTTCAATTTCTTCCTCTCTCACATCTCACACTCACTTGCTTTTTTCCCATCACGTCATTTCCAGCCCCACTACCTATGACCTATATGACCTTGAACAATTCATCTTTCTAACCTTCCAGTGTCTTCATCTCTAAAATCAAGATTACATTACTTACATTCCAGGGTCCTTAAATAAATCCTACAAATCACCTTTATCATTACTATGTTAATATAATAAGCATAATCTATCAATGCCTGGCATATAATATTTCCAATAACTTGGAATTTTGAATTATTATAACTCATTTTCTCACCTAGAATCTCTCACCTAATTCTTTGTTAGTAATAGTACCAGAAACGGAAAGGTATACCCAACTAAACACAGATTTCCAAACAACAGTACAGAGAGACAAGAAGGCCTTCTTCAATGAACAGTGTACAAAATTAGAAGAAAACAACAGAAGAGGAAAGACTAGAGATTTCTTCAGTAAAATTGGAGATATCAAGGCAACATTTTGCCCAAAGATGGGCACAGAAAAGATTAGAAATGGCAAAGACCTAGTACACACTGATAAGATCAAGAAGAGATGGAAAGAATACACAGGACAAGGGAGAACTGTACAAAAAAAAAATCTTAATGAACTGGATTATTACAATGGTGTGGTCAGCCAGAGCCAGTCATTCCGGAGTGTGAAGTCAAGTGGGCCTTTGGAAGCACTGCTGTTAATAAAGTTAGTGGATGTGATAGAATTTCAGTAGAGCTATTCAAAACCCTAAAGGATGATGCCATCAAGGTATTGCATCCAATATGTCAGCAAATCTGGAAGACCCAGCAGTAGCCACAGAACTGGAAGTCAATCCTCATCCCAATTCCCAAGAAGGGTAGTACCAAAGAATGTGCTAACCATTGGACAATTGCACTCCTCTTCCATGGTAGTAAGGTCATGCTTAAAATCTTGCATGCTAGGCTTTAGCATTACATGAACCAAGAACTTCAGGTGTCCAAGCTGCGTTTACAAAAGGAAGAGGAACCAGAGATCAAATTGCCAACATTCGCTGGACCATAGAGAAAGCTAGGGAATTCCAGAAAAACATCTACCTCTGTTTCATTGACCACGCTAAAACCTTTGACTGTGTGTATCATAATAAACTGTGGAAAGCTCTTAAAGAGATGGGAATACCAGACCATCTGACCTGTCTCCTGAGAAACCTGTGTGCAGGTTAAGAAGCAACAGTTAGAACCCTGTATGGTACAACTGATTGATTCAAGTTTGAGAAAGTAGTACAACAGGGTTGTCTGCTGTCACCCTGTTTGTTTAATCTATATGCTGAGCACATCATGAGAAATGCCAGGCTGCATGAGTTACAAGCTGGAATCAAGATAGGCAGAAGAAACCTCAACAACCTCAGATATGCAGATGATACCACTGTAATGGCAGAAAGTGAAGAGGAACTAAAGAGCCTCTTGATGAGGGTGGAGGAGGAGAGTGAAACAGCCAGTTTAAATCCAGATTTAAAAAAAAACTAAGATCATGGCATCTGGCCACATTACTTCATGGAAAATAGAAGGGGAAAAAGGTGCCAGTAGTGACAGATATCCTCTTATTGGGCTCTAAATTGACTGGAGATGATGACTGCAGTCATGAAATCAGAAGATGTTTGCTTCTTGGCAGGAAAGCTATGGCAAACCTAGACAGCGTGTTAAAAAGCAGAGACGTTACTCTGCCGACAAAGGTCCACAGAGTCAAGGCTATTGTCTTCCCAGTGGTCACGTATGGTTGTGAGAGCTGGACCATAAAGAAGGTGGAGCACTGAAGACCTGATGCCTTCGAATTGTGGTGCTGGAGAAGACTCCAGAGAGTCGCTTGGACAGCGAGGAGATCAAACCAGTCAGTCTTAATGGAAATCAACCCTGCATACTTGTTGGAAGGACTGATGCTGAAGCTGAAACTCCAGTATTTTGGTCATCTGATGCGAAAAGTCCCATTGGAAAAGTCCCTGATGCTGGGAAAGATTGAGGGCAGAAGGAGAAGAGGGCATCAGAGGATGAGATGACTGGATGGCACCACTGATGCAATGGACATGAACTTGGGCAAACTTCAGGAAATGGTGAGGGACAGAGAGGCCTGGTGAGCTGCAGTCCATGGGATCGCAAAGAGTCAGACATGATGGGCTGACTGAACAACAACAGTACCATCTAGAACATGGATCATATAAAATTCCCCCTCTACCCCCAAATGTCTACTAGCTTCCCACTGTCTACTGAATGAAGTCCAACTCCCTAATGCGATTCAAAGTCCTTTTAAGGTTTGTTTCCAAACTGCCTTTTCTGTCTTTGACTCTCCATACCAATCCCCAAGTCCTTTGCTTCAAGCACTGGGCACTGCTTGCTGCTTCCTATACATCCCTGTTTTCACATCTTTTCACCTTTCTTGACATTGTTTTCATGGCCTAAAATACCTAAAGAACAAAAACAACCCTTTGCCTCAAATTCTACCCTACCTTTAAGGCTTGGTTTGAATGTCACCTTATAATTGAAAGCCTTTCTAGATCCTTCCAGTTAAAATGATTGGTTCTTCCATACAACTGCCAACATTCTGGAACTACATTTTTCATAGCACTTCTTTCACTCGGCCATGTGGAGCTGGTATTTCTTTTCATTTCCCAAGAGCTATAAGCTCCACGAGGATAACAGTTTCCCCATAGCATTGAGAATGAGGCTTTGTTCCTAGAGATACATACTCAGCAAATTCTGGTTGAATTTGAAAATATTAAAAAGCTTGGTAAGATTATAGGGAATAAAATTTTAAACAATATTCTAATATAATGGCTTTAAAGTAAAATTGGAAAAGGCTGATCAACTGATCTTAACAATCAAACTTGATTGGTTTCCCTCCATTATTCCAGATTCTTGAATAACTTGGTAACTTAAGCCAGTCAGTAAAGTTACTAATGAGTCTCTGCCTAAAAATATCCACCTGTGATAATACACTATTATTTATTTCCATTTTTGTATAATTGCTGCTTGATGTTTGATTTTTAGTCTCAGAGCTCACAGATGATTTCTTTCTAGATCATGACCTTAAATGGTTATTTGAACCAAGAGATACCATAAGATAGACCAAGAGAATGACTGTTCTTTAAAAAGCATGAATTACAAAAGAAGACTGATTATTTTCTAAGTGTGCAGATGAATCAATTTGCTTTGTGTGCTGTGTCTGTGTGCTCAGTTGTGCCCAACTCTCTTGTGACCCCATCGACTGTAGCCTGCCAGCCTCCTCTGTCCATGGAATTTTCTGGGCGAGAATGCTGGAGCGGGTTGCCCTTTCTTACTCCAGGGGATCTTCAAGACCCAGGGATTGAACCCACGTCTCCTGAGGCTCCTGCATTAGTAGGCGGATTCTTTACCACTGCACCACCTGGGGAGCCCAAATGTACGTGACTCCTAAATGCTTTATACTTTGATGTAAATGACAACAGTTATGATTATATACCACTTAATCCTGTCCATCTTGAAATAAATTAGCAAACATCACTTACTGCTCACAAAATCATTAAAAAAAAAAAAAAACACACACACACACACAAACAAAAAACACAGATTTCCTTGAGAAATTGCCTGGTAGTCCAGTGGTTAAGACTTGGTGTTTTCCCTGCCATGGGCCCGGCCCCTGGTTGCGAAACTAAGATCTCACAAGCTGTTTGTAGAAGGAAGGGAGCGAGAGTGGGAAGAAAGAAAGAAGGAAAGAAGTGGTCCCTGTGCAAGATGGCAACATAACTACGTCTCCAAAAAAATGACAGCTTGTAACAAAGTTAAATAAATAAAAACAAAGATCCCCTGAGAGAAAGGCATGATGCTGCCATTTCAAAGGTGGATAAGAAGTGGTATACACAAACTAATGGAAGTTCAACAGTGGAGTGTTAAAATTAGAGATTAAAGTTGGAAAGTATCTGAAGGCCTCTCCTGCTGAGGGAAAGCAGCAGAGATGATACTGATGATAAGCATTTAGTAAAAGTCCACTGTGAGCCAGGGTCTGTGTAATCACCTTCCATCCACTACCTCACTTAATCTACATAACACCTCTTAAGAGTTGCTGACTTCTAGATGGGAAAATGGAGATTAAGTAATTTATCCAAGTTTATTATGGACAGTATGTGGCCCAGCCAGGATTTGGAGTCATGCGCTCTTAAGAACTAAGCTACGAAATGAAAATTCTCAGACATTAATATCCATTTCGTATGTCAGATATGAAAAACATAATACCAATACTGTGAGTAAACAGATAAGTGTTCTATAAATATTAAACCTTATACCATCACATTTTGTGAATAAAAAAACTCTTCATGACACATGACTACTTAGCATAACAGATAAGCAAAAACTTTGAACCTATGTTTTTCATGAACCCTCACTAAACTTTCTTCACATAAAGATCTCTCATCCTGAACTGATACTACCAGCTTACATATTGTAAAATTAAGAATGTCGACATATATGGATACTTCTAAATTCTAGATGCAATGCTATGTTTCTAGAAAACCTAAGTATTTATAGCTTTAGAAGAAGTTATAAACCCAAATTGGACACTAACCACAGGAAAAGCTAAATACACAAGGATTAAAAAAAAATATGCACCCCAGGACGCAAATTGGTGCAGTCCCTACGGAAAACAGCATGGTAGTTACTCAGAAAACTAAAAACAGAATTACCATACGATTCAGCAAAGCCACTCCCAGGCACATATTCAGACAAAACTATAATTCAGAAAGATACATGCAATTCTATAGCCATGACATGTAAACAACCTAAATGTCTATCAACAGATGAATGGATAAAGAAGATGTAATACATACATACAATGGGTTACCACTCAGTCATAAAAGAGTGAAATAATGCTATTCGCAGCAACATGGATGCAACCAGAGATTATCGTACTAAGTGAAGTGAGAAAGATAAATATATGATCTCGTTTATATGTGGAATATGAAATATAACTCAAATGAACCTATCTATGAAACAGAATCATGGACATACTGAACAGACAGGTGGTTACCAATGGAGAGAGAGCTGGGGGAGGGATAGAGTGAGAGGTTGTGGTTAACAGATGCTTAAAAAGCTTTTATATATGTTCATAGACTGGATAAACAACACAGTCCTACTGTATAGCACATGGAATTATATTCAGTATCTTATAATAAAACACAGTGGAAAAGAGTATTTTAAAAAGGGTATATACACACACACACATATGTGTATATACACATACATACATATATGTATGTATACACATACATATGTGTATATATGCCTGAATCACTTGTCTGTACAGCAGTAATTAATCCAACATTGTAAATCAGCTGTACTTCAATAAAAAACAAACTAAAATAAAACCTATGCCCCCCAAGTCACATGTTACATGTCCATTCTGGCGTGTCCAGACTGTTACATGGGTGAATTTGTCTCAACAAAGCCAATCATCTCTATTTTATTTATATTGTTCCTAGACATTAAAATGGAAAAGGCCCCTAACTCATTCTGTGAGGTTAGTACTAGCACATGCACACCAAACACTACGAGCTGGGTCCCATGGGCCAAATATTTCTTGCAAGGAGTTCTAACCAGTCCATCCTAAAGGAGATCAGTCCTGGATATTCATTGGAAAGACTGATGTTGAAGCTGAAACTCCAATACTTTGGCCACCTGATGCGAAGAGCTAACTCATTGGAAAAGACCCTGATGCTGGGAAAGATTGAGGGCAGGAGGAGAAGGGGACGACAGAGGATGAGATGGTTGGATGGCATCACCGACTCATGAGTTTGGGTGGACTCCCGGAGTTGGTGTTGGACAGGGGGGCCTGGCGTGCTGCATGCAGCTCATGGGGTTGCAAAGAGTCGGACACAACTGAGCGACTGAACTGAACTGATTAATTATGTTTGATAACATTTTTTTTAGATAATATTTTTAATACTGAATATAAATGTTATGAGACCCAACATCCATTCTCCTATTAACTATAGTCCCCTCGTCTTTCTTTGTGAGCCTCATCTACTTGATTCCATTTTTAAAAACAAATTTAGCTCCTCTAGGAATGAGTTTACAATTCTTAATCTTATCACCTCTGTCACAAACCACCCAATTCTACTCCTGGGCAACAGGTGGTGGTTTAATTGCTCAGTTGCGTCTGACTCTGTGACCCCTTGGACTGTAAACTTCCAGGTTCCTCTGACCATGCGGTTTTCCAGGCAAGAATACTGGAGTGGGTTGCCATTTCCTTCTGCAGTGTATTTTCCTGACCCAGGGATTGAACCTGCATCTCTTGTGTCTCCTGCATTGCAGGCAGATTCTTTACTCACTGAGCTATCAAGGACCAATTTTACTTGCGAATATAAATTTTAAAATCCTACCAAAATCTTAGCAAATCAAATCCAGCAGGGCAAAAGAACAAGGCGTTATAACTAACTAGAGCTTGGATTATGACTAGTTTATCATTAGAAAATTAACTCACATTAGTCACTATATTTGGGCCTCCCAGGTGGCACTATTGGTAAAGAAACTGCCTGCTAATGCAGGAGACATAAGAGGTGCAGCTCTGATCCCTGGGTCGGGAAGATCCCCTGGAGAAAGGCATGGCATCCCGCTCCAGTACTCTTGCCTAGAGAATCCCGTGGACAGAGGAGCCTGGCGGGCTACAGCCCACAGGGTCTCAAAGAGCTGGACACGACTGAGGCAACTTAGCACGTGCACAGTCACTATATTAATATCTTCAAGAACTAAAAGGCGGGGGGAGGGAAAGAAGCAGTGTATCAATAAATCATCTAATGCAGACATTCTCGGCCTTTGGGGATCCGTGGATAGGCTCCAAAGAGTTCCTGACAACCTGCGATTCAAAGTGCAATATTGGTGTACATGTGGTAAGTTTCAAAGACAGGTTAATTCTCAAAGAAGTCAATTCATGAATCCTTTCACATGTTGCAGCATTACTGGGCTGCGCTAAAAAAGAAAAGTACAGAAAAATATACATCAGTATTCAAACTGTTGCATTTTTAAAACAGATTCTTAAAATTCTACTTCATTAAAAAGAATGAGAGGGCTTCCCTGATGGCTCAGTGATGCAGCGTCTGTCTGCCAGTGTGAGGGACATGGGTTTGATCCCTGGTCTGGGAAGATGTTACCTACCTCAGAGCAAATAAGCCAGTGCACCACGACTACTAAGCCAGTGGTCTAGAGCCTGAGAGTCTAGTTGCCCTAGATCATGTGCTCAGCAACAAAAGAAGCCACCACATTGAGTAACCTGTACACCCCAAGGAAGAGTAGCCCCCACTTTCCACAACTAGAGAAAGCCCGCACAGCAAAGACCCAGCACAGCCAATAATAAGTAAACAATTTTTTTAAAAAAAAGCATGACAGGCACACCATTTTTACTAGGAACCTAGAGGTTATCATACTAAATGGAGTAAGTCAGAAAGAGAGAGACAAATACCATTACATCACTAATATGTGGAATCTAAATACAAATGGATGTATCTATGAAACAGAAACAGACTCACAGATATAGAGAATAGACTTGTGGTTGCCAAGCGGGGGGGGGGGGAGGGGGGAGGTAGGAGAGGAAAGGAATAGGAGTTTGAGATTAGCAGAGGCAAACCATTATATATAGGATGGATAAACAATAATGTCCTACTGTATAACATGGGGAACTATATTCAAGACCCTATGACAATCCCATATGGAAAAGAATATGAAAAACAATATATATTATAGATATAACTGAGTTATCTTGCTACATGGAAGAAATCAACACAACTAGTTTGGTTTATAGTTGTAAACCAACTATACTTCAATAAAATTTTTTTAAATATCCAAAAACTGGAAATAATACAAATGTCCATCAACTGACTAGATAAACAAAGGTGGGATACCCATATAATAAAATACTATTCGACAATAAAAAGGAATGAAGTACTGATACATGCTACAACATGGATGAAACTAAAATATTTTGCTAAGTGAAAGAAGCCTACCTACAAAAGATTACCTACTGTGTGACTTTGCTTATATGAAATGTCCAGAATAGGCACCTCCATAGAGAAAGAAAGCAGATTAATATTTGCCTGGGAGAAGGCAGAGCAGAAATCGGGAATCAGTGTTACCAGATACAGTATATTTTAGATAGCGATAATAGTTGCAAATACTGAAAATATACTAAAAACTACAGTGGAGTTCATGGTATATGATAAAAAGAAAAACCTTCCTGCCAATGACATGCAGCAGACAGAAGAAATGAGTTTCCTTGTTCTGATCCATGGAAATTTGGGGTTGTTGGGTTATCACAGAATATATTAGCCTATTTTAATAATGTACCCAATAAATAAACAATTCATCTATTTACCTACAAATTAAATCAGAAAATCCACACCCTCTCAAAATCTTTAGACAAAATTCCATCATCCTACATTTATCAGGTTATAGGTCTCTGTATCAAAGCGAACTTGGTTTGATATGAATCTCTATATGTGACTGAACACTACTATTTGAAAGTGTCATGAAACTTAGTGAGGGCCTTAAAACCTGAAAATACACAGTAGATATTGGAATATAAATCTGCAAATGTTTGTTAAATGTTTCCAAACATTTAGTTTTATTTTCTATGATTTTACTTTGTCGTCATCTTAGACAACAAAAAAGGGAAGATTAAATGTTGGATAATTGCATTCTTATATGTTAAAAAAATTTCTTTTGCTATTTTGAAAATTAAACATCATTCAAAGAATTATAATGCCCTTAATAGTAGTGTATAAGCACCAGTAAAACACATTTAAAGTGAATTAAATAATAATCCAATTTAAAATTACACAAGGTGGTAGAAGATATACTGTATATGTATCTGCCAAATCACTTTATCATAAAGTGATTTCCAAATGCATCATTTCTTCCATTTTCAAAAATCCTACCTATCAAAAAGTTCTATTATCACATCATTCATTCAGATTTTCCTAATTAATAATAATTAGAAAATTAGAAAATTAGAAAATAGATGTTTTCTTAATTGTGTGAGGTTACATGTGATCATTCTGTCTTACTTTTTTCCTTTTAAAGCTCATAGGAAGATTTCTTCTTAGACTATATGTAAGTCGTCAAGGACCTTATGGTTACAGAAATTATATCTTAGAAAACCAAAATCATGTCTCAGATTTTTAATGTCTTGAAATATCCCTGCCAGTGTTATAATTGTCATTCCCACCAAATATTGGGATTCTCTATATTTTCCATTGTGATCTATTAATTGTTGTGGTGGTCATTTGATGGCAAAGCAAATCTAATGGGATATTTAAGTATAAGTGTATAAATTTTAAAAAAAAGGGAGGACAGGCCCACCATTTTTACTACAAATTGAAGGTATGGGGCAACTGTGCCTCCAGCAAGTCTATCTGTGCCATTTTCCAACAGCATCTGCTCATTTTGTATCTGTGTCACATTTTGGTAATTTATACAATAATTCCAACTTTTAAACTATTACTGTGCTTGTTATGGTGATCTGTAATCAGTGATCTTTGATGTTATTACTGTAATTATTTTGGGACGCCACAAACCCCACCCACATAAGATGGCAAACTTAATTCTTAAGTGTTGTGGGTATTCTGACTGCTCCACTGACCAGCCATTCCTACATGAGGGACTGAAGAGACCAGCCATTCTCTTCAGGCCTTCCTGTTCCCTAAGACACAACAATATTGAAATTAGGCCAAGTAAGTGTTCAAGTGAAAGCAAGAGAATATGCCTCTCCTTTAAATCAAAAGCTAGAAATGATTCAAGTTAGTGAGGAAGGCATGTCAAAATCCAAGACAGGCCTCTCTCACCAGAGGCCTATTCACCTCTATTCATCAGCCAAGTTGTGAATGCAAAGGAAAACTTCCTGAAGAATATTTGAAGTGCTACTTCAGTGAAAACATGGATGATAAGAAAACGGAACAGTCTTATTGCTGATATGGAGAAGTTATGGATAGATCAAAACAGCCACATACTCTCTTAAGCCAAAGCCTATTCCAGAGCTGGGCCCTAATTCTCTTCAAGGCTATGAAGGCTGAGTGAGAGGTGAGGAAGCTGCAGAAGAAAAGCCTGAAGCCAGCAGAGGTTGGTTCCTGAGACTTAAGGAAAGAAGCCATTTCCATAACGTAAGAGTGCAAAGTGAGGCAACAAGGGGTTGATGTAGAAGCTGCAGCAAGTTATCTAGAATATCTAGCTAAGATCATTTTTAAAAGTGGCTACATTAAACAACAAATGTTCAATGTAGATGAAACAGCTTTCTACTGGAAGGAAATGCCATCTGAGACTTTAACAGCTAGAGAGCAGAAGTTAATGCTGGCTTCAAGAGGCAAGATGACTCTCTTGTTAGGAGCTAATGGACTTGGTGGCTTTAAGTTGAAACCAGTGGGTGATGCAGTGGTAAAGAATGTGCCTGCCAATGCAGGAGACACAAGACTCTGAAGTTGAGAAGATCCCCTGGAGTAGGAAATGGCAACTCACTCCAGTGTTCTTGCCTGGAAAATTCCATGGACAGAGGAGCCTGGGGGGCTACAGTCCATGGGGTCACAAAGAGTCAGACATGACTGAGCACACACATGTGTGTGCACGCACACACACACACACACAATGCTCACTTACCATTCCAAAAATCTGAGGTCCCTTTAGGATGACGCTCAATCTACTCTACGCTGTGCTCTATCAATGGCAAAACAAAGTGTGGATGACAGCAACATCTGTTTACAACACGGTTTCCTGAATATTTTAAGCCCACTGTTGAGACCTACTGCTAGGAAGAAAACATTCCTACTCATTGACAACACACCTGGTCACCCAAGTGCTCTGATGGAGATGTACAATGAGATTAATGTTGTTTTCATGCCTGCTAATACAACATCCATTCTGAAGCCATGGACCAAGAAGTAATTTTGACTTTCAAGTCTTATTATTTAGGAAATACACTTTGTAAGGCTAAAGACAAAAATTCTTCAGACAGATCTGGGTAAATTCAATTGAAAACCTTCTGGAAAGGATTCATCATTCTAGATGACATGAAAGAATATTTACAAATCATGGGAATAGGTCAAAATGTCAACATTCCTATGGGAGTTTGGAGGAAGTTGATTCCAACCCTCATGAAAGACTCGAGGGGTTCAAGACTTCAGTGGAGGAAGGAACTGCAGATGTGCTGGACATAGCAAGAGAATCAGAATTAGAAGTGGAGCCTCAAGATGTGACGGAATGGCTTCAATCTTGTGATAAAACCTAAGTGGATGAGGAGTTGCTTCCTATGGATGGGAAAAGAAATTGGTTTCTTGAGGTGGAACCTATTCCTGGTGAAGATGCTGCAGAGACAGTTGAAATGATAACAAAGGATTTAGAGAATATCACATAAGAATAGATGATAAAGCAATGGCAGAGTTTCAGAGGACTGATCCCAATTTTGAAAGTTTTACTTGTGGGTAAAATGCTATCAAACAGCCTTATGTGCTGTGGAAAAACAATTCCTAAAGGCAGAAATCAATTGATGTGGCAAACTTGGATTGTCTCATTTTCAAAAATTGCCACAATCACACAATCTTCAGCAACCACCATCCTGATTAGCTGACAGTCATCAGCATCGGGGCAAGACCCTCGACCCGCAAAGAAATTACAGCTTGCTGAAGGCCCAGGTGATTGTTAGCATTTTTTACCAAGGAAGTATTATTTTATTAAGCTCTGTACATTGTTTCTTAAGACATAAAGCTATTGCACACTTAATAGACCACAGTATAAACATAAATTTTACATGCACTAGAAAACCAAAAATTAATGTGACTAGGTTTACTGCACTATTCTCTTTATTGTGGTATAGGGAACCAAATCCACAGTATCTCTGAGGTATGTCTGAACTTTTTTTCTTTGAAGATTTTATTACTTCTGGCACAGCAAGAATGAGCATGGCGCTGTATTGGTTCTCCCACCCACATCCCAGGTCCTACTGGAATGACACAGATGGATTCATTGAGTGCCACACATGTGCTAAGCTGTGTTACACTGAGGCACGCTGAGTTTGGGGACTCGATGCTGAGAGGCATATACAATCTCAGTTCCCTGGCCAGGAATCCAAGACGCAGCCCCTGCACTGGAAGCATGGAATCTTAATGACTGGCCCAGCAGGGAAGTCCATGGACTTACTTCTAAGACGATCGTTCGGATGTTTTTCACGTACAGCGTCACATAGTCATTGATGTAGATATGCGAGTAGTTGGGCTGTGTATCATACCAACCCATCATCAGTGCCGCTTCATTTTCATTATTCCCACTCCATGTGATGATGGAGGGATGAGATTTCAGTCTCCGGACCTAAAATTGAAGAAAACATAAAACAATTTTCAAATGCTCAACATAAAAAGGCTCAGAGTTGTAATTATTCATAAAATCATAGCCATTGCCTTTCTGCATGTGTATTTTTACATATCAGAAAGCTCATCAGAAAATGAGCAGTAATGTTACATGTGGGAAGACATTTTAAGAAATCTCTGACATTCTTTTTATCTGCATTTTATAAACATTGATAAAATATGGTTCCTCTTCTCTTTTATAAAAAGTGATGAAAATATAATCCCTTTTACTAAAGAGAAAAATAAATCAACTCATCATTATCTGACTCACCACAAAAGGTTCTAAAAAATACAAAGGGCAGGAGGCATTACATTACAGAGGTTAGTTTCTCAAAAGCAAGTTGGAGTTTCTGAGGAAGAAACAAATAAGGCAGAACAAACACCACCGCTGAGAGAGACTGAAGTCCCACACAGTCTCCAGCAAGATCAGAAAACCACCAGGACTGGTAGAGAGGGCTTTACAAAGCAAGTGAGCACCACAGAGATTCTGGAACTTACAAAGACTTTGGGAACATTCTAAAGGAAAAAAGATTAAGACATCAAGAGTCTGTCCTCTGAAATAACTACGTCATATCTTAAGACTCTGGCCACTTGATGGGAAGAGCTGACTCATCGGAAAACACCCTGATGCTGGGAAACACTGCAGGCAGGAGGAGAAGGGGACGGCAGAGGATGAGATGGTTGGATGGTATCGTGTTTCAAGGTACATGAGTTTGAGCAAACTCTGGGAGATGGTGAAGGACAGGGAAGTCTAGCATGCTGCAGTCCATGGGGTTGCAAAGTATTGGACATGACTTAGCGAATGAACAGCAACGTCTTAAGAAATCAACTAAGGTTAAGTCACTGAATTTATCTAAATACAGAAAAAGAAATTGAGGAATCTGAAAACCCTGCATGATCTGGGCTCACTATAGGCCAGCCCTTCATAGAGGTGAAAGGATTCAGTTCTTCTGACACATTGGAAGATAAGCCCAGCAGAAGAGGGCAATTAAATCTCTCTGAGAACAACAGAGTGATTCAATGGTCAAGAGAAATTCTTTTGGAACATGTTGTAGCAATATAACCTTATTGGTTTTCATAGCTTCTCTTGCACTGGAAAGGATGATTACACGATGGACTTCAGCTGATGTTCTCACTGTGGTCTCCACTCAATATGCTAAGTAATCCACATGTGAAATAGAGATGTATTAAGAATATCTTAAAGAGATATATGTAATTTAAAAAATTAAAGTCTGTGTTTTTTCTAAGCTAGTCTTATAAACAGTATTTCCTTATTTGCCTCTGAAAATACTGTTTATAAGGTAGCTTCCCTGATAGCTCAGTTAGTAAAGAATCTACCTGCAATGCAGGAGACTCCGGTTCAATTCCTGGGTCAGAAAGATCGCTGGAGAAGGGATAGGCTACCCACTCCAGTATTCCTGGGCTTCCCTGGTGGCTCAGCTGGTAAAGAATCCACCTGAAATGCAGGAGACCTGGGTTCGATCCCTGGGTTAAGAAGATCCCCTGGAGAAGGGAAAGGCTACCCACTCCAGTATTCTGGCCTGGAGAATTCCATGGACTTGGGGTTGCAAAGAGTCAGACACAACTGAGCAATTTTCACTTTCATTTTTCATATACAGGTAAAAGAGGGCTATAACCAGCTGTGACAGGCATGCTTATGGTACTGATGAAAATTCAAATACCGAAGAGACAAAAAACTTCAGTGACTCTACGCTGCACACACCCTTAAAACTGACCTAGAATTTTACAGTGAGCTTTACTTTAAAATTTTAATAAACCCTGCACAAAAAGTTCTCTTTAATAATACATAAAAGAACTGAGAACGCATAGATATATTTTAATTGCGTGAAGGAAAAATAAAAATAAAACTGAAATGTTTACAACCTACATAGCTACAATTAATATTTTAAAAGTTATTCACTCATCCATCCACCTATACATCAGATGAATAACACAGCCGGATCATGGGGGAACTTGCCCTAAGCCTCAGGGAGACTACAATCTTGATGGAGTGACAAAACATTGAACAAGTAATTTCAAGTGTGATGTATGTCACAAAGGGAAAATGACCTAATCTAGACTTGTAGACATAGTAAGTATCTTCCCAGAGAGTCATGCCCAAAGGAAGACGAGTAAGAAAAAGAACGATTCAGATCATCCGCAGGGGAGGGTAACAGGCAAGGCATTCCAGGTCAGGGAAAGTACGGAGAATATGGTATCTAACGAGGATGGGGAGACAAGCAGAGACAAGAAAGTGCATGGCGAGGATCTTTAACTGTATCTAGAGGGCTCCGAGTAAGGGATGATTCAATGCTCACTTTCTAAACTTGAGAAAAAACAGACACAGAAAACAAACTATGACACAATGAATTATTATTATAAGGCAATCACACTTGCAACACCATCTAGGCTAAGAAAACTTCACCAACACCCAGGAGCCCTCATGTACCCCTTCCTAATCATAGTCATTCCTTCCTTCCAAAAGTAACCACTATCTTGAGTGTCATAATATTTTTTTCATTTCTTTTGGTTTTCCCCACAAATATACATTCACAGACACCAATGATGAACTTAAAGATTTTAACATACTCGATGGATTTCGATCCACTGACATTCTTATCCTTACTGAATTTCAAATTGTCCCACTTTTGGTCAGTCAGTCTCATCAACGTTCTTCTAACATATCTTTGGTAGCTTCCTTGTTATCTGTATGCCAAAATATTCCAGCATCATCTAGTATATCTCTTGTTCCAGACCTGGAACCAGCCATTCCTCTAAGAACCCTTCTTTTAGTGGGAAAGACTGTTTCAATATAAGGATGCTCAATTTGACTAGGCTGTTCACTGTTTTTAAGATTTTTCAGTGAACAGAGCTAAGATATAATCACTTTTTTGCATTTACAGATCTATAAATATAAGGTATTTATATGTGGAATGCAACAGAAATCAAGGAGTTAAGAATCAAAATTTTTGGCCTGAGAAATTCAAAGACTGGTATTGCCATTTATTGAGGTGGGGAACACAGCAAGAAAAGCAAGTCTGGGAAAGGTAATATAAGTTTGGTTTAGACATGTTACATTTGAGATTCTTATTACACCTCCAGGTAGGGGTTCCAAGCAGGGAGCTAGATAGTAAGAACCAGGAATTCAGCAGAGAAGTCAGGGCCAGGAGTAAATCTGACAGTCATCCACCAATAAGTGGAATTAGAACCATGAGACTGGATGGAATCGCTCAAGGAGTCAATCACCTGCCTGATTTTTCTTTTCCCCATGGGATTTAATAAAACAAAAAGAAACAAAGAGAAGAAATTAAACACAGCATGGTAAATCAGCTATACTTCAATGGAATTTAAAACAAGAAAAAACACGGACAAGTTTAACAAAAGGCAAAACTAAAACTTAAGCCTTTACTTCTTGGAATGGTAATGACATACCTGTTGAGTGACTTCCTCTCTCACGGAATCCATGAAATCCTCATCGGTTGGGTAAAGTGCACAGGCAAACATAAAATCCTGCCATATCTAGCAAATCAAATAAGAGGCAACACAGTACTTCCAGAGATTTCATTGCACAGAAGGAAATTCTCTGTCCTAAACCTTGGGCATTATCTTTCATGTAAACGAAAATCAACTTAGCCTGAAGTGTGTGACCGTTTTCGCAGCGCAAGGCATGAGGTACTGGGAAAGGCACTTTACAAACTCTCTAGGACTGTATGGAAGCCTGAGAAGAGAAAACATTAGGTGGGCAGAAAAGAAAAAAAAAAACAGAGGAATTCAAATAAGGAAACAGTGCTTGTGTTGTGGAGAATATGAAATTCAGTAAAGATGTCTCCCAACCTCTCCTCATTTCTAATTCATTCTAATTTTCACCAGGAATTTGGTTTTGAGAAACGGCCCAGACTGTTAAGAAACGTACTTTTTTTAAAAATCAAAGGATTAACTTTTCATGGCCGAAAGGATCACTTCATGGACATTTTAGAGAGGAAACCACGTTAAGTGCTATTGGGCTTCCCAGGTGGCGCTAGTGGTAAAGAATTCACCTGCTAATGTAGGAGACGCTAAGAGAAACGGGTTCAGTCCCTGGGCTGGGAGGATCCCCTGGAGTAGGAAATTGCAACATACTCCAGTATTCTTGCCCGGAGAATCCCATGGACAGAGGAGCTTGGTGGACGAGTGTCCACAGGTTGCAAAGTGCCAAACACGACTCAGGATGCACCCTTCAGGGAGACCACAAGCAGAGTGGTTTAGAGCACAGAGCCTTATCTGTTGGCCTGAGCCAGAACTTCATTTCCACCATATACCCACTGTCCTCTCCACATGCCAGTAAAAAGGGGACAGAGAACAACAGTAACTACCTCATACGGTGGGCATGAAGATGAAATAAAATAATAAATGCAGAGCGCTGAGAACAATGCCCAGAGTATTACAGATTATTGATACATCATGACCATTGGCATTATCAATATTATTAAAATTACTACTCTTCTATGAAGTGCTTTATATCTTAGAACTGCAACACTAGAATTAAAAGAACATATTTCCTTTGCCTAACCCTCACCAATGCAAACCATGTTCAGAGGTACTTAATGAGAGTATTAAACACATCTTTTAAAATGTAATCATTTTTCTTCTCTCTAGGTCTTGTTAGATCTCCTTAAAGTTAAAATTTTTTAAAATTTTATTTTTCTTTTTATGCTTAACCTCTTATCACAAAGAGAGTTACAAAGAAAATATAGATATATGCTTAGATATAACCAATATGCAGAATGTCTATCATTTTAAAATAATCAAGTAATTATGATATTTGCTATCAATTATGGCTCTGGGTTTGCTAGATGCCATTTATTTCTCTGCCAAAAAAAAAAAAAAAAAGTGGAACATCATTCTTGGCTCTGAGAAAAGAAGGAATGGGCTATGATACCACTTATATGTGGAATCTAAAATATGACACAAATGAATTTATGAAAGAGAAATATAACTTATGGTTATCAAAGGAGAAGGAGGTGGGGAGGGATAAACTGGAGTTGAGGATTAGCAAATACAAACTATTACCTATAAAATAGATAAAGAATAAGGATCTACTGCATAGCACAGGGAACTTTATTCAATATCCTGAAATAAACCATTATGGTAAAGAATATGCAATATATGTATAACTGAATCATTTTGTTGTATTCCTGAAACTAGCACAACATTGTAAATAAACTACACAACAACAAAAAAACAAAGGAATGGGCAATATCCCCACTCAGAACACTGGAGGTCAAACTGAGGATATGGTAACATATCAACAAAATGGTGAGCTGTCAACTACATACCATTATTCCCAGTTCATCACAGAGTTTGTAGAATTCATCCTGCTCATAAATTCCTCCTCCCCAAACCCGGAGAGCATTCATGTTAGCATCCACAACAGACTGCAAAAGGAGCCGTAACCTACAGAAGAAAAATTTAAAACAAATGCTAATTTAAAATCTTGGGAACATTTAAAAAAAAGAACAAAATTTTAAGAAATATGCTGTGGTTGATAAACACATTTCAAATCACTGTTAAAAGAATACATTTTAATTATGATGGTTTGGATACAATGTACAGTGAAGAAAATGAGGCAAAATTATATACACATTAACTGTAATTATAATTGATTTTGCTCATGGCTCAGACGGTAGAGAATTCATTTACAATGCAGGACATCCGGGATTGATCCCTGGGTTGGGAAGATCCCTTGGAGAAGGGAATGGCAACCCACTCCAGTGTTCTTGTCTGGAGAATTCCATGGACACAGGAGCCTGCAGGCATAGGCTACAGTCCATGGGGTCGCAAAGAGTTGGACACGACTGAGCGACTCACACTTTTTCACTTCACTTTCTAACTGTAACTACATAAAAATAAACGTAGAAAAATTATGAGTGATATCTTTTCTCTGCCTTCTAAATCTTCAGTCACTATTACACTATTTTTAAAATTAAATTTTTGTCTTAAAGTTATTCCTGTTGTAAACCTTAGAAACTATGTGTTCATTTTATATAACTATTTCAAACTATAAGACAAAAATCAGAGTTTGAATAATAGTTTCTAGCTCACTCTCATCTGTTTTTTTTTTAAAAAAACAATTCCTCCAGTCCAATACCCCCTTATCTAGTAAATTTCCTTCTTGCTCTAATTCCTATTTACATCACCTTCAGGAAAGTTTAGAAATTTGCATCCACCTTGACAGCATGTACCTTCCATTTTCAGAACAGCACCCAGAAGGGGAGGAAAAAGTCCAATAACAGGAAGACCATGGACCCAGAGCACTGTGCTCCTAGCAAAGACACCCATGCGCAGGTTTACTAACTGACCCAGCTGTGCTGTACCGTCGCCACCAAAACCTACCGGGAGCGGAGCGGAAGTGTTAGTCGCTCAGTCGTGTCTGACTCTTTGCAACCACAGGGACTGTAGCCCACCAGGCGCCTCTGTCCATGGAATTCTCCAGGCAAGAACACTGAAGTGGGTTGCCATTTCCTACTCCAGGGAAGCTTCCCAGGTGGTGCTAGTGGTAAAGAACCCTCTGCCAATGCAAGAGATGAAAGAGACAATCCCTGGGTTAGAAAGATCCGCTGGAGAAGGGCATTGCAATCCATTCCAGTATTCTTGCCTGGAGAATTCCACGGACAGAGGAGCCTGATGCGCTACAGTTCGTGGGGTCACAAAGTCAGACACGACTGAAGCAACTTAGGATGCATGCACTCCAGGGGATCTTCCCAACCAGGGATCAAACCTGGGCCTCTTGCATTGCAGGTAAATGCATCTGAGCCACCAGGGTGGAAAGGAGACAGCAAAATTTCCATGCTCTGTCTGGAGAATGATTTTATTTTCATATGAAATTCAAAAATATTACACATTTTAAAGTAAAAGGATATTATTATAAATATAACTTTTGGCAAAATTAGAGTTTACATATACCAACCACATCTACATTCTAAACATAATATACCTCAATGCATATTTGTATAATATAAGTAAGTCCATCACTTCATGGCAAATAGATGGGGAAACAGTGGAAACATGACTGACTTTATTTTGGGGGTTTCTAAAATCACTGCAGACAGTGACTGTAGCCATGAAATTAAAAGACGCTTGCTCCTTGGAAGGAAACTTATGACCAAGCTAGACAGCATATTAAAAAGCAGAGACATTACTCTGCCCACAAAGGTCCAGCTAGTCAAGGCTATGGTTTTTCCAGTGGTCATGTATGGATGTGAGAGTTGGGCTGTGAAGAAAGCTGAGTGCTGAAGAATTGATGCTTTTGAACTGTGGTATTGGAGAAGACTCTTGAGAGTCCCTTGGACTGCAAGGAGATCCAACCAGTCCATCCTAAAGGAAATCAGTCCTGGGTGTTCATTGGAAGGAGTGATGCTGAAGCTGAAACTCCAATACTTTGGCCACCTGATGCGAAGAGCTGACTCACTGGAAAAGACCCTGATGCTGGGAAAGATTGAGGACAGGAGGGGAAGGGGACGAGAGAGGATGAGATGGTTGGATGGCATCACCGACTCAATGGACATGGGTTTGGGTGGACTCCGGGAGTTGGTGATGGACAGAGAGGCCTGGCGTGCTGCACTTCATGGGGTCGCAAAGTGTTGGACACGACTGAGCGACTAAACTCAAGTGAACTGAAATGTGTTTATTTTCACCTCACAAAGTTTATTTTTACTATTACAAAGATAGCAGTTTATAAATCTAATCAGGAAATATTTTCTTGTTGACTCCTATTCTCAGAGCTTCAGAAAAACGCTTTGAAGATTTCTTTAGTATTTTTTATTAAAGCATAATAAACATGAAGAATGTGTAAATATCTTAGCATGAAGAAGTAAATAGTTTTGATAAAGCACTGCATTACCAAATTTACCATTTACCATTTTTTTTGGTAAAGCATAGCAAAAAAAAAAAAAAAAACCCATGGTATTCTTCAAAAAAAAATTTTTAAGTCAAATTGAATCATCTTTTTTTTACAGGGGCTAACTATCCAAGATGCACATTAGCCATTTTCTTGTTCCTCTGGAAACAATTTATAAAAATTAGATAGTTTCAGCAGTCTCAAATAGTTTAGCTATAAGATGGTCTATAGCTCATGAGAATGAAATGACTTAAAAATTTTTTCCATTCTAGAGTTTTCATCATCCTAGAATTATATGCTACCTCTTGGTTCCTTCCAACAAAACAAAAAAAAAATTAAAATGAGTAGCTCTTAAGCTCTGTGGGGTTGATAATAATAAGAGGAACAAGAATTAAAGATGATAACTTACATGGCAGAGGTTACTCTATCCTGGAATAAATCTGCAGGGATCCAATTCGAACCTTTCAGAAATATGGGAAGTCCATTAATTTTGAAGTAGAAACTCAGACCAGGAGAATCTTGTATGGGCTCTTCTACAAGTTCCACTGTCCTAAAATAAACCTATTGTTAACAGAATTAAATAATGAATATAAAATTTAAAACATAAGCATATGCCAAAACCAAACTATATTATTTACTATAGCCTTAAAAATTTTTTTTTAAAAGCAAACTTCTGAGCAGTTTCTATGAACATAATTTAGTGTTAATTTTCTATCCACTTGAAGCTGTTAATGTGAAAGAGCATTTTTAAGAAAATATATATATAAATTATTGCCAGATTCTGTTATTTCTCTTTGAGAAGAAAAACACAGAAACCATTAGAGAGTGAAAATATACTGTAGTCTTTCCTATGAAGTAGCATTTGCAATAATGTCAAAAAATATATATTTGAGATAACATTTCAAAATTAAAACAAAAATTGATACTACTTGACAAAAGTGGGGGAAAAAAGCCACCAGTTAAGCAGATACCTTTGAAAAACACGTTCTCATTTCAGTGCTATTAAAATCTGCCAAAACGTGCATCTTAAAATCAAAGAAATACAGCACAAGGTATTTCATTATTTAACAATTTTCCATCTTAGGAGCTCAATATTATAAAAACCATTTTGTTTAATGGGCAATTTAATCCTAACTAATTATCCATCAAACTCAATGTCTGAGAGAGCACAGGTAGAGAGACTGGAAACATGAATGATGTTTCAACTGGAAGAAGGGATGGAGTTATCATTGTTGCGTGAGAAGAAGCTAAGATCTTTGTCCCAGAGACAGTCCAGCCAGGTTTCTCCACAGTTAAGCATGAGCAGCAAACTAGAAAAGATTGTATTCTTATCCAGATCTTCATTCTTTCCAGCCATAAACTAGATCAAGGAATGAGGGAGATAGTTCCATACCAATAAAGCCTCATCTTGAAAAGAAGATTATGCATTTCTTCTCTAACTAAAAATAATTAATAGATCAACTTATTTCATGTAGTAAAAGTGCCCACTGTTCTTCCACTTTCTGATGCTTACCCTGATTAATATGACATAACAAAAGATATCAGAGTTAACTTTGTAGGAAGACACAGAACAAGGCCTTGATTAGGATGACCTTGTCATGGAATTACCACACCTGCTTTAGGATGCAAAAATGTTCTTTAAAAACATGGTTATTTTCAGAGGTAACTTTAAAACATCTTGATGGTTGTTTCAAACATCTAGAACAACAGTTAGTTAAGTGTGACTAGGGGACCATACGGGATCCCTGGGAACCTTTCAAGGGGATCTCTGAGTTCAAAACTATCTTCACAGTAAAGCTAAAACATTGTATGCCTTTTTCACTCTTATTCTTTTGAGAGTACAGTGGAATTTTCCAGAAGCTACAAGATGTGTGTGACATCATTCTGACAGCTAATGGAATTTGTGTTTGTATATTCTGGTGTGTTCTATAGCAGAGGTTGAGGGCATAAAGAGGTATGTTTTCAGAGGTTAGCTCAATGCGTTCTCAGTACTACTCGGCTCTTCCTAGCTGTTGGTGATTATTCCTGCTATAATCTCTGTAGCCTCATTCCTGTTCAATAAATTCTTATTTTTAAACCCAAAGTTTTTGCTGCAACTTAAAAGAAACACAAAAGGATGAGGTACCGTTTGTTAACTTGTTCAAGTAATAATTTTTAAGTTTTCAAATAAAAATAAATTTTGATTTTTGAGACTCATTTAATGATACTTCATCTCATTCTAAAAGAAAACTTATAATGTTTTTCCTAATTTTTATCTTATTGTCTTAAAATGGGACTAGAAGATTAACATTCTCACCTACAACCACACTGTCTACATTTAAAAGTGCTGGAAAAAATGAAACTGACTTATCAGAGTCTTCTGACTCAAGGAAGGGAGGAATCTACTCCAAAGAAACTGAGAAAAATAATAAATAAGAAACGATATTGTGATGAAAGCCATATTTCCTTCAACTTTATAGATGTTAATAATTTATCTTATAGTGCATTATACAGTTGGAGAAGGAAATGGCAACCCACTCCAGTACTCTTGCCTGGAGAATCCCATGGACAGAGGAGCCTGGTGGGCTACAGTCCATGGAGTTGCAAAGAGTTGGACACAACTGAAGCAAACTAGCACGCACACATTATGCAATAGAACATGTAAATAACAATAATATTTATGGTACCAGTTACATTGTAGTATCATTTTGAGACCAATCATTCTAAGCATGAAGAAAAAGAAATTGAATATTTTAAACTTAGATGCGATAAGCTCTTCTAAAAGCTAATACATTCTTTACTACACTGTAGTACATTGTTTATGTCATGTTATAATATTTTTCAAACTAGAAATGAAAAAAGCCACTAGTACATCTCGTAGGGTTGGTTATCACACTGCATTTGCTAGAGAAACACACATACTAGCTCAGAGAGTTTTACAGAGGGTAACATTGTTAGTGCCTTGGCAGAAATCAAGGCAGTGTCTCCAATTTGTGCTGGTAGTCATTATATTCCTCACCTTCATGCATTATTGGCGGGAGGAGCCAGTTTCACTTAAGGATGTCCTTGATAAAGCAACAAGAAATCATTAATTCTATTAAATCCCAATCTTGAATACACATCATTGTAGTAGTCTGTGTGATGCAATGATGAAATGGCAACTATGAATAAAGCATCATGCAGGATGGATGTCTTTAGGAAAAGCATCTGGGCCACAGTTTGAGTTGTAAGCTGAATTAGCCATCTGGTTCATAAAGCTTCATTTTAACTTGAAAGAACCACCAGACAAACTATGTTTATTCAGATTGGTGACTTGCTGGACATTTTCTTGAAAATGACTGACTGAGCCTTGTCATTTCAAGGCAAATAACAGCTAAAAATTAGGATTTAGGAAAACTTGTACCCCCTACCAAGAGCTTGATGGTCAATTACTCTTCAACAAAGAAGGCAAGAATATACAATGGGAAAAAGTCTCTTCAGCAAGTGGTGCTGGGAAAGCTGTAAATCAGTGCACGTAAACCAGTGAAGTTGGAACACGACCTCACACAATACACAAAAATAAACTCAAAATCGCTTAAAGACCTAAACAGAAGACCTGCCACCATAAAACTCCTAGCAGAGAACACAGGCAAAACATCCTTTGACACAAATCATACCCAAGTTCTCTTAGGCTGGTCTCCCAAGGCAACAGAAATAAAAGCTAAAATAAACAAATGGATCTAATCAAATTTACAACTTTTTGCACAGCAAAGGAAACCATAACCATAAACAAAACAAAAAGAACCTATGGACTGGGAAAAAAGGTTTGCAAATGATGTGACTGACAAGGGCTTAATCTCCAAAATTTACAAACAGCTCATGCTTCCAGGGCTTCCCTGGTGGCTCAGAGAGTAAAGCGTCAGCCTACAATGTGGGAGACCTGGGTTCGATCGCTGGGTTGGGAAGATCCCCTGGAGAAGGAAATGGCAACCCACTCCAGTACTCTTGCCTGGAGAATCCCAGGGACAGAGGAGCCTGGTAGGCCACAGTCCGTGGGGTCGCAAAGAATAGGACACGACTGAGCGACTTCACTTAGTACTTCATGCAGCTCAATATAAAAAAAACCAAGTAACCCAATCAAAAGATAGCCAGAAGACCTAAACATGCATTTCTCCAAAGAACAGACATAGATGGCCAGCAGACACAGGAAAAGATGCTCAACACTGCTAATTATTAGAGAAGTGCAAATCAAAACTACAATGAGATAACACCTCAGGCCAGTCAAAACGGTCATCATTAAAAAGTCTAAAAATAACAAATGCTGGAGAGGGTATGGGGAAAGGGAACGCTCCTACACTGTTGGTGGGAGAGTAAGTTGGTGCAGGCACTATGGAAAACAGTATAGAGTTACCATGTGATCGAGCAATCCCATTCCTAGTGATATATCCAAATAAAACTATAATTCAAAATGATACATATGTAACTCTCTGTTCCTAACAGCACTATTCACAATAGCCAAGATACAGAAACAACCTAAATGTCCAACAGAGAAATGGATACAGTGGATGTGGTATATATACAATATGGAATACTACTGGAATGAAAAAAGAATAATGCCCATTTGCAGTAACATAGATAGACACAGAGATTATCATACTAAGTGAAGCAAGTCAGAAAGACAAATACCATATGATATCACTTGTATGTGGAATCTAAAATGTGATGCAAATGAACTTATTTATGAACAAGACTCACTGACCTAGAGAACAGACATGTGGTTGCTAAAGAGAGCATGGGGGGGAAACGGAGTGGGAGTTTGGGTTAGCAGATGCAAACTAGTATATAAAGAATGGATAAATAACAAAGACCTAGTATATAGTACAGTCCCTTGGACAGCAAGGAGATCAAACCAGTCAATCTTAAGAGAAATCAACCCTGAATACTCGGAAGGACTGATGCTAAAGCTGAAGCTCCAGTATTTTGGTCATCTGACGCGAACAGCTGACTCATTGGAAAAGTCCCTGATGCTGGGAAAGATTGAGGGCAGAAAGAGAAGAGGGCATCAGAGGATGAGATGGCTGGACGACATCACCGATGCAATGGACATGAGCTTGGGCAAACTTTGGGAGATGGGGAGGGACAGGGACACCCGGTGGGCAGCAGTCCATGGGTTCACGAAGAATAAGACACGAACTTACAATCTGGAAAACAGAACTCACTTAGTCTTTATATTTATTAATGCTACAAATAGTATTAACAATAAAACACATCTTCTAACCTAGTTTTTCTTTACTGTGCAAATGTTTTCATGAAAAGACAGCTATCCCTATAACCCAGTTCTGATGGTAACCATTTTATGACCCCAGCAAAGTACACTTTAAAACGTCTGCCAGGGCCTCAGAGGTGAAGCAGTAGTGATCAGGCACTTTGCCCCCTGCACATCCCTGGACAAGTCACAGGCTGGTCGGCCTATGACTAGTGTCTGTAAAACCACGTCCTCCGGCAGTTTCATCAGGTAACTTTTATAAAAGCCTTACTCTACAGCAAGTATTTTACCTCAGAGAAAATAATGCGCTCTGAGAAAGGTTTTCTGAAAAGACCCCTGAGTAACATATTTACATCTACAGTGAATATACTATCTCTTTACAAGATCAAAAATATTTTAAACAGCTCAAAAAAGTTACTTCTAAAAGTAGAAAAGGGTGTAAATATCTGAGAACATAAATGTGTAAGTCAAGCAACTTGAATTAAAAAAATTTATTTAATCTCCAAACTTCTCTATTTAATGTTGAAAGTTCTATTAGCACCTCAATAAATAACTTTTTAAATTAGTTTCGTGATTTAATTTTTAAAATAGGATTAATTTTAAAAGCACAGTATAAACAAAACAAAAAATAAATAAAAGCACAGGATAACTGAACATATTTTTTGGACAAAAGTTAGGAGTATCCTATCTAAAAGGGCTGAAGAGGTTTGTGACTGATAAGTATATACAATACTTTCAAATTTCTTTCTCTGGCAGGCCAAACAGATGATGATGTAATGAAGCATTGATTACTTCTTAGCTGTTTGTAATCAAATATTAATACTTGAAAAGCTGTCACAGTATCATTAGATTTTCAAAAGAATGTTTCTTCTCTTTAAAAAAAAAATAACATTTCTAAACATTGACAAGTGGTATTTGAAACATTTTTCAAATAATCTTCATGTATTTCCAAAGTACACTTTCTAAAATAATTTCACATCTACTGTCAAGCATTTTTAGAGACAACCAAAGCCCACATTTCTGTGTGCTCTGTAAGTCCTCTAATATGTAGAAATACTAAGAAAACCAGTGCTGGATCTCCACAAAGAGCTCTCCTCAAACAGACCTGTGCAGAAGGATACAAGAGAAGCTTTCCTTGTCATGACCTAGAAGTCTGCAGATGGCAGCACAGACAGAAGTTAACAGGTTGAAGTTTACATCAGCATAGCTACTTGTTATCTTTACAGCCAAATGTGTACTTAGCATATCTGATAGATACTAATGGGCTTCCCATGCCGCACTGGTGTAAAAGAATCTGCTTGCTAATGCAGGAGACACAAAGACACAAGTTTGATCCCTGGGTCAGGAAGATCCCCTGGAGGAGCACACGGCAACCCACTCCATCCTGCCTGGAGAATTTCATGGATAGAGGGGCCTGGCATAGAGTCACACAGAGTCGGACATGACTGAAGTGACTTAGCCCGAGAGATACTGGATAGGGTCACTTTTTAATATATCTTCTTCTATATGACAAAATTACTTTCAGTAATCATGAAATAAAAAGAATAATGATAATGGCCAGAAAAAATACAGACACTGAAAGTTCTTTTGCATTTAAATGTCATATGAATAATCATACCTTTTCTGAAGTAAAATAATATCAGAGTATAAAAACTACTGGATTTATAAATTTTAATTATATTATTTGTAAATAATTTACAAATTATTATTTGTAATAATAATATTTACAAACTGGTTTTTATTTACATATTTACATACTGGTTTGCTATAGTGATGGATAATAATATTTGCTCTTTTGAGCCTTAATTTCTAAGACTGTCAAGAACTATGTATATGTTCTACAAAGAATATAGTCAGATTTGTCAATCTATCCTTGAAGAGTTGATGGAAAAACATCTTTTGTTAATTTTAATTGAGAAATGCTCTTTCAGATGAATCTAAAGATATACAAATATTTTGGGAAGGTATTAAACAAAGGTAAGTTTTGTCAAGATTCATAAAAATTCAACTTCACATTAAATTCCAAAAAATGCAGTAGTATCCATGTCTATTTCCTTGAAATCCATTCAGACTGCTTACAAATGCCCCTATATTAAAAAAATTTCCACTTTTCAAGTATTTCTCTGGCATAATCAGAGAAAATGGCTGAATGACAGTGAACACAGATATCTAATCTATTGCTTTAAAACAAGTCTCCAGTTCTTGGTGAAAATGGCTGGGACATTCAACCTCACTATTTTGATTTCTTCAGGCAATGTAAGATCAGCATTTCTTGTTGCTTCTCCTGGCACTCCTCTTCAAATTTGGGTTTTTTTTTTCCTCTGTAAATGTTCATTTCTTCACATTTTGTTTTTGCAAAATAAATAGCCTTCAAATTTTTTAAGAGTTTTAAAAGCTTGGAATTTCACTGTACATTGTTCAAAGCATATATATTTGTATCTGATTAACCTAATCTAAAATTCTACACTAAGAAAAGAATTTGGAAGAGAAAAGCCACACTAGCAGAGGACACAAATGGGCTGATTCATATGTGTCCACATTTTCTTTGACTCACACAGGACTTCAAAGCCGAGATTAACTTTTCAAAATTCAGCTTTCTGGTGCCCTAGCTTCATAACGAGCATTCTTTTTGTCTAGCAAACTTTCTGCAGCTTTTTTCAATGATGCATTGAGATTTTAAAAAATGAATAAAATTTTTCCAAATTTCCAGAAAACTTCACACATGGAGAGATATTTCTGGGTTTCCCTGGTGGCTCAGTGGTAAAGAATCCACTTGCCAATGCAGGAGATATGGGTTTGATCCCTGGTCCGGGAAGATCCCACATGCCTCAGAGCAACTAAGCCTGTGAGTCACAATTATTGAACCTGTGCTCTAAATCCTGCAAGCCGCGACTATTGAACCCTGTGTCTCAACTACTGAAGCCTGTGTACCCTAGATCCCGTGTTCCCCAACAAGAGAAGCCACAAGAAGCCATGCACTGCAGCTAGAGCATAGCCCGTTTGCGAGAACTGGAGGAAAGCCCACGCGGCAATGCAGACCCAGCACAGACAAAAATTAATAATTTTTTAAAAAAAAGAGACGGTTCCAAAAGAGCAAATTCTGCAAGTTTCAAAGAATGATTTTCAGGAGGCAGAAGTAAAATTTGGGATTAATCTCCTTGATTTTTGTATGAACTCCATGGTTGATACTGGCCACATATGCAGTACTCATATGGAGCTAACCACAACAGAGGTTTATAAAAAAACGATCCAGTTGTTTTAAGATACCTGTGAGTACAGCAGCAGTCTTTCCAGAAATAGGAGAATGACTTCTTTGTTTCAACTCTACCACCTTCTCTATGGACATACCTGATTAACTCAACACATTTGATCTCTGTATGGAGCATCTGGAGTGCTACCAAAAAGAATTCCAAGTTACTTTGGGCTTTTTTAATAACTGCCACCACTGATGTCACGCTTTACTTTGATTCCTTAGTTTTAAAACAATTATCTAGTAAAAAAAAATTAATTTCAATTCTAAAGATATTAAAATTAGCAAAATATCTTATATGTACTCAGTCACTTCAGTCATGTCCGACCCTTTGGGACCCTATGGACTGTAGCCCACCAGGCTCCTCTGTCCACGGGATTCTCCAGGCAAGAATACTGGAGTGGGTTGCCATTCCCTTCTCCAAGGGATCTTTCTAACCCAGGGATCAAACCCACGTCTCTTTTGTCTCCTGCATTGCAGGCAGATTTTTTATCCAATGAGTCACCTGGGAAGCCAACCTTTCATATATAAACCCAAATATGCACGTACCAAGCAAAATATTATATATTACACATCACATTTCACACTTTCCTCTATTTCAAGCTTTTTTTTTTAAGAAAAGACTTAAGTTTCTCAGAACAGTTTAAGACTCACAGCAAAACTGAGAGGAAGGGACAAAGATTATCCCCTGATCCTACATATGAATATCTATCCCCATTATCAACATCCTCCACCACAGTGGCACATTTGTTACAACTGATCAACCCATACTGATACCTCATAATCACCCAAAGTCTATAGTTTACATTAGGGCTCATTCACAATTCTATGTTTTGGACGAATGCATAATGCATGTATCCATCACTATTATGGTGTTAGACAGAGTCGTTTCACTGTACTAAAAATCCTCTGTGCTCTACCTATTCATCTCTCCCTCCACCTCCCAACCTGCAGCAACCACTGATCTTTTAACTGTCTCCATAGTTTTGTCTTTTCCAGAATATCACATAATTGGAATCATTTCAGATTGGCTTCTTTCACTTAGTAATATAACTCACATTCTAAGGTTCCTCTTGAAATAACTTGCTTGACAGACTTTATAATATCCCGAACACTTACTTTCATTTTTGTAATTTACTTAAAGTACTCATTAATTTTGCCTCATATTATCTCCCATCATCCTAAAATTATTTGCTCCAAAGTTACTCCTTTAACAACAACAAATTTCAGACTATTCTTTCCTGTCCAAAAGAAATACAGTGAGCATTTTCTATTCCCCACAGTGCCTGCATTCTTTTTAAGACCCAGTACATCTCTGCTACATGGGCTACAACCAAAATCTGTAACTTCCACAAGGCATTCTGTCTGAGACTGTGCTTCTGTCTTGTGACATGTCCAGTAAACATAAAAATTAAAATGCATATGTCTAATGTCGATGGAAGACCAGCAAGACATAAGCCTAACAATATGGATTTCAATGAGATACTTTAAAAATACGAAAATATTTTTGCATAAAGCAAGCCCAGGATAACAATGAAACCATCAGGAAACATGAACAATAGAGAGCCTATAAGGGAGAGCCGGAGGTGAGGGAAAAAATTCCTCTCTGACACAGTACTGAGTGTTAACAAGCACATGACCATGCTGAGTAAAGATGAAATACAAACGCTTTGGAAAACAGTTTAGCACTCTCTGTAAAAACTGTACCCACGCATACCCTAGCATTCAGCAATCTCACTGACAGCAGAAATTCTACTGGGGGAATATGTGCTCCGAGCCTCATACAGTAATGTTATAGCAACATTATTCAGAAAAGCAAAAAATGGAAACTACCAAATCTCAACAGCAGAAAGTGTAACACAATGAAATATTACAAAACAGTGTAAGCAGACAAACCAGGGCTACACACCACATGTCTAAATGCCACAAATATAATGGTGAGCCAAATTAGCCAGTCATAAAGGCAAACAAATGATGTAGTTCCATGCAAACAAAACTGAAAAACAGGCAAAAATAAATTATAGTGTTAGAAGCCAGGACAGTGGATTTGCAGAAAGGAAAGCGGGTAGTAATTAGGGAAGCTGGGAAGAGTCGGGAACTTCTGAGGTGCTAGTAATGCTCTTGTTCCTTGGTCAGGATGACAGCTACATGAGTGTACAACTTCTAATCATTCATTAAGCAATTTACTTATGTTCCACTTCTTTTCTCCTGTGTGTTATACTCTGCAATAAATAAACAGAAATCCCAGTCTGACACATTCCCACCAAATAAAGGCTGGAAAGAACTCAGACTAAGAGACTCCTGCCAGAAAACAGTTAATGATGGCAAGCAGCAATCACATCTCTTCGCTTGCTAAAATACTGGCAAGTTTGAAAACATTAAGAAATTTGGGCATGGCAAGAAACTGAATTTCCTGGAAGAACTACTCTAGATGGAAACAAAGGTGAATTAGGTATCAGCTCTCTTAACCAAATTTGGCAATAATTTATATATTTTTAATCTACATTTCAGAAGCCAATATTGATTTCTGAAATTTGCAAAACAGCTCAAATTTTTACATCATTCTGATTTCCTCTTGTGAGCAATCATGGAAGTGTAGGAAGGCATAAGAGATCATTCAATTCAATCTCTATCACCCCAGTCAAATGGACACAAACACTCCTTAAAGTTCCCTGCAAATGAGTTATGAGCTGCTCCTCAGTTACCCATTCTGAGGTAACATAAACAGCCTTGACTCTGGTACAGCCTCTTCTGGGAGTAACCTCGACTTCAAACACCCCACTTCAAGCTCTCGTCTTCCCTCACATCGGTCCTACTACAGCTGAACGAAAAAATACCATAAATAACAAATCGAAGGATCTGCTCACCTTCCAGTTAATTATCTCTTTCCTTTATCCTTTCTTCCTCTAATCACGTTCATAGCTCTCTTCTGAATCTCCCAAGGAACAAAGTTACAAAACTGATTAAAGTGTTATTGTTATGATTTTAATGAGCTAAATAAAGCAGTACCTTGACTCCTACGTGATACAGAATTATCATTCCCCTAACATTTTAGAATAAGAAGATAACTTCAAAAATTATAGCAGAGAAATATACTGAGTTTTGGATTCAAGCCTCACCTAAACTTTAAAGCATTGCTCAAATATGATAAATATAATTAGCATGTATACAATCAGGGTAGGCAGAGGATTCAAAAAACAATTTTAAACCTACCACACACCTATAATGGCTTGCAAAACACCATCAAACCAGCCTAAAATGTCATCATCAGAAATCAGTAGTTCTAGGACAGAAATCCCAGCGATACACCCATGCACCTTACGGTCAATTATTCTATGACAAAGGAGAAAAGACTAAACAATATTGGAAAGAGTCTTAACAAATGGTGCCGGGAAAGCTTGACAGCCACATGTAAAAAGGTGAAATTAGATCATTCCATAACTCCATACACAAAAATAAGCTGAAAATGGATTAAAGACCTAAATGTGAGACTGGACACAATAAAACTCCAAGAGGAAAACACAGGTAGAACACTCTGACATAAATCACAGCAACATCTTTTTTGATCCATCTCCCAGAATAATGGAAATAAAGGCAAAAATAAACAAATGAGACCTACTTAAACTCAAAAGTTCTTGCACATGAAAGGAGACAATAAACAAAATAAAAAGACAAGCCACAGATTGGGAGAAAATATTTGCAAATGATGTGACCAATAAGAGATTAGTCTCCAAAATTTACAAACAACTTATGATGCTTAATAGCATTAAAAAAAAAAAAAAATACTCAAAAAAAAAAAAAAAAAGGGCAGAATACCTAAATAGACATTTTTCCAAAGAGGACATACAGATAGCCAATAGTCACATAAAAAGATGTTCAGCATTGCTAAATGCAAATCAAAACTAAATGCTAAATGCAAATGCAAAATGAGATATCACCTCACATGGGTCAGAATGGCCATCATCAAAAAATCCACAAACAACAAATGCTGGAGAGGGTGTGGAGGGAAGGCACCCTCCTGCACTGTTGGTGGGAATGTAAATTGATACAACCACTACGGTGAACAGTACAGAGCTTCCTTAAAAAACTAAAAAGAGAGCTACTATATGACTCTACAATCCTACTCGTGGGCATTATCTGGAGAAAAATATGATCTGAAGAGATATATGCATCCCAATGTTCACTGCAGCACTGTTTACAATATCCAAGACATGGAAGCCATCTAAATGTCTACCAACAGAGGGATGGATAAAGAAGATACTGTATATATATGGAGAAGGAAATGGCAACCCACTCTAGTATTCTTGCCTGGGAAATTACACAGAGGAGCCTGGCAAGCTACAGTCCATGGAGTCACAAAGGGTCAGACACAGCTGAGTGACCAAACAACAGCACATTCAGGAAATGCACCAATCACAAGTTCAGCTGCATAAATGGTCAAGTGGTGAACGTGCCCAGGTCAGCAGGAGAAGGAACAGAACATGAGAGCCACCTCTTCATGCCTCTGCCCTGTCACTACCCACCTCTCTTCCCCAGAGGTAACCATTAACCCAGGTGCTATCATATGACAGGTTGTTTTTAAGGTAAACTTTCGTTTCCTTCAACTCGACATAATTTATTGGGCAACCATAATACGCCTGGTGCTGAGGAGACAGGTAGTGAAAGAGGAATCCTGCTCGTGGAGCTCACACTCTGCTGAGAAAAACAGAGTAATTCAGTCAATCAGTAGTTACAAGCCATCACCGAGCCGAGTGTTACGGGAGCAGAGCAATGAGGCTACGGGAGCTGACATCAGGGCGCCCTGGAAAACAGTCACCGGGCTTCGGGACAAGTTATTTTCTTAAAGAGATACAGTGAGGGAAAAGGGCAAAAATTACAAACGTCATATGGGTCAATAAATGGTTATGTTGTCAGAATGCCAATTAGGGCTTTGTTTTCAGCTGTATAAACATTAGGGCCACTTCATACTTCCCGAAGTTAAGAAGTATATGGGATGTGTGATGCAGAGGGGAATATACTGTCATTGGAGCTGACTCCAAGTTACCAAACTGTGTATGAGGCTCCAGCTGAGAGGAAAGACATGCGAAGTGAGTATACTGAAAACATTGCAAAATAAAATTTCTCTCTACAAGAGAGAAAAAAAAAGATATAGTACATATAAACAATGAAGTTACTCAGCCATTAAAAAGAATGAAATAATGCCATTTGCAGCAACATGTATGGACCCAGAGAATGTCATACTGAGTGAAGCAAGTCAGATAGAGAAGGAGAAATACCATACAACATCCCTTATATGTGGACTCTAGAAAGAAATGATACAGATGAACTTACAAAACAGAAAAAGACTCACAGACTTAGAAAATGAACAGGGTTGCCAGGGGAAGGGATAGTTAGGGACTTTGGGAAGAAGGTCATGTACACATTGCTATATTTAAAACAGATAACCAACAAAGACCTATTGTACAGCACATGGAACGCTGCTCATTTTTATGTGCTAGCCTGGATGGAAGGGGGTTTGGGGGAGAATGGAAACACGTGTGTGTGGCTGAGAGTCCCTCTACTCTTCACCTGAAAATACCGCAACACTGTAAATCAGCTGTGTCTCAGTATGAAATGTTTTTGGTGTTAAAAAATTAAAATTAAAAAAAGAAATCAATCATTCCTTCAAAGTGAAGATACTGTGACTCTCAGAAAAGAGACTCAATAATTCTTTCAAAGTGAAGATACTGTGACTCAGAAAAGAGAGTTTTCAACCCTCAGGGCTGCCTCACAATCCTATCACAGTGCCTTGGTTCTCTCCAGCCTTTTCTCAAGTCCTTGCTTTCCTCAAATGTCTAGCTTGGCCCCCATTACTTAAGTAGCTCATCCCCTGCCAAAGACTAAAATGATTTACATTCTGTTGACTTACATATCTATATCTTTAACCTAGATTTAATTCTTAAACTCTAGACCCACATAATGAAGGGCTCATCAAATATTATTTTGGGGGTATTCGTCAATCACTCCACACAAAACACCTGTAACACAGAAATAATTTTCATTCCATCTCATCTTCCAAATGTGTTCTTCGTTCTGAGTCTTTAACTCAAAGAATGGTATTGCCACCTGACATTCAGTGGCCCCAACCAGCAAATTAAGAATCATTCACAAATCATCCTTCTCTCCTATCTCTATACATCATTAAGCCTCCTAAATTTCTCTCAAATTTTACCTCCTAACTCTCTCTCAAATCTAACTCCTCAGCAGTTCTACAGATCAAGCAATTGTCATCTTGTGCCTGAGTTACCACCATAATCTTCTGACTGGTCTCCTAATACTGTCATTCTTCCAATCTGATCTACATAATCTTATAAACAAGTATGATCACTGCTCCCCCCTTAAAACCCTTCAAAAATCCCCAATGTCCTCAAGACAGTCTAATTCCTTCACATGGCTTACTAGGCTCTGGACCTAGTAAGGATGACCTTTATAATATCATCCTATTCTACCTCAAACTCAAAACACAGCCACACTGAAATTTCTTTCACCTCCACAAACACACAACATTCCTTCATGACCCTGGGTTTGACACACTCTTGCCCTCTGCCTCTTTGCTACCCTGCACGGTTGAATTCTACTGATCCCTCAGGGCACAGCTCACCTTCTCTGCAAATCTGTCCAGGGTGGCCCTGCCCTGTTCTCACACAGTCCTCTATGTTTCTCTGGAGTGCTTATCATACTTTATTGCAATTGCTTGTTTAAATATTTACTTTCCCAGCTAAATGATTAGTTTTACTAAAATCTCAGAAAGAAATGGACAGGGTGTCTTATTCACCGCTCTATCATCAGAGCCTATCAAAGTGGCAGGAACACAGTAGATGATCCCTAAGTATTGAGTGAATGAATGAGCTTCAAAAATACTCTACAGCAGCCCCAGCGAACAGGCACATTGCCCAGACATGCATTAACACAAGGAGTGAGGCAACACATATTCCTTTATTCCTGTAGCTCATCAACTGAAAGAGTGGCATCTTTATATTAATAAACAATGCAACCATATTAGCCTGAATTGAAACAGACTTATATCCAACACACACAACAACTCAGAAGTTCCTTTTCTTTTTCTTTGTTAAGTTGGAATGACTCATTCTTTTCTACCCTTTCATAAAGATAACTCACAAGAAACTCAACATGGGAGAGTGCACAAGTCTTCTGGCAAGAGAGTTAGAATGAGAGGAAAAGTCTTGGCTCTTTAGATAACTCTAGGACATGCTCCCTGTAGATATTATGGACACACACACTCACAGTGCCTCAGAAAATACAGAGCGCAACTAAACAATCAAAAAACAGAAAAGGAGCTCCGAAGGGTAGAGCTTCAAACTGAGCATGGTGTCTGGCCCACAGAAGAGGTAACACCAAACGGGAGGGGACACCAGAGGACAGCCACAGCCAGTGCCAGCTGCAAACACCGAAGGCTGACATCAGCGGAAAGAGAAAATCTATGGAAGTAATTAATACCACTTACTATACACTATCCCAAGCCACACTGAAGTTACCTCATCTCTACTGTCCCAGCATACATGCATGGAAATGGCATTTGAAGGGCAATACGTAGTCTGAAGCTAATAAATATCAAGCAATCCTTAGTCCTGGCAGGACCTACTCATTTCTTTAGACTAAAGTCAAATTGTGTCCTTCAATATCCTCTACCTGAGGTTACCATATGGCTTATTTAAAGATTTAGAGGCAAAACAAATGGTTATATCTTCAGAGGAAAACACTTTTATTGCATTTTTTATTCATTTAGTTTTAATTGAAGGATAATTGCTTTACAATATTGGTTCAATCTCTGCCATACATCAGTATGAATTAGCCATAGGTGCATTTTGCTTTAAATACCAGTCGCAGGTATATTTAGAGCAGGGGAGGATTGGTCCTTCTCAAGAGGTAATTCGACAGCATTACTTTAAAGTGCAAGGGCTGTTTTTCCCCACTGTCTTCTCTAGACAGCTCCATTCCCAATCTCCAACTCAATTTTCCAATGTTTAAAGTAACATGAAGACGCAGTTTTATGCATAATGACTTAGAAGTTTTATCCCTAAGCAAAACTGAAACATGTTGTTTTGGAGGAAGGATCCTGAAGTTCACCTATCATTTTGCCAGTTAGCATCAGAAAGGTTTGCTTTGCAACCGAAGATGGAGAAGCTCTATACAGTCAGCAAAAACAAACCCGGGAGTTGACTGTGGCTCAGATCATGAACTCCTTATTGCAAAATTAAAACTTAAATTGAAGAAAAGTAGGGGAAACCAATAGGCCATTAAGATATGACCTAAGTCAAGTCTCTTATGACTATACAGTGGAAGTGAGAAATAGATTTAAGGGACTAGATCCGATAGACAGAGTGCCTGAAGAACTCTGGACGGAGGTTTGTGACATTGTACTGGAGGAAGTGATAAAAAACTATCCCCCAAAAAAAGAAATGAAAAAAGGCAAAATGGTTGTCTGTGTAAGCATTAAAAATAACTGAGAAAAGAAGAGAAGCTTTTCTTTCTTGATTCCAAGTAAAAAAGGAAAGATATACCCATTTGAATGCAGAGTTCCAAAGAAAAGCAAGGAGAGATAAGAAAGCCTTCCTCAGTGATCAGTGCAAAGAAACAGGGGAAAACAACAGAATGGGAAAGACTAGAGATCTCTTCAAGAAAATCAGAGCTACCAAGGGAACATTTTATGCAAAGATGGGTACAATAAAGGATAGATATGGTAAGGACCTACAAGAGCAGAAGATATTAAAAAGAGGTGGCAAGAATACAAAGAAGAACTAAACAAAACAGATATTAATGACCCAGATAACCATAATGGTGATCACGTCATAATGATCACTCACCATGACCCAGACATCCTGGAGTGCAAAATCAAATGGGCCTTAGGAAGCATCACTACAAACAAAGTTAGTGGAGATGATGGAATTCCAATGGAGCTATTTCAAATCCTAAAAGATGATGCTGTGAAAGTGCTGCGCTCAATATGCCAGCAAATTTGGAAAACTCAACAGTGGCCAAAAGACTGGAAAAGGTCAGTTTTCATTTCAATTGCAAAGAAAAGCAATGCCAAAGAATGTTCAAATTACCACACAATTGCACTCATCTCACATGCTAGCAAAGTAATGCTCAAAATTTTCCAAGCGAGGCTTCAACCATAGGTGAACCATGAACTTCCAAATGTTCAAGGTGGGTTTAGAAAAGGCAGAGGAACCAGAGATCAAATTGCCAACATCCACTGGATCATCGAAAAAGTAAGAAATTTCAGAAAAAAATCTACTCTGCTTCATTGACTACACTAAAGCCTTTGACTGTGTGGATCACAACAAACTATGAAAAATTTTTAAAGAGATGCAATACCAGACCACCTTACCTGTCTCCTGAGAAACCTGTATGCAGGTCAAGAAGCAACACTTAGAACCAGATGTGAAATAACAGACTGGTTCCAAACTGGGAAAGGAGGAGGTCAAGGCTTTATACTGTCACTCTGCTGATTTAATTTATATGCAGAGTACATGATGTGAAATGCTGAACTGGATGAAGCACAAGCTGGAATCAAGAACCTGGGAGAAATATCAATAACCTCAGATATGCAGATGTCACCACCCTTATGGCAGAAAGTAAAGAGGAACTACACAGCCTCTTGATGAGGGTGAAAGAGGAGAGTGAAAAAGCTGGCTTAAAGTTCAACATTCAGAAAACTAAGATCGTGGCATCAGGTCCCATCACTTCATGGCAAATAGATTGGGAAATAATGAAAACAGTGACAGACTTTACTTTTTTGGGCTCCAAAATCACTGCAAATGCTGACTGCAGCCATGATATTAAAAGATGCTTGCTCCTTGGAAGAAAAGCTATGACAAATCTATACAGCATATTAAAAAGCAGAGATATTACTTCGCTGACAAAGGTCCATTGGTCAACACTGTGGTTTTCCAGTGGTCACGTATAGATGTGAGATTTGGATTATAAAGAAGGCTGAACACTGAAGAACTGATGCTTTTGAACTGTGGTGTTGGAGAAGACTCTTGAGCGTCCTTTGGATTGCAAGGAGATCAAATCCAGTCAATCCTAAAGGAAATCAGTTCTGAATATTCATTGGAAGGACTGATGCTGAAGCTAAAGTCTTTGGCCACCCGATGCAAAGATCTGACTCATTAGAAAAGACCCCGATGCTGAGAAATATTGAAAGCAGGAGGAGAAGGGGATGACAGAGGATAAGAGGGTTGGATGGCATCACTGACTCAATGGACATGAGTTTGAGCAAGCTCTGGGAGATGGTCAAGGACAGGGAATCCTGGCATGCTGCAGTCCATGGGGTTGCAAAGAGTCAGACACGACTGAGCAACTTAGAAGCTCAGAGAGGCTTGAGGATACAAGCACATTGTGAGAGGGGGCACTGATGAAACTACATTTGACGATCAGAACTTTAATCCCCTTCTGCCACTAGACTCTTTGAATGATTAACAACCAGTTTTATATTCCCCAGACACAAGACTGGAGAATGTCTTCACTGGCAAGGCTAAACACACACACACAGACACACACACACACACACATACACCGAAGATCTATAGCTATACACGTGGGCATCACACATGATAAAGCTGAATTTCCACCTGAATACTGAACCCTGAGGCTCACACAGGTCTCATCTGCATTTTTGTGATTTAATCTTCAGAATGAATCCACATCAAGAATAACTGACACCCCAGGAAAGTCTCTAATATAAAAGAGCCTAAAACAAGTAAAAGAAATAAAAGGAATGTAGAAAACAAAAATGCAGAGAACTTCAAAACTAAGAATTAAAATTCTCAGAGTAATAAGAAGATACTATAAATCATGAAATATAAATTTGATGCATTTTTTAAATGTCAAAACTTTTTAGAAATTTTTTAAGTGATAAAAAAATATGTAATTTAAAAACTTAAGATAACCCTACTGTATAGCACAGGGAACTGTGCTCAATGTTATGTGGCAGCGTGGATGAAAGGGGAGCTGGGGGGAGAGTGGACACATGTCTATGTATGGTTGAGTCCCTCTGCTGTCTACCTGAAATTATCACAACATTGTTAATCGGCTATACTCCAACATAAAATGAGAAGTTTTAAAAAATTAAGATAAAATCAGGTAAATTTTCCAGAACACAGAATAAGACAAGATGGGATAAAAAAGGGGATATCTAAGAATATTTCTCATTCCAGGAGGTCCATTCTGATTAATAGCTGTACCAGAAAAATTAAACAAAACCAGATTGACTTTCAGGATCAGAAGAGCCCACAAGACAACCAGCACAACAAAAAACAAAAATCCACTCATTTTCGAATTTTCAAACATTAGATGATCAAAGATAACAAAATCCTAAAAGCTTCCAGGAGTAAATACAAACAGATCTATATAAGAAAACAGAAATTAGAATGTAATTATACTTTATCTACAACACATTCTCAGGAATCTATTGAAGAAAGTGTTTTAACAAAAGTGGAGAGTCAAAAAAAAAAAAAAAGAGAGAGCGAAACATGGGTCCAAAGAATCAGGATTCTATATTTAATCCAAGAGAAAGATGAAGGAAATACCTAGAACTCCTAGAAGACAGATGAAGGGAATTTCTAGAATAATAATAAAAGGAAGTTGCAGTTAAATAGAAGGTCTAGACAGTAATAAAGCAAGATCAGGGAGATAAGAAAATGGCTTTAGGAGAGAGAGTTTCAAAGTATAATAAAATTTAAAAAATAATAAGAGTAATAATAAACAACAAATAGATTACCAGTTGAGTGTGACTAAATTTAAAAGGTATATTTGAGAGTTTGTATATGATTTAAAAGAAGTAAAAAAAAAAAAAAAAAAAAAAAAAAAACTGGAAACATGAGGCAATTATTAACCGTAAGGAAAACAGAAAATTGCACAAGAAAGAAAATATAATTTTAGGACACCATGTGGTTCAAGTTTGAAGAGCATGTTCATAACATAATAGTATAAACACTGAAAACTGAGTTAACAAAAAATGGCCATATGACTACATTGGGAGGGAGAGAGAGACAAGATGGATATACTGATGGCCAAGTGGGGGTCATCAGAGAACCATGTAGGTTCCTCATCCTATAGGTCTGAAGTCAATAGGTAACATACAAAACTGAAAAATTGGGAAATACTAGTAGAAGCAGGTTATTTAAGAAAATGAAAGTAATCAGCAGAATATACAAGTAAAAGTTAAAAATTATCGATTCTGAGGAGTAGAAAACAGGAATAGAAAGGGTGGGGTGGACAAGGGATTCTATTTTTCATATGAAACTTATAGTATAATATTTGAGCTGTAAAATTATATACGGCTTCCCTGTGACTCAGCAATAAAGAACCCATCTGCCAATACAGGAGACATGGGTTCGATTCCTGGGTCGGGAAGATCCCCTGGAAAAAGAAATGGCAACCCACTCCAGTATTCTTGCCTAGAGAATATCATGGACGGAGGAGCCTGGCAGGCTACAGTCCATGGGGTTGCAGGGTCGGACACATCTTACTGACTAAACAACAACAACAAAATTACATATGTTGGCATAAAGCACAATTTAAAGCATAGTAGAATATAAGTAAAATAATGTGCAATGTCTGGCCCATTAAAAAAATAAATACACACATACTAGAAGCTTTTAAATGCATATAACTATTATTAGTAACTATCTCCAAGTGGTGAGGTTACAGAAGTTTTGTCATTTTCTTCTATTTCTATAAAGATCTGTATTGCTATTTTAACAAAAAGTAAACTTTTGCAAAATATCTTAAAATATTTGCTTACCTTAGCTGATTTTTCAAAACGTAAGCCTCCATCCAGCTCAAAAAGAACTGTCATGTTGTAGCCAGTCTGGTTTCCATGTCCATGAGGCCACCAAGTTTCTACAATAACAGCCTTTAAAAAAATAATATTAAGTTCGTCTAAGTAATCTGTGGCATATTTTCAGCAAAATAATACAGTAATTCAGAGCATCACAGCAACTTCTCATAGTCAAGCACAGAGCTATTATCACTCTCCCTTCCTGTTTCACGTCAAATTATACCAGTCCATAGATAACATTTAAAAAACTTGACATGCTAGGAGTTTAGCATGGATTAATATAGATCAAAAGGGAAAAAGAACAAAATAACATGGGCATTCAGAAAAACAATTCTTCCCATTCCAACACTCAGTTCAGTCGCTCAGTTGTATCCAACTCTTTGTGACCCCATGAACCACAGCACGCCAGGCCTCCCTGTCCATCGCCAACTCCCGGAGTCCACCCAAACCCATGTCCATTGAGTTGGTGATGCCATCCAACCATCTCATCCTCATTCCAACACTCGGTTGACATTTATTCTATATTCTTAACATTTAGAATTGGACTTTGAGGTGAACTCTTCTTTCAAGCCCAGAACTAGAAAAGTGTTTTGAGTTCTTACTTTATCTGAACAGTTACTGAATGCTGATTTGCTCCATCCTTTTCAGCTCACAATTGTCAATTGGAAGAAAAAGGAAAGGAAAAAGAGAAAGTAAAATCCAGTCCACTTCTACTCATGAAAGATTATACGTTGAGATTTAGAATTCTGTATTCAGAATAAGCACCAATATTCAAAATAGTTTACCAGTATCAAAAACAATCACAGCATTCAAATATGATGCTTAGGATGCATTTTGGGTTTAAGATACTGCAAATACTGCAGAAAAACTAAACTATAACACACCTGACTTCTTGAGAGGAGAGGATTCCAAATTAATCACATAACCTCCATTTTCTTAATCTTAAAATTGGAAGAAATCATTCCTTAGCTAGCACACACAAAAAATATATAACGGGTTAAAAGTAAAGGAGAAAATGGAAAAGGTACATTTTTCCCTAATATTCAGTTCCTTTTTTCTAAGCATTTCTTTTGAACAATACTGCTTTCTATCTCGTAGCCTCTCAGAAAGTGCCGACACTCACCTTGTCGATTTTCACAAAGAGCGTAACAGTCCTTTCCCCATGTTGAAGTCCAATGCTGTTTGTCTGCTGTATGTTTAATTCAGGGATGGCTACAATCACTTCACCAGAAACCAGCTTTGAACTGACAACATCAAAAGAAGACTTTATTTTAAGATTCCACGTCTTCATATAGCTATCTAAGGTGTAAAGAGAAAAAGAAAAAATATATATATTATGCAGAATTCATTGAAAAAAGACCAAAGCAGCTTCTAAACTCTAAGTGCTCCACAAATGCAATCATGATCAAGAGTTCAGTGAAAACTGTTTTAATGTTTAATCCTTCATTCTAAAGAAGAATAACCAAAGTTATATTTTGGTATATACTTCTACTCAAAACTGTTATAATCGTAAGTCACAAAAACTTTATAAACGGGGCATAAATAGAAAATTACAAGTGAAAAGATAGTATAAATCTTTCAAGATTGATAAACTCTTGCTTGTTCCTTTTTATAAAGTAAAAAATACTAAGGGTTTTTAAGCCATATAATAAGTTATAAACTTAGTTGCATTAGAATTAATCAGATGTGCAAAAAATAAAGATGTATTCTAATTGTAGATTATTAATCCAAGAAATAGAACCATGTATTTTGCTATGTGATAGGACTTAAATAGTGACCAGTAAACAAACATGGCCCTGCACCTATGAGCTAAGAGAATAATGGGATATGGATAAGTACGAAAGTGTAATACAAGAACAGGAGAACTAAAAGGTTATTCAGAAAAGTATTCATATTCCCTTTACCACATTTTAATCATTTTTAAATGGAAGCACATACTCCAATCTGATCCAAAGCTATTTATTTTCTAAGATATCCCTAAATCTCTGACACCTGCCTCACCCTTAGCTCCTAATCATATTGCCTCTGACTTCCCTGTGTGTGTACTAAGTTACATCAGTCATGTCTGACTCTGTGCAACCCTATGGACTGTAGCCCACCAGGCTCCTCTGTCCATGGGATTCTCCAGACAAGAATACTGGAGTGGGTTGTCATGCCCTTCTCCAGGGGATCTTCCCAACCCAGGGATTGAATCCACCTCTCTTACACCTCCTGCACTGGCAGGCAGGTTCTCTACCACTAGTGCCCCCTGGGAAGCCCTTACTATCTCTAATTTCAAGAAATAACAATATTTACCAAGAACACACTATGACCTAGGCATTGCATTATGCCCCCAACATGTATTAACTTATTTAAGCATCACACCATTGCTATAAGGTAAATTCCACTATTATCATGTTATAAATGAGAAACCTAATTCAGAGAAGTTAAGTAACTTGCCCAAGGTCACACAGCTAGTAAGTAGCATAACTTGGATGTGAACCAAGACAGTCTAAAACTAGAGACTGTACACTTAACCTTTAAATGCGGCCACTCTCAGCCAAATAATTTCACCCAAACCGTATCTTAGTGGTGTTCAGGATTTTTATAGTGGGGAGAGGGTTTTATTATATAGGAGAACATGATGGCAAGCTATGCCAGACATCAAATATGTCCTCTGGCTGAGTCTTTGACCAAAACAGCACAGATTTGCAAAACTGTTGAAGTATGTTCACAGATCACCTAGCCTACTTTCTGATGTGTTTGATTTCTCTAGACCACAGGCTGCCAAACTACGGCCTATGGGCCAAACCTGGACTACCTCCTGTTTCTACAGATAAAATTCCATTGGAACGCAGCTGCTATGGGTTGAATCGTATCACTTCTCCCACCCAAACTCTATGTGTTGAAGCTCTAACCCCTAATGTGATTCTCTCCAGAGACAGGGTATTTCAGGAGGTAATTACGTTAAATGAGTTCATGAGGGTAGGGCGTCCTATTCTGATAGGAAGGTAGCCTTACAAGAGGAGAAAGAGTAATTTCTCTCTCTCCCTCTCTCCTTCTCCTTCCCCGCCTCCCCCGTTTCGTGTCTCCCACCCGCTTCCCTTTTTGTGTCTCTCTCCCACCACCTCTCTCTCCGCCCCCCACGCCTTTCTCTCTCCATGCCTCCCTCTCCCCCATGTCCTTCCCTCCCTGAGGCTCTCCCTCCATGCCTGTCTCCCACTCTCTCCATCTCCCTCTCCGCCCCTGTCTCTCCCTCCATCTCCCCCCTTCTCTCTCCACCCCCCACCACCACATGAGGACATAACTAGGAGGTGTACCATCTACAAGCCAGGGAGCAGTCTCTCACCACAAACCAAACTGGCCAGGACCTTCATCTTCGACTTTCCAGCTTCCAGAACCGTGAGAAATCAATTCCTGAGGCTGAAGCTGCCCAGTCTTCAGTACCTCGTTCCAGCAGCCCACACAGCACCCATGCTGACTGCTCACACACTGCTCTCAGGTGCCTTCAGGCCACAAAGGCAGGGTTGAATAACTGCAACAAAGCCCATACGAACCTAAACGCTAAAATATTCACTGCCTGACCCTTTACAGAAAACCATGCTCCTCTCTATCCTAAAATATATCCCCCCAAAATGCCATTCTAATCTTTCTTTAACATGTGTAATGACAAAAACCCCCACCTCCCTTTTTTCAGGCCTTGGCTAGTAGTGAGGCACAAGCTGGAATCAAGATTGCTGGGAGAAATACCAATAATCTCAGATACGCAGATGACACCACCCTTATGGCAGAAAGTAAAAAAGAACTAAAGGGTCTCTTGATGAAAGTGAAAGAGGAAAGTGAAAAAGCTGGCTTAAAACTCAGCATTCAAAAAACTAAGATCATGGCATCCAGTCCCATCACTTCATGGCAGATAGATGGGGAAACAATGGAAACAGTGAGAGACTTTACTTTTTTGGGCTCCAAAATCACTGCAGATGGTGACTGCAGCCATGAAATTACCACCTACAGGTTTCAGTTCTGCCCTCTAGGCCCCTCCTACCAACCAATAACCACTAAGATCAAGCAGGCTCTTCAGCTGTTTCCTATCACTTCTTCAACAGAGAATCTGCTGCTTGTAACTGCCTCCAGCTGTAACAGTAACTCGCAAAGGTTACTGGCAAAACTGCCCAATGTCTACTGCTTCTAACACAGAAAGTTCTAAAATAAACCGTCACACGTCTGGAGCTCATCCCATTATTCTCCTTGAGTGCCACGGAATTAAAAAACTAAGGCTGAGAAACGAAAAAGCCAACATGAAGAGTTACAAGACTATCGTCATTACCAAGCCCTACACCAACGCATTTTACTCTCTCATCTTCCAAATGGAGTACAACCCTTCCCTCCAGAAGTCATGGAAACTTTCAGTAATTTAGGTTCACAAAGCACATTTAAACAATAATTTTCTGTCATTATCCGGTCTCTTCTTTTCACTGGCTGATTTTATAATATATAATCTTACATCTAGTTAGGGAATGCTCCCTCTTATAAATCAAGACCCATTTCTAGAACACAGCTTCCTAGCATCTCTCTTGTAACTAACAAATTATCTTTCCCTAAAGAATACCTATCACCCCCAGCTTTCCTGAAGCAGAATGCAAGATCATTTCAAAACTGGACAAAGTACTAGATGGCATAAAGAAGAAAGGTTAGTAAATAATTCAAAATCCCCTCCCAGGTCTCCTTCTCAGTTACATCAAGTTTTGCATCCTTCCTCACCTTGGCTGATCAAGCCCAGGCCCAAACAGGACAGGAACGCATCATCAGAGCAGGGTGGAGAAGAAGCCAATGTGCTCTCTCTCTACAACCGAAGTGTTCCCTGGCCTTCAGCCTCAGCAGTGTCCTAGCTGATCTTCTGTTCCCCGCAGAAGACACGCAGTTTACAGTTTGCTCCATACAAACTCAACCAGGCAGGCGACCCGGGACACGGCAGAGAACTCGGTTCTGGCCATTGAATCATTCTCAAATTCTTCGAAGGCTGATTCAGTGTGAGGTTTCTAAAGACAACGAACCAACCAAATCAGTATGAGTCTGACTTGAACTGGAATTTGCAGAAAGGGAGACCAGCCACAGAGCCAGATTAATGTGTGCTGCTGCTTCATGCACGCAATCTTCAGGACAACTCCAACGTGTGCAGTTGTGGCCAATACACTAGCCTTTGAAACTGTTTATGGGACCTCCCTGATGGTCCAGTGGTTAAGAACCCGACTTGCAATGCAGAGAATGTGGGTTCAATCCCTGGTTGGGGAAATAAAATCTCACATGCCACGGGGCAACTAAGCCTGTGAGCTGCAACTACTGAACCTCTGTGCTCCGGAGCCCAAGTACCACAACTCGAGAGGCCACAACAAAGATCCCCCATGCCGCAACTAAGACCAATGCAGCCAAATAAATGTAACTCTCTCTATATATATTTCAAAGTCTAAGATGTGCCAGCTCCTTTTACACTCCCATGTAGTACACTTTTTTGTCAAGATGTGGTCAGGAAAAAAAAAGCTTTACTGGGTTGTCTAAGAGAAGAAAAAAGAAAAGAAGTCATGGAAGGATAAAAATAGGAAGATGGCTGAATTACCTTAATTCAAACATACAGAAGAGCCTAGTGAGGGACAGTCCGTGCGTCGCAAAGAACCGGACGTGACTGAGCATCTGAGCCCACACAGAAACGCGTCTGAAACCACCAGAAAGACGCTCTCAGAACTACACCGTAAGCCTTGCTTTAACTGACTGTAATTAAGCCTCAAGTATCAATACCTTCATTTAATCATGTATCTAGCTTCAGAAAACCTGAGTTCTTCCACACATATGCCCCCACTAGGTTATAATGAGTGCTGTAATTTACATGGGGAGAGAACCTGTGAAATGTTAGAGGCAGAGGGAACAGGGTGATCTCCGAGTCACTGTGCAGACGGGGTACTCGAGGCCTTGACTGCAGACTTAGCCCAAAGCTCCTGAGCCAGCGGACAGGACAAGGGCCCAGGCTTCCTGACCCCAGTGCTCTACATCTTGCATGCCTCTCCCACAGAGGTGCCTATCAAAGAGAAGCACCCTAGCATGCAAACACGGAATGAAGCTGAACAGTGAGGAAGAACAAAAGCAAATGTGCTTTTTGCCCTTCAGAGTCCTAAGTTCTAATAGTAAATATGTGACATGTGAAAAAAAAGCACTTCAAGGGTGTACAATAGAATGTTAGCCTCTTAATATGAGAGTCTTTGTAAAAAAAAAGAAAGAAAGAAAGAAAGAAAAAAACACTGAAATCTACAAACATAAACAATGTGTCTGATCCTCCACCAAGTGCATAATTATGTGATGCCCAGATCCTCTATTTATCAGAATACCATCTTTGTAATCTAAACTACATGACAAAGGCATGACACCAGTTATGTGGGCATTTCTGCCGAACAGTGGAAATATACTTCTTGAATAATTACTGTCTGTGAATCTTGACAGGCACTATAAATTATACTCCAAACACAAAGAGCAAAAATGTTGGATCTACTCAAAGAAACAAAATATACCCCAAAGGTCAGGGTTAAGAATATAGGACGGCATCTGGGAGGGTTAAGAACCAGTAGGGACATGGAAGCACACTCAGGTTAGCATGGGATGGATCTGCAAATGTTGGTAGATTGCTGATGTAAAATGAAAAAGATGCTTAATCTCACTGAGGGGGAAGCTCTTCAAAGACGGCTGCATTCATTAGCCCGGTTGAGCTCCTCCCAGCTCCTCTTTCTACCTGTGAGCTGCATCTTGCATCTTTCATAGGTGATGCAGAGCTGCAGTGAACAGGTAGTCTTGTGCATCTGAAGGAACAGCAGTGACAACAAGCCTCAGAATGTTTAAATTCAGACATAGGATATTTCCCCATCCTTCTGACGGAATTACAGGACAGACTCCAGTAGCTGCTTTTCAAAGAGCTAACAGCTTGTATTACCCAAAAAGCAGGCTTACATAGTTACAATAGTTGTTTTCCCCTTCTTTTCCAAGCAGCAAGATCTCCTTGCCTACTCAGCAGGACAAAATCCTCCAAGATGAAATCAAGACAAAACACGCACAAAGCAAAATCTTCCCCCACCCCGACACCAAACAAGGATAAACTGGTAAGTTCTAGAGAAGAAAAAAAATTGACTTACACAACAATAATCAGAGGAGGTTATTTAAACAACTTACCTACCCATGAATATATTTTCAAGGCTGAATACTGTCATTTTATGGGTAATGAAAAGTGATTCAAAATGAATGCAAGAAAATGCATGCTTGCATTAAAAAATGTATGCGTTAAACAAGGCACTAAGCAAGACTGACGGGTTTCTCAGGTTGCTCAGTGGTAAAGAATTCACCTGCCAATGCAGGAGATGTGGGTTTGATCCCTGGGTCAGGAAGATCCACTGGAAAAGGAAATGGCAACCCACGCCAGTATTATTGCCTGAGAAGTCCCATGGACAGGGGAGCTCGGCAGGATATAGCCCATGGGGTGGCAAAGAGTGGGACACAACTTATCCACTAACAACAGAGCAAGATGGGCAAATCTGTGCTGCATTGTAGTATTATATGCTCTGTAGCAAGCTGTAAGCAAAGGGCGGCAGTGACCTTCAATACAGGCCTCTGTCAGGCAGGCTAGAGTCTACTAGGAGCTGGGCCCACTCCTCCAATGCAAAGGCTAGGTCTTCAAGAATGAAGAGATGCGGTGCGTTGGGCTGAGGCAACAGGTAAATGTGCATAGGGTCGGGGAGACGGTGTCTCTGAGGAACGGAAGTGCGTGCCCAAGCACAGGTCAAAGACCCACAGCTCACCTCAGCTCCAGAGGAAGATTTACATGTGGGAAAAAACATCTCTGTACTATTTTTTCTAACTGTGGTAACAAAAGATTAAACAATGAAGTGTTTCATGAGAACATTATATATTTGGACTTAAAATGTCTACGTAACCTTACGGAAAGTTCATAAAAGTAAACAAACCAAACAAACCATCCCTCCCTAAAAAATTTTTAGGACCTAATATGAACAATTTACATCAGGTTACAAATATGAGATGATCAATATATGAATATATGTCTCTGTCTCTCTTACACACACATATATGCATTCAAATAAATATTTTCTAATAAAGTTTTAAAGAAAATCATATCAATACATCAGTATCTCTTAAAACCAAGATAAATGAGAGCCTAAGAGACAATGAGAGCAACTCTTGCTTCCCTTTGACCTCAGTGTTTTTTCCAAATACAAACTTGTTTTTATTACCTTAAACATTAAGAATACTTGAAAATCATTTAGGAAGCCAAGGGAAATCAAACAAATGACCAAAGGATATTGAAAAGTGCACTATGATAAAAAATTAAGAATGTAGAAAGAGACAAATATATATATGTATGTGTGTGTGTATATATATATACATAAAGAAAATTAATTAAAAATTTCAAGTTAATTTTTAAAAGTCTAATAGCTTTTTTCTGTGTACTTTGTACAATTAAATTGGAGAACTATGGTTGGTCATTTGACCTTTAGGGGTAAGCACACTAATTTTAAATAATGAAATAAATTGAATATTTGGAAAAGCAAAAAGTTATTTTCATCTAACCACAACAGGCAGAAAGCAGAAAGTGCCACAAAGTCAAAGTAGTTTAGCCTTTCATAATAAATTGACTGAAATTACTAGATATTAGATTAGTTTATTTGCTTTCTTCCCTTATTATAGAGACAATATAAGCTCAATATATAAATTTATAAGAATTAAAAACAAACTATCTGTAATATTAGTATACAGAGATTGGCCACTGCTTGCATTAGTTTTGATTAGCCTCATTTCACACTTCAATTTTAAAAATGAATACAGTATTTGCTTTTAAATAAAAATGATGTGTATCTACTTTAGATTCTGAATTACTCCTGTTTAAAAATGTTTGGTAACTCACAACCCTGCTCCAAAGTGTATACAAAATAAATGCAAAAAGTATCCAAAATATATTAGTTTATTCTCTATTATTTTTCAACTTTTAAATTTCTATTGATTTCAGTGATGATTGCTATTTTCCAAATACAAACTGAAAAAAAAATTCTGAAAAACTCCTAAAGGAAGTTTCTCTCCTAATGCTTTGTAAGTTTATGCTTCAATTTTCTCTATTACATCAAGCAACCAAATTGAAATCTATTAAATTTATCAAAAATATAAGAATTACTGCTTAATATGCATAGGACACATCTTCTGAACAGGAAACATATTTTTCTCTTTGTTAAGTCGAAAATATATTGTAGTCATAAGACATCAAAAATGTACTTGATGTGGATAATTAAGAACAGTGAGTCTAAATAAAATTTTAAGCACCACTTAAATTGATTTAATTCAAATAAAATTCACCCTAGTCACTAATGGCTAATAAACTGAACCTTAATGACTCACAATCAGAAAGAAATATTTAGGTTCATATTCAAGTTTTTAAATTAAACTAGAGCAGTGCTATTCAAATTTTTTCAGATATCAGAATACTGGAACTCAGAGCACTTTTTCTAACCACCCACATGCTGATTAAACTTTAAAACTATTGAATAAATAACTTTTGGGAAAATCAGGCCCCCTCTTACAGAAGGTTTTATTATATATACCTGAGAAAAATTATGGATGGAGGTCAGAGAGAGTGAACCATTATGTATTTGATTTTACAGCAAGGCTCAGTTTGGGTTGCTGAAGTCTCTGAAGAACAGTTTGAGAAACACTAAACTAGAAAGCTCTAAATAGCCACATTCATATGTGAAATTTACATCAGGGCCTCTAATATTTTTTTAACATTTAAAAATGACAGCAGCACCTAATAGCCTCCTCAATTATCAACCATCTCTGATGTGCTTTCATCTTCCGCCTTCAGAAAACACAGATTTGGCTCCACGTAGAGCAATCTACAGAGAAGGCAACGGCACCCCACTCCAGTACTATTGCCTGGAAAATCCCATGGACAGAGGAGCCTGGTAGGCTGCAGTCCATGGGGTCGCGAAGAGCCGGACATGGCTGAGCGACTTCACTTTCACTTTTCACTTTTATCCATTGGAGAAGGAAGTGGCAACCCACTCCAGTGTTCTTGCCTGGAGAATCCCAGGGATGGGGTCGCACAGAGTTGGACACGACTGAAGTGACTTAGCAGCAGTAGCAGCAGAGCAATCTAGGGTCAACAGGCCCTAAAGACACCAGAAATCTCGTACAGATGCATCACAGCCTTGCATATAAACAACGTCTAGCTAGGCCTGCAGTGAACTGGACTGGGCATCGTGAGCTATCGTTTAAAATCCCATTTGCCTCCACCTTCACCCTGACTTCTCTAACTTCTCAAAATCTTCTGATCTCTGATTTTCCAAACTACCGGGGTTGCCATCCTGAAGACTGCAACACAATCTAATTTGGTTTATCTCTCCCCCCCACACCACAACCAACTTGCAGTGTCAGTAAACACATTATATTTCTTTTCTAAACCAAACATACACAGCACTGAGCAAAGAGCTCAACAAATATTTGACCAGCACTCAACCAATTTGTTGACATCTGTGAGATTTCTGAGGTTTTTTTCAATGCTCCTTTCAAAAGAAAAGGCAGTATTCTTTACCTTACCAGAGTTTCTTTAATGCCTTGTTTGCCTTCCAGTTTACTTTCAACTCTTAACAAGGCTGGTATGTCATGGCCTTCAGAAGAGAAAATGTGCAGTGACAGAAAGTCAGCCCAGTGATTTAAGCAAACCAAGAACTCAGCATCATAGAGTTCTGAAAGTGACTACAGGAGCCGCAAAAAGGAGTGCAAGCCAGCAGACCCACTCTTTTAAGAGAGAATACATAGCTAGGGAAAACAGAGTTCCTTCCTTCCTTCTTCCCTTCCCTCCTCACCTCCCTCTCTCCTCCTTTCTTTCTTTCTTTCTTCCTCTAATTTCTTTTTATTTTTCAGGACATATTAAAAGGTAGCTACCCACCTACTTACCTGCCTTATATATTGGGTTAGCCAAAAAGTTTGTTTTGGTTTTTCCATGGAAAATAAATTTTCATGACAGATCAGTTTGTACATATTTTTCACTTTTCTAAACTTAATGTGCCATAAAAATTTTAAAGTCAGTATCTGAAAAGTACACTCGTCCCTCATTAACCACAACAGACTGGTTCCAGGACCCGCTGGAGGTACCAAAATCCACTGATGCTCAAAGTCAGCCCTCCTGTATCTGCAGTTCTGAATCATGGATTCAACAGACCTTAGAACATGCAGGACTATAGTATTCATTAAAACAAATCCACATGAGTGGACCTGCACAGTTCAAACCCATATTGTTCAAAGGTCAACTGTATATTTGTATATTCAAATTATAAAGCCAATGTTTATAATACAGAGGAGGCTCAGAAAAGAAAAACAAAAAAAAATCACAGCTCTTAGCTTACCATAGATGGGAGTAAATGTGAAGTAGTTCAGATGACAAATATTATAGGCTTCAATTCTAACATCTTTCCAGATGCCCTGGGTAGGAAAAGAAGGTCCCCAGTCCCAACCAAAGGAACACTGCATCTGTAATTTCAAGGGGAAAAAAGAAGATAGACTCTAATTACCATGAGACTTAAACATTATGAAAAACCCTTTCTTTTAAAATAGTACGTATGTGTATATTGGTTTGCCAGGGCTGCCATAACAAAATACCACAAACTGGGTGACTTAAACAACAGAAATTAAGTTTTGCACAGTTCTAGAGGCTAGAGAAGTACAAGATCAAGGCGCTGGCAGATTTGGTTTCCTGGGCTGACAGATGGCCGCCTTCTCACAGTGCCCTCAACAGCCTCTTCTGTGCACACACACATATACCCTTGCTGTTGTCCAAATTTCCTCTTCCGACAAGGACATCAATGATACTGGCTTAGGACTAATCCTAATGGTCTCATTTAACTTAATCACCTCTTTAAAGTTCTCACCCCCAAACATGGAGACATTTTGATCTTATTGAGGGTCAGGACTTCAATATATAAATTTGGGGGGGGCGGTGTACACAGAATTCAGTTCATGATAGTGTGTGTGTGTTCCATTTACGGCATCTAAAATAACCCACAATGCACCACTTCTGGTATTCACACCCTAGTGTAACCCCCTTCCCTTGAGTATGACATGACCTAATGAATCACTTCTAACCAACAGAATACAGCAGCGATGAGAGCATGTCCAAAATTACAGAAGACTGTACCTTCTGTCTTAGGTGCTCACTCAGCTCTCTCTTGGCCAAGAGGGAAGTTGGCTGCCATGCTGCGAGGCAATTCTGGAAGAGGGCCGCATGAGTGAGCCTGGAGGCCCATCTCAGGCCACCAATACGCACATGGTGGAGCCTAGGCAGGCCTCACCCAGGCTTACAGTGACTGCAGCCCTGGTCCAGAGTTTCTCAGCAACCTCATGAGTGGCCTTGAGCCAGAAGGACCCAGCTAAGACACACCTGCATTCTTGGCTGACAGAAACTGTGATAACAAACGTTGTTTTAAGCTGGTAAGTTTTGGAATAATTGTTACACAGCAATAGATAACTTAATACAATAACTAATCTATCAACCTAGGCAACATAGTTAAATTTGGTAGAAAAGTTCCAAGACTATAAAATCTAGTTATGTACATTTATCCTTCAAAAGAGTATTACACTGAAGCAACATAATAGATAACTCTTTAAATTTCTTCAAAATATCTCTGAACCTACTACTATAGTTAAAGGTAATAACTATAAAAAATGAGGAAACATACTGAAAGATAAAAATACGTTTAAACAGGATTAAGAGACTGGCTAGACTTGCAAAGCCCTATTTCCTCCAGGATGAATTCAGAAGTCCTAGGTTCTGAACTTACATCCCAGAAATAATAAGTTCAGAATTTACACATCTATTGCAATTACCCTTCAATTAAAAATAAATAAATTTTTGAAAGTAGAAAAAAAAACAAAATAGCAAGAAAAGAAAAAAAAAAAAGCCCTCAACATTCAAAAACTAAAATCATGGCATCCAGTCTCATCACTTCATTAAAAAAAGAAAAAAAAAAGACTTTAGGCACTGACAGAGGTAACCAGAGCAGAATTTTTCTAACTTCCACTTCGTAAAAGAAAAAAAAAATTTCCAAAACACAGTCAATTAAAATGTGTGAGGCTGAGTTAAGCTTTTAAAAGAGAACAAGCACCAGAGGAAGTAATGAGATCTTCCTGAAGGGAGAACTTGCAGAACAGAGCCTAAGGATCTGGCCACACTGTTCTCATTTAAGCATTTGATATTATTTCCTAAGTTCTGTACTTATCTGTAACAGAGAGAATTCAGTTTCCATTACAGAGAAAAACAAACTACTGAAACCACTTCACAGCATCCGCATCCATATAAAATCAGGACTAAAGGAACTCATGTTCAGAATGAAGACCATCTTGGGGATAGTTATTGCAGGGTTTTTAAGTTCAGATATGTAATTATTTTATTAGGAATAGAGAGAAGGAGGAGGGCAAAAATATTCAACATCTTATAAGGCAGATTATTTTCCCCAGCAAGGGTTACAAATCACTCTAATTCATATAATCTCTCCAAATAAAAGTTTAAGTTTTCACTTACTCAAAAATATTTGTGCAGTGCTCTCTATGTTTCGGCCTGGGAGTATATTAACATACCAAACAGAAACAGTCCTTTAGCACTTACAGTATACAGCAAGAGATTCAGGCATTGAACAAATACTCACAAAGGAAAATACAGGAAACAAATTGAACAAGCAGTCATAAAGGAAACAGCCAGGGAACATATAATGGTGTCAAGACAAGTCCCCCTGAATAATAGTGACTTTTAAATGGAGACTTGAAACATGAGTACCACTTGTCCAGTGTGTTTAGGGGAGAGGGAGTGAAGGCATCCTTTCAGAAGGAACAGCATGTATGAAGTCCTCAAGATGCTAGAGAACATGGTGCATTTCAGGAAATGAAAACAGTGGAAAGAGATGAGCAGAAGACTAGAACGGTGGGCACATGGGCCAAACTTAGAGCTAAGAACTTTGGACTTTAGCCTAAAAGCAACGAGAAACTGTTGAAGAGTTTAAAGGGGGGTGGGGGGGGCGTGCTGTGATGATTTTTATCTGAAAGGAACACTCTGGTTCTTCCTTGGGCAAATGAATTGGAGTGAGGCAAACAAGGTCACTGGGTACCAGTTGTGCAACCAGAGCAAGACCTGATGCGAGAAATGGTAACAGATGGAACCCAAGTGTGAGAGTAGAAATGAAGCATCAGCAGATCCAGGAGCTACTAAAAAGGTAACATCCACATCATCAAAAGGACTTCTGGATCTCTTTTAAAAAAGAGACAGGGAGGGGGTACTCTTTTGCCCCCTTCTGATGCCTATGTCAGAAGCTTTCTCTATCTCCTTTATACTTTAATAAAACTTTATTACACAAAAGCTCTGAGCAATCCAGCCTCGTCTCTGGCCCCAGATTGAATTCATCTCCTCCGGAGGCCAAGAATCCCGCGTCTCATCGTTCAGTAACAACCTTTCGTCTTGGGGGCTGGTCCAGAATCCTTCAGGACAAGATGGGCCTGATAATCTATGTGAGCCTACTTCTGCTGACTCCAGAAATCCTCAGTCTGCCATTTGATCCTCAAGACAATGCCTTCCTGTCCTGGACTCACTCCTATGCTGCATTTCATAATCGGTCTAACTGCTGGATCTGCGGAGCACTCCCCTCTTCATCAGTGGAAGGCTTCCCGTGGTGGACATCTCCACTTCAAGGAAAAGACTTTCTCCAGGTCTGCGAATACCTTCGACAACAATCACATGTGATGCCTTTTCTTCATCTGATAACATCTAACAACCCTAGAATGGACTGGTGCAATACTTTGTACCTTAACTTTGGACATAACGTGACTTTTAATTTTGATTATACACTGTCTCAGTTTAATGACAAAAAAAAAAAAAAGAGACAGGGAGGTATCAAAAATAACTGAGGTTTCTGGCTTGAGCAACTGCTGCAAATGGTACACAATTCAGTGAGACAGAGACCCCTAGGAGCAGGGTTTAGATCCCAAGGGCAGTGTTGGACACAATGAGCTTTTACAATGAAATATTAGTCAGCCTTTAAAAAGGAAGGAAATTCTGGCATGTGCTACAACATAGATGAACCTTGAAGACATTATATTAATATCTGAGTATGATATGACCCAATGAATCACTTTTAACTCACAGAATAGAGCAGCGGTAAGAGCATGTCCAAAATTAGGTTATACAACATTGTTTATGTGAACTAAGTCAGTCACAAATAGATAAATATTGTATGATTCTACTGGTATGAGGTATCTAGAGGATTAAAACTCCTAGAATCTGAAAGATTGTGGTTGCCAGGGGTTAAGAGTTGGAGGAAAGTGGGGAGTTGTTTTTTTAATGAGTACAGAGTTTGTTTTGCAAGATGAAACAGTTCTGGAGACTGATTTCACACAATGTGAATATATTCAATATTACTGAATGTACAATTAAAAGAATTAAGATGGTAAATTTTGTGATATGTGTGTTTTATCACAATTAAACTTTTTTTAAATAAAAATACAATTAAAAACTAAGTGTGACATAATATACTAATTCATCCCTGTATTAGTCATCGAGACTGAGAACAGACCCAAAGAGAATTAATCCCTGTGGCTTTCTTCTGTTTTGTTAGATGAGAACCTGGCAGTAAAATATCGCACATCAGCAAATGCATTAACAATTGCAGAAGACTAGTAACAAGTATTGCTCAGAAATATGAACCCTACAGTCTGATGTAAAGCTTAAGTGCTTTTAAAAAAAATTGTAAAGAGGGAATGCCCTGGCAGTCCAGTAGTTAGGATTCCAGTCTTCCACTGCAGGGGGCATGGGTTTGATCCCTGGTCAGGACACAAAGATCCTGCAAGCCTCGTGGCATAGCCAAAATAAAAATTGTAAAGGTGCATTATCAGTCACCTATTTTTCTTCTTTTTCCAATGTTATCTAAGTTCTTAGATACTCCTCAAGAAGGGAACCTAGAAAGAAAAGTTCTCCTCAAAAAGTCATATAACTTTTGGTTCTTACTTCTAATTTTTACTATAAATCCCACAAAGGGGCAGGAGAGAGATGCCCACCTTCTGAAATACAATTGTAGTCTTCAAACAAGCATTTCATATACCATCATCCCATCCTTAAGGCTAACGCCCCTCCACAGTGAGACCCTTACCTTGCGAATAAAGTTGACATGGCATTCACCATCCTGCACAGGCGGAGGGCAGCTAGGGGGCACCCAGTAGGCAGTGTGAAGTTTACTCCTCTGGGCCGCATATATCACTGGTGACTGGAAACGCACCTCAATGATGTTCATTGCTTTGACCACATGTGTAATATCAAAGCTCTAAATTAAACAGAAAGAAGAAATATGAAAGCATCCTCATGTATAAAATTTAAGACATAGGCAAAATGTATGAAAGATGCATAAAATAACTGAAATCTTTAGGTCTAGCCTTTTTGCTGAAGAAAGAACTTCTCCAAGATAGTATAACTTCAGTTCAATTCAGTTGCTCAGTTGTGTCCTCTTTGTGACCCCATGGACTGCAGCACACCAGGTTTCCCTGTCTATCTCTTACTCCCGGAGCTTACCCAAACTCATGTCCGTCAAGTCGGTGATGCCATCCAACCATCTCATTCTCTGTCATCCCCTTCTCCTCCCGCCTTCAATCTTTCCCAGCACGAGAGTCTTTTCAAATGAGTCAGTTTTTCGCATCAGGTGGCCAAAGTATTGGAGTTTCAGCTTCAGCATCAGTCCTTCCAATGAACACCCAGGACTGATCTGCTTTAGGATGGACTGGTTGGATCTCCTTGCAGTCCAAGGGACTCTCAAGAGTCTTCTCCAAAGCCACAGTTCAAAAGCATCAATTCTTTGGCGCTCAGCTTTCTTTATAGTCCAACTCTCATATCCATACATGACCACTGGAAAAACCATAGCCCTGACTAGATGGACTTTTGTTGGCAAAGTAATGTCTCTGCTTTTTAATATGCTGTCTACGTTGGTCATAGCTTTTCTTCCAAGGAGTAAGCATCTTTTGATTTCATGGATACAGTCAGCATCTGCAGTGATTTTTGAGCCCAGGAAAATAAAATCATCCACTTTTTCCACTGTTTCCCCTTCTATTTGCCATGAAGTGATGAGACCAGATGCCATGATCTTAGTTTCCTGAATGTTGAGTTTTAAGACAAGTTTTTCACTCTCCTGTTTCTCTTTCATCGAGACGCTCTTTAGTTCCTCTCTACTTTCTGCCATGAGGGTGGTGTCATCTGCATACCTGAGGTTATTGATATTTCTCCCGGCAATCTTGATTCCACCTTGTGCTTCATCCAGCCTGGCATGTCACATGATGTACTCTGCATATAAGCTAAATCAGCAGGGTGACAATATACAGCCTTGACATACTCCTTTCCCAATTTGGAACCAGTCTGTTGTTCCATGTCCAGTTCTAACTGTTGCTTCTTCACCTGCATACAGATTTTTCAGGAGGCAGATAAGGTGGTCTGGTAGTCCCATCTCTTGAAGAATTTTCCACACTTTGCTCCACACTGTGGAATTTTTTCACACTGTGATCCACACAGTCAAAGGCTTTGGTGTAGTCAATAAAGCAGAAGTAGATGTTTTTCTGGAACTCTCTTGCTTTTTCTATGATCCAGCGGATGTCGGCAATTTGATCGCTGGTTCCTCTGCCTTTTCTAAACTCAGCTTGTATAACTTAGTTGCCAACTTTTAGTTATAACTGATCACATTCTCCTACCCAAAGGTAGATTTCTAGGTTTTCTCCTGCTATTTTTACTGAGAGATGAGGGTCCTAGGCCAACAGAGCAAACAGAGGCTACGTTCAGCCCTGGACAGTCTGCTCTTGCTGTTTACATATGGCTTTGCGTTGCCGAGTATTTCCCAGATACTTCATAACAACCTGACCCCCTGGTATGCAGAGCATGTATTTCTAAGTCATAAGCTATTTTTGTTTTGCAAAGTCTACCCTTGACAGGGAAGGGCGATCAGGATACAATCTCTTAAGGTAACACTTCCAGAAAGGAAGGAACACTTCCTTTTAAAAATGGCTTGTCAGTTGTCATTTCCCTTGAAACTCTGGATTCCAAACAACAGAGAAGGGAAGAGCATTTTCAAACATTTGTTAAGTGCCAAAAACTAAACCAATCATTTCATACAATTAACTCATTAAATCCTCACAATAATTCTTATAGGGCTTGAGTGTCTTCATCATTCAACAAATATGGCAACTGAGAGATAAAGTAACTTACCCATTGCATCAAAGGACTTGTTCTTGCTGCTCGTGATAACAATGAACACAAATACAAACAGTGGTTCTTTTTAACCTGATGTCATTATGTACTTACGTATCTTCTGAACATGTTGTCTGTTTTGCCAATAGGAACGCTGTTGAGCAGGACTACTGCAACTGTATCGATACCCTCAAATACCAGATTTACTTTACTCCATTTGCTAAAAAAAGAGAAGATTTTTAAAACAAGATGAATAAAAAATAAATAAATAAAACAAGATGAATAAAACATTAACTTAGATAACTAGTCATTTTTTTATTAAGAATGAAAGGAATAAATATTTCAGAGAAAATATACATTCTTGGAAGGCAATTTTCAATAAAATTTTCAGAAATATCACTTTAATACATCTTTATGTTGAGTTATCTAGTTTAACTTTCTTGATAATATTTCAGTCATTATCAAATCATGAGCATGACTTCTAATTTCCATGCATTGACGTTTTCCCTAGAACTTCACAAAGTTCTTATATGAATCAAGTTCAATATTGGTAACAGACACAAAACATTTTCACAAACTATTACATTTACTGATGCTAAGAGAACATATTAACCAACTAGCAAGTATCTATGAGTAAATATTATGTGCCCAGTACTCTGCTAAGCCTTACAGAGAACCAAAACAGTCTCTGAATTTAAGGAATCTGAAATCTGTTCGGCATTCAAACCTAAAACACAGGAAACAAAGAGAAAGCTTCCAATCTCTTCTACTTTGGGATACAGTCTTGATGAATAGACTACAAGTGATATCAGAGTTTATGTTATAAAGAAAGACTTCAAGAAGGAAACAAGAGTTTAAAGAACAAAATAAATAAAATGTGGCATATCCATACAATAAAATAGTATTCAGCAATAAAAAGAAATGAAGTACTGGTGGCCATGACAACACAGACGAACTTGAAAACATCATTACGCTAAGTGAAAGAAGCCAGTCATAAAGGAGGTATATATTGTACAATTCCATTTCTTTGAGACTTCGAGAAGAGGAAAATGCATAGCGATAAAAAATAAATTAGCAGTTGCCTAGGGCTGGGAGAAGAATAGGGGGATGGTGATGCAGAAAGTGGTACAGGATTTGCAACAGTAAGCAGCATTTTCACAGACAAGCAGAGAAGGCTAAACTTGATCTGCCAATCAAAAGGAAGACACTCTCATTCTTAAGCAAGAATGTCATGGTAAAATAAACATTTGGGGGCTTTTCTGGAGGTCGAGTGGTTAAGAATTCGCCTAACTGGTTCAGTCCCTGGTCCAGGAAGATCCCACATGCCTCAGGGCAACTAAGTCCATGTACTGCAACTGCTGAAGCCCAGGGCCCGTGATCTGCAACAAGAGAAGCCTGCGCATCACAACTAGACAGTACAAAATCCTGAGCACAGCAGTAGAGACCCAAAGCAGCCGGAAAATAAAATAAAGAAGAATTTGGAAGAGATGAATCTAACGTTTCTACATACAGAAGACTAGAGAATAAAAAGATAAAGCAAGAAATCTTAGTAGGTAGTACAGGCCTAATGCCAGGTATTAAGGCCTAGGCAAAGGTATAAAGACCAGGTATAAAGGCCTAGGCAAAGGTGAAAACTTAGAAATGAGGAGGCAGGGGCTGAATCAAAAGAAGTGATAGGCAAAAATTAACAGAACTCAGAAACAGGCCAAATACAGGAAGATGAAGAAAAGATATGACAAGCCAAAAACTCCTTGGGCATGGGAGATTGGGAAGATGATATTATCTCAAGAGAAACAATGAGGTGGTTGGAATCTAATGCAAGTTTTAAGTCGAATAGTCAATTCGTTAACTAAATGTTGAGTTCAAGATGAAAGAGGACCTCCATTGGAGATATTTTAAGTATTAGCCGGAAATAAGAGTCTGGAACACTGTCACTCCATGATATTGAGTACTATTTTCTGGCTTTATTTCTCTTTTAAGAAGCTAGTGATTAATTACCACTCCCCCCTGCCCCACACAAAAAAGGTCATATTAAAAGGACAGAGGGTTTTTTTTTAATTTAGCAATAATGGTGGTAGATATTAATATAATTAGGTTGAAGCTTCCAAGGTGGCCCAGTGGTAAAGAATCTGCCTGCAAATGCAGGAGACACAGGTTCAGTCCTTAGGTAGGGAAGATCCCCTGGAGTAGAAAATAGCAATTCATTCCAGTATTCTTGCCTGGAAAATTTCATGGACAGAGGAGACAGGCAGGATACAGTCCATGGGGTTGCAAAGAGTTGGACATGACTGAGCAACTCAGCACACACACACATAATTGGGTCACATTCTGCTATATCGGACATTACTGAAAACTATACCATGCCTTTCCTCATATCTTCATGATATAATACAAGGCCAACACCATAGTTTTTGTGGCTGGTTAACACTATATCAAACAAATGATGTATCTCTAAGCCTATTTGACAACATTGTAAATATATACACTTTATGGACTACTGGGAGAGCAGAGAAAAGAAAAGGAAGATTAAAGAACTAATCTAGGTGATGCCATTATAACCACTGGAAAAAAATGACTGAATAAGAGATAATTCTGTGACTGGTGATCAGCAGCACAGTCCTCATATACAAATCAAAATATAAATCATATTTTCACTTTTATAGTTTAGGCTTTAGCATGACAATGCAACCTAAACAAACAAAAGATTACTGCAAACAGAAAAAGAAGTTCAAATAATAATAATAATAATAAATGAATAAACAGACATAGATATAAATATAGATATACACACATATATACCTCATATCAAAGCGGAGTTTAAATTTCTTGATATAGGTCCAGTTATCCAAGGCGATCCATCTGTAGTCAAGGTTATTAAATCTGTAGTAAGGATCCTGTCGGTAAAAAATACAGTAGGTGATTAAATATGCAAAAACAATTAATGAAATAAACATGAAATAAACTAGTAATGATAGTTATTTATTACCTAAAAAGCAATGAACGATTGGCCTAGGAATGCAAGCATTTCACATGCTAGCCCATCCCATCCTCAAGGCTAAAGCTCCGTCTGTTTAAGAGACCATTACCTTTCAAACAAAGTTGCCATAGCATTAGTGTCCTAAAAATACTAAAAATATTTTTAAATGTAAAAGTCTAACAAAGTACCCAAAATGAAAGCATGCTGAGATACAACTATTACAGTTTCATGAGGGCTTCCCTCTTGGCTCAGATGGCAAAGAATCTCCCTGCAGGGTCAGAGACCTGAATTCAATCCCTGGGTCAGGAAGATCCCTTGAAGTAGAGCAGGGCAACATACTCCAGTATTCTTACCTGGAGAATCCCATGGACAGAGGAGCCTGGTGGGCCACAGTCCGTGGGGTTGCAAAGAGTCAGACATGACTAAGCAACCAGCACACACCAAGTTTCATTATCAAAGAAACATGTGGAAATGTGGAAATGAAGACTGGGTTTTCCACATATGTGGAGATGACTGGCCTGCTGGGTGTTCACAGATGCTACTCTCTCTGAGGGTCCAGCCCCAATTCCTCCTGTCCATAATACTTAGGTCTTTCTTCCCCTTCTCATTTTCTACCCTTTAGCTTCCTGATGAGGGCTCCCAGGCAGGAGGCAGAATGGTACAAGAAGCTTGTCAGTTCATCTGTCTGTGAACACCACCTCAGCTACACGGAGGGACATCGTGCAGGCTCAGAGGGCCTCTCGCCTCTGACTGGGCCAGGGCCAAGGGCGATTTCCTCAGGGACTGCAACTCCAAGTTGAGAGGGAAAAGCCAGCTTTATCTGCGTTCCACAGAGGTAAGGGCTGACCATTGACAACAGCCAGCTGGGCAGCCCTAGGCTGCCCAGGGCACAAAATGTAAGAGACACTATAACATCACTGGGTGTGTATCAAGGTGGAAAGAAAACGTGTCAACCAGAAACTGCTCCTGACTTGAAGAAACATTTTGGTATCACAGGGGCGATCAGCAATTGACCAGATTTAACAACAACCAATAATCGTCAACCTGACTTTTAAGGTCTGGTTAACCTGTGAGCTTTCTGTTCTGCTAAATGCAGTGCGCCAGACCCAGCCCACTTACTTCCTTTTCTTCTCTTTGCCCACACACGGCGCCCAGCACACTCCACCGAACTAATGTGAAGTAAATAGTTAAGGACACAGGTTTGAAGAGGCACCTAATTATAAGCCTGCCCATGTGTCTCCACCATGCCCTATTTATAACTCTACACTGTGGACTTAATCCAATATAGTTAAAAATATCAGGAGAAGGAAGGTGTGAAGGCCAATGTAGTTGAAACACTTCAACCTGCTAAGGTTCAACCTGCTAACATCCTCAGGGATGGCTGATGGGGCGCAAGACTGCTTCCTATCTCCCAGATCCTTGAAGGAACCGGCATGTTGAGCTCCAGTGGATAATTGTCTCAGATAAATTTTTTCTAGACAAGGAGAATTTAGATGTTAAATATTTCCTATTTCTTGAAAGAAGCAAATCTGTAAAGGCTATAGACTCAGTTCAGTTCAGTTCAGTCACTCAGTCGGGTCCAATTCTTTGCGAGCCCATGAACCGCAGCATGCCAGGCCTCCCTGTCCATCACCAACTCCTGGAGTTTACCCAAACCCATGTCCATTGAGTTGTTGATGCCAACCAACCATCTCATCCTCTGTCGTCGCCTTCTCCTCCTGCCCTCAATCTTTCCCAGCATCAAGCTCTTTTCCAATGAGTCAGCTCTTTGCATCAGGTGCCCAAAGTATTGCAGTTTCAGCTTCAACATCAGTCCTTCCAATGAACACTCAGGACTGATCTCCTTTAGGATGGACTGGTTGGATCTCCTTGCAGTCCAAGGGACTCTCAAGAGTCTTCTCCAACACCACAGTTCAAAAGCATCAATTCTTTTTTTATTTTTTTTATTTTTTTAAATATTATTTTATTAGTTGGAGGCCAATCACTTTACAACATTTCAGTGGGTTTTGTCATACATTGACATGAATCAGCCATATAGTTACACGTATTCCCCATCCCGATCCCCCCTCCCACCTCCCTCCCCACCCGACTCCTCAGGGTCCTCCCAGCCCACCAGGCCCGAGCACCTGACTCATGCATCCCACCTGGGCTGGTTGTCCGTTTCACCATAGATAGTATACATGCTGTTCTTTCAAAACATCCCACCCTCACGTTCTCCCCCAGAGATCAAAAGTCTGTTCTGTACTTCTGTGTCTCTTTTTCTGTTTTGCATATAGGGTTATCGCCACCATCTATCTAAATTCCGTATATATGTGTTAGTATACTGTAATGTTCTTTATCTTTCTGGCTTACTTCACTCTGTATAATGGGCTCCAGTTTCATCCATCTCATTAGAACTGATTCAAATGAATTCTTTTTAACGGCTGAGTAATATTCCATGGTGTATATGTACCACAGCTTCCTTATCCATTCATCTGTTGATGGGCATCTGGGTTGCTTCCATGTCCTGGCTATTATAAACAGTGCTGCGATGAACATTGGGGTGCACGTGTCTCTTTCAGATCTGGATTCCTCAGTGTGTATGCCTAGAAGTGGTATTGCTGGGTCATATGGCAGTTCTATTTCCAGTTTTTTAAGCAATTCTTTGGCACTCAGCTTTCTTCACAGTCCAACTCTCACATCCATACATGACCACTGGAAAAACCATAGCCTTGACTAGATGGACCTTCGTTGGCAAAGTAATGTCTCTGCTTTTTAATGTGCTGTCTAGGTTGAGCATAACTTTCCTTCCAAGGAGTAAGTGTCTTTTAATTTCATGGCTGCAATCACCATCTGCAGTGATTTTGGAGCCCAGAAAAATAAAGTCAGCCACTGTTTCCACTGTTTCCCCATCTATTTGCCATGAAGTGATGGGACGAGATGCTATGATCTTAGTTTTCTGAATGTCGCGCTTTAAGCCAACTTTTTCACTCTTCTCTTTCACTTTCATCAAGAGGCTCTTTAGTTCTTCTTCACTCTTTGCCTTAAGGGTGGTGTCATCTGCATATCTGAAGTTACTGATATTTCTCCCGGCAATCTTGATTCCACCTTGGGCTTCCTCTAGCCCAAAGTTTCTCATAATGTACTCTGCATATAAGTTAAATAAGCAGGGTGGCAATATACAGCCTTGACGTACTCCTTTTCCTATTTGGAATCAGTCTGTTGTTCCATGTCCAGTTCTAACTGTTGCTTCCTGACCTGCATACAGGTTTCTCAAGAGGTAGGTCAGGTGGTCTGGTATTCCCATCTCTTTAAGGATTTTCCGCAGTTTATTGTGATCTACATAGTCAAAGGCTTCGGTGTAGTCAATAAAGCAGAAATAGATGTTTTACTGGAACTCTCTTGCTTTCTCGATGATCCAGAGGATGTTGGCAATTTGATCTCTGGTTCCTCTGCCTTTTCTAAAAGCAGCTTGAACATCTGGAAGTTCACGGTTCACATATTGCTAAAGCCTGGCTTGGAGAATTTTAAGCATTACTTTACTAGCGTATGACATGACTGTAAGTGTGCGGTAGTTTGAGCATTATTTGGGATTGCCTTTGTTTGGGATTGAAATGAAAACTGACCTTTTCCAGTCCTGTGGCCACTGCTGAGTTTTCCAAAATTGCTGACATATTGAATGCAGCACTTTCACAGCATCATCTTTCAGGATTTGAAATAGCTCAACTGGAATTCCATCACCTCCACTAGCTTTGTTCATAGTGATGCTTTCTAAGGCCCACTTGACTTTATATTCCAAGATGTCTGGCTCTAGGTGAGTGATCACACCATCGTGATTATCTTGGTCGGGAAGATCTTTTTTGTACAGTTCTTCTGTGTATTCTTGCCACCTCTTCTTAATATCTTCTGCTTCTGTTAGGCCCCTACCATTTCTGTCCTTTATTGTGCCCATCGTTGCATCACTGGGTGTGAAATGTTTCCTTGGTAGCTCTAATTTTCTTGAAGAGATCTCTAGTCTTTCCCATTCTATTGTTTTTCTCTATTTCTTTGCATTGATCACTGAGGAAGGCTTTCTTATCTCTCCTTGCTATTCTTTGGAACTCTGCAGTCAAATGGGAATATCTTTCCTTTTCTCCTTTGCTTTTCGCTTCCCTTCTTTCCACTTCCCTTCTTTTCACAGCTATTTGCAAGGCCTCCTCAGACAGCCATTTTGCTTTTTTGCATTTCTTTTTCTTGGGGATGGTCTTGATTCCTGTCTCCGGTACAATGTCACAAACCTCCATCCATAGTTCATCAGGCCCTCTGGCTACAGATTATATGATGCCAATTATATGATATTCTGGAAAGGGAAAGCTATGGAGACACTAAAAGCATCAGTGGATACCAGAAATAAAGGAGGAGAGAAGGATGAACAGGTAGAGAACAGAGGATCTTTAGGGCAGTGAAACTATTCTGAATGATACTATGACGGTGGGTACATATCATTATATATTTGTCAAAATCCATAGAATGAATGGTAACATAAACTATGGACTTCCAGGAATAACAATGCATCACTTTCAGGTTCATTGCCGGTAAGAAATGTGCCCCTCTGACAGGAGGTGTTGGTAGTAGGGCAGCTGTGCATGTGTAGGGGACATATGGGAACGGTCGGTATTTTCCATTCAATTTTGCAGAGAACCGAAAATTGCTCCAAAAAAATAAATAAATAAAACCTATTAAAAAAAACTGCTCTAAGGCCAAATATCTTACTCTTTCTAAAATAAAAGTTGTGGAGGCTCACATTACATTTATAATAGACATTGCATATGCTAAGCAACCAACTTAATTTGGTTCCAGAGTGGTCTGATCTCCTCTGCTCATATTAAAATCGTGAGTCTTGTTTAAAGCAAACAGCAGCTCACCATTACCTCTGATAAGTAAGGACCCATGAAAGTAACTGAGTTGTTAAAACAAAGCCTTGAATCCTAAAGACAGTCAGAGTATCACTTGTTGATCGTTTACTTTATATTAGCCTCCAAGATAGTCACTCATTTACTTTTATCCTCATAACAAAGATGTGCAGTAAATACCATTTTATAGTGGAAGAAACTAAGGCTCCAAAGGGTGAAGTGTCTTCCCCAAGGCCCCATGACAAAGCAGAAGTACATCCAGGGATGAAATAAACTTAGCCCCACACCAAAGTCTGCATTTTTTCAACTGAACTACAGGACCTCATTCCCGATTTACCTACACTTTTATACCATCTGGCACCAATCACTGTATACGGTACCTACCATTTTTGGTAGTGTATGTGTATTTACAATATTTTCAATATGTGCTTGTGCTCTGTTGCTGAGTCGTGTACAACTCTTCACAATCAATATATTTTCTTCTATTTTTAAGTGTACATTTGAGTAGGAAAATCTTTATAATGGAGTCTATGCAGTTATTAAAATTTTTTGAAGATCTATATTTATAGACATTTATAGATACAAAGAGATGTTCATCATATATTTTAAATGAAGTAGCTTACAAAACCATCTCAGGGATTGACTTCATAGTTTATATTTCTCTGCACCATTCTTGTACAATAAGTATTGAACATTTACTATTCTTTTTAAAAGAATTTTAAAGGAGAGAATAAGAAAATTGTATCAATATATGAGATCTTTGTGCATCATAAAAGTAACGTTTTATTACTGGACAAAAGAGAAATTGTTCAACTCATGGGATATAAAAAATTGCTTAATTATTTGAAAAAACTCAAATGGATCAAAATTTTAAATACAAAAATACAAAGAGGAAACATAAAAATACTAAAAGGAGAAAATACAGTTAAATATTTATTTAATTAGGAGAGAGAAGATTACTTACAAAGCATAATACCAAGACAAAAACAATCATAGAAGAAAAAAGTTTATAAGGTTTCAACATATAAAACTCTAAAACATCTATATAATAAACTATATCATTAATACATGGAAAAATTTGAAAATATATAAAAAGAGATCTAACAAATCTATATTTTAAAAGACAGTCAATAGAAAAATAGATTAAAAATAGGAATAAGTAATCCCAAATCACAAATAACATAAACATATAAAAATTGTTAACCTCACTAGAAAGTAAATTATTTCTATTTTTGTTTTTTAAAATAATATTCAAATCTAGCACTTAAAATAAGCACTCTAATAAAGTCACAACAGGAGTGTAAAACTGGTACAAGTTTTATGGAGAACAACTTAGATGTATAAAGTAAAAGAAAAAAATGCATATTTTTTTAAATCAGCAATTACACTTCTAAAAATTTGTCTAAGAAAATAAGAATGTATACTAGCTAAAATTTAGCTAAAATATTTCCCCATCATTGCAGAATAAAATCCAAAGTTTTTCTCAATGGCATAGGAGTCCTGCATGGTCTACCCTAGAGGTCTACTTTGAACTTATCCACCTGCCCTGAAGTCACAGGGTTGCAGTCACACTAGCCTGTGGCTATTTCTGGAGCTCACCAAGTTCCTGCCTCAAGGCCTCTCCTCTCCCCACTGCCATCTTTTCTTCCTTTTTTTGCTGGAAGTGCACTTTGGCTTAAAACTGATCTCCTCAGAAGATCTTTATCAAAATGGCTACTTTTTAAAAAACAGAATCTTTTCTAACCAGCCTTCATCCTCTCTTCCTTTAACCTGCTTTATTTTTTTTCAGTGTACCAGCTGTCACTCTATTATCTATTAATATCTGTTTATTATTTATCTCCCCCACTAGAATGTCTACTGGGACAAAAACTGTTTTCTTCACCACTAGATTGTGAGAGTCAACTCCTGGGTAGGTTGATAAGAAGTCCAGGGTCCCCAAGGCGGAGAAAGGGGTCCAGAGTCCTGGAGAAGAAAAAAGGGGTCTGGGGCTCTCAAGGAGAAAAAGACAAATTTATTTTCTACATTGCTTTGTTTTAGTCAGTATAACAATATCTTGCTCGAGGACACATTTCTCCTTAACAAGAAGGTTTTCTGACTAACCTTGTTATCTCAAGACTTTTGTTGTGGGAGTGGGTCTGGTAAAACCTTTCTGTTGTTAGTTTAATCTTGTTGATTTAAGATATATATTGTGGGAGTGAGTGGTCTAGGGCTCTCTAGGAGAAGATAGGGGTCTGAAGTTCTCAAGGAGGAGAAAACGATAAACATTTTTTTTTCTTTAAGCCCAGAGCTGATGATTGAACAACAATTCATCTTGCTCAAGGATATGTTTTCTCTTAAACTCCGTACCAATGATTATATGACAACAATGTATTCTGCTTCAGGACTGTTTCTCCTTGAGAACCTGCTGACTAATCCTGTCATCTTAAAAATGTATATTGTGGGAGTGGGTCTGGTAAGATCTTTCTATTGTTAGTTCTAATCCTGTTATCTTAAAATGTATATTGTAGGAGTGGGTCTACAACCTTGAGACATTCTTTTGATTTCCTATAATGACCAAGTGAAAAAAGCATATAACTCCCTTTCTAAGACTAGCAGAGAGCACTCTCGGTCCCCTTCTGATGTCTATATCAGAAGCTTTTTCTGTCCCTTTTTCACATCAATAAAACTCTGCTACACAAAAGCTCTTGAGTGATCAAGCCTGGTCCCTGGTCCCAAAGCTAAATCTTCTTTGGAGATCATGAATCCGTGGTTCACCATAAGCTATAAATTCCAAGTACCTAGCATAACGCTTGGAGGTACCAAACAAATATTTATGAGATAATTAGGTGAATGACTTCAAGAATATATGTTTCAAGTTCTCATGTAAACACCATATTTAGACCAGGGTCTGCTCTAAGCTATAGAATATTTCCTGAGAAAAAAAAAAAAAAAGAATATTTCCTGAGGTCAAAACCAAAAATGGATGTTATAATAAAGCAGGTGGAATAACAACATCATATTACTCAATATGATACCTGATGTAGGTTATTATCAATAGTCCTGGAGTTCCCCAATCGCCAAAAGCTCCCCATCTCTCATCTGACTATCATTTAAGACCTACATGTACCTTGTTGTTGTTTAGTCACTTGGTTGTGTCTGACTCCTTTGCCACCCCGAGGACTGCAGCTCACCAGGCTCCTCTGTCCATGGGATCCTCCAGGCAAGAAAACTGCAGTGGGCAGCCATTTCCTTCTCCAGGGGATCTTTCCAACCCAATGTCTCCTGAACTGGGAAGGGATTCTTTACCACTGAGCCATCAGGGAAGCCCACATCTGCCTTAGTGAAACTTAAAGTTTTTCTAAGAATTTATTAACAGATCTAACAGACATTGTAAAATGTTCCCATGAGGAAAAGTCAGTTATTTCAGTCTATGAGCACATCATTCACTTTAACGAGTAACAAAACATTTCTTGGTATGCAGCCCTGTAACACAGAACAGTATTCTGATTTACCATAGCCACTAGTGATTTCCCATTGACTTAATTTAATCAGGAAAATGAGGCAGGAGAGACTACAATATAAACACAGAATCCTCAAAGTATGGGTTAGTGAAGCCTTGGGGTACCAAGGTCCATGTCATAAGCTGTTTGTTAACTAAAAATAGTTTAAATAGTTAAGTTTGAGAATGACTTACTTAAAAAAAATAAATAAACAGGACTATGGTCAGTGTCATTTACATTTGTTTCTTTTCTGATACACATTCTTGAAAAAGAGCTAGTGATACAACATCAGAAATTTGCATAACAGTCAACTGTCCTGTCATTTAAGTAAACTTTGAATTATATTCCTGACAGTCAACTCCAGTGCTTCAAAAACACGTGATTTTTCAAACCACCAGAAGTGTCACACAATACAGAAGGCTATGAAGTCAGGCCAGGCTGATTTAGAATTTCATTTATGTCACTCTAAGTTGCTGTGTGATCTTGGGTACATTCTCCAACTTCTCTGGGCTCCATAATTCATATCATCCATAAAATGCAGATAAGAAGACTTACTCTTTAGAGTGGCAGAAACGGAATTCTATACCAGCCTGGCCTGACTTCATAGCCTCCTATACTGTGTGACACTCACCCTGGAGTTTTTAGGAGGATCAGGACAATGTGTGCCAACCACTTATCAAGTACATCTTGTCCCAAGCAAAGCCATTAAAGATGTGCAGCGGATGGAAGGAAGAAACAGTGGGAAGTGGCAGTCTGTTTGCAAACCTCTACCCACAGGCAGCCAAACAGGAAAACGTCCTCCATAAGAAGTCTAGAAACTGAAGCATCTATTGGGACACACACACCACATCACATGCACTGCAAGGAAACAGCATCTTTCTTCATATCCCACCAACTAGCCTTAACAATTATTTAGCCTTTACACTAGCACTGACAATCCCAACCAACTTACAATTCTCCTCAGCCTATGTGCTGCTGTATCAATTCCACATCCGACCCTAAAAGCCAAAATGAAAAACTAAGGCATCACTGAATATAGTTAACACTTACTTGGCAAAACACTACCGTCCCCTGCAGTGTTGGGGTAGTTGGAACACTCATCCCCCGCCTCGGGCTCCGTCAGTGACCTGTGCTTTCTAACGCACGCCTCGGCGGAGCACCATGGCAATAAGATTGCCAGTATAACTGCCCGAAGCTCCGCTTTCCTGAGTTACTGCGGCCCCAGTGAGGGGGTGGCTCAGTCTCCACTTAGCCCGGACCCCAGCGGTGCTCTTCGCCAAGAGTAGATACATTGCCTCACCACCCTCCCCCCGACGCCCAACCCCCTGCAGACCACAAGCAGCAAAGCGGAAGTAAGTGCCAGACCCAGGAGAACACCGCCGGGCTCGGGGGCGGCCAGGCTGTTCCTGGGTCCCTCTCACCGCGCGAGGGACCTGGGCGCAGGTTCCTGGCGGAGCGGCCGCACACAGTACCTTGATGATCCTCTGGTGGAACAAGGCGCTGTGCACGCAACCGGGAACCGCCGCGGGCAGCTGCAGCGAACCGTTCCCGCTGCGGATCTTCCAGTTTCCCCGCAAGCTGAAGCTGACCACCTCGGTAGCGAAGCCCGCCCCGCACGGCGCAAGCAGCAGCAGCAGGCGGAGGAGCATGGTGCTGGCCGGTGCCCGACACACGCACAGAGCAAGAGCCCGAGGGATGCGAGGGGCCGCGGAAGCCACCCTCAGCCAGAGCTCCAGCTGTCCCCGCCCCGGGGCCCGCCCCCGGCTCGCGGCCACGCCCCCGGCTCGCGGCCACGCCCCCAGGTCAGCTGAGCTGCGGGCTCCTTGGGTGATCCCCATCTCCGCCGGCTGGTTGGCAGCGCAGAGACCGCGCGGTTTGGCGGAAGCCTGCGGTCGCGAGTGCGGGAGCCGCTGCACCTGTGCACCGCTCCGGGTTCGGATCGCTCTGGGCTCGGACTGCCGCGGTCTGCGTCCTCCTCTGAGCTTATTCCAACTGCTTCGGCGTCTGAACGGAAGGCGAGAGCCATGCACGGTAATTGGGATACACAAATCTCTGGGCGCAAAGTGGCGCTCAGCCTTGGGGAGCTCAGGGACAGACCGTAGTGTGAGAATGCAGCCAGAGACTCTCCAAAGAACAGAAAAGCAAGCCACCCCATCGCTTCAGTTTCCCCGTTTCCCCAGACCCGCGTCCGTGCTGCAGGGGTCTCCCCGGAGCGGGTAACGCGCACCTTTTGCCTGCTCTACACGTTGGTCTCAAGAATAGTCTGCGCAACAAACAAGTGTAAATACTAAAGTACCTATTCGTAGGGTTGTTGTGAGAGCTGAGAAAATTCGTGTACAGCGTGCAACATAGGGCCCAACCCAGAGAAAACAAAGCACGTTGGCATGATGCTCGTGGACCACAACCTTCTGTTTTGTAAAGTCACGCAGAGGAGGCTCCAGACGTTCAGGAAACCTGAACTAAAATGCACGGGCAAATTTAAAATCCTTTGTCGCTCACTAGCTGTGGGACTTAGGCAAGCCACGCAACTTCTAATACCCCTGTTCCTTGAACTCGAAAATGGAGCTAGAACTCTTTTTTTCCAGGTTGTGATCAGCATACAATGAGTTAACATATTTGGCCATCCTAGGAATGCCAAGGTACCCAAAAAATACCACAGGTTTATGTCAAGTCTCATGGCAGCGCAGTTTACCTTAGTCCTAATTTTGCAATTGGATGTAACTGTGATCTGGGAAGTTAAGAAGGAATTTCACATTGCATAAAATAGACTGACATATGACTGTTTTGATGTTTTCTGCCTTATTTCTACATTTAAGCAGAAGTTTTTGAAGAGAAGTTCTTCCATCATCAAATCCAACCTTTGTTTTGCCTTATAATGGCCTTGGAGTTGCCGGATTCTGTAGACACAGGATAGTATTTTATTTTTTCACAGTCAGCGTTTTCAAAAGCCTAGCATCTTGGCTTTTAGGGACATTTGGATTATCCAGCCCAAGCCTCTGGGTTTACAGCTGAGGGAACAAGGTCCAAAGAAGTCAGGTGACCGCCTGTCAGATGGTTAGAAAGGACCCAAACTCGCCTTTCCTGGCTCCCATCTCCTTGCAGTGGGGCCCACTGATGTTAAGGGGGAAAGACTCTGGCTGGTTCAAAGGCTTCTTTACTCCAGAGCATTTTTACTTCTAATAGGAACGGAGCTCTAAACTCAAATTATATTCCCTGATTCATGGCATTAAATGGCCAGCCCTAGTCTGTTCAGAACTGATAACAAGACTTACGGCAGCAAGGGTGGCAAAGGGGTGTGTGTTTGTAAATCCCAGAGATCCCATTAAGCCAAGTCAAAGGAAAATTCATCCCTGCAAATATGTTTGGCTATATTCTGTTATTCTGTTAACAAATATTTTAGGGCATCTATTTAAAAAAACAAGAATAGAGGCTTAACACTTCTCCTTTCAGTCCAAGACACAAATATGACATCATTAGGATTACTTCACTTTGAAAACACATTGATCCAAATTCATATAATGTACACCACCATGACTGAACTGTAAAACTGTAATGTAAACTTTAGACTTTGGGTGATAATGATGTGTCAAGCTTGGTTCATCGATGATAACAAATGTACCATTCTCGTGGGGGATGTTGATAATGCGGGAGGCTGTGCATGCGTGGGGGCAGGGTGTGTATGGGATGTCTGTATTTTCTATTCAGTTTTGATGTTAATGTAAAATTGCTCCATATATATATATATATATATTCACATACATATATATCCATGGGTCAAAGACATAAAAGGCTTTCAGTTACTATTTTATCATGTCAGGAGCTTGAAAGTCATCACTGTATCCTTAAAAACAAGTGAAAAGCTGAACAAACTGAAAATCACCAGCTTTTGTTAGATCTGTCAAAGAATTCAGGTGAAAGGGCAAACTGCTGCCCCTGAAATTGGAGAAAAAGACAGGTGTATACAGAGAATCACAACTTACCAAAGCAGAAACCCACTCATAGAAAGCTCTGTGAAAACCAGTACTAGGGAAGGAAAATCTAAACTCTAATTGCTGAGTTGCTGGAGGCTCAGTGTGGACAAATCTGAAAGTTTAAAAACTCCACAGGAACTCAGCCTTTGTGGGTCTCCTAGGATTTTGTGTTTTGTTCTGAGATCTATCAGTTGTCACACTGAAGATTCTCGGGTATTTCCCTCGAACTTCCAGCAGGGGGACAGGGGAAAGGAACTGTTCTGAAATGCGTGATCGCATTCTGAAGGGCTACCTCAAGAGAAATTATTTTATCAGAGCCTTACCTGATGGAGTTTTATCAGAGCCTAACACAGAAGAAGGGAAATGCCCCCTAGCCTTCTTGCCCTAGCTAAGGAGCTGTAAAAAAACACGAGAAATGCTTCGGAAATCCACAGCCCAGGGCTCAAGTTCACTAAAAGACTAAGGCCCAAACACAGGACTATCAAAAGCTTCCTCTATGATTATAAGCTTCCTCTCTCCTCATGGCCTCCCACTAAATCACTGAAGGTCTCTTTGCCACTGTTCCTTTCACCCCATACATCATGTATGGCTTTCAACAAAAAATTGCAAGGCAAAAACAGAGCAAGCCCTTGAACCAGACTCATGTATAGCAGGGATGTTCAGTTATCAGGACAAGAATTTAAAATATTAGGCCAGCATTGGCCTAATACCAACACCAGACAAAGACCTTACAGTAAAAGAAAACTACAGACCAATATCTCTCATGAACGTAAATGAAAAAATCCCTAACAAAGGAATAGCAAACTGAACCTAACAATATATTTTTAAAATGTATATATACCATAAACAAGCAGGATTTACTCTGGGTATGCATGACTGGCTCAGCATTCACTCAATTAATGTAATTCATTGCAGCAATAGGTTAAAAAATAAAAATTATAGAATCTTATCAATAGATACAAAAAAATAACTTGACAAAATCCAATATCATTTATGATAAAAACTCTACACACATTAGGAATAAAGGAAACTTATTCACCTCGATAAATAACATTCACAAAGAACTAACATTATACTAAATCATGAGAAACTAGAAGTTTTTCTGCTTGAATTAGGATTAAGGCAAGAATGACTCTTCTTGTGACTCCTTTCCAACTTCATATTGGAAGTCATAACTGATGTAATCAGAAAAGGAAATAAATAGTATACAGTTTAGGAAGATATAAAACTGTCTTGGTGGATGACATGATTGCCTATGTAGAAAATCAATAACAATAACAAAGAAAACTGGAAATAATAAATAAGCAATGTATAGCAAGGTTACAGGTTACAATATGCAAGGATATTGGATACAATATCAAGGTTACAGGATATAATATGCAAAAGTCTATCATTTTCCTATGTACCAACAAGGAACAATTGGAATTTGAAATTTAAAATGTAACACTATTTACATTAGCACCCCTCAAAATAAAATACTTAAGTATGGGACCTCCCTGGCAGTGCAGTGGCTAAGACTCCTTGCTCCAAAGCAGGAGGTCTTGGTTTGATCCCTGGTCAGGGAACTAGATCCCATATGTTGGAACTAAGAGTTTGCATTATTCGCTGAAGAGTTTCTTTGCCACAACTGAAAACCCCATGTGCTGCAACCATTTATATGGTTGTACACCAAATAAATAAAAATAAATATTACAGAAAAACAAATTCCTAAAAAATTAAAAAAACACTTAAGTATAAATGTAACAAAAATGTGTAAAATCTATATGAGGAAAACTACAAAACTCTGGTGTAAGTAATCAAAGAGGAACTAAATAAATGGAGAGATGCTCCATGTTCATGAATAGGAAGACTCAATATTGTCAAGATGTCAGTTGTTCCCAACGTGATCTATAGTCAATGTGATCCCAATCAAAATCCCAGCCAGTTATCTTGAGGATTCTGACAGACTGATTCTAAAGTTTATAAGAGAGGTGAAAGACCCAGAATAACCCACACAGGATTGAAGAAGAAAAAAGCTGGAGGATTACCGCTACCCTATGAAGAACTCAGCTGAACTAGAAGAGAACTAGCCGTTAAGGCGTCAGAACGGCCGATTAAAGCAAGGGGCTTAACTGAAAGTTACAGTGAAACTGTTAATCACTTAGAGTGGTAGTATATGCAGGAGGCTGAAACTGGAGAAGATGCCAACTCCCTCCTGCCTCACTCCCCCATAAAAGGGCATACCAGTCGAGGGTCAGGTGGATCAGCATGGTGTGTCTCATATAGAGGGAGCCCTGAACGAAAGGCACTAGATGTTTTGTGGGCCCTGAATAGGGGAGGAGAGTGAGGGAGAAGGGCTAGGAGTGGAAAATTGCTGGGTACTGAGTTTGAGTAGGAATAAATACCTTCAAGGTTTTCCACTTCTCCCTCCCAATCAGGAGATATTAGCACAGTCACTTGAACAAGACCTCTGGCTAAGGCCTCAGATAAAGAGAACTAACTAGGAAGGAAGTCACTGAAACTAGGACTGTAAATATGTAAAAAGCATAAACAATCAGAAGGGCAATAATAGGTTCTCACTATGACTGTATACCAAGTCTAGTTGGGGAGGACACCTTTCCCTCATGAAACCCGTCAAGTAAAGTCTTTGTAATTGCCTGTGGGCAAGCCTGAAAAATCATACTTACATCTTGTGGTCCATTAGGTCTGATAGTGGTAGAGATATCCAGGGAGGATATATTGATTCTGGGGTAAGCTCTATTAGAAGAGTCACAGTGTAGACATTTATATTCTGGAACAAGGCTGTGTACTTCACCATAAAGTACTGATCTGGTTGGGAAAAAAAGGTCCAACTGTATTGTTGGGTCTTAATAGAGACCAAACATCTGACCATAGTACACCAAGTGACTCTGCAGCCTGAACTGAGGATTTTCAGATCAATTCAGTTCAGTCACTCAGTCATATCCGACTTTGCAGCCCCATGAACCACAGCACGTCAGGTCTCCCTGTCCATCACCAACTCCCGTAGTCCACCCAAACCCATGTCTATTGAGTTGGTGATACCATCAAACCATCTCATCCTCTGTCGTCCCCTTCTCCTCCTGCCCTCAATCTTTCCCAGCATCAGGCTCTTTTCCAATGAGTCAGCTCTTCGCATCAGGTGGCCAAAGTATTGCAGTTTCAGCTTCAGCATCAGTCCTTCCAATGAACACCGAGGACTCATCTCCTTTAGGATGGACTTGCAGTCCCTTGCAGTCCAAGGGACTCTCAAGAGTCTTCTCCAACACCACAGTTCAAAAGCATCAATTCTTCAGCGCTCAGCTTTCCTCACAGTCCAACTCTCACATCCATACATGACCACTGGAAAAACTATAGCCTTGACTAGACGGACCTTTGTGGACAAAGTAATATCTCTGCTTTTTAATATGCTATCTAGGTTGAACATAACTTTCTTTCTAAGGAGTGTCTTTTAATTTCATGGCTGCAATCACTGTCTGCAGTGATTTTGGAGCTCAAAAGAATAAAGTCAGCCACTGTTTCCCCATCTATTTGCCATGAAGTGATGGGACTGGATGCCATGATCCTAGTTTTCTGAATGTTGAGCTTTAAGCCACATTTTTCAGTCTCGTCTTTCACTTTCATCTAGAGGCTCCTTAGTTCTTCACTCTCTGCCATAAGGGTGGTGTCATATGCATATCTGAGGTTATTGATAATTCTCCCCGCAGTCTTGATTCCAGCTTGTGCTTCCTCCAGCCCAGCATTTCTCATGATGTACTCTGCATATAAGTTAAATAAGCAGGGTGACAATATACAGCCTTGATGTACTCCTTTTTCTATTTGGAACCAGTCTGTTGTTCCATGTCCAGTTCTGACTGTTACTTCCTGACCTGCATACAGATTTCTCAAGAGGCAGGTCAGGTGGTCTGGTAGTCCCATCTCTTTAAGAATTTTTCACATTTTATTGTGATCCACACAGTCAAAGTCTTTGGCGTAGTCAATAAATCAACCAAGCCATAAAACTGGGCAGGGCTGCAGTGTTCCACTGTGTGTAGCAGTGATACATCCAGACTCAAAACAGAAATTACATGATTTGCACTGATGATGACACTGATGACCTCATGGGTGGTTCCTTATGCCTGACTGATAGGCCTGATACCTACCTGGGCTGATGCAATATGTGTTAGAGCTGGCCATAAACGGACTGCTGCCACTTACAGTCCTACTTAGGAGCGGCCCTGTAGGACATTGGTGAAGGGAAATCTGCCCAGTGCACAGACTTGTGAGCTCTATGTTTATTTTTCACTTCCTGTGAAAGGAGAGGTGGCTTGAGGCATAGTTATATACTGACATTTGGGCATAGCCAAAAGTCTTGTTTGGTTCATCATGGCCTTAAAAAAATAAAACTAGAATACAGAAGATGTGGAGGTCTGGGTAGATAATATGTGCATGGACACTGACATTCACAAGAGAACATGTGCAGAGGGGGCTCTCGACAACTAGGTACACAGAAAGACAGTCCTGTGAATTTTAGCTGGCCTCTCTCTTCACTGTTTCAGTACTTGATATTGGGCTCATGAAGAGACTGGCCATGGTAACAGAGATGAAGTCTATGCCTGAACCCAACAGTACAGGCTTTCTCTCACCAAGGATATCTTACTGCCTCTTCTGATTGCCCAACCACCCAGCAGCGGAGACTAATTCTGAGCCCTAGATTCCTTAGGAGGACCATACCTTAGGAGGACCAGGCAGTCACCTGTTGGCACATTAATTACATTGGACCTCCTTGATTGGGGCATCAAATTGATGTACTAGCATTAACACGGATTCTGTATACATTCTGCCTTAACTGACTTGCAGTGTTTCCACTAATACCATCTGAGAGCTTACAGAATTCTTTACCTCTTAAAATGACACCCCACCACATTGCCTTAGACAACAGACCCACCTGAGTAAAAGGAGATGTGAAGATGGGCAGGTGAACTCATGACCTTGAGAATCACTTATTTTACCAAGTACCCTATCACAGGAGCAGGCAACTTCCTCTCAAAAACAAACAAAAAACGATGGAAAGGCCTGTGGCAGTTCCAGCCCGAGGACAGACCTCACGAGGTTGTAGCAGTTTCCCTCTGGGTGTGCACCGAACTATGGTCAATATGCTTCCTGCCGGCTCAGTGCTAAAGAACCCAGCTGCCAGTGCAGGAGACACGGATTCGACCCCTGCATTGGGAAGACCCCCTGGAGAAGGAAATGGCAACCCACTCCAGTATTCTTGCCTGGAGAATCCCATGGACAGAGGAGCCTGGTGGGCTACAGCCCATGGGGTCGCAGAAGAGTTGGACACGACTTAGTAACTAAAAAACCACAAAATGGTCAATATATGGTGCTATGTCTCCCCAGAACTAGAATCCACAGGTATAAAAACCAGGATGTAAAAGCAGAGGTAGGCTGCCTCATCATCACCGTCAGTGACTCACTAATGGAATTTATTTTTCCTGTTCCTGAAACTGTTGACTCTGTTAGGTCAGAAGTCTTTGGATGCAGGGTTGGAGAAGGGTACAGGGTTCCACCCATTTGGAAGTTGTGACTAATACTGTGGAGTCACTTGGGATTTCTTGTTCTAGTGGACAAACAGGTAAAGAATGAGCTAATGTACTGACTGGGGTAATGAACTGATTATCAGCTGAAGCTAGAGTTGCTACAACCCAGTGAGAACAAGACCTAGGAGAGGCACTGGAACATCTCTTACTACTTCCATGCCCACTGTTAACTATCAATGGGAAATTACAGGTACCACAACCCAACAGAGACAAGACACCCACCATGACAAGATCCTCAGTTGCCCTAGGATCCAAGGCCTAAACCAGTCAGTCCCTTGGAGATTCTGGCTTCTGTCATCATTTGTGATCTCCAGTCAGGCACCATGCCACAGATCAGGCTTCCCCAGCAATTACCCAAAGGGGTTTTTCCTTCTTCCTCTGTCTTAATTCCTTTTGCCTACACTCTCACTATTCTGGGACTGTACCTCACAAAAATAAATAAATACATTTTAAAAGATGAGTAATTAAGGTATGCCTCAGTCACTGATTGCTCGGGTGCTCAGTCAAAGACAGTATTCTCTCTCAATTTATATTCATTAGGCTACTCAATCATTTTAGGGCTATCCAATAAAAATTAGACATCCAGAGCAGTCTGATATAAATATTATATAATAATCCAAAGCAATTAAAAAATATCTAGTAGTCACATTTTAAAAAGTAAAAAGAGAGCTTCCCTGGTGGTCCAGTGGTTAAGAATCTGGCTTGCAATGCAGAAGACACTGGTTTGATCCCTGGTCTGGGAAGATCCTACATGCCACGAGGCAACTAAGCTCGCGTGCCACAAGTACTGAGCCTGGACTCGAGTGCAAGAGTCACAGCACCAAAGCTCATGTGCCTAAAGTCTGTGCCCTGCAACAAAAGAAGCCACTGCAAGAAGCAGCCCATGCACTGCAACTAGAGAGTAGCCCGTGCTCGCCACAGCTAAAGCCCGCGCACAGCAAGGAAGACCCAGTGCAGTCAACAATAAATGTAAATAAATATTTTTAAAAAGTAAAAAAGAAACAGGTGAAATGTTAATAATCTTTAATATATTAAAATATTATTTTAACATGTATTCAATATGCTGTAATTATTATTTTACATTCTTTTTTCACACTCAGACTTCAAAATCTATCGTAAATTTTATACTTACAACATATCTCACTTTGTGAAAAATATTTATTTATTTATTTATTTGGCTGTGCCAGGTCTTAGTAGCGTGCAGCACACAAGATCTGGTTTCCCAGCCAAGGACTGAATCTGAGCCCCCTGCATTGGGAGTATGGCGTCTTAGCCACCGGACCATCAGGGAAGCTCCTCACCCATCTCAGCTTTGATCTATATTCAATTTCATAAATTTTGCAGTGAAAAAATTCACATACCAAATTCGTTTTGGAATATTGGATGATAATTCTCTGATATTTCTGAATCACGTGAGTAGAGGCACTGGATTTTTTTTGTCCCAGGCAATCTTTTCATAAAGGATGTTTGTATATCAAACAGCTCTGGAAGAACACTCATGTTCTAACTCATGACTAACTTGTGTAGTTAGTCAGAGAGCAAATTATTTCTTTTTCTATCTTTTTGTTCTTCTTAGGCTCTCAATGAATTGGGTGATGTCAGTTCAGTTCAGGGAGGACAGTCTGATTTATTGAGTCTACAGATTCAAATGCTGATTGCTTTTGCAAAAACCCTCATCAAATCACCCAGATGTAATGTTTAACCAGTTACCTGGGCATCCTATGGCCCAGTCAAGTTGGCACATAAAATTAACCATCACAGTGCACAGTTTAGTGAGTTTGGGAAACACACATACTTGTGTAATCACACCCTGATTAAGATACATAACATTTCTTTCTAGAAAGTACTCTCCTGCTTCTCTCCAAATTCCTCCCATCCAAGGTGATGGCTTTTCTGATTTCTAGAGCCATCATTTAATTTTGTGTCTTCTCGGATGCCATTCAGATGGAATCACACACTATGTTTTTCTTTTTTTTAAATTTCTTTTGTTCAACATTATGTTTTTCAGACTTATCCATGTTACTCACCATTATTCTTGAAGGATATTTTCCTTGGTGTAGAATTCTAGGGTGATAAATATTTCTTTTTTTTTTGGGGGGGGTGATAAATATTTCTTCTCAGCATATCAAAGTTAATATTATACTATCTTCTGTTTCTGCTGTTGACAAACCTTCCATTTTTGCTCTTCAGTCAATCTACCTGTTGATGTGTGTGTGTGTGCAGAGGAAACGGCAGCTCTGTATGGACCCCTGGACTGTAGGTGGGCTATACACAGCCCTCTAGGCTGTTCAGGTGTATAACCCTCCAGGCCACAAAGAGCAAACCATGTAGGATCTTTGGTTTCCATGTCAAGGGGACTGCAAAAAGTTTATCAGGTGGCCAAGGCAGGAAGGTCACAGATGAAATTTCAGTTACTTTATTTTAAAAAATCTCTGGAAGTACTGCTTTTGGTTATTTTTCAAATATGATTTGTCATTTTTTATAGTCTCTTGCTCTTTATTCATGTTTGAGACTTTTATTTCTGGCATAATGGTTAAGAGGTAAGACTGGAATTTCATTACCTGGATTTAAATCCTAACTTCTGTCATTAACCTTGGGTAAGTCATTTATCCTCTTATGTTCCTCAGTTTCCTCATCTGTAAAGCAGAGATAATCATGTAAGAATATGTTTGTTAATAAGTATGTAAGTTTGTTGATAATAACATGTGTAAGTAATATGTACAATTCAGTGGCATTTAGTGTGTTCACAATGTTATACAATCATCACCTCTAAGTTCCAAGGTATTTTTATCATTCACAAGGGAGACCTCATACTCATTAAGCAGTCAACCCTCATTCTTTTCCATGACACCCACCCCCATCCGTGGCACACATAAATCTGACTTTTGTCTCTATAAATTTAACTGTTCTAGATATTCATACAAATATAATCAAGCAATATATTTCCTTTTACGTCTGGCTTCTTTCATTTAGTGTCATGTTTTCAAGATTCACCTACATTGTAACATGTATCAGCACAACATTCCTTTTTATGGCTGAATAATGTCATTGTATGGGTACATCACATTTTGTTTATTCATTCATCCATTGTTTCCATCTTTGACTATTGTGAATAATGCTGTGAACATTCATGTATAAATATTTATTTGAATATCTGTTTTTAATTCCTTTTGGTATATATCTTGGAGTGGAATTCCTAGGTCATATGGTTATTCTGTGTTTAATTTTTTTAGAAGTTAGCAAACTGCTTTCAATAGCAGCTACATCATCTTACATTCCCACCAGCAATGTACAAATGGCTCCAGGGTCTCCAAATTCTCAAGAACACTAATTTTCCATTTTTAAAAAGTTACAGGTATCCCAGTGTGAAGTGGTACCTGATTATGGCTTTGATTTGCATTTCTCTAATAACCAATGATGTTGAGCATCTTTTACATATTTCCTGGCCACTTTTGTTTGGAGAACTCTTCTATTCAAATCTTTTGTCAATTTTTAAATTGTATTACTTACCTTCTGGTTGAGTTTTAAGGATTCTTTATGTATTCTGGATACTAGACACTTACCAGATATGTCATTTGCAAATACTTTCTCCTATCCTTTAAGTTGTCTTTTTATTTTGATAATATACTTTGATACACAGAAATTTAAAATTTTGAGCAAGTTCAATCTATTTTTTTTCATTGCTTGTGCTTTTGGTATAATTTCTAAGAATTTATTGCTGAATCCAAACTAACAAAAGTGTATTCCTTTTTTGTTCCAAGAGTTTTATATAGTTTTAGGCCTTTCATTAAGGACTTTGATCCATTTTGTTAATTTTTGTATATAATGTAAGGTAGGGGCCCAAATTCATTTTTTTGCATGTTAATATTCAGTTGTCTCAGCGCCATTTGTTGAAGAGACTATTCATTCCTCATGAGACTATTCGTCATGAGTGGTCTTGGCATCCTGTTGACCACAAGATATATATGAGTTTATTTCTGAATTCTCAATTATATTCCATTATCCTATAAGTTTGTCTTCATGCTAGTATCATACTGCTTTGATTTCTGTAGCTTTGCAATAAATTTTGAAATTAGGAAGTATGAGTCCTCTTTTTTTTTTCACATTTGTTTTTTTTGTACTCCTTGGTAATTCTGTACGAATTTTTTAAAATCTTCCATTTCTGTAAAAACAATCACTGGGATTTTGACAGGGATTGCATTGCATCTGTAGATTGCTTTGGGGATCATTGCCATCTTAACAATGACAAATCTCCTAATCCATGAACACAGATGCTGTTGCTTTGTGGTTGAGTTGCTAAATCACAACTGACTCTTTGCAACCCCATGGACTGCAGCATGCCAGGCGGCCCTGTCTTTCACTGTCTCCCAAGGTTTGCTCAAATTCATGTCCATTGAGTTGGTGATGATATCAAACCATTTCATCCTCTGCCTGCTCCTTTTGCCTTTCATCTTTCCTAGCATCAGTGTCTTTTCCAACGCGTCTGCTCTTTGCATCAGGTGACCAAAGTTTTGGAGCTTCAACTTCAGCATCAGTCCTTCCAGTGAATATTCAGGGTTGATTTCCTATAAGATTGACTGGTTTGATCTTGATGCCCAAGAGACTCTCAAGTGTCTTCTCCAGCACCATAATTCAAAAGCATCAATTCTTCTGCACTCAGCCTTCTTTATGCTCCAACTCTCACCTCCATACATGAGTACTGGAAAAACCATAGCTTTGACTAGACTGACCTTTGTCAGCAAAATATCTCCACTTTTAAATATGCTGTCTAGGTTTGTCATAGCTTTTCTTCCAAGGAGCATGTGTCTTTTAATTCATGGCTGCAGTCAACTATCAGCAGTGGTTTTGGAGCCCAAAAAAATAAAATTTGTCACTGCTTCCAATTTCCCCCCTTTCATTTGCCATGAAGTGATGGGACCAGATACCATGATCTTCGTTTATTAAATGTTGAGTTTTAAACAGCTTTTCACTCTCTTCTTACACCAAGAGGCTCTTTAGTTCATCTTCACTTTCTGTCATTAGAGTGTTATCATTTGCATACCTATCATACATATCAAGGTTGTTGGTATTTCTCTCGGCAATCTTGATTCCAGCTTGTGCTTCATCCAGCCCAGCATTTCGCATGATGTGCTCCGCATATAAGTTAAACAAGCAGGGGGACAATATACAGCCTTGTCCTATGTACTCCTTTCCCAAGTTTGAATCAGTAAGTTGTTTCATGTCTGGTTCTAATTGTTGCTTTTTGACCTGTATACCTGAACACTGGATGTCCTTCCATTTATTTAGGACTTTAATTTTTTTAGAAATATTTTGTAGTTTTCAGTATACAAGTTTTCCTGCTTCCTGGGTTAAATTTATTCCTAAGTATTTTATTCTTCTTGATGTTGTTATAAATGGAATTATTTTATTAATTTCATTTTGTAATTCTTCATTGCTACTTATGGTAGAAATACAACTGGGTTTCCTGGTGACTTAATGGTTAGGATTTCAGGCTTTCACTGCCAAGGCCCAGGTTCAGCCCCTGGTTGGGGAACTGAGATCATGCAAGCTGTGCAGCTCAGCCAGGAAAAAAAAAAAAAAAAAGTACAACTAATTTGTGTTGATTTTGTATCCTGTAATTTTGCTGAATTCAATTATTAGCTCTAATAATTTATATTCTTAAGATTTTTCTGTCATCTGGAAAAAAAGAAAATTTTACTTTCAATTTTTATGATCTGATGTTTTTAATGTCTGAAACTTCTGCACATCAGTTCCTACTCACGGTACAGTACTAAGTTGTTGTACTTTATTTTCTGATTTTTAACTGTGGGCTATTATTGAGTTCCTCCAGAGTATTTGTTTACTTCCACCAGCACTGGGTTGCTGATTTGGAACAACTTATAAAAATATTCTGCTTGGGTTTTCAGACTATCCACGTAGTAAGATTTAGAGCTGCAAATTTTCACAAAGTCAAACTATTATTACATGTTCTAAGAGAACGTTCTCCTGCCACAGAGAATGAAGATTCAAGACATGCAAACTCATCTATCTGTATTTAGGATGGGTTTATCCTAATTGACACCACTCTTTGGTGGTGTCAATACATTCTGGGCTTTGCCAGGGTCATGAAAATGAAAATATATTTCATTAGATTCTTCAAGTGTTCTCAAGATGCTAGCTAGATTCTGATTATAGCTTGCTTCTTTTGGGTTCCTGGTTTCAGTTTGGTTTGGGCTTGAGAGATTAATATATTTTTTTTAAAGTGCTTTCCCCACAGCATGTTTAGTTGCTTTTTTACATTAAGAGCTGGTCAGTGTAATCATGTATACTGACAAAAATGGAAATGTCCATCCACTCACTGAGATACTTAAAGTCAAGAAGCATCTGTCAATTATAGCCTGCCAGGCTCCTCTGTCCATATTTTTCAGGCAATATTAGTTGGGTTAGTTTCCTTCTCCAGGGGATCCTCCCAACCCAGGGATTGAACCCACGTCTTCTGCATTGCAGGTGAATTCTTCACCTGCTGAGCCATTGGGGAAGCCCCCATGTTAAGGTAGTTATTACTTAACATGCCATGGTGCTCTACGGTGGCAGTACTGTTGATATTGTATGTAGAATAGTTGAGAAAAATCACTTTGATAGATTGACATTTGAAACCTAATGATTAGGGAAGAACCATATTTTATCTTTGATAATCCCAGGTAAAAGGGAAGAATGACGGCAAACATCTTGAGGTAAGAAAAAGCCCACTATGTTCAAGCCTCAGCAGAGGCCTATGTGACTGAGCTGAGGAAGCTGGTGGGGCAGTTACTAGGGATGAAGTGGTGGGAAAAGTCACTTCCAGCCTGTAAACTGCTTTTAGGATTTGGCCTTTATGCGGAATGAGATGAGAAGTCATTAGGTTTGGAGCAAAGTGATGACATGATCCAATATGGTTTAGGAGTATGCCTGGTTTTGCGTGGATGACAAATTGCTACAAAATGAGAAGGGAGACCACTTAGGCTTTTCCAATAACCAAAGAAACAATATAGATTTAGACCACATGGCAGCAGTGAATGTGGTAAACAGGTAGGTTCTGGAAAAAAATTTTACAACTGACAGAATTGCTGTTTAATTTTCAAGCTTGAGAAACGATGCCTAGATTTGGGGCCAGTGCAACTGAAATGTTTACACTTACGGAGGCCAAGAGATAGAAACGTGTGTCTGTGTGTAGAAATCAAGTCAATCCTTCTTTACAAAATGAGGTGGATGATGAATAGGAAGCTACACGTGTTCAGGAGAGATGGCTGGTAATCATATGGTAATGTTTAACTGTTCTTAAGCAAACTAGGGATATCAAAGTATTTCATTGTTTGGCCTTACTTGGTAATATTCAAATTTGACAGGGTAAACAAGGAACCAAGTTTACACAGTGCTCAGACAATAGTATTTAAGAAAAAAAAGTAGTTATTTCATAAAACCATTTTCTACAATACAGAAAGAAATTAAGAGGGCTCTTAACACATTATTTTATCTAGAACATGTACAACCTGGCAAGAGGGAATTAACAGTGGAATGTTAACTAAAACAACATATTCCATGTAAAAAAGCAACTATCAGGAACACTGTGTATCAGAAATTATTAAAAAATTTTTTCAAGATGAGGCAAAGAAAGGAATGAGTAGTTAACAGGGTAGTAGGGAAGGATGTGAAATAGTGGTTAACTACTGGGAACCTGGGGGGTGGGGGGGGTGGTGCGGCGGGTGGGACACAGCTAACTGCAAACTTCCTAGCCTTTTGTGAACTTTTTGATCTTTTAACACAGAATACTTCGGGAGTGGGAGGCTGTCACCTTTCAAAATTCTGGTCCAAATACCTTTACTATTTATTTTCCCATCACACCAGGGGAGTACAAAGTTTTAATAGTTACCTTAAGGTATGTTTAGTATCTGTTCAATTCAGTGGAGACTCCAAACACCCTTAACATGACATCTTACCTTTCAACCCTCTCATTCTCCCCAAAATTGCTTCAGCCAGAGGGTATGACCAGGGCTCAAATCCTTGTTCAGCTAGCTATCTGGCCAACACTTAGCAGAAATATCTAGCACCTGGTTACTCTTTTTAAACACTACTTGGCAATTAGTTGAATCACATTTCCTAGAATAAAGACTGCTACTTAAATTAGTTCTTTGTGGGATGTTAATAACATGTTAACTTGTAAACCAACCTATGGCATAATTCAAAGTAGTATGAAGTATGTTAGAAATTTACCACTTGGGCATATACATTCTTACAGCCATGAAAGAAGAGTAAAATGATCATAGAGTCAAAGTACCACTGCTGTAGTCTATTACAAGGGGGAGCTAAGAACAGACTTCCAAGACCACTTTAATGGCTTCTTCAAACAGGCCACTGTGTGTCACTCCAGTTTCCGAATCAGTAGGCCTGGAGTGGGATTTGAAAATTTCCATTTTAAAGAACTTCTCAAATCATCCTGATATTGCTGGTCTTGGGTTCACACTTTGAGAATCCTAAATTCTTTATATACCATAGTTTAACAACTGTAAGTTCAAAACGGAACTCACACAGGACATTAAGTATGAATTTCACGTTAGCTGGAATTACCAAGTAAGACCAGAGTGTCTTTAAACACAGACTTTAATGGTAACAATTCTTTAAGCTCAGTTAACCTCAGCTATTACAAGCGTTATGCCAATGTCACTAAGACAATAGTGACTTGCACTGGGTTCCTCATAAAAGACAAATTCACTTAAAACTATAATCAACAATCATTTAACAGTTTTGTTACGCCAACACAAAACATGGCTAATCTGAGTCACTTCTAAAATCACTAACACAGGATGGTCAATATCTGAAGTATGTCAACTAAACCATTAAAAAAAACCAGTGAGTGTTTCACTACCCCTGAGACCACCAGTTAACTGTGGTTCATACTTTTAAAAAATTGTGAGTACACCCACACAAGAAAGCCAAGTAGTTTTTCTTTTAAATCTGATTATCACATTGCAAACTTGCCCAGGAATGAGTCACTTAAAACGTAATTTATCATTATGTCAACTGGACTATAATCCTCACAGGTTAAGATAAACTTAACATAATTTAAAACTGAATTATGCATTAAAAGATGTAGGAAACAGGAAGAACCAAAATCAATTTTTAATCTGTTAATAATCATTTCAGTGCTATACATGGCACTATTAGTATATATGGGAGAAAGGACAAATTCTTGGATTCTTTTGAAGGTTTCACTGCAGATGATCTCAAGTCCAATGTTCATACATTCAAAAATGTTGGTTTTCCAGGTACTTTTACTGTTCTGTTAAACCTGGAGAAGCCTTTATGGCTTGTTCCCTTAGAAGTGACATAGGAAATATAGAAAGCATCAAGTCAAAGATACAGAGAACTGGACACATCTATTAATCATTATGACAATAGCTTCAGGAAGTCATCTCTATAAAAACTTAAGTGTTATCTGTAGCTAAAAAGGTCAATTTGAAAGCCAAGTAGAATCCAGCTCTGACAAATGTTTTATTTGTGGCTGGTTTTCAAGAAATGATATGCCTACTATAAAACCTATTATTTTGAGGGAATCTCATAATTATCCTAAAAATAGCCAAAAAGTTTCTTACCTTGTGGAGGTATCTTACTTATTTGTACTTTGAATCCAACACAGTTTTAACAGTATGATATGTACCCTTGAGTTATTTTTAAAGCAACGATAGAATGAAAAATTCACTCATTGGAAAATGGTATAACTGGATTGATATTTCTCAATGAAATGCTTATTACAGATTCAACAAAGCCAAAACATTTTCGGAAGGCATGCATTTCACTTTCAGTTTAAAGAACCTTAATTCAATAAATCATGTCCAAACTGCATATTAAAATGTTTATAAAAATCAAGCTTTAACATTTATTTTATATCTAGCTTTCCACATCTGTGTGCAGACAAGGAGTAAGATTGCACATAAGTGTAAGCAGTGCAAATATGTGTAAGTGGAGAAAAGTCACAGATGTGCTAGAAATTGAATACAGGACCATAAGAAAGCAATGGACAAATCAAAGAAACTAGGAAAAAGTAATAAAACTATCGGGTCAGAATTAGAAAGGGTGAAGAATGATAATGCCCTTGTTACTACAGAAGTTACATAAGTGGCACAGATAGCACTTGTCAAACAAAAAATAATCCAATAGCATTGACTTTTATTCATTCATGTTAAGTCACCTGAAATGGTATCTGTTGCATTTAAATGCTCATTAATGTAAATGGCTGAACAAATCCATTTTAATGGATATTCAATCCATTAAAAAAACTCAATATCCCACATAATTAAAGTCACTTCAACATAGCCTCATGACAACTCCCACACCAAAACAGTACTTTATTTTGTAAATTTTGACCCATTATTACTCCCATGTTATTTATGGTCTTTTCAGCTGTCAAGCGTACAAGGTGAAGAAAAAATTTAGTTAGATGGGGGTTGCACCTGGAAAATAAATTTCTTAAACTCCATATACATGTTTGAAATCTGCTGGGTCCCAAGTCCATCTATGAACTCCCAGGCTGCCAGTATCATGTGCAGCATATACTAAAGCTACACTATCTGAATAGCTTATTAATTCTGCATAAATCAGGTCAATCAATGTGTCAACCTGTAACAGACTGCGCACTTTTAACTGAACATGGCAAAATATTCATTCTCTTGAACTTTACATCATCTTTGATGTCAAACAATGAGGCAAATCCCAACAGTATATACAAAAAACAGCTTTGCGTTTACAAAAGATTGTTTCCCATACTGATTAATCCAGGCAGCTAACTCATTGGTTTACGCAACTTTATTGAAGAAAAATAAATCAATTACTAGCAGAGCTATTAGTTGATCACTCATCCATTGACAACTTGCATCATTTATTCAGTGCTATATTAAACAGTGTATTGGAAGATAGATTAACTAATAGCTCCAAGCCTCCTAACAATTTAAATGAAAATTACAAAATGTTTTGAGACCCTATTTTGGAATACAAAGGGTGTTTTGACTTCCAATTTCCATTCTCTGTAGAACAAGAACAGGTCATTCCTTTATTGACATGCATAAAATACATCACATTTTCTGTTCTGCTGATGCTATAAATTCAATACCAATTCTCCAGCCACATCAGTTATGAGCATAAAGTATATCATGTAACCTCAAATCTCTAACAGTGGAAGGCTTAGACAAGAATGGATGCTGCTAGAATAATGCTGCTTCCTTTGATGTGACAACTCAGCATCCATCTCCCTCCCTCTCAGATGATTCTTCAGCATGTTAGAGCAGTGAGGAATGGTTTTAGTCTCATAACCAAGTTAGAGTGAAGACATTGGCCACATAATACACATGCTCCATTTTTTTAAAAAATTCTGAATCTTGGGCAACTGTTCTCTTGTAACTACTTTACAGTTTCTAAAAGCAGTTATTGTCCAAAGCTGGAAGAACTTAAGTCTTCTCAGATGAGCATGTGAATGAATGGAGGGAGGTAAACAAAAAATAAAATTAAAAAAGATGAGGTCTGATAGGGGAGCAGCCGGATAAGAAAATCAAAAAAGGAACAGTAATTTAAAGTTTATTCCAGCTATAATGCAGGTTATTCTGACTTTAAGGTAGCATCACATGGCATACTTCTGAGTCCATTCCCGAGATATTCTGTTGTACCTGTAAATAAAAAAGATGTTATTTAAAAATTTAAAATAATTCTTAACTCTTAAAAGGTAAGGAAAGAGTATTTTACTTCTAGACTCGTCATGGAGTCATCTTTAATGGCTACGACTAGGATGAAGCCAACAAGGAAGAAAAAGCACTGGTACTCAAAGCACTGTAGGAGACGAGACCCTATGCTTCAATACAGTGTCCTAATCCAGTGAAAGTCATACTTTAGTAAACAAAAAGACTGGCTAGCAAAAATCAAAGACCTTTTTTCTCTCCTACTACTGAGCTAACAGTCTATTAGAAATTTTACAATTAGTATCCATTTCAACAAATCTTAACCTTTCTTTTACAATTTGCCATGGACCTATTATCAGAATAGTGCCCTTATCTGTAGATCTATAGAAACTCCCATGAAAGCCAGACTGAGCAATGAACTAATAAACATTTTTATTTGAATCCTGGACTTCATGATAATTTACTTCACCCTTGATATTACCAAGAGAAAATGCCTTTGAGACTTCAGCACAGGCAGAAGATTAAGACACTGGGGAAGATTATAAAAAAGCAGTAGTTTTCAAGAGGAGGTGGGCTGTGAGTTATATGTGTTAATCAAAATCACCTGTTAAAGTGTGGTGATTGGCAATTAAAAAACCCCACTTGAGACCTGATGGATGAAACTAGTAGGAGTACAAGTGGGGGCATCTTTGCTTAAAATGATCAACAGGCAATTCATACACAAGCAAGGATATTTACTGCTGAGGAAGATCACTAATATTGATAAAATGCTATCAATTTCTCCCTGTATTACTACCATGCCAGAGGCTACTTACCAAAACAAAAATTATAGTGATAACCTCAAGAAAGGAATATCTAAAAGGACATAGGAGAACTGATTTATATTTACAGTTTGACCTCCATAAAAATATTAACTTCATTTCGAACCGAGAACTGAACATAGTTCAACCATTTTTCTAACTTTAAGTTCCTTCTCTTCCAATTCGTGGTTACCTCACTTAAGGATACCTCTCATAAAGCCAGCACTTTAAAACAAATGTTTCATTTAGCATACAGGTAGCCACAAAGTATAGCTGACACTAATGCATGCTTGTCAGTAATGAATATTTAGTATAGATAGTGAGGCTTAAAGAAGTGTTTATCCCTTACATTATTATCTCTTGGCAAAATTTTAGCTAAGTTACCACATTCCATATAGTATTGAAGTTTAAAATATACCAATTTTTAAAGTTAAAATTTAAATACTATAGTAGTTTGAAAAAAGATACTAAAATTTTCATTTCTTACTGGTGCTATATAACTCTGCTTTGCCATGCAAAAATATTCTCAAGCAATAATGACTGCTGGGTATACTTTCACGCTAAACAGAGATCAAGCAGTTAAGTGTACAGTTTTCAGAAACTGCCACATCAGTTACCTTTTGTTAGTTAATACAGTGCCTTAACGCATGCAGCACTCATGTGCTGGCAGTACCATAAATAAGCGCACCATAATGTGCAGATCCTCTTACCCTACAACATAGCGTATTTCTCTGTCCACTCTCTTGCTAACCTATTGTACCTATTTAAACAAGTATACTGAGCATTAATTATAACATACGGAAATTATAATGGTCAAGTTGTACATAAAGAATATATAAAATATTTAGACCAAATTTTTACAACAGTACCAATATTTTTGTTTTAAATGTGATTGGGGTGAAGAAAAAAAACCTTTCTTCCTCAAACATAAAAGTGACAAACTGCTGAACATGTTAGAAAAAGAAAATATAACCTAGGAAATTAAAAAAAAAAAAACAATCACATTTCAATAACTAGCTTCTGTGCATTTCAACTACCATCTTACCAGAAATAAGCGTCAAGTCTCCTTGGCATCAAGCCACAATTTACAGCAACGCATATAATACTAACTCATTAAGAAAAGCCACTTTTTATATTGTTTTCTCAAATTACTACATACTTACTTATCTCTGTCTGTTTTATAGATCCGTGCAATCTCTGGCACTAGGGGGTCATCTGGGTTTGGATCACATAGCAGTGAACAAATGGATAAAAGAACTGGAAAAAAACAAATGTCTGTTACCCACCACTGGGAATTTGAATAAAAGTATTTAAAAATAAGTATTATAATATACACCTCAATCCTCAAAAGAGGATGAGTTTCTATCTTAATTCCCATAAGACAAAGTTTTACAGAGATTCTGATTGATAGAAGACAAGTTCCTGATAAGAGATTTAGATAAGAGATTCTAAAAATAGGTATTTGTTAGCATCTATGTTAGCTAGTTTACTGACTAGCTATAAAAATCTGGCAAATTCAGAAATTCTGAGATAGTGAAATGATGCCATTTAATTTATATTACCTTTTCTTTTGCTATGCCATGTTGAATGCGGGATCTTAGTTCCCTGACCAGGGACCAAACCTGTACCCTCTACAGTGGAAGCATGGAGTCCTAACCACTGAACCGCCAGGGACTTCTCTATATTAACCTTCTGAAATAGTGAAGTGGAATTTCTTGGTAATGGCTGGAGGGGGGTGGGGACTTTGAATAACGTACAGCTATGCAATATATGCTTAGCTGTTTAGCTTGATAAAATAATCCATTTTCTGTCCTACTCTCGGTGGATTATCACAAAAACACCCAACTGCCCCATGACTACAGGTTTTATCTCCCAGAATTTATAAGGTAGAGACCATATCCAAGAATTTTGGTTAAAATTAAAAACAAACAAGCAAACACCAAGATCTACTACTGAGTAGCTCTTCAACTACAGCTCTCACCCTGACCTATTCAAAATATTAACTTAGAAGATGTGAAGCATCATTGGAACATGTATCTAATTCATTGTGAATACGAATTATGTGCCACTGTGCAAAGTTTTATAAAAAGTTTATGATATAAAAGCTGAATGTGGCTATGACAATCCTTGGATGAAGATAATAGCAATATCATAAAAAATACATTATTATAGAAAATATAATTTTAAACTCAAGTGCAGGATCAGACATAAAACTAAATCTGCATTACAGAAACAGTGTTCAGTATTACAGTATTACCAATGATGGTAAAACCAAACAAATCTGGAAAATAATATTAAGGTCTTCATCATACCAGATGCCTGGTGTTAAGAGAACCTGACCTGAAGAGAAACTCAAATGTATCCAGGGGGGTGAAAAATGGGCCTAAAATAATGCTGCACCTACAAGAACAGCAGCAGCATTTACCCAAACTGTCCCCACTCCCCACACAAAAGTGTTTCTGATTAATCAAATAAAATTTTGGGAATTCTAGACAGTCCCTTTAAGGAGATTCAAATGCACTGTACAAGGACATAAAAGGCTAGCTGTCCTGCTTTAACAAATGAATGAACAAACAAAACCTGTTTCACTTTGCATTTACCACACTTCTAAAAATAAAACTTTTTGTAAACACTATTAACTATTTCAAGAAATAATCTGGGGACTGCTACATTAAGTATTCAGCCAGAAAATGAGAATGCTTCCAGTAAGCTGCTCTCCTCAATATCTGAAATAGTCATAATTAGCAACATTTAAAACTCATTTTGTGTACTAAGGAATGCTAATAAGCCAGCACCAAAAACTGAAAATTACTAAAATGCAGACTTCCTTCTCATTAAGTAGCTTTGTAGTAGGTGATTTTTATTTGTGGGGTAAAAGTGACATAGTAAAGCCACCAGAGTTGTTTGAAAGAGATGGAGAGATATTCCATCTCCATCTGGGCCATCAATGTGGAAACTGGACAACCTATTAAAGATGTCACACAACGAATCCCTATTAAAGTAGAAGAGCAGAATTTACCTAGAGACCTTTCCCAAGACCATGCATTTTAGAATATTATTAGGTAGGAAACAACCTACCATGAGATACATGAACACTTAACTAAAGGTTTCTTTAAAAGTCCTTTCCCCATCTTTATCAAAAAGCTGGCATTATAAAAATACTTAGATAAGTCAGCTCAAAAATGAAACTTCTCTAACTATATGAAAAATCAAAGAAAGCCTCTAGTATTTTACCTTTAGAAATAGTTAAAGCAGGAGACCACTGTGATCTTAGAATATCGAGACAAATGCTGCCGTTACTGTTAATATTTGGATGATAAATTCTTGTTGTAAATGCAACCTAAAAAAAACACAAAACTTTATTTCTCACAAATAAAAACAAGCATTGTGAACTTTGGCCAAAAAACTGTAGCTACACTTAAAAATGGTTAAAAATCTTAAAAATCTAATAGCTAAAAGTTATACACATTAAAGAATCTATATTCTGACAAAGATCCTTCAGGGGCTTCTTCTTTTTAATTAAAATGGAAAATGTAACCATGTGGCAAAAGCTTATTTTCAGTAACTTGAAGGGAATTTAGGATTCACTAACAAATTAGAGACTTTCTGATGTAGACCAAAGCATACAGATTAGCGCACTTAAGGCATCAAGGTACAAAAGCATGTATTAGAACCTCCATTTCCAACTGAACATAAAACACAATTTGAATATCACAAAAGTATTTTCATTTAAAGTAACTGTCATATTGTACCTGTAACATAATTGTGAAGATAGTTTATATGTGCAAACTCAAAGCCCAAAATATATCGCAGTCTTAAATTCCAACATAAATTAGTATATTTTTTAGGATCACATGAAAATGCATAATGAAGGTGAGTATCTGGAAGGCTAGTATTTTAAGACACTAGAGTTAATGATCCAAATCTGTATAAGCATAATGAAGTGGGAAAAATGCTTTCACATGGTATATTTGAGCCTTGCAACATAAAGGATAAGCCAATTCTTACCTCCAGTTACAAAGTTCAAACCCAGATTTATCTCTTCTTTTAACTAAATGCTACCAGTTAGCATTCAACATCAGTGATTTAATTCAGTATATACATTCAAGCCCCAATTATTCTTATTTATTATACATTTATACTAGTTTAGCCTTAACTTATGCAGAACCCTAATATCTAGGAATGTTCTATTCCTCTGGAATAAAATACAAATCTATACTCACAGATTTTGGGGTGGGGGGAATACTTGCCTTAGGTGGTTTGAAGGGGTAGTCTGTAGGAAAATGAATTGTCAAAAAGAATACACCGCCTTGATATGGGCTGTCATTCTGTGAAAAGAAAAATATGCTTAACTCTGCTATTTAAAATGACTGCTAAATAATTCATGTTGACATTTATTTTCTAAGCATTTCTCTAATATGAAGCAAATTACCTATTTACACGAAAATAGTCTAAATTATTCCACAATAAAGTTCTTATTAGTGAAAAATCACAATATTTACTATAGAATATAAGAAATCATAATTTAGATCCTATTTTACATGAAGTCAAAGAATTTTAGAAAAACTATTCAGAAACACAAGGTTCTAGATCCTAGTTCTCATAAAGTACAGTTAACAATGAAGTCTACATAATAATGTATCAAATTATAATCTGAAAATAAAGCTTACATCTATTTGTTGAATATTTCTTCTAATGACAGTCATATATATACAAACAACTTTGTACCTTGACAGGCTATTCTGGTCACTGACAAACCAGAAATTTATCTCTTGTATGTCAACATAACTCCCTTCAATAGGGGAAGTAGAATAGAAACAAAGGAAGTTTCTAAGAAGTTTAGTTCCCAATTGGCCCCTCAAAATCCTCATTTAATAAAACCATGACAGTCTTTTCTTCAAAATCACACCACTAAATTCTTTACAGTAAGTCAATACACAAAATTACTAGATTTGGAAAACTTGGGATGTTTGCTTTGCACACTTGAAACAGAAGATACAAAAAATTTCAAGCTACAGCAGTACTTTTTCCTCCTCAAATGTTTTACTCATTGTAATTTGAGTATGAAAAACTCCTCAGTAAATAGACATCATATAACAGTATGAAGTAACATTTGGGAGAAACTTACTAGTATTCCACATTTAATTTAACCAATACCAAGAAAAAGATATCACTGTTGCTGTTTCATGAGTAAATAAAATAGGACTTAAAGTAACTTAGTGAACTATACAATTTGTTCATGATAAAACCAGGATTCAAACACAGGTCTTCTGAAAACCAACATATCAAAGAATGAAAAGGTGATGTGGTCAAGGATTTTAAGGTCAAAGAGTTTTTCAAAAAAATGGAATTGCCTCTGGATATGCAGAGTCAACATGGAAATGTGTTTGAAAATCTGCAGTAATTGAATTATCAATACCCATTCCTCTCCATTCGAGTGAGGATGTATACAGTGCTATTATGAACCATTTTTTTTTTAAATGAACCTTTTATTGTACTATGCCCACTCCTTATGCGAGGCAAATAACCTTCATAGGGCTGACACTGTAGTACAGCTCATTTAATCCCATCCCTCTGTAAAATTATTAAACATTAGTTGAATTACTAACTCCATTCTATTTACTAGGTAAGTGAAAGGGACAGAGAATAATTTCTCATCTTGCTAAGTCTACAGTCTGGCAGAGACATACAGTGAGATTTTATAGCTATTATGAAGAAATGAACAAGGGTATATACCTGGGTTTTAAAGGAGAATGGTCAGTTTACTGATGATCAAGTTAAAAGATACATACTATTTAATGGGAGAGCTACTATTTAAATGTCTTTCCTACTTCCAAGTCCCTCTGCTTCATAATGCCTACAAAACTCTAATTCAAGAAAATTAAGACTGCAAAACAGCATCTGAGAACCACAGAAAAATCAAAGACATAAGAATGTAATCCAAATTAGATTCTCATTGTTAAATAATATGACTATTAATTGGAAATAGAGGCTTCAAATAGCACACACTTTTATAAAATAGGCTCATATGAAAGATAACGTTTTTACCAAGTACAGTTAACAATTTAAGGGTAAACTGTTTTAATGAAAACATGTTTTCATTAACTCAATTCCAAAAATTTTGTTTACACTTTCATTCCAAGTTTCATACAATCAAGCAATAGATCCAACTGCTTCTTAAAGGTAGTCTAACAATAGATTTAGTAAAAAATCAAATTTCATCTCACTTCAAGCAGAAAAAAACTTAATAGAATGAAAATATTTTATTGTTACAAATTAACACCAAAACTCCAGCAAAGAGGAAAAACTGGTAAAAACCATACATGATCTAAAGGTAATCAAATGATGTCACCTAAAAACTAAGGCTCTACATTTGAATTTACCATGAATCAAACAAATATACCAAGAAAAACAAAAAGGAATACTTTGAAAAACTGAGCCAATCTTAGAAATGAAGAATACATAATGGATCTCTTCTTTAGAAACCTTCTACCCTGGTTTTGCTATAATTAGTCCAAACTGCTCCTCCCTCAATGTCTGTCTGTACTCTTCCCCTAAGGCAGCTATGATATACTGATACTCTCCTTCTATCTCCTGTCCCATACTTATTTTGGTAATTCTAGGATCTATCTTTAGTTATTCCTTCGAGGACATATATTCAAATGCTTATTGAATGTGTTCTACTCAGATGTCTCAAAAACTGAAACCACAATAGTTAAGTCACAAACTAGGATCTCATCACTAATTCTTTCCCATCTTCTCATAGTAGATACCAAATCTCAAAAATCCTTAAGTCTTCTGAACTGGATTCCTCTCCTTTGTATCCACTGCTTTAGTTCAAAATCTTACTAACTTTTGTCTACATTATGGCAATGGTTTACTACTGGTATTCCTGCCTTCACTCTGGTTTTTCCCTCCAATTTACGCCTCACCCTAATGCTGAAGTGGTCTTTTCAAGATAAAAGTTAACGCCAGCTTGAAATCAAGCACAGCTTGCCAAGACTGAGGTTCAAATTCCTGTGCTTTAATGCGGTTTCCAACAATCTAGTCTCATCTTTCACCTCCTCTCCAGAATACATTTCTTACTGCACAGTAAATAATGCTTCACATCCTTTTCCTCATATTTCTTTCCCCTACACTTGGAATATTCTTCCTTACCCACAGGATTCTACCTATACTACAGGGTCCATCTTATGCTTAAATGTTTTTTAAAAGGTAAATAATACAGTCCTCCCTTGAGTCCAAACTGCTGGCTGCCCTTTTAAAATACCTTGCTCTGTACAGGTACTATTATTCAACAAAAATTTAACATTTAATTTTCCTCTTACACTATACAGCTCCTTAAAGAGTAAGGTACTAAAGATAAGTTTTCATGTATTATTAGCCTTTGCAGGGAAAATGTAATAGTCAACATAAACTGAAAAATTCACCCTTGTTTAACAATATAACATTTCATATGGACCAAATATTTTACTTCATATAGTTTTTGTAGCTGATTCTGCTCAGGCTGCCAATAATTACATTATTCACACACATAGTATGTGAATGGCTATTTATCTTAGATTAGGTGGAATGGAAATTGGTGTGGTTCTCAAAATAATTTCAAAATTCCTTCTAACGGCTCCATTTCCAATTTTAAAAAGTCAAGCACATAAATATCAGAAATAGGTAAGGAAATTAAGCTTCTTCTCACTGCATCAATTTGTTACGGAAATTTCCTTAGTGCAAAATAACCAACAAAATTTAAACACCATGTAACTAGCACTGGTCTGCCAATTCTTTCAAAGCTTTATTTTTTATCAGCATATGTGATCCAAAGCATCTTGTCTTCAGAAAGAATAGGGTAGCACACAGGTTTTAAGAATCATGCGCTTTTGTTCAATCATCAAGAGTACTTACTTCCTTACTAAAACCCACCAAAATCCAACAGCAACTCTACTAACAAAATAAAATTATCTAATCAAACCGTGATGTTTTGTCACAAAGATGCAATCAAAAGTCAAAGTAACATGGTTTGTTTCATTGATATACTTAATAGTAAGGGTAACTGTTAACCATGTACAAGCTGACATCGAAACTTAGGTGCTTACTTATGAAGCACAATGAAAATCTGCATTTTGGGGGAGTTTTTATAACTTTTGACTCATTCCTGAAATTACCCAACAATGAGAATTAACTTCCTTAGAAAATCAGTTCAGAGGCTAATGTTACTAAAGCAGAACTATGCTATATTGGTATAAATATTTTTGCTCTTGTTAATCAGAGGTAGAGTTCTGAAAATAAAGAAAATAAAGTATTTGTTTTTGAAAGAATAAAATTGCTACCCTTTATACTAACAGGTTGCTGGAAAAAAAAATTAGCAAAGAATAGCCATCATCTGAAATATATATATATATGAAATAAATGAAAAATGTTTCCTGAAAATAAAAGCAAATTAACCAACCAAAAATTTTTTCAGGATAAGCAATCTCCTGTTCTCTGGAAGACTACTAATGAGCTCCTCAATTATGCTTCACTTTGATTTACTAAAGGTGAACTTTTGTAAAGGAATAAATAAAAAACCAGTATAAAAAACCAAGCAGAAAAACTTCACACTGGTTTAAAAGAATTGGTTTATTACACACACCATCCAATCACAAGTCTTGACCACCGATGCTTTCACGCTTTATTAGTACTGACAACTCATTTTCATAAGAGTATCTTAAAGCACTTCTGAATCAAAGATGAGTTTTATTTGGTTCAGATATGGCAAGGCATTGTACTGAATTCTGTGCTTTGAAAACTGGTGATCTATAATGGGAAGATTCTACAAAGTTGCAAATCTAAGTGCTGAAATGGATTTGGTAGAAACTATGGCAGATACACACATCTCATCTGAAAAAAAAAGCAGCAGTTGCTATTCCATCCTAAGCCTAGTCGGGAGGTTTTTATGCAAAGACGGTCAACTTTTGAAACATTGTGTGGGTCAGGAATTCTCTGGTGGTTCAGTGGTAAGACACAGTACTTCCACTGCAGTGAGGCACAGGTTCGACCCCTTGGCTGGGGAAGCCATAAAATCCCACAAGTTATGCGGTGTGGATAAAAAAATAAAACACTGTCAAAACTGGGTCAGCCATGAGTTACATAAATCGTATATTTAAGGGGGTGGGAAGCACAGTGCAGTGGCAGTTCACAGTTTTGTTACCAATTAGACAAAAGCAAGCACTTCAAACAGTAAAAATATACCTGGAGGTAACTGGAAACAATTCTGACTCTGTAGTTTTCATTAGGATAATCCAGATTTACTTTAAACTATTAAAAATGCCCCCTTCCATCTTATTTATAATTAGAACTGTTAAATAAACATGTGCTAATCCAATCCACCCTCTGGTTAACTTTTCAAGGGTATTTCCTCTAAATTATGAACTACTATTATCTCACCTAGTACATTATTGCCATTTACGTTGAAATTAAAATACCAAAAGGGGTAAGAAAGCAGAAAATTCAGTAACAAACACACAACTCAGAACAGAAATCCTCACGTGCCTTCCAAGTTAAAAAAAAAACGTTAAGTATTGTGCAAGATACAGTCTTACCCCAAGATGTTTTACTGCGCTCTAATTCTGTGAAATTCTTAGATGGTATCCATAATTCTGAACATTCAATTATCCAGCAATACAGTTTCTTATCTACCCAGGATAGAAAGGAATTTTGCTGTATTCAAAATATCACTTTCTACCTAAAAATATTCAAATTTTATATGAAACTCAAGTTCTATAAAAACTCAAAATATCAAAATAATACAATTAAGCTAGATTTTAGGCAGTTACACGCTCAGTCTGAGTAACACCATGATATGATCAGAAAACTAATTGGCTCTGTAAATCAGGAAGCTCTGTGACAATACTTTACATTGCTATGAGGGAAAATTAGAAGAGATATTTGACAGGTCACAGAAATGCTAAACATAGAACCCAGGGGCAGACATTTATACTGTACTTAACAAATGACTAGTTTCTTTCAAAAGCAATACAATTATGGCATATCCCAAATAGAATTACAATGTAATGAAATAAAGCTATAAAGAGTTAGTTAAAAATTACAAACTAGATTAATGCTGCATTTTTAATTAAGTTTTTGCTTTTAATTATCAGTACTTACAGGTCCCATAATAGTGGCTTGCCAATGAAACACTAGAAAAAGAAAATACTCTTGTTATTGTCTAAAAATACACAAGCTTTTTTGAAACTAATGGTAAAAATCAACTTGGAAATTACTTACTATCATCCCCAACTGGACCTGCAGAACATTGTGCTGGAGGGTCACGGGCCAAATCACTAAGTTCCTACACCAAGATAGAAAATGCTGGGTCATAAGGCCATAACAGGAAGAGTCATCTGCTTTGTTATTTTCACACCATTCTTTAAGGGACATATATAATCACAATTTACATCAACAATACATTCCAAGAGCAAAGAAAACATAACCAACCCTAGCCCAGTTCCTGGGACACACTAGGCATAGTCATTTTATGGACGCATACCACAACAATCATCTTGGCTAAGGGTTCATGAAAGCATACACACACAGAGATATGAATTTTTATCACAGGCATACCTTGTTTTGTTGTATGCTTCATGAATACTGTGTGGGAGTTGGGAGGGTGCTTTGTTTTTAAACAAATTGAAGGTTTGCGGCTATCTGGGTCCTTTTTCTAAAAGCACTTGCTCATTTTCTGTCTTTGTACCATTATTTTGATAATTTCTTGCATTATTTTAAACCCTCTGTCAGTTAAAAAAAAGATTACAACTTGCTCAAGGTTCAGATGATTAGTGTTTTTTAGTAATACAGTATTTTTAAATGAAAGTATATACATTTAAAAAAAATAATGCTACCATACACCTCAGACTATAGTACATGTAACTTTTATGTGCAATGGGAAACCAAAAATAAAAAATGTGTGACTTGCTTTATTGTGATATTCGCTTTATTTTAGTCACCTGGAACCAAACCCTCATTATCTTCAAGGTGTGCCTGTACATGAACAAAAGCTGTCCTACAAAATGAAAATGTTGTAATCTGATACTTTTCCTAGGTTAAAGAACTTAGGGCAGTTTTCAACATTCACATTATTGCTGAACTTTTAGACCATCTTACAGGGCCTATCTTAATCACTGTCTACCTTCTTAAATACTGTTCTTTCTGAACCACCACTACCCAATGACCTCATTTTCTCCTTAAAATCTCTCATGGGGCTAGGTAAGTATCCTTTTTGGTTTGATCTCCTTATTCCTATACTCAACACCTTGTCTTTTACTCAGCATTGAGTATAACTCTGAAACAATTATCTTTCTAGGTAGAAAAGTGTTTTGCACATAGCAAAACACAGAGTTTCCACAATTCCATTTGACCTTAATTCCCAAAGTGTTAGCCCTACCATGACTTGTGTATAACCCATACAGATAATCTTGTAAGAAAACAAAGCTGCTTAACAAGTTTTTTAAAAATTTATGATACAGCCTTATCTCTATATACCAATATGTAAATTCCTACAGCATAGAAATTTATAGACCCTGTAAGATCCCCTGGAGAAGGAAAATGGTAACTCACTCCAGTATTCCTGCCTGAGAAATTATATTGACAGAGGAGCCTGGCAAGCTACATCCATGGAGTCACAAAGAGTTGGACATGACTTAGTGACTGAGTACACATGAGACAATAATGGACTTCAAAGAAAAAGGCAGGGAATATACTTCAGCAAGACGACAAGACATATTTGTCTTTACCACATGGTCAAAATAATGCACTCCAGAAAACAGTCAACCGTTTAGAAATGTGAGTAGATTCACTCCAGTTTTAAAAAAAAGTATCAATAAAGAATTGTCTTTAAGAGTAATCATTTTGTACTATACACATCGAATTATTGTGCTGTACATCTATTAGGTTATACAAAAAAGTGCCTTGATAAACACTTTGCTAATTTGCCTCTGAAACTTAAACTACAACTACTTTTAAGTTTATCAAGACAGTCAGGGAATGCCAGGAGTCAATTTTAAGATGATGGACGAGAAGTTCAGATCAGACCTTTATGGTTGCCTATGTCGATTTACTTCATATGTTCAACATTATATGAGAAAAGTAATTCTAAACACTTTGATTCTGAAGGGTAGGAACTATAGAAACTCTTATCCCAGAGTTAAGCAAATAGCTAAAACAAGACAAAACAAAACGAAAAACCCCGTAAGTGAAAGCAAGCATGCAAAGAGGAGCCTAGTGGGCTATACACTCAGCGGGCCGCAGAGTCGGACACAACCGCATACACGCGCACACACACACCCCTTTAGCTTAGAACTGAATCATAGTTTTTTTGAGAAAAATAAATAATGCTGGCAACTTGAACTAATGAACTATCCAGATGACTCTGTCGTAGGCCAGATTAACTCCCACAAAGTATTTGCTGTAACTCCCATAAGGCACTGTAGTTAACAATCAAGTATAGTCTGATACGAAGAGAATTTTTATCCATGTCTCAAACTTCTTTAACAAGTTCTTTTGTTTAACTGGTTCAATGAAAAAAAGATAAACCAGAAACTAATGGAGTCTGACTTCCTCTTAGAACGTAAGAGTTCAAAAGTCTAAGGTTAAAAATGTACCTATTCTGAACCACCCTCACCATTTTCCTACACAACAATAGATTAACACAAAAATGCTACTAAAACCAAATACAAACTTGAGCATCCAACTCAAATGCTCAAACACAGCAACATGAAATAAGGACGATGAATATGTTCCTCCCTCAACATGATCATAGTGGGGTCTCACTTTTAATCCAATTTAGACCCATTACGATGTCCTAGGTTATTTCCTCACTCTAAAATAGAAATGCCTGTTTTACAGAAGTTTTGAAGGGATGAATGAGATAAAGTACTCTAGCACACTATCTGGTATTTAATATATTAGGTACTCAGCAAGCAGATTACCCATCTTGAAGGCAAGATTTCTTGGATAAGGTGCAAAACCCATTTATTAAACAAAATAAAGCTGCTTTATAAACAGGCTACGTTATTGTAGCCTTAGCTCACTTAAATCTTTTGCCTGCGTGATGAAATTTTATGCTTAGTTGTCTATAACAATCATCTAGCAACTGTCTGGCTCATGCTACAATATACATTAGTAATAAAAGATCAGTAATTCAGGGACTATTTGTGGATGGGGTTTTAAAGAAACCATTTTACCAGACTGCGTGCATGTGTGCTAAGTCACTTCGGTCTGACTCTTTGTGACCCCATGAACTGTGGCCTGGTGGCTCCACTGTCCACGGGGATTCTCCAGCAAAGAGTACTGGAGTGAGTTGCCATCTCCTTCTCCAGGGGGTCTTCTCGACCCAGAGGATCACACCTATGGTTTCTCATGCCTCTAGTACTGGCAGGCGGATTCTTTACTACTAGTGCCACCTGGGGAGCCCAGGTTGAATCTTATGAAATTGTTAATACTTGACCTGTACTGAAATAGAGAAACTGCAATTTCATGCAGTTCTATCTAAAAATGTCTCGTAAGCATTTGAACTCAAATATTACTAACATCAGTTTCTTACACAGATCTACCCCAAATCATGTACTTTTATGTACTTAAACACCCAATCATGTACTTTTATGTACTTAAACACATTACTGAAGTGATGCTGAAACCACTTCATAATAAAGTTCAGGAATCTACAGTTGACCTGGAATATATCTACATCCTATTAAAAGTTGCAAATTTTATGAAAAAAGCCTAAGAAGATATTTTGAAACAGTTTTCCTGCACAGGGACATCTTTGAATCACCAAGCCTTTATACATTAGTATTCACTCCTTTAGAGTGAATGAACAATTTCAGGAAAAGTTAGCACTGAATTTCAGCTCTTCACTCACATAATTTCAGGTTCTTCGTCCCCTCAGATAATTTGTAAATGCCTTATTTTCCAAGTTCTCCATAACTAAGACATCTCTTAATACTCAAAGATCTATTATTTGGCCAATTAACTTATGTAGCAAAATCTACTTTAAAGTCAACATCCTAATTTAAGGATCAAAATATCTTTTACACAAATACAAGGACTTACTTCAAAGATACCAAATAATTCTCATAACATCATGATGTCCACAGCATAAGCAAGTAAGACATAAAAATATCTGAACAGTGAAAAAACATGAGAAAAGCATAAGAAGTCATCTCAGATGCTCTTCTATGCAGCATTTTGTCAAATGCTCATACCACCTTCCCTTACTTTCTGGAAATGCTTTTCTCTTACTCCAAACGTATGATTGTAGTGTTGGGTGATTGTTAGTTACCATTAACCAACTACTACTCAGAAAGGATAATCAGAATTTCGTACCTTCAGCTTCAGTGATTAGCTCAGAGTTGGAAATAACGCAAGCTAGAACCTGATCCTATCAGTCTCTCCCTCTATCCCTACCAGAGATTTTTCCAATTGAAGCTAAAAACTGGAAAGGTCATTTCCTTCTTTCTCTAATCATGAGCTGTACGGATGCGACCCAGAGCTACTGGCAGGCACCAGCCCTGAAATTACATGATGAATCCAAAAAAAGAGGCCACAATGGGCAGCAGAGATTAAAAAAAAAAAAACTAACTTGGCATACAGATACGCAGTTTCAGTTCCTAAGGCTGTAGCTTGCTCTAATTCCTAGTTACTGCTTTGATTGTTAACTACTCCAGTTTTCTCCTAACCAATTCAAGAAGTAGGGGGACAAAAAAACAGAACCATCTTAAGCAGAGTGTTACCTGTGCCCTATTACTATTATACACATTTATCCCATGAAAATACAATGCACTGCTTTAATCTGGCTGTAACATGTGTAAGAAACATAAAGGAAGCAAAGTTCAAAAATCAAACTAGAGAACCAGGAAATCATGTGTCTTATCTAGTAAAGAGCTAAACTTTCAGTGACAGAAGCTGAAGTTTAAGTGAAATCTATTTCTAAAATAAAAAGCGTAATATTAGCACATTTCACCAAAGCATTTATTCATTTATATGGAGATTGCCTTTTTGGTGTCAAGCATGTTACATTTGAAAATGACAAAATAGACCATGAATGCCTTCCCCAGTAGACTAACAGAAAGTAGACATAATATAAAAAAGTAAAAAATTACATTTCAAACAACCTGAATACTTAAAAGGCATTCAACTGCTTTGTGAATTTTGAAATGGTTGTCACTAACCTTGCCTAAGTTTAAACCAGTGACATTTGAGTTGGGTCTTGATAGAGGGATAAGCAGTCAAGACACAGAAATTAAAAATCCAGGGGAGTGAAAGAAAACAGGTTGTTAAAAAACTCGCTTGTAGTTTGGTATACCAGACACACAATGGGTAAAGGTTAAGAGTAGCAGATATGGCTAGAAAGGTTAATCAGGGCTAGATCTTTTGAGTCTTGATTACTATAGAAAGACTATTCCACAGGCAATTCCACTGACCGCTTTTTAAGCAAGACAAGTGAAATTTGGATTTTTTGATGTACTAGCAATAGTACACTAGAAATGACTTTCTAGATCCTTTTACCATACCTCTTTCAGATTTTAAGTGCTGCAGATCTTTCATGTACTCCCCACATACCCTTCCCTTTCCCTGACAAGTTAACAAGACTATCCTAAATTTCTTTGACCATCCTAAATTTGGTTTCTGTTGTTTCTTCACATTTTCATACACTCCTAGCCATGTACATGGCATTATTTGTGACAAAGACTAGGAATTCTAATAATCTGATGAACTGCTGACCCTTTAGCCCCAATACAGATGCCTACACAAAACTTTTACTTAACTTACGGGATATCAAAGACCATCCTCATCCACCATATTGTAGGAATTCCTGCTACAAAGGATAGATGAATAGGTAACTACATTAGGAACATAAACTTAAGTCACTAGGGATGAAAATTATCTTAACACACTGATCACTTTACCTTTACAATTTTATGGAAATAGGTATTCTATCCATTTTATATTAGTACCCCCTTAAGAGGGGAAAGGAAAAACTGAATCAAATGTAAGATATGTTGAGCTTCAGGACTGGTTGGAGAGCAAAGTAGTCTATCTACTGGACAACCTAAAAAATCGATCCAGAGATACATTTACGGCTACTTTCTCAGTGTCCTTGCACCAAAGATGTATTTAAGTTAATGACTTTGATAGGTATCTGGCAAACTGGAGACAAAAATTTCAATCCCATCAACCCAACTCTTCATTTTACTCAAGGAATAAAAGCCACAAATTAAACGAGACACAGAAAACTGGTGTTTTCTTGTTTCTACTCCTGATTTCTTCTTATTCACCGTTGGTTTGTATCTCACTGTACTCAGTGTGAGTCTAGGTTACCCACTTTTCAAGTTATGTGGACTTTAAAATCAAGTAAGAAAACAGTTATTTGTGGAACTGCAAGAACTGTATTTATTAGATTTGAGATCAAGTTTCCAATGTAGCATCTATTCAAAGAATTTTCAAAAGCTATTTTGTCTTTGGTGTTCACCTTATAAAATGACTTTAGAACCTAAAGGTTTCACAGGCTTTAGAGACAAAAACAATTTATAAAATTATATGAACAACTTCAATTGTCAGCTCTTCGCTTAGTAGTTTAAGAGGAACAGTGGCAAGAATCAGAAAGAACAGCTCATATACAGAACCAACAAAGTCTTTGTACTCTGACCATACTTCCCGACCATAGAGAAAAGCATTACTCAGGTGGGTTCTTTACCAACTATCAAGACCACTGAAACAGAAAATAGGTGGCAGGGGAGTTTGGCAAACACTAGCTAAAGGCTCCACTCACCTTGAAAGGACACTAAGACAGATCAACAACATATTAACTACGTGGGCTTATGTGTGTGTACTCAGTTGCTTCCGACTCTTTGCGATCCCACAGACTGCAGCTTGTCAGGCTCCTGTCTGTGGAATTTTCCAGGCAAGAAAACTGAAGTAGGTTGCCGTCTCCTACTCCAGGGGATCTTCCCGACCCAGGAATCGAACTGGCATCTATTGCATCGGCAGGCAGATTCTTTACCACTATGCCACCTGGGAAGCCCCTAATATAACTAGGGCACAATGCTGAAAACTGTATTGTCCATTAAGAAAAAAGAAAAAGTTATAGACACTTCTTCGCCATGATGTGCTCTTGTGGGGAAATCTCCTTTGAGGATTATTTTCCTCTGAATTGCTTCTCCTGAGACCTGAACCCCTGGTAGTGTGAGAATCCAGGCCTTCTCCCACTGGGAAAATATGCTTCTCCTTTCCTTTAAAAGCCTAAATAGACCCACAGAAAAATAAGTAAATGAATTTTCTCTAAAAGCCAACCAACAGGTATAGCTTAAGCTAGTGAGGGTTTTCATCTGGAGGTACGTGATTAAACAGTAATGAGTCTGACCATTCTTTATGTGGGACTCAAAAGCCTACAGTTCATTTTGAGGAAGATCTTTGCTTCTATCATCATGGGACACAGTATCTTTGACAAGTGACTATTAGAGGTAAAACACGAGAAGGCTGAGAGATACTGGCTAAGAGTAGTAAGTCTAAACATAATGCTAAATATTTGCTTTTTGTTTCTCTAGCTTATAAATTGAAAAAACAAGAATTATGAATAAAAAAATTATAGAGCAGACATATGGGTAGATGAGTTACTAGTAAGATTCAAAACCTCCAGTAAGATTCTTTTAATGACCACCACTACTTACTCATTAGAGCAACATAACCAAAGCCAACATTTACAAAAACAAAGTTTCTATTTAATCAATTCTGCTATTGAGGTGTAACTTCCTAAATAACCTTTTCTAGTTTGTCTAGTTCCATCATTCTCTCAAGGACTTTGCAAAACTTAACTCAGATGACTACTGTGGTAAGGTCAAGTACAATAATTAATTATGATATTAAATATAATTACCACCACATTCCACAATCATGTTATTCCAATCTCTGACATCCATTTTGCATCAAAGTCATAATGACTAAAGTAGCATAAACACATTTTGTATCATCAATTTGGAGAAAACTTAAAGTTCATTCCCTTAGTATAAGCTACTTCTTGTATTTTATTTAAGAGCCAATTTCTTTCAAAACTTTCGCTTGACTTGAAGATCTGTATGACCATGGGAAGTCACACAATACAGACAGACCTTGCCTCTTAAACCGATACTGACCAACATAAAATACTACTCTAGGAAATGGATAAGATGAGGGCATGATGTAGAAAGTAAAGAGAGGGCTTCCTTGGTGGTCCAGTGGTTAAGAATCTGCCTTCCAATGAAAGCATGCAGGTTCAAACCCTGGTCTGGAAAGTAAGAGCCCACATGCCACAACTAAGACCTGCAGCAGCCAAAAATAAATAAATGTTTTAAAAAAAAAAAAAAAAAGAAAGTAAAGAGAAAAAGAGCCTTAAGAAATTTTGAGATAAGGATCACCCTCAAAGAGGCTTTACAATCTAGCAAATATAAAGGTATATCCTCAGACCAATGATAAAGGTCAACATGCAGTATTAATAGCCCAACCAGTAAGATAATAATTGCTCTAATTCTTATAAACATCAAGTCTGCTATGAAGTAAACAAAAAAAATTTAAACTTCAACGTTGTCAAATTTAAATACCATACATAGAAACAAACAGTAAGGAAGAAAAACAACAAATATCTCAGAAATGCATGGCTACCGGAAGTGATTTCAAAAAAAGGAAGTTTGGCAAAAAAATTTTCGGGTCTGAACAATTTCATATATGGAAGGAATGGCCCTTTTAAGAGTCAGTTTAGTTTGGGATTTTAACTTCTTTTGAGAAATTCTGTAGAGTTTCTTTTACTTTAAGGATTAAGAGATAAGTGCTGCATACCATGTCTCATTACATCACTGACAAGAAATTAACTTCCTGTTTAGTTATAATTATGAAACAAGTATGCTTATTCATTCAGACAAAGTACAAAGAATGGCTTGAGTGAATAATACTGTAATTTTCTTTTTTTAAATCACCATTAAGGTAACTCACTTAAGATTACTCAAAGCTATTCTTTTGTAAGCATTATCTCTAAATGGGGGTAAAGACACAGAACCAAATCTAGTTTCTAAGCTTTGAACTACAAACGCAAATAAGGCATTTTAAAGATAGGGAAGACAAAATTAACAGCAGTCCACTCGTTGAAAACATTCAGTTATATATTAGCCATGAAATTATAACAAGACTAGAATTAATGTGAAGTATTGCATGAACAAGTAACCAAGGAGGGGTAAGACACAAGGAGATCTAAAGGTTAAAAACAACAAATTTTAACAAAGCTGGTTGGAGGTCTCTAAATGATACATTCCCCACATAACAGGACCAAGGGTACCATTTTGAGACCAAACCTCATCTAACATTAGACTGGCAAATAATAAACTCACTAAACACATCCATTCTTAGTTACACTATATAACTGGATAGCAAAACTAGATCAAGAGCACACAATTTACAGTGAAATAAAATAGTAGTAGTAGTAGTAGTAGTAAAATAGTACGGTAGTTATAAATGAAAAAACACACTAACAAAATATAGTGGAGAAAGATATTTAGACAAATCTAAAACAAATCTAAGACAAAGCTAGACAAGTCTAGCTTTAATCATGGGTAAATCAGACATTTAAATAACAATTGCCCTTATCTTAAATAAATGTTTGTTGATTTATAGTAACTTTGAAAAGTTATACAGGGTGACAAATATCAATTTATGCCATTTATACGCTTGCTTCCTTCACTCAAAACAAAGTCACACGAGTAATAACAGGTTTCCCTGTATTTTGTCCCCTAGGACTAGACTACTGGGCCAAACATTAAGACCTCAGTAAGATTAAATGACTATTCCTTATGTCTTAGGGCTTCCCAGGTGGTGCAGTGGTAAAGAATCTGCCTGACAATGCAGGAGACACCAGAGCCATGGGTTTGATCCTTGGGTCCGGAAGATCCTCTGGAAAAGAATGGCAATCCACTCTAGTATTCTTGCCTGGAAAATCCCACAGACAGAGCCGCCTGGTGGGCTATAGTCCATGGCGTCACAAAGACTCAGACACGACCGAAAACACACCCCCCCCCCCCCGCCCCTGCTTATGTCTGAGGTTCTTAACCAGAGGAGGCTTCAGAATCACCTAGGGGACATTTCAAAATTATGCCTGCTCCCAGAGAAATGATTCAGTAAGTCTGGTAAGACCTCATGTACTTATACTCTCTAAAAACTGTTTTTAACATTCTAAAACATAAATGTAACCCAGGTCAAAATTCACATAGTATGTAATAGAATGCAAAACCTAATTTGGGATTGGATTAACACTTAATCTCAGTTCTAGGAACTTGGTGTCTGTCTTCTTTAATAAGATTATAGTGAAATGCTTTGGAAAACCCTCAAAAACTGAGGTATCAAAGGACACCTGAACCCACGAGTTAACATACAATATGATAGACATAAACAGTGATGCCTTTCCCCAGAGCTAAAGCAAGAGTATTCAACTTCCCATTTGTATAACTACCAGAATTAACATTGCAGAGGATCAAGATGAAACCAAAGCAAGTATCAGTTAACCTTACTCAAATAAGTAGCACATAATGGTTCCCTCAGTCCTTGAAGATACTAACCAAAAAAGAAATTCACTTCTACTTCCAAAACTTATCTTAGCTCAGATCTAAACTGAAGAATTAGCTATAACCTAAGAATAAAGTTAAATCCCAACTATCTAAATGTTCAGTAAGAGAGGAGAGGTTATTTCAGGAAGCAAAATTAAATTTAGGAATTGAAATTGTTCAAAGCAGCAGTTCACAAGGAGTTTAGGAGTCTGAATTCTTGAAGCAGACTAATCTGAATCTCAGCCCCTTCCCAGCCATCTGAGCCTAAGACAAGAAACTTACTCCATGCCCATTTCCTGATGTGTAAAATGGAATGTTAAGAGCATCCATCTCATATGGTTGTTGTGAGGATAAAGTGAGAAGATACTGATAAAGGGCTTAGAAACAGTGTTCAATACACAGTAGATGCTAAAACCTAGCTACTAGCAGAAAGATATATGCAAAAGAAACCTTTTTGAATACCAACCCCCTAAAAAGATAACATGAAAATGTAGTGGTTAAGAGTACACACTGTGGAGTCCAACAGCCTAGGTTCTAATCTTGACTTTGCCATGCTGTGACCCTAGGTGGATTTTTTAAATCTCTCTGTGCCTCTGGTTTACTAATCTCAAAAATGGAGGTAACAATTGTACCTACTTCCTTGGACTGTCTTAAGATTAAATGAGTTAATCCAAGTGCTTCAAACAGTTCTGATACCCTACAAACACTCAAAGCATGAACTATTCTTTCAGGTTTGGTTCATATTATATTTTATGCAAAGTTCTCTTTAAACTTCCTCAAAATACACGGACAGTGGTTATTTTGCTTAATGGGAGCAGAAAAATTGCCTATGGCTCTCAAAACACCACCAACTAATGTGGGAGTTCCCATTTTTTGATTCTTGTTGTTTAACAGCCTTGTAATATCACAGCTTGTCCAAATAAATACAAGAGGAAAAATAAAAGAGTTGATTGATAAAATTGCTTGGTCCAAGAAATAAACAAAATTGTAATATGAGCTTCAGGAAAGAAATTCAAAAACTTAATCAAATAAACTACTACTGATAAAAAAAATATTCCCAAAATAAGCATTTCAATGAAATATCAACTAAGGAAACCGATCTATCAACATTTAGAATCTGGGCAGCTGCAGGAAAAAAAAATTTAAAAATAAAGAAGGTGCCTAAAATAAAGAGCATCTCCCATCAGAGCTGTCCACTTGCTAAAGTTGTTTGAATCTGAGTTTTTGGGTTTTTTATGTTTGACCATGTGATTCTGACACTAAACAGCTGAAAACCAAACTACAACTTTTCTATAGACTGAATCAATAATGTCCCACATAAACACTTTTTTCCAGTTTTGGAAAGTATTAGGTCCAGTTTCTGTATTACACAGAACTTCTAAGTATTTATAAAAGGAGACAGTATGGTATTGATGAAGAGTACTCGACTAGAAAAGTTCTTTAATAAAAACTCTTAAAAATTAAACACAGTAATATTAAAGTTGCAGTAATAGTATGAGTACCAGGTGCTTGGGGGGAGGGGGGGGGAAGGGTCTGTTCAAAGCCACACCTGAACTGATTTAATCCTCAAAAAAGAAAAAAAATCTTGGACTCTATTCGTTTTGCTCACTGATGCATCCTTAGTATGATCTAGAATAGTGCCTGGTACATACTAAACACTCAATTATTCACAGCGCATACATAACAGAGGCACACAGACAAAAACTTTCCCAGTCTTAAAATTCTAACTGGAGCATTATTTTGCTCCAAAGTTCACACCCTTAACCATTATATTGCCTCTCTAGAGTTTTTAAATGATTAAAGTGGTGTCACAGCAGCTGGGTATCACCTGTAAAAGAAAAAAAACCAATGAGACCTTCCTTTAAAGTATTCTGTTCTACGTGCATAAAAATCTGTGGCTCTGAAATCATTCCACATCTTAGTGGCCTGGATGAATCCCCATAGAAAAAAGGTGTTGACTTGCAAGGAATGCTATGTTCTTTGTATTAACTACACTGCAAAATATAACCATGCTTCTCCAATGTGTTGCTGGCCTTCAAAGTGGTCACAGAAAGGGATCTGATGATCCTTTTTACTTTAAGTCTTAACTCCTACTCCTTTCCCATTATCTCAAAAATAAAAACTTAAGTTTATATTTCACATACACCCACAGTGACAATGATGGCCTGAAATAAAATTCACCATTTCAACACATCAATACATTGACGATCTAAACTCATCTCTTTCATAAAACAGCAGTTTGCCAAATATATTCCAAAGTCACACATTAAATGTAAAATTAAGCAGAATCAGGTTTATTTTTAGTAAAGCCAAGTCCTAGCCATTCCTTCCATGTAAACTCTTTTAAAAGAAGTAACCTAACAAAAACCAAAGTTTGCAACCCACAACCTTCTGTCTCCTAGTTTTAGTAAGGCTGAATTTATTCCACAGCATTTTTTTCAAATAAGCTGGAAATACTCCACCCTCCTTGATTGTGCAAGAACCAAACACATCTCACACACACAAGTTACAAAAAAGGGAAACACAGTCTGAGAGTTTGAATATAGTTAAGTCTTAAGTAGGAGGTCTTAGAGCAGTGTACGGTCTGCTATGAAAAATAACATTAAACAATTATTATTTCATATTACAAGAAGAGATGCCGGAAAGAGCCTGAACCAGTTAAAGCAGCCGCCATCTTAAAATGCGGGATAGAAGTTAGAGCAAGAAAATGAGACTAAACCACCGGAGGTGGAGGTTCCGTTCACCCCCAGAACCTCAAAAACCCTATTTTTTCCCAACTTGTAGCCACAGCTGAGCATCAAACCTCGTTGTATATAGCGAAGCAATTTCCCCAGAAAATGTTATTAAATAGACACAGGCAAAAATAGGTACTAGCCTGCTCGTGCTGCCATCTCACTCTTTACCCTCCCCCTCTTCCCATGCCAAAGAAAAACGGAGCTTCCAGAAAGGTTTTACATCCGCTCCCGGTGTGCCTCTGATAAATAGCTTCGGGTGAAAAGCCCCGACTACAAAACATAGGAAGTGGCAACACTGTGTCAGCCCATCTTCTCCCAACCCAACTTATGCTTGTGTAACCTGCCCAGAATCGACGATCACTTTCTGATTAGACTCACTCACTACTCTTCAGCTGCCAAGACTTCTACCCTGACCCCTTTATCAAGTTTGGGACCTGCCGATTTCTTAGATTTTCTTTCCTCTGCGTTTCCCACGTTTCTTCCTCCAGAAGGCACAGAGCCTTGATATAACAACAAAGTTTTCAAGCAATGAAAATAGGAACGCCATGACATCTGCGGGAACGTCTCTGGCCAAGTCTGACTCCCAGAGGGGACTAACACACTTCTTAGAGAAGAACCGAGGCGCCTGAAATCACTCTCCATCCCTAATTTGCACCGATTCCACTGAAACATACTCAAGATAACACTCCTCACTTGCCAGAAGTGTTCTGTTCTTTTCAAACCTCATTCTTAATAAAGTATATCCGCGTTCCCCATCCCCCAATGGAAGTGACCCAAGGAGGAATATTTCCATATTATACTGCTCCCCTCAAGGCTTTCCTCCAGGCTGAGCCTCCCTTTCCTCCCACGACCCTATTCCCCTCAGCCCCAGTGTTACCTTATTAATCCGTTTCAGCGCCATAGTCTGTGCTTTTCGTCTGGCTCCTCACTATCTCGGTGTGTGCTCGAAGGTCCGGCCAAAACTCTTTGATTATCCCGACGGCTGGGAAGGATTGTCTCTTCGTCTCACACCGGCTCTGCCAGACACAGGCGCCTTTTGCAAAAATGGAGCAAATCAGCACTCGTACAGGCTCCGCAGAGACCCTGACGAATCCAAGTCCCTCAAAAACGGTCGCGATCCGGGGTGGGTGGGGTGGCAGAGCCACCGCCAGCCTCTATGCCGTGCTCCGGCCCGAAGAGGGGGCGAGGATGACGGGAAGAGCGGAGGGGTGGCTGCAAGTTTGACTTCCCGGCCTCTAGAAAGGAAGAGACCGGGGTGGGAAAGGAAGAGGCGGAGGAGAAAGGGGTGGGTGCGGGGCAGGGTCCGGGGCGCAGCAGAGGAGGAGCCGGGGCCTAGTCGGCGCTATGCCGGCGTCAGTAGGGCAAAGAAAGGCAAGGGGGGAGGGGGAGACAGGAGACTCCGGCTCCTTTCGGTTTCTGCTCAAAGGTGCGGCCGGGGAGGGGAAGGAAGCAGAGAGGCTTGAAGTGTGCTGCTGTCCCCGCAGCTAGAGCTATTCTGTGTCGCCCCTGACGCCACCGTACACTCCGCCTTCCAGCGCGCTCCCGCGCGCGCCCGCCCAGCCACCGCCAGCCCCCACGCGCCCGAGCTGCCCCTGAGGCTCCGGCTTAGGCGCGAGGACGCGCCCATTCCCCCTCCCTCTTAAGCAGAAGAGGCCCCGGCTTCTGTAGCCTTCCCACCCCACCCCACCCCACCCAACAGGCTGGTCACTGAAGCCACCGAAGGCCTGCATTTCCCCTTACCCGGCCGGCCAGGGGGCCAGCCTCCCTTCCCTTCCCCTAGCCGTCCACTCCCACGCGTACAGAGGGGCCGGGGCCTCCCTCACGCTGCGGCCTCGGCCTCCTCCCCGCGCGGCAGCTGGTGCCTCCCCGGCCCTACGGGGCTCACGCGCACGACACAGCCACAAGATGTCCGCTCTGACGGAACTACTGCCAGCTGCCACGCTCCGCCCCTCCCCCCTCCTCCTGCCTCTTCACCGCCGCGTATCAGTCCGCCAACGCCGCCGTCTCGAGCACAGGACGAATCTAAAGCTGAAGGGGGACGGTTTCCTCCCCACGTCAAGGGCCGAGCGTATCTGTGCCACCCCCTTTCTCCTTTTCGGAAGAGCACCTTCTTATTAAACAGATCGGAGGCTGGACTTGGAGGGCGGGGGCCGAAGGCGAGTCATGGGCTGGGGGGAAGGGTAGACGACCGGCGGAAACCCTCACACTCAGAGAAGCATCGAGAACCGGAAGGAGACCATGGCAGGAAGGTAATGGAAGCGGCAGCTGCGCGGTCGCGCCCCACGCCCCTCCCGAAAGTGTCCCCCAATTTCCTCACTTGGTATGGAGGAGGCGGATCTCGCGAGAACCTCGAGGCTGGTTAACAGGAGCTGTAGCGCTGCAATGACTTAAGGGCAGTTTTGTGCACTCTTCCTGGTAGGGGCCCGCCCCCAAATCCACAAATTCTCGCGAGATGCTAATGGGCCGCAGGCTCGAGCTGGGGCGGGCAGTCGACCGGGAAGCACCGCCCCTGAATGCTTATGCTGGTGGGAGGGAGAGGAAATGGAATTCCCCGGACTGGTAAGAGCGCGAGCCGACATATCCCTCTCTCACGCGCCCAATCAGGAATGTGCAGTGGGAGGTACTATGCGTTAATTACTGGATACCTTTAGTCTAGATTGAGTCTGCGCTTGAAGTTTCCGGTGGAGCAGGTGAGCGACGTTGGCTCGCCTGCCGGCCGGGACTGATTAACCTCTGGGAGAAGTCGCCCCTCAAAATGGGAACAGTTATTTTAAGTAGAACCAGGCAGGCCCCTGATCAGCGCTCCCACGTGCGAAAAGTTAGTGCTGTTCTGACCCAGGGCCTAGAAGATCAACGCAGAGAAGAGTGTGCCCGTTGACCAGTCCCCGGAATTAGAGCAGCCTAGAAATTAAGCCCAACTGTGAATTATTAGGATGGAGAATAGGGATTGGGGCGGGCTGTTTACTTGCCTTTGGTCACCATCGCCAAGGTTTAGGTATGGGAGTAGGCCTAATACCTTTTTCTTCCTGTTGGTCTGTCTCAGTCCCTAGAGTCAGAAAGTTAAAAACTCATTCAAGAAATCAGAGTTTGGAGTCCGAGAAACTGAATACTTACTGAAAGTATCTGAAATATCCAGGGGGAGAAATGTAAGGTTTTATTCTGCCGGTGAAAACAAAGGAGAGTTGGTTTTGCTTTCCAGTATATCATATCTCAGGCACAGGGTAGTAAGACGTTAATTTTTAAAAGGAATTGAAAGGTAAACACTGACCTGCTTAAAGTTTTCTAACGCACCTTAATGGTCCCACTTAAGAGTGTGAAGGTCTTTAAGAATTAAATGGATATAAAAATTTGTTTTCCGTTTTTAAGTTTTAATTCTTAAGTTTTAAAAAAGGAAAGCAGTAAGCTAGAGTATTACCTAATAAAAACTTCTTAGGTCTGTGATAAATGTATATTATTCAAGTGATCATAATAGCATCACTAGAGCAATTAGTGAACCTGCTTTTCAAACTAGTATCTTCAATCACTAGGGACTTGTTCAAAAATTCTGTTTTTGATTTAGTAGGCCAGGGTGGAGCCTGAGATTCTATAATTCTAACACGGTCCTAGGCGATACAGATTTCTCAGAGGACCACCCTGAGTTCCAGAGCACCGAAGTGCTTATCTCATGGCCTGCCGACACTTCTGCCCCCTTCCCTCTTCCCTGAATAAGCTTTCTTTTGTTCTCTCTTGTAACCAGTCTCCTGTGGTAGATAGAAAGGATTGTGGCAGTTGGAGAGAAGAAATCCAGGTTTGAGTTCTTGTTCTGTTGCTTCCTATTTGTGTGGTACTGGTGAGGTTACTTGTCTTAGTTCCTTCAACACTAAAGTAGGTGTAATAATAACTGTCCTTTCTCACAGGGTTATTATGTGCTTCAGATGTCATAATGCATGTGAACGGGCACTGTGGACTACAGTGCTATATAAATGTTATTAATTGGTCAAACATTAACTGGCCATAGGGTGAAACAAATTTATAACAATAATATTTATAGAACATTTATAATGTACCAGGTACAGTGCTTATTAACCTCCTTTTACAAATAAAGAGACTTATGCACAGAGAGATTAAGTTACTGTCCCAAGGTCACAGAGCTGATAAATAGAAGTAGAATTTGAACCCATGCAGTTAATGCCAGAGTAAATTATTGAATGGAGTATTTATTGTCTCTTAATTTAGAAAGTGGAAGAGTAGAATGTTTTATATTTCTACTTTCAGTGTATCTGAAGCTACTTTTATTTAACTTATTTCTCCCTCTTATTTGTTTTGCTCTTTCAGAAGCTAAGGTACAAGGCAGGAAATATTCCTGCCTACTCAATGGGAACGCATGATATCCAAGAGGTCCATGAAGAAAAGTCCCAGAGAAGCTAATTTGTACTACTCTAAACAAACTTTGGTATGAAAATACAACGGACCATGTTAATGTTCTAAATTAACAGAGCACAGCAGACTGGGACAAATTTCAGGTCAACTTTCTTAACTTTTTTGAGTCACAAACCACTTTAGCAGTCTGGTGAAACCATGGACTCTTCTTACATTTATGCTTTTAAAAGTATAAAATAAAATTCATAGCATTACAAAATAAAAAAAATTGAAACAGAATCTCAAAATATTAAAGTAAAACAAACTTTTATTTATTTGTGTGTGCCGGGTCTTAATTGTGGCATGCAGTATTTTTAGTTGCATCACACAAACTCTTAATTACAGCATGTGGGATCCAGCTACCTGATCAGGGATCAACCCGGGGCCCCCTGTATTGAGAGCAGAGCCTTAACCACTGGACCTTCAGGAAAGTCCCAAGAAAAACAAACTTTTGATATGGGAATATAAATTCTTTATTATTAACACAGTAAGATCTAGTGAAGGCTCTAATAAAGACCAAACTTTTGAAATAATAATAAACATAAAATTTCCAGAGTTTGCAACAGTTGTAAAGGATACAAAGGATCTATGATTTCTGTTGGAGATACATATGTAGGTGCAGCTGTTTGCTGCTTTCATTCATGATTGAAGGAAATGCTAATTTTCACTTGGGAGATTTAGTGAATATAAAGACATAATTTTAAAAATTCAATTTCACACAGTCCCTGAATTCTATTCATGGACTTAATGTTAAAAAATCCTTTGGTGGAATCAAACAGACATATTCCTGTTGGTAAGCTTTTAAGAGACTGTGAAATTTTAACATAAGACATATAATTGATATTCATAATAATAGTGATTTATTAAGAAAAAGTTTACCACTGGTATACTCCTGTTTAGAAGACATGGAAACATTTTATAGGGTAGGAAATAAATTTATCCCATTTGTTTTATTTTTTGATACCTACAAATGTATTCTTTGGGTTTCTCAAACATTCCGGATAGCTTAGGTTTTACTGTATCACTCTTAATTATTACACACCTTTACAGATAAGTCATGGTGGAAGGATTACAAAATGAAAATAATAACCAAAGATGAAACATATTAAAAATAATATATACTTAAAATGCTTAATAATAGGTGTTAACAATTATTCGAAGTACTATGTGCTGGGCCCTTGAATTCTTTATCTCATCAAATCCCCATTGCACAGATGAAACATTCAAGGTCTTACAGTTACTAAGTAATAAAGCCAAGATTTAAACCTAGGCAGTCTGATCTCCAAGCTCTTTTTTTATCTTAAAATATAGTTGAAAAGCTCTCACAACTACTAAGGTGTTTATTTTTTTACCCTTTGACTATTAGCCAACTTTAATTTGCCCACTAGTGTAACAAATACACATTCACTGCCTCAAAATGTTTTCACTGGTGTATAGTTGATTTACAGTGTTGTGTTATAAAAGGAATTTTCTAAATTCTCCCTTTCCTGTGATATTGCTTATATCCAACACTACCTTTAAAATAAGTCGGCTATCAGTAGAGGCTAGAAGATAGTTTGTTTTGCAGAAATTTTTGTAATGGAATTTTGCTTAGAAGATGAAGAACTCATGTCTTCCGTGCCCTACAAACATACTTTTATATCTGAAATTAAACCTCTGTATTATAATGGTGCTACTGTATTTTTTATATTGACCACTATCAGGGTTGTATCCAAGAAATTACTGCATGTAAATAAATCCTAATATATGAAGTTCTAGATTATCCATGCTTAAAGGACAGAAGTGATTACGTTATCTCAAATTCATTTTTATTTGGCATTAGAGTAAATTTATTGGCTGATTATGCTTTCTGTCTGTATTTACACTAACAAACATATTTCTACTTAGTTTTGCTAAGGCTAAAATTAAAAGGACCATGGCCTACAAGTATTTTGATGTTTTGGGAAGCAGTTTAGAACTAGCTCAGACTTAACACCATTCACATATCTGGTAATATAGAGAACCCACTTGACAGTTGCATTTAACCTATTTGAATTACAGTGATAGAAATGTCCCCATCTGAAAAAAAAGAAAAAAATCATTTTTTATATTGTAGTGTGCAATGTGCTAAAAAAGATTACAGTTTTATATATTGAAAGAAACAGTTACATTCAGAAATTAAAAAGATACAAAAATGCTGAAGAGCTAACACAATCTCTTCCTTCTTAATGAATATTATATTGAAGTCTTTCTAATTATGGTAGATCAGATTTCCTTGCAAGAAGTAGCATAAAACAGGAGAAGAATATAAAGAATGAAGAAAATTAGCATAAAAGTGGCAACAGAATAACTAATCCAAATTATGGAGTCCTAATATATGAATGCATCAGTGTAGCCACATTATTGTAATACTGTGAATACAGGGGTTAGTTAAAATGTACTATTAATACACTGGCTCTAACACAGTTTATGCCATTTTATTGATTAAATTACAAATGTTATGGTCCAGATTTAATATAAAGTTATGAATATGTAAACTGGATGTTTCCAAATTCTACTTGGAATAGGTAATATGGACCCCAACTCAACTCAATGTTATTTCATATTTTTTGCATAAAAATCAAATTAGTCTTTATATCTTTCCAGTTCAGAATTTTATTTTGTAATCAAGACAAGTTAGTGTGGTTTAGGAGACTTATTTTCATGCTGAGAACATCGTTTGACCTTAAAATAAGATGGTTTTTGGCACATAATGAACCATATCCAAATGTAAAGCTAAAAATTAAATTTGAGCACTTTCCATGTAAAGAGTTGTGTACAATGAATGTTCAGAGTATTATTCGTAGCTGCCAAAAAGTGGAAACAGCCCAAATGTCCATCAGCTAATAAATGGATAAATAAAATATGGTGTCTCCATATGATGGAATATTATTAGTTAATAAGAAAGAACAAAACACTGATATTGCTACAACATGTATCCTGAAGGTTGAAAACATTCTGCTAAGTGAAAAAAGGCAGACATGAAAGGCCATGTACTGTGTTGTTCCATTCATATGAAATGACTAGTAGATAACTAGTTACCAGGGACTAGGGGCAGGGAGAATGGGGAGTGGCAGCTTATGAGTATGTGGTCTTTTATGGGGACGTGATGAAAGTTAAATAATGATGATGATTACATAACTCTGTGAATATTCTGAAATTCACTAAACTGTGCACTTTAAAAAGACTGGGTATTATGGTATGTGAATTACCTCAATGTAGATTTTTTAAAACTAATGAATTAGAACAAAAATATGAGATCAGTCTGGAATAAGAATATTTTTATTACTGAATATTTTCAGTATCTCATACTTTTCAGGTTATTGATGATAAATGGCATCCTTGTAAACTGTAAAAAATTTACGTCCAGTAAGAGGTTTTTCCTTCAGTACAAACAACAATGTAATTCAGATTTGGTTTTAATAATAATCATTTGCTGTCAGTCTTGTTTGAAGGTATTTTTTATCAGTATTATTCACATAAAACATAGTGATTAACATTAATTTTAAATAGCATATTTTATTGAAAGTTAAAGTTCATGATTATGATCAGAACTAGAATACATCTGATTTTGGTATACTCTAAATATATAAATCTTTCTTTAAAATTTCAAATAAAATCAAGTAGTTGAAAATTGGGGGTAGATTATTTAGATAAGAAATTTGAGGATTAGGGGCTATCAAATGACAAAATTAAAACAATTTAGTAACGAGTTTGATGTCCTTTATTCAAGGAAAAACAATCTGTAGATTGAGGGTGTAAGCAGTGGAACACTCTTTCCCTTCTCCAGGGATTTTAAGCAAGAGGGAGTTTTATAGATCATTAAAAGCAGCAACGCCAAAACAGAGTATGGTCGCCTCGGAGGTCAGGGACTTTCTTGTAAGGCCAGCAGGTCCTGTTTTCTAGGGTCAGGTGAGCTATTTAAGCTGAGTTGGAAGTTTGTGATTGGTATATGTTAGGTTTCTAAGTTAGGTGTTTCATGTAAGTGCAGGCTGACTGACATTTAGGTTTGTGGCATGGGCTGAAGCCACTGGGGTGGTTGCCATATTTTGGGGTTCCAAAATGCAAATTAAAAGTAAGGAATTCAAATAGAATTACTTCCCAAAAATAACGACAGTGTTTCTTGTTTCCATAACAATCTACAAAATCTAAACAGAGATGTCTTGTAATTTAGACCAAAATGATCATTTTACCCGTATTGAATTTGATTATTTAAATATATAGGTTAGAATGTGTAAGACAGTGATGATAAATGTAAAATTCTTCCATTACAGAATTTTAAAGTAGGTGTGATTATGGAAATGTTGTACTGTGTGGTTCTAAAGAATTGATCTACATAGTATTTGAGTGGCTTAATGGAGTCACATATGGGAGGCTTTTAGTTTTTAATGCTATCTAGTACCTGTTGATTTTTTTCATTGCAGGGAAGTAGTGATTTAACACATGGCACAGTAAGAAAGAATGAAACTTACTAAGAAACATTCTATTACATCTAAAAAATAAAAACTTGTTAAGAATTTGGCTCATTTGATGTTGAAGTATGACAATTTCAGAGATATCCCATCATCAAAATGTATTAAATCTCAAAGTTAATGATTAATAATGTGAATGGGCTTTGTCATATATACCCAGTAAGAACAGCATGATTCCATGATATGGGTTCCCCATCTTACAAAAAAACCTGTACAAGAAAGAACATGGTTGCTACAATGCTTGATCAGTTCTCCAACAGTAATTCAGACACAAAGGCCAAGAGTTAAGATATAACTAGATATTTGAAGGCTTATATGAATTTAGCCATTCCTTGTTTCTATTCTGCACAAATGGAGAGAAGGGCAAGATTACCCTGGAGCATTTTTGGGGTAGGGCTAAATGGGTACCCCTGACTTGGATAGGGCTATAATTAGGGACAAAAGGGATGGTTAAGGATACTGGAGACTAGATGGAGAGATTTACAGAAAGAAGTAGGAAGGAAACAAAGGTAGACTTCCCTTGAGGGAACTGGAAGTGAAGAGGCAACCTTTTCCTCTTCCTCTTTAGTCAAGCACTACAGGTCTCCTACTCTAGCTGGGAGAACAGAATTCAGGGTGCCACCACTACAGTGGTTCAGTTTTGCATAACTTAGTTGCCTTTTTCTGTATTAATACTTGAAGCTTAAAAATCTAGTCACTGTAACATGTTCATATATAATTGTTTTGCCTTCCCCCCAAAATTCCTTATTTACAGTTTTAAAAATGTGGATTTATAAAATGGGACTGCTTTTGAGGTGCGTTGTCAATCAGTGATACTTAGGACATCCCTGGTGGTGCACTGGGTAAGAATCTGCCTGCCAATGCAGGGGACAATGGTTTGATCCCGGGTTCGGGAAGATTCCACATGTCTCGGAGCAGTGAAGCCTGTGTGCCAGAACTACTGAGCCTGTGCTTTACAGCCCATCGACTGCAACTGCTGAGCTCACGTGCTGCAGCTGCTGAAGCCCACGAGACTATGGCTGGTGCTCTGCCACTGGAGAAGCCATCGCAAAGAGAAGCCGGCACACTGCAATGAAGGGTAGCCCCACTCACGGCTCCTAGAGAAAGCCCACACGAAGCAACCACCAACCAGCGCAGCCAAAATTAATTTAAAACATTCTTCAAAACAAACAAACAAGCTGATATGTAGGTCTGAGTAGGCTAGCTGGTGTCTTCAGATTTAAGCCAGAGGATGTTAATGTAACAGATGTGTTGATGATAATCACTCCCATCTTGTGTTCATTTAAAAAAAATATTGAGTGCCTGTTATGTGTTAGGCACTGAGCTAGATGTTGAAGATAACACAGATGAAAGCCAGCTGTCACCTTTAGGAAAAATTTTTATGTAGGGAGCCCATTAACTATCAGATCACAAATAGGGTGTATACAATACTATAAGTGCACATATAGACTAATTTTGTGCTCACTTAGTCATGTCTGACTCTGCGACCCCATGGATTATAGCCCACCAGGCTCCTCTGAATTTCCCAGGCAAGAATACTGAAGTGGGTTGCCATTTCCTTCTCCAGGGGATCTTCCTGACAGGGATTAAACCTGAGTCTTTCGTGTCTCCTGCAATGGCAGGGAGATTCTTTACCACTGTGCCACCTGGGATCATAGAGTAATACTGATATACCCAATCCAGCTGGAGATGGGGAGGCTATCTTCAGAAGGGAGTTGTATTTAAACAAATGAAAAGAAGGTCATGCCAGGGGGGAAAAAAAAAAAAAAAGGAATGCTCCCATGCAGAGGGAACATCGTGCAAAACAGAGAACTTGGCCTGATAAGTTTTGGGAATTACAAGTTTCCAAAACTTTGGAAAGTAAGTTTCCAAGGTACTTTGGTAGTTTAGGAAGTATTTTGACTACAGGAGTAGTAGTGGCATTGTGTGTAGGGGTGGGAGAGATGAATGAGCAAAGATGAAATGAGACAAAACTCCCAAGACAAGGCTGGATATCTTGAGGGCCTTATAAGCCATGTTCATGAGCTCAGATTTAATTGTGAAGGGTATGGGATGAGGGAATTAAATTTTTAGCATAAAGTCATGATCATATTTTAATGAGAAGATAACTATGATAGTAATGTGAAGGATGTAGCAAAAGTGTATGTTAGGATGGAGACTAGAGGTAAAGAGACCAATGGAGATGGTATTAAAATAATCTAGATGAGTTGTGATTGTGAGAAAGACCTAAAATAGTTGTAATAATTGCTGTTAAAAGTGCTGCACTCAATATGCCAGCAAATTTGGAAAACTCAGCAGTGGCCACAGGACTGGAAAAGGTCAGTTTTCATTCCAAAGAAAAGCAATGCCATAGAATGTTCAAACTACTGCACGACTGCACTCATCTCATACGCTAGCAAAGAAATGCTCAAAATTCTCCAAGCCAGGCTTCAAAAGTATGTGAACTGTGAACTTCCAGATGTTCAAGCTGGATTTAGAAAAGGCAGAGGAACCAGAGATCAAATTGCCAACATTCGTTGGATCATCGAAAAAGCAAGAGTTTCAGAAAAACATCTACATCTGCTTTATTGACTACGCTTAAGCCTTTGTGTGGATCACAACAAACTGTGGAAAATTCTTCAAGAGATGGGAATACCAGACCACCTTACCTGCCTCCTGAGAAATCCATATGCAGGTCAAGAAGCAACAGTTAGAACCATACGTGGAACAGACTGATTCCAAATTGGAAAAGGAGTACGTCAGGGCTGTATACTGTCACCCTGCTTGTTTAACTTATCATGCTAAATGCCGGGGTGGATGAAGCACAAGCTGGAATCAAGACTTCTGGGAGAAATATCAATGACCTCAGATATGCAGATGACACCACCCTTATGGCAGAAAGCAAAGAACTAAAGAGCCTCTTGATGAAAGAAGGGAGTGAAAAAGTTGGCTTAAAACTCAACATTCAAAAAACTATGATCATGGCATCCAGTCCCATTATTTCATGGCAAATAGATGGGGAAACAATGTAAACAGTGAGATTCTCTATTTTCTTGGGCTCCAAAATCACTGCAGATGGCGACTACAGCCATAAAATTAAAAGACATTTGTTCCTTGAAAGAAAAGCCATGACCAACCTAAACAGCATATTAAAAAGCAGAGACATTACTTTGCTGACAAAGGTCCATCTAGTCAAAGCTATGGTTTTTCCAGTGGTTATGTATGGATGTGAGAGTTGTACTATAAAGAAAGCTGAGTGATGAAAAATTGATGATTTTGAACTGTGGTGTTGGAGAAGACTCTTGAGAGTTCCTTGGACTGCAAGGATATCCGACCAGTCCATCCTAAAGGAAATCTGTCCGGAATATTCATTGGAAGGACTGATGCTGAAACTAACATTTGGCCACCTGATGCAAAGAACTGACTCACTGGAAAAAGACCCTGATGCTGGAAAAGAATGAAGGCAGGAGGAGAAGGGGATGACAGAGGATGAGATGGTTGGATGGCATCACCAACTCAATGGACATGAGTTTGAGCAGGCTCTGGGAGTTGGTGACAGACAGGGAAGCCTGGAGTGCTGCAGGCCATGGTGTCTCAGAGTCAGACGGGACTGAGCGACTTAACTAAACTGCAGTAAAGACACATAGTACAGGGTATTTAATGGGTAGAGCTGACCGTAAGAAAAAAAATTTTTTGAGGTTTCCCCTCCAGTTATTACAATGTAATAATAAAGTCATATATACACACACAAACACAAATACATAAGATGATGATAACATATAATACTACAATAAAAATAAAATACTTAATAAAAACTTTATGCTCTTAAGTTTACATATTAAATATGGGAAAAGGTAAATAATAATATTTATGTGCTAATGTTTTTATTTTTTTCTTTACAAATTAAATCACCTCTTGAAACAAATATACAGCTATTACAATTTAGGTTCTTTTATATTTGGCATAACTAACTGCTGTGTTCTATATATAGTGACCAGCTTTCTCTACTAGAAACTTCAGGAGACCTTGTTCATTCTTTCACTGTTGTCATTTCACTGATGGCCAGAAATAAGCAACTGTTATCTATGTCTATTCTCATTTGCCTAAGACAAAGTACTGTTTCATGGTACTAACAAGATCATAAACCTAGACATGACACAGGCTCTGGAATCACATGGTAGGACTAAGCTGTAAGTGGGATCACGGTGATCTGGACAACATTTATATTACTTTCTGTAGATTAATGAAATAAATCACAACACAAGGGAAAATATCTGGTAAAGAATTCAAATATTCTAGTTTGAGAAACACTGATATAGAGGTTATAAAAATCCTTTTATCACATACCTAATGTTGAATTTGTTGAGTCTGACCTTGTGACTTTTTCCTCCACGGATTCCAGTTCATTCATCTAAAAAATATTTGACCACCTACTCAAAATATCAAGTGTCACAAGGTATACAAGTTTCATATATACCAGGGATTAGAAATTTTTCAACTAAGATTTGTCACTGAGTGAAGTGGTGTTGGGAACTGAATGGAAAGAGAAAAAATGGAGAGCTTGGCCACGACAGGAAATTGGAAATAGGGTATTAGGTAAGAGGAACTCAAGATCAAAGGTGGTTTTTGTTATTCAATCACTAAGTCATGTCTGACTCTGTGACCCCATGGGCTGCAGCTAGACTTCCCTGTCCTTCATTATCTCCTGGAGTTTGCTCAAATTCTTGTCAATTGAATTGGTGATGCCATCCAACCATCTCATCCTCTGTTGCCCCCATCTCCTCCTCCCCTCAATCTTTCCCAGCATCAGGGTCTTTTTCAGTAAGACAGAACAGAATGGCGAGATTAATCGATGGAGCCAGTTTCTTCACAAGACATGACAGGAGGTCAAACAGTATTCGATTCTGTAAAAGGGATAAATATATCTGGGCTTCCCAGACAGTGCTAGTGGTTAAGAATCCACCTACCAAAGCAGCACATGCAAGAGATGCAGGTTTGATCCCTGGGTCAGGAGAATCCTCTGGAAAAGGAAATGGCAACGACTCCAGTATTCTGGCCTGAAAAATCCCATGGACAGAGGTATCTGGTGGGTTATAGTCTGTGGGGTTGCAAAGAGTTGGACAAGCCTTAGCACTGCAAACCTATCAGGGACTAGAGGCAAGAAGGTTAGAATGGGTAAATAAATTTTAGGTGAGAGGCAGCAGGAGGCTAGCCGTTAATAATCAGTGTTCTCAGGTTTCTTGGTAAAATAGGAAGGAGCGCAATGTGATGATTGAATTGGGCATGAGAAAAGGAGGTAAGTGTGGGACCACTGAAAAGGGAAACTAAAGAACCGAACCGAAGAAAAGATAAAAAGGCCTCCTTAAGGGCCCAAGGTAGAAGACAATGAATTTGTCAGGGAAGTTTTCCATGTTATTGTATAATTGTTTTTAAAGTGTAAAATCAACAGCTCTCAAAAATTAATGTTCGTTCCCATCTCAAGAAACTCAAATGACAGAAAACTTTTTATGCCAAATTGAGAAAGAGGATGTGTAGAAAGGAGTTAGAGGCAGTTTACATTTAATCAAAATTCATTTAGTGGATACTTACTGAACATCTACTATGCATCAAGCTCTGACCTTGGCTTGTGGTAAAATTTATGTCGTTTTCATATTTTATTTTTCCTCCCCAGTAGTGCTTAAGTCTGTAAAACTAAGAAGGTGCCTGGGTTGAAATCTGAAGCCTTGTCCATTCAGATTATCACTTTCCATCTTCACTCCCCATTTCCACTCAGGATACCTCAGATGGTTCTGTGGGTTTCCCTAGTGCTCATTAAACATGGTCTGAAAAACCAAAGATCTAATGAATATTAATACTGAAGCCTCATTATAAGAATAACAGTCACATGTAAAACAAATAATGCAGGAGACATGGGTTTGATACCTGGATTGGGAAGATCCCCTGGATAAGGAAATGTCAACCCACTCCAGTATTTTTGCCTGGGAAGTTCCATGAACAGAGGAGCCTGGCAGGTTACACAGTCCATGGGTCACAAAAGTCGGACACGACTTAGCAACTAAACAACAAAAACAATATGAAGTTTACTAGAGATAAATGTAAAGACAGGCACTCAGATGAAGAGAATCTGGCCTAACAGCATGTGATAAAGACAACAGCAATATGCTTAGGGCTGCCCAAAGGACCTATACATTTTTACCATGAAAGATGTAACTAAGTTATGCAGAACAAAGCAGTTTCCTTTGTTTTGCTCATCTCTCCTGGTCATATGAGAGTAGATTGTGCTTTTTAATAGCTTTATTGAAATATAGTTGATACAAACTAAACTGCATATAAAGTATGCAGTTCGAAAGCTGACCTATGTATACACCTGTGAAATTATCACCAAAGTCAAAATGATGAGCGTGTGTCCTTGCACTCCTGTGTAAACTCACTCTCTTGTTCTTCCCATCCCTCATCCACAGGAAACCCCTGGTCTGTTTTCTGCCACTGCTGATTAGTATTTTCTAGAATTTTATTTAAATAGAGTCATAGAGTATGCCCTATTTTCTTCTCTGGCTTTTTACACTGGCATAATTGTTTTGAGATTTATTTATGTTGTGTCTCTTGATAGTTTTTTAAAAGTTGCTGAGTCATATTCCATTTTATGGATGTGCCACGATTATTTTACCCATTCTCCTGTGGACATCTGGGTTGTTTCCAGTTTTTGTCTATTACAAATACAGCTGCTATGAACATTCTTGTATGACTGTTCATATGGACATGTGCTTTCATTTCTCTTGAGTAAATAGCTAGAAGTGGAATCACTGGATCATATGGTAGGCATGTTTAACTTTTTAAGAATCTGCCACACTTTCTCAGGTGACTATTCCTTTTTACATTCCTTCCTGCTGTGTATGAGAGTTCCAATTCCTCCTGAATTCTTATGATTTGTCTTTAATCTTAATCACTCTAATGGGTATGTAGTGGCATCTCATTGTCCTTTTAATCTGCATTTCCCTGGTGACGATGATGTCCAGCATCCTTTCATGTGCTGCTCTGCCATCCATATACCTTCTCTGAAGAAATGTCTATTTGCATTTTTTTGCCCACTGCTTGTTGGGTTCCTTTAGTCAGTATTTATTTACAGGAAACAGAGATTAAACATTTACAGCAGCCAAGATTTTAGGAAGTAATAACCAAGGTATAACAAGGTAGCATATACATGGAAGAAAATGAAAAAGACATTTTTATCAAGGACTTTGTGTGATGGTGGAATTTAAGGGTTCACTGTATAAATCTGAGTATTAAATCTGTTTTAGCTTTAGCTAGCAGAACCACTTAACTCATATTGGTCAGTCCTTGTCCCTTCTTTAAGAGCACAGACAACAGTATGCTAGAGCTGGCTGACGCTGCCTTATGAGTGCGGATTTTAAGTTTTAAAACCTATGGCCGATTCATGCTGATGTCTGGTAGAAACCAACATAATACTGTAAAGTAATTATCCTTCAGTTTAAAAATAAATGAATTTACAAAATAAAAATAAAAGTTTTAAGAATTTTTCAGAATTTAAACACAGCCATTATCAGAAATTAATTATATAAACTGAAAGTTATAGTAATATCCAATATTACTGAATAATACTCAAAGCTCATTTTCATAGTTATTTTACTATTTCATTATTGCCCATGTTTTTATGATTATGTCTGTTGTGTGCACATGAGGGAAATCTTATAATCTGATAGTCTACACCTCTTTCCACCTCTGTGTTCAGTGATGTCCTGTGTTAGCTTGAAGTAGAGTCACAGTGGAAGTATTTAACCCCACTGGAATTAGCAGACATCACAATCAGAACTTTTTTTTTAACCCTGGAGAGCCTAGTTGTTAAACTTACAGCATACTGGTAAAGACCCTTCAAACTACACTAACTTTCTGTACATGATGAATAATGAAGCTTCAGTTACATGGAGAATTCACCTTTGTGAAACAATTCCTCAAGAACAGATCAATATTTTTGTTACAGAACAAAGCTTACAACACCTATTTTCCTTGCTGCTCAGTTTTTTTCTTACTTCCAAGTTCCCTAAGGTTGAGAATGCCAAAGTCTGAGTAATGGGTAAGGAAGGGTGCTAATGGATTATTTTCGTGATCTGAAATAAAAAAATACATAAAATATATTTTGTAGAAGAATACTACAAAAGATGTTAAATACAGAAAATTATAATGGGCAAAAAATAGGAAAGATAAACAGCTCTATATTACCAAATTTCTATTCATGTAGGAATAGAGGAAACTAGACTAAAATGAGAAGGAGCAAACCATGATACAAGAGGAAGTCTAAACTTAACCAAGATTCTGGATGCCATCAGAAATTTAGTTACAGATTTGGTAACACAGTACACCAGTCTAGAGATGTCAAACTCGGCAGGAGAGGCAAATTCTTAAAGCACAAAAGATAAGTGACTGATACAGTTGGGTGTTCATTACAATTTATTGTTTTAAAGTTCTACAGGGAGAAATTGATTAACATATACACATTATACTATGTATAAAATGGGCTTCCAAGATGGTGCCAGTGATAAAGAACACGCCTGGCAGTGCAGGAGACAGATGCAGATTCCATCCCTGGGTTGGAAGATCCCCTGGAGGAGGGCATGGCAACCCACCCCAGTACTCTTGCCTGGAGAATCCCATGGACAGAGGAGCCTGGCGGGCTGCAGTCCACAGGGTCGCACAGAGTTATACATGAGTGAAACAACTTGGCACGTATGCATATGACATGGATGCATAACACAGGCAACGATAAGGGCCTACTGTACAGCCCAGGGAGCTCAGTGCTGAGTAACGGCCTACATACGGGAGAAGAGTCTAAAGAACAGTGAATTTATGTATATATATAACTGACTCACTTTGCTGTACCACTGAAACTAACACATTATACATCAGCTGTACCCCAACTTAAAAAAAGTATGAAGAGAAACGAAGGATTTCAGAAGGAACAGAAAGCATCGTAAATTTCAGGATCCAAATGAAAAGCGTGTACATTTCAAATATAAAAGAAACATATACATATGACTTCCAATAAGATATGTTTATGTCTCACATGGAATTCAAATAGAGGTTAAAGAAAATGTTTGCCTGGATTATGGTAAGGTACTAGCATGACAACTTTGTAGAGTGATGTACATAAACAGTAACAGTCTGGTATTAAACTGAAAGGACCAAACAATCTTCAAACCAGTCAATGCCCTATATAATCACTTTACCAATGAACTGGACAAAATAAATCAAACTTTATCAAATTAATTGGTAAGTACAAACTTTTTTTGAAGTTAAAAATGAAAAGGAATACAAATTCCCAGGGAAATAACTTCTCTCTCTCTCTAGGAACTTAAAAATTTATGAAGGAGACTGAATGAAATGATCTCACATGAAAAATAACTAATAATATGTGAAACTAGTAAATGTAATCAACAACTACCTGCTGAACATTTCCACAATTAAAATTAAGTAAACCACTATTTTTTCACTAACCCTTTTCCTGATTTCCAAAATCAGCTCCTCTTCTAATTGACTTATTTAGATGAATGTATTTTCTAGTCTCCAAGATTCAGTACTGGAGTAACTTTTTTTCTTTTATCTTCCTTTTATCAGTCTCTGTGTTGGGCCTCCAAATGCATACATTTTAATATACATTTTAAAATATTTTCATCATTATATTTGCATAACCACTCTGTGAGTAACGCAGAAGTTATAAACATTTCATCATTCTGTTGAAGGGCCTACAAGCTGACTGGCATGTAAACAGGAAGCAGAGTAAGAAGTTAAATTACTTGCCTAAGTTGACAGGACCAGTAATTACAAGTCCTATGATCCTCATGTCAACATTCTTTTCATTACACTATGGGGCCTCCCATTAACTCATATTTGATCCATTACTCTAGATTTCTAGTGATTTTCTCTGCCTTTACTCTTACCTGTATGTTGCGTATCAGTATCAAACACAGCTTTTATTGAAAGACAATAAAGAAGCTGCCAATGATTTCCTATTATACAGACAATATAGATCAGAATCTTGTATCTGTTTCATACGTGAAACCTCTAATCACACTGGGCTTCTCTTGTTCCTTTGAACATAACCTTTAACTTTCCTGAGACTGCCTTTGCTTTTAGCAGTGAGTTACATATCCCTGAATAACAATTATTGCAGGGACCTGAACATTTATCATATATATATGTATTTATATATAGTTTATAGACTAAGTATATGTATAACTACTACCTTGTGTGTTTTGATGGAGAGGGGGCAGGGAGCACCAGTAAAATTTTTGACATTAAAAAAAAAGTTTTCGCAACTGAAGTGTCCATCAGTGAATGAATGGTTAAAGAAGATGTGATATATATATATACATTGGAATACTATTCATCCATAAAAAGAATGAAATCATGCCATTTGCAAACAACACGGTTGGACTTGGAGGGTACTATGCTCAGTGAAATAGGTCAGAGACAAATACTGTATGATCTCACTTATATGTTGAATATAAAAAATAAACTAGTGAATGTAACAGAAAAGAAACAGACTCACAGGTACAAAGAACAAACTAGTGGTTACCAGAGGGGACAGGGGTGGGGGAAGGGGCAAAATAGGAGCAGAGGGTCAAGCGATACAAACAACTAGGCATAAAATAAATCAGCTACAAGGATGTATTGTACAGCACAGGGAATATAGTTATTTTATTTATGATAACTATAAATTGACTATAACCTGTAAAAATTGTGAATCACTGTGTTGTATATCTGAAACTGATACAATATTGTGCATCACCTATACCACAATTAAAAAAAAAAATAAGACCGCTGCAGTTCCACTTCTGGTAATGAAGGACTATGGTTTTGATCATGTTTCTGTTGAGAACTAGGAAAGTTGAGACAAAACAAAGAAATGTATCTGTTTGAAGGCACTGGAACTCTCAAAAGTGAGGATTTCACGGCTAAGACCTAATAGAGGCAGACAGGTTGGAGAGGCGCTTACAGCCTCTCTGCTGGAGGCATCTGTCTCTTCCAGAAGCAACTAAGAACAAAGCCTTTTGCAAGTTCACAGACCTAGGTGGGGGTAGAAGAGGAGAAAAACTGGAGTTGGGCTCACCAAAAAAGAGATAAGGACCTCAGTCTTTCTGTTGAAATTCTAACGTGCTGTACCCTAGAAGTCAGAGTGAGCCGAAAATAGATTGGAACTGAATCATCTCTGTTCTCAACTGGATTGCAGTGATCTGAGGATGCTAAAGGCCCTCGCTACTTAATAGAAGTAAAAAAATCCTCTCTAAAAGAAAGTCATGCTATCCCAAGCCTCAAAATATCTCTACAATTGTTTACATATAATATCTAGCACACATAAAACAATAATCAGGTATATGAGATGACATGACAGGATAGAGAAGCAACCATAGAAACAGGACTCACGGGGATTATGAAAACAATGTAATTACGGACTTCCCTGGTGGTCCACTGGATAGGACTCAGTGCTTTTACTGAGGTGGCCCAGGTTCAATCCCTGGTTGGGGAGAACTAAGACCCACAAGATATGTAGCATAGCTCTCCCCCAAATTCCCCAAATTACTATGATTAATCTGTTCAGGAACTTAGAATATGAGTAAGAATGTGGAGAATGGAAACACAGCCAAATGGAATTCTATTATTGAAAGATACAACAAAAATCCAGTGAATGGATTTAATAGCCAATTATATAGAGTTGAAGACAAAATTAGGGAACTGGAAGAAAATTCAGAAGAAATTGTGGACAGATTAACAAAAAGACTAAAAGATGAAAAATGGAAAAAATTTAAAAGATAGGAGATACAGAGTAAAAAAAAAGTCCAATATAGGTATATAATTAAAACCCAGAAGAAGCATGAGAGACTGTAACAAAGTAATACTGAAAGAGATGTCTCAAATAAACAAAAAGCATCATGCTTTAGATTCAAGAAGCATTATAAACCTTTAAGGAAAAGGCAAAGAAAATAACACCTAAGCACTTCATATTAAAAGTGAACTATGCTAACTATGCTAAGAGTGAAAAATGCTAACTGCTGATATTCAAAGAGGGAAACGTTGAGCATCTGTAGGCAAGAAAATTATTCTATCAAATGAATGACAGTAAGCTCCTTTGCAACCAAATGATGCTATCTTTAGAGTATTAAAAGAAAACAATCATATTCAGATAATATAACTTTCAAAAGCTAAGACAATATAAAGGTATTTTCAAACTAACAAACTGAAAATTGGGCTTCTCTGATGGCTCAGCTAAAGCATCTGCATTGCAGCAGACCTGGGTTCAATCCCTGGGTTAGGAAGATCGCCTGGAGAAGGGAGCAGCTACCCACTCCAGTATTCTGGCCTGGAGAATTCCATGGACTGTATGGGGTCGCAAAGAATCTGACACAACTGACTGACTTTCACTTTCTTCACCTCGGCCTTGGAGGGAAAAGTAACCTTTGAGTAGAGAGAAATGTTCCCAGATGGAAATTCTTAGATTTTCAAAGGGATGAAGAACAGTAAAGAAAATAAATGGGTAAATCCCAACAAATAATTACTTTACAAAATAATGCTGACTTACTGTGGTGTTTAAAAACATACAGATTTTAACATTAACAACACATAAATTGAGAAGAGGGGATAAAGTGGTCAAGGGTATTCACATTGTCCAGGAAGTTGATAAAGTACTAACGTATACTAGACTTTTTAAAAATTATTATTATTTTTTATTTGTTTGGCTGCGCTGGGTCTTAGTTGCGGCATGTGAATTCTGTATCAGCATGCAAACTCCTAATTTTGCAAGTGGGATCTAGTTCCCTGACCAGGCATCAAACCTGGGTCCCCAGCACTGATCCTGTACCAGGATCAGCATTGGTAAGTGCTGTTTCATTGATCCGTTACAGCACTGACATCTGTACCCCTGGACTACCAGAGAAGCCCCTACACTAGACTTTTAGATGTCAAGGATGCACATTCTAATTTCTAGAGCAACTAAACAATAATAAAAAGACATGCAGGCCTCCTTGGTGATGGAGCGGTAAAGAACCTGTCTGCCAGTGTAGGAGATGCAGGTTTGATCCCTGGGTCAGGAAGATCCCCTGGAAGGAAATGGCAACCCACTCCAGTATTCTTGCTTGGGAAATCCCATGGACAGAAGAGCCTGGTGGATTATAGTCCATGGGGCCACAAAAGAGTCAGACATGACGTAGTGACTAAACAACAACAACAACAAAAAGACATATAACTAAAAGGAAAAGGGGAATAAATAAACCTGACGTATCACAAAGGATGAACAAAGTAGAGAAAAAAGAGTGAAGAGCAGGGGAGACAAGAAACAGTAGGATAGCAGCTTTAAAGCCCCATATATCAGTAATAACATTAAACTTAAATTGACTATCCCAATTAAAAGATAAGACTGCTGCCTTGGATTTATAAAGATACACCTTTAACCTGTTTTCAAGAGGTAAACATTATAATACAGAAAAGTTTAAAGTGAAGAGAGATGCAAAAACTAAAAGAAAGGCTGCAGCTACGCTAATATCCAAGAAACAGTACAAGAGATATAAAGCTCACGTGTCAAGAGCCCTAAGAGGAAACAAGTGACACCCTCAGGATTGTTTGTTTTAAACAGAGGGACTAATTACAAATGTGTGTATAGGGTATAAGAGAATTACAAAGATAGTTCTGTAATCCAGGGCTAACAACAGGGGAACTGTACCTCTCTTAAGCTCCAAGAGACAGAAGGAATTAACCAAAGTCATAAGGGAGAGAGAACTGTCAAGAATTCATCGTGAGAGAGGCAATGATCTTTGGTCAAGGTACACATTCAGTTCAGGGAAACCTCTAATGGAGGGAGCCAGGGGGAATATAAGCACTTATCTCAACTCTTTTCCACCATACACTCTCCTTCTATCAGCTGCTCATCATGGGGTGGTATCAATTCAGTCACACTCTCATCTAAAGCCAAAAACATTATCCACCCCAGACTTCTTCATATATGGTAAGGGAGAAAAGAAATAAGTCACAAAACATAGTTTCATAAAACCAGTGTTTCAGCTAGTCATAAAGACTAGGTTCATGAGCATAGCTGCTTTCTATCACCACCCATCTAGGTCTCTCTCACTCCTTGCTTGCAAGGAGTGGAGCTGAATGGAATTCTTGACCAGGTAAAAGTGAACTCGCTCAGTTATGTCCAACTCTTTGCGACCCCATGGACTGTAGCCCACCAGGCTCCTCCATCCATGGAATTTTCCAGGCAAGAATACTGGAGTGGGTTGCCATTTCCTTCTCCAGGGGATCTTCCCAACCCAGGGATCAAACCCGGGTCTCCTGCATTGCAGGCAGACGCTTTACCGTCTGAGCCAGGGTGGGTGATCCAAATACTCACTCTTACAAGATGAAACCAAGTGGAAGTCCTTTTTGGGTTACCCTAGTTTTTTCATTGACTGTTGGCCAAGAGAATACTGGTGAATATCATACATTCCATTTAAGTCTTACTCCACTGTGCAACAGCAACTGAAGTTCCCCGTTTTAAAAGGAATCTTTCTCCTTTGTTTGTCAGTAGTGCTCCCCCCGCCCCCCAGTGGTTAACGATAGGAAAAAATCCTGCCGGCAAGCCATGTCCACTTCCAATTCATTGAAACCGTGTTTCCTAGAAATCATTCCTCCCTTGAGTACTAAAACCTCCAAAGCCACTAAGACTGATGCTTCACAGACCAAAAAATTCCTCAAGTGGTTTACTAGGCATAATGAGAGAATGCAACACAGATGCGCACGTGTGTACACCAAAAGACATACACAACAATGTTCACAGAAGCTCTCCTAACAGCCAAAGAATGGAAACATCTCTAATGTCTATCAACAATACAATGGATAAATAAAAGTAGTGTAAAGTAGAATACCGAATGCGGTATAGCAATGAAAATGAATGAATGAATGTTACCTGCTCCAGGTAACAACATGGATAAATCTTACAAAGTTAGATAGAAGCCAGAAACTAAAGATACATTATGTATTAAATTTATATAAAGGTTAACCACTATCAAACCTAATCTTTGGTATTAGAATTCAGGATGGTGATTACCCTTGGGAAGGATGAAGAGTAATGACTAAGAAGGGACATAGTTATTGATGTGGGTGATGACTATAGTTACCTTCATTTTGTGATGTCATGCTAAACAACTCTATTTGTGTTTTTCTATACATGTTATGCTTCCATTAATTTATAGTTCTATGCTTTCCACCAAATTTGGAAAACATGCCACCTGAATTTTTTTACAAAATTAGTCATTCTGAAAAATAGAAGGACTACTCTCATGTCCACGCTATACACCTTCTGGGGAAGGTAGCACCATATACTGATTATGGATTCTAAGCATGTACTTCATTGTTTAGGCCAGCATCCCTAATTTCCAGGTTATTGTATCATAACTGGCCAGTTTTCCAATTTTTTCTAAGTTCTCGTTAGCCTGTCAACTCATAAGCCAGTGACAATGAACCAGTACATACCCTGACCTCAGGCCGTATCTCCTAACGTTATTCCCTACGGGAAGATTTCCCTTTGCAGTATGTGTTAGTGCCGCTAATGAGTGGTGGTTTACTGACCATTCACATCCACCTGTGGCCAGCTCACGGCAGATCCTTTCAAGAATGAATAGGACCCACACTTTTTTCTCTTCCTTAACTGGTCAGAAGGAACTCCTCCTGAAGCCAGTTTATACGGGCTGGGGGAGAAACACTGAAGGGGCAGGGCCAGGACTACCGGAGTCTGAGTCACCCGCTCCTTTAGTTCAGCCGTAGCCAGCTCCAGTCTAACAGGGAGTGGACCGCTCTGTGCTCATCCAGCTGTATGGTCTTGTGAATCAGGTAACGTCAGTTCACGGCGGGTGGTTTGATTATTCATGCGGTCACTTCATGTCCCATGGTCAGGTGTTCCATCCTACCAGGTAGCAGGAGCAAATCTGGAGCTGCCTTTCAAAGAAACAAAACAAAATGTTGTTGGCGGAGGAAGATATGTTCTTATTCCCAAACCAAAGGGTCTGTGTTGTAATTCCCCTATGGGAACTTACCTAAGTCTTCATTTAATATCTCTTACCATGTGAACTTCCAGTACCATTGAACCTGCCTAATCACAAGGCCCCCCCTCAAAACTTGCAGTCTTACGGTTACCCAGAAAAGAGGTTAGAGCAGGTCACCCAAATGTGCTTTATTTTGTTGCCTCCAGAACCCCAAAAAGTCTGCTACACCTTTTCCCCTTTCTCTTTGTTGTAGTGGTAGGAAACACAACTACTCATCACTTATTTGAATGGATATTCAAACATGTCTCCGGCCATTGCAACCCTAGAAACTTGGAGCAGTCCTGGGTTTATCGCTGCATCTTCTGGCAGGCGTATGTCTTATCAGATCATGCAGAATGCTTGCTACTCCTTTCTCATTAGGTTCATTTAACATAATTTAATTGCTCTAATAAACTAGTATGATATTTTATAGCACAGTGATATGATCAAGGTCCCTTTATACCACAGAAACAACAGGGATGTTGACACAGCCCTGAGACAAGACAGTTAGAGTTGACTGTTGTCCCTGTCATTTAAGTGCAATATGCTTTTGATTTTCTTTACTGACTAGAAAGGAGGTGGGAGTGGGGGGCAGAGCACATTTCCAGATCAATACCTATGTATCATGTCAAAGTCTATATTAATTTCTCCCAATGAAGATACCACAGCTGGAACAACTGCAGTTGTCCCCCATCCCCACCCCACACCTGATTAAGCTCTGCAATAATCCACTGTAACCTTTCACTACCCATCTGGTTTTTACACTGTCATCTCCATGATCCATCTAGTGATCACACTACTGCTGCTGCTGATAAGTCGCTTCAGTCATGTCTGACTCTGTGCGACCCCATAGACAGCAGCCCACCAGGCTCCCCTGTCCCTGGGATTCTCCAGGCAAGAATACTGGAGTGGGTTGCCATTTCCTTCTCCAATCCATGAAAGTGAAAAGTCAAAGTGAAGTCACTCAGTCACATCTGACTCTTAGCAACCCCATGGACTGCATGCAGCCTACCAGGCTCCTCCGTCCATGGGATTTTCCAGGCAAGAGTACTGGAGTAGGGTGCCATTGCCTTCTCCGGGTGATCACACAGGGAATTTAAATGGGAATACGGTACCAGCTGCCATGCCAGCACAGGGGCACTAACTTCTGTACTGCTTTTCCTTTACTGTCTTGAGAGGGAGTGGTAACAATCAGTTCTGAAGGTCTATCTAGTCCTACCTACAATAACAACACTCACTCCATTGGTCGGGAAAGGAAAATGAAGATTGTTTCAGTTATTAAAATGTATTTATTCTTACCACATGTCTGGGGTTGGAGAAGTAACCACTATGGGTCTCTCTGGGCTGTTAGCCAGACTCAGACCAGGACTCCATGTGTCACTCGACTTTCTTGGGGGCCCCTATTCTAACCAATAAATAGCCACTGGAGAAGGATTAGGGCAATGATTCCCTAATTTGCTCAATGGAATTACTGGGGGGAGCTTAAAAAATACAAAAAAGGCCTGTCTCTCACTCCCAAAAATTATGAGTTAACTGGCCTGGGGTATATCCTTGGCTTTAGAATTCTAAGGTGTTCTTATGTCCAGACAAGCCTGGGAATCACTGGGTCTGGAGAAGATCAATGGTCATACCGCTGTGGCTGCACTGCAGGGTTCTTCCTTGAAGGGACCAAATCTCTCCCCATCAAGAAGCACCAAGTCTGTGTCTTGGATGAGATGCTTCAAATTTAACTCCTCAGGTTCTCACTGGTCAAAACAGCAAGATCTTTGTGTAGGCTATCATTTGCCAGAGCAAGCTGCATACTCCTCTGATGAGGATGCTATGTCGGGATTTGCCTGGAGGAACTCGGAGGTGAGGAGGGTAAATTCTGAGGACAGTAGGAATCAACTTATGAGAGAGCTGCCCCAAAGCTTCATTCTTGTCTGCCCAACTATCCCCATTTGATGTCTCAAGGCTCCACTCCTTCCTCATCAATGCTAACCTTAGTGTAAGAAAACTGGAAGAACTGAGCATTTAATTGGTACTACAAATCTACTTTATCTGCCCACTGTCCATAGGGTCGCACAGAGTCGGTCATAACTGAAGCAACTTAGCACTCACGCACACACAAACAGCCCCAAAGTAGAAACAGCTCAAATAGCTACAACAGAATGGACAGAGACAGCTTATCCACAAATGGAATATAACAATGAACATGAACAAACTACTTCTACAAACAACTTAGATAAACCTTACAAATATAATGGCGAAATACACATATAATTTCATTCATGTATGATTCAAAACGAATCTATGGTTATACGTTAGGATGAGTGGTTACATCTGGGGAGGTTGGGCAGTATAATTACTGGGATGTCACATAAGAGGTTTCTATGTAACTTGTAATATTCTATTCCCTGGGTGGTGGATGGAGGGATATTTTTACTTATGATAGATACTGCACTTATTTCTGCAGTATGCTGTATTTCAGTTTTTTAAAAGGGTAGTCCTAATAAGACTGGGAACTACCAGTTATGCCTACTTGCCCCTCTCCATCAATTCAAACACTTCCTTCAAGGCCTGGTTCAGTTCCACAACTGACTTGAAGCCCAATCACTTCAGCTAGAAATGACTTATCTTTCTGCTTGGTTTTGATTTCATCTCCTGGGAGATAGTGTAATATGGGAGAAATGGTACAGGCCAAGGGGCTTGGGCTTTAATCTGTAAAGCAATCAATAGTAAGTAAGAGAGTGATGTGATCATATTTGTATCTGCACACCATGAATCTGCTTAACTATACTTATTTATATTTGACTATGTGGACAAACAAAAATTTACATATACATTTAAGTGTAAATGTAAGTGTAAAAATGTCATATGTTTGATTGTTGCAGTACTGTTCCCAGTGTATCACGCCTCTTTTGTCTGTGCCTCTTTGCAATGTGCCTTTGCCACTTTTATTTTCCCACTTCGTGAATCTAGGCTAGCCTTCCTTGTGACATACCTTGACCACCGAATGCAGTAGCTGTGACTTGGTGTAACTTCTGCGGATGAGGCCTAGAGAGGCTGTGCAGCTTCCTTTTTCACCTTCTGGAACACTGCCCTGGGCCTCTATGCTGTGAATAAGTCTGGAATGAAAGACCACGTGAAGAGAGCCACGTGAATGAGCCCAGAAGAAACAGAAAAACTTTCTACTCAAGACACAGAGTAGTGAGAAATAATAAATCATTATTGACTTTAGCCATTAAATTTGTGGCTGACTTGTAATGCAGGAAGATAGCCTAGTCTGATGTGGCAGAGATTGCTACTGTCTGTCTCAATGTCCTTTCTTCCTCTTCTTTTAGTATTACAACTCCCAGGTTTTGACTTAGTACCTTGCCATATAGGCAAGGACTCTATTTCCTAGCCTCCCTTGCAGGTCTGGCCATGCGACTACATTTTTGCCAAAAGAGGAAATGATAGCTGCAACTTCTGTGACATGCCCTTAAAAAGAAGAGGTATACTGTTTTTCCATTTCCCATTCCCAGATATATCTTGGCAGGAGGTGAAACAACCATCTTAGGTCATGAAATAGAAGCCACATATTGAGTATAGCAGATTAACAAGCTAGAATGAGGGTGGATCCCTAACACCTGCTGCTGCTGTATCAATTGTGAACTGATTATCTCTGAAATGTTACAAGAGAAAAAAATAAACTTTCATCTTAAGTTATTACTATGTTGGCTTTTAAGCAATCAAATCTATATCGCAAGTAATACATATTTTCCATTATTTCCCCCATATAGTTATATACAAATACACATGTGTATATATATAGATCTACAAATATATTTTGAGTGTAAACATACATACACACAAATATGCAAACATTTATGTGTGCTGCTGCTGCTGATTTTATAGACTGGGATCACATTGTACACACTTCTTCATCTTGCTATTTATTTCTCATTTAGCAGTAGTATCTTAACTCATACTGCTTTAATTTATTCCTTTTGTTGGATACAAAAACTAATTCACTCAACCATTTTCCTATTAATGAGCTTTTACTTTGCTACTTGTTTTTAGATACTATGGATGATGCTACAGTGAATATTCTTATAGATAGATCCTTACATATTTTAAGGGCTTCCCTTGTAACTCAGCTGGTAAAGAATCTTCCTGCAATGCAGGAGACCCTGGTTTGATTCATGGGTAGGGAAGATCTGCTGCAGAAGGGATAGGCTACCCACTTCAGTATTCTTGGCTTCCCTGGTGGCTCAGCTGGCAAAGAATCCGCCCACAATGCGGGAGACATGGGTTCGATCCCTGGGTTGGGAAGATCCCCTGGAGAAGGGAACGGTTACTCACTCCAGTAGAATTCCAGTAGAATACATGAACTATATATCCATGCAGTCATAGAGTTGGACTCTGAGCGACTTTCACTTACATATTTTATACCTATTGGACAGATTCCCAAGAAAGATATAGCTAGCATAAAAGATATTTCTAGTTTAAAACATTTTAACACAGGTTGCCAGATTGTTTTGCAAACAGGTTGAAAAAGTTCACATTTATATCAGCATGCATGCGTGCTAAGTCACTTCAGTCAAGTCCATCTCCTTGTGACCCTATGGACTGTGACCCGCCAGGCTCCTCTGTCCATGGGGGTTCTCCAGGCAAGAATACTGGAGCTGGTTGTCGTGCCCTCCTCCAGGGCATCTTCCCAACTCAGGGATCAAACTGGCATCCTTCTGTCCCCTGCACTGGCAGGCGGATTCTTTACAACAGCGCCGCCTGGGAAGCCCATTTATACCAGCGCTGTATAACAGAACTTTTCACTCGGATCCCTCCTACTGGCAACAGGTGCTATTGGTCACTTAACATTTGCCCAGTCTGAAAAAATTCTCACTTAATTTCATAATAGGAGAAATGCACAGTAAAACTACACTAAGATTAAACATTTTCACTTATCAATCCCACATCCAAAAAGTTCAATAACATGCTCTAATGAAAATGCTGTGGGTGCACTCTTACTTGTTTACATAACACAGGGAAATCTGGCAATATCTAGCAAAATCACACATACATACAAACCCTCTAATGGAACAGTCTTATTTCTGTTAAATCTTGAACATGTGAGACAAAAGTATACACAGTATTATCCATTATCACATTGTTTTCAAAAGCAAAAGACTGAAATCAAAGCAAATATCCATTGTAAAGGGTTGGTAAAATAAATTCTGGCATTCCTGTAGTGGAATATATTCATAGTGGAATACTATGCAGCTTTTAAAAGGATGAGGACTTTCATATGAGCTACTTAAATAACTGAGTTATCAAATAAAGCACATTATTATAACCTTTCTTCTTTTTTTTTTAAAGAGAGAATAAACTTGTATAAAAAAGCTTATGGGAAATACATGAGAAACTAATAAAGTGTTTTTTTTGGAGGCAGGTAGTATTGACACAGGAAATGAGTGGATGAGAAATAAGTGGGGGGAAACTTCAATTCAAAACATAAATATCTGTCTATCTAGATACACACACATACATACACACATTACCATTTGAATGAATTACTCCTCAAAGAAAAATAGTTCTAGTATTTCCCAAGTTTCCTCTATGTGATTTCTGTCTAGTCAACTCACCTGTCTGATCCTTTCCTCAACTGTAGAACAGGGATAAGATCCGCTTCACAATGATTTGGTAAGTACTAAAGCAGGTCTGTGCTTAGCCAAGAGCCTGTCACACAACAGGCACCTAATAAAACTAGTTAGCTAATGGTTTGCCAATCTGTCATAAAGGGCTGAATTTGGCATCTCATTGCTTTTACTTGCATTATCCTGATTTTTTCTGATTTTGAGCAACTTTTCACATGTGGATTTATTCCTTGCTGAATTCATATTCTTTGCTCACCCATTTTCTATAGAATTGCTTGTTCCCTTGATGTGAATTTTAAAGAGCTCTTTTAATACTAAAGATGTTAAACCTCATCATATATATTTTTTAAAATTTAGTCTATGTCTATGAATTTTAACTATGTTTATATCTTTTTGCATATAAGTTATTTTTTATACTGACAAATGTCTATCTTTCTAAAGAAGAACATGTGTTCTGCTGCTGCTGTGTAAAATATTCTATAACTGTCAATTAGATCCAACTGACTGACGGTGCTACACCGTCCAACTACTGAATACATACTCACTGACTTTCTGCCTGCTGGATCTATCACTTATTAAAGGAGGGGTGATGAAGTCTCCAGCTGTAATAGTGCATTTGTCTGTTTCTCCTTGCAGTTCTATCAGGTTTTGCCTTAGCCACTTTAATGCTCTATTGTCAGACATACGCACATTAAAGGCTGGCGTATCTTTCTGAAGCACTGACCTCTTTATGTAATGCCCTTTCCTATCGCTGATAGTTTTCCTTGTTTTAAGCCTGTTTTGTCTGAATATAGCGGCTACAGTGTTCTTTTGATTAGTATTAGATAGTATCAGTATTAGATTAGTAGTAGCATAGTAGATCTTTCTCCTTTCTTTTACTTTAACCTGTCTGTGTCTTTATATTTATTTATTTTTTTTTGTGTGTGTGTGTGTGTGTCTTTATATTTAAAGTGGATTTCTTGGGACTTCCCTGGCAGTTCAGTGGTTAAGACCCCAAGCTTCCAGTGCAGGGAGCATGCCACAGCTAGGGAAAAGCCTTTGTGCTGCAACTAGGGAAGCCGGAGCACATGCCACAACTAAGACCCGATGCCGCCAAATAAATAAGATTACAGTTAAGTATGGAGTTTCTAAGGCAGAAAGGTGGCTTCTAAAAAAACTTCAAAGATCTATATAGAATAAAGCTCTTTATTATGTCTGCATATATAGACTTTGTATCTTTTTTTTTTTTTAAACAAAGTAATGTATTTTATTTAAGCCACTGTTATTTTGATCTCTATGTGTGTATTAGTCATAGCTGTGTCCGACTCTTTACGACCCCATGGGTTGTAGCCTGCCAGGCTCCTCTGTCCATGGACTTCTCCAGGCAAGAATACTGGAGTGGTTTGCCATTTCCTTCTCCAGTATTTACTTTTAAATTATAATCTTTTCCTACTAAATGCCTGCAAAAGTGGCATCTCAGTACACACTCAGAGAATTATAGGATAGAAGGCCTTTTTTCCAAGTTCACTCCAGGAATTTTCTATTAGGTGCTTGTGTATATTCCTTGTTTAAGCACCACAAGTATTACGGAAAGTGGTTTTTAAAGTTTTGCCATTTGTTATTAACTTTAAAATGCCAGTTCGGTTTCTCTAGTTTTGCTTTTATGGCCATTTGCTGCATTTCCTCTTAACGCTGTGGGTAAGGCAGGGCAGTTAAAATGTGGTTCCTCAAAAGAAAGGGGAAGTATAAAAACGCCAAACACCAAAATAAAAATCCTCTTTTAAAAAAAAGTTTTGTTTATCCCTTAAAATTTTTTTTAACACATAAACTGACAGATTTAAATAATTTTTCAAAAAAAAATTTTTCAAAAAAGATTTGCTTAGTTGTTCATGCAATTATCATTAATTTGAGCCCAGGAGGTTAAGGCTCCTCTCAATCTATTCAAACATATTAGGTATACCATTAATTTCATCTTACTGTTCCAGTCTATCAATCTGCAATTCCTTTTACTTTTCTTTTACTTTGGGCTTATTTCCTTGATCACATGTCCTACTTCTTCTTGCTTTGTCATGTAAGTGGTACACATCCTTCATTAGTTTCTTTAGAAAAGATTCGTGAACTGCATATTTGAGACCTTTTAGAACTGAAAATAATTTCTTTTAGCCTTGTATCTGAGTAACAGCATGGACTGTATAGAACTCTAAATTATAAGTAATTTTCCTTCAGAATTTTGGAGCTTTCTTCCATTACCCTTTTGCTTCCAGAGTTGTTATTGAGAAGTCTACCACATTCATCTCTGTATGCATCACATGAAATCTGTTTTCTCTCTCTATAAATTTGAACAATCTACTCTTTGTCTATTTGTTATCTTTATAGAGTAGAGAAAGGCGGGAGATACACAGGAAAAAAGCTCCAGAAATCAGCATGGGGTCCCCTTAAGCATTTCATACTCAGAGCAATCTTAATTTCCCACCCCCCACAAGAGCCACATGTGATTAGCATTGGCACACGGCACCATCATACACACTGCGCGGCCCGAGGGCAGCTGCTGTAAAAAGCAAAACAAGGTGAGGCTACAAGAAAAAAAGGTGTGTTAATGGGGATGTAAACATAGTAACTATGATGAAGATAAATGCTAACACTATTGTGCCTATCTATGTGCCGGGTACTGTTTCAATGGCTTCATATATATTAACTCACTGAATTAGTACATACAATACAACCTTAAGAGGTAAGTGTTATCTTCATTTTACAGGTTAGATAATCTACCCTGGCACAGCCAGAATTCTAGTCCAAATAGTCTAGCTCCAGAATCTTGTGATCTTAACTATTATGCAGTACTACTTTCTGGTAGTAGACAGTAGTCAGTTTTTTCTCTTTATTATACTGTTTTAAAATATCTTTTCTTGACAAAATAAAAAGTTGGCAAACCCATGTTTACTTCCTTAATTTAAAAATGTATTGATTGGTGAAATATGAAAACCTGGAAATCATCAATTTATAGGACCAGTAGAGAGAAAGAAAATGAAAATTTGAGGGAAGATAACTGATGGAACAAGGTCTTATAAGATCAGTTCTAGAACACAGGGAGCTGGTAGATCTGAAGGATTGGGAAGATGCTAAGTACAGGGGGAATTATAGCCACATTCAGAGATGATGGTGAGGAAAAAATCTCTGGTAACATCTGAGCACAAAATAAGACTGGTAGTATCAACTTAGAAGGCTTAATAAGTAAATAATATAGAATGGTGAAGATTTGGAGCAACTTTTGTAAGGAATGGGGAAAAAAAAAATAAGGCCCGGAATGAACTGACAGACTAGAAAAATGGAAATGGTTTCAACACTAAATATATTGAAGAAGTCAAAGAATAAGGTTAGAGGGAGTAACAGAGTGGACAATGCATAAACAAATATAGCAAGTTGTGGTTAGAAGATAGGATTTCTGAATTTAAGATCGCAAAGCCAGAATAAATGCTCATTCATTGATGATGATGATGATACTGATAATAACCATTTATTAAGCACACACACTAAAAAAATTGATTAAATCTAGTCATAACAATAATTAGTATCAGCATATTACAGAGGAGAAACTGAGGTCCTAGTGAATTTCCAGCAACATTCAAGTTTTTCATAAAACTTAATAAAATGACTCTGAAATTAATATACAGCAGCAAAGAATCTGGCATTCCCAAGGAAATAGGTAAATATTAACCATTGTTAATATCTTGCTGGGTATTAACACTTATAATAAAGCTGTAGCAATTATGATAGTGTGGTAATATAATAAAGGTCATACAAATTGACCAATGGAAAAGAAAAAACAGTCCATGGATGTGTGGAAACCTGATCTGAAATCAATGACATTACAAACTATAAAAGAAAAGTCACACTATTTAATAGTTGCTGCTAGAACAATTAGTTGTTTATACATAAAATAAATAAATTAGATCTCTACCATATGCACAAAAATAGTAGGTTGATTTAAAAAACAATAAAATATGAAGAATAAAAGTTTACAATTTTTAGCAAAAAGATGAATATCTTTGTGATTCTGAGGTAGGAAATGACTTCTTTTCTTTAGGAGAGGATTTCTTAAATCAGACACCCAAAGCAAAAAATATACAGGAAAAGATGAATAAATCTGATTACATTCAAACTAAATTTCAGTGTAAGAAAATACACCATAACAAAGGCCAGAGAAGAGGCATGAACTGGAAGATGACAACTAATACATCCTACAATGTATTATTATCCAAAAAACATAAACCAATGAAAAAGATGAGCAAAGCAATAGAAAAATGGACAAAGATGCCCAAAGATGTCCAGGAGGCATTTGGGATTAGTATTAGAGAATCTGGGCTAGAAATAGAGATTTGGACTGTATCAACTTACTTATCATATATGAATTCACAGAACTAGATGAGTTTCTAGGACAGCATGTAAGGCAAGCAGAAATCTGGGCCTAGCTAAGACATAAAGCAAGCAAAGGATTACCAATCCTCACTATTCCCCCATCCAACCTGGGGCTGCACAGCGTAAGGGATCCTAGTTCCGACCAGAGAGGGAACCCATGCGCCCTGCAGTGGAGGCACAGAGTCTCAGCCACTGGACCACCAGGGAAGTCTGCTCACTCAAATTCTTACTACTACTAACTGCTTTAACCTCATCCACATACTATTTTGTCTGGCTTTTTCTGATCATAACATTAAGTCTTTTAAAGATGAGGTCTAAATATAAGAAATAAACACTTATAATAAAACCAGATTTTGGGATGTCCCTGGTGGTCCAGTGGTTAAGACTCCGAGTTTCTGTAGGGGGTGTGGGTCTCATCTCTGGTTGGGGATCCCTCACGCCAGGTGACATGGCCAAAGTAATTAATTTTAAAAAGCCCACATTTTGTGGGGTATTACATCAGAAGATGATACTGGGAATGATTAAGAGCAGGAGGAGAATGGGGCGACAGAGGATGAGATGGCTGGATGGCATCACCGACTCAATGGACATGAGTTAGAGCAAACTCCAGGAGATAGTGAAGGACAGGAAAGCCTGGTATGTTGCAGTTCATGGGGTCACAGAGTTGGAGGTGATTTAGCAACTTAACAACATCAGAAGGTAGTCAGATAAGTCTGCCACTTCTGTGTGTAACAATTACCCTCAGCTCCTCTACTTTATGTTCCGCCAAGAAGACAGGGTGGTGGAAATGAAATGTAAATTAAAAAATAAAGCAAAACAGGACTTAAAATTTAAAGCAAAGGGAATCTAAGAAAATGTTCCCTAAAATGCACAGTAAGGGTTTTTTAATTGGTGGGGTTAGGAACTACCTCCTTTTATACATTTTATATATATATGTATATAATTATTTAATGCATCAGAAATGGCTAATGTATGTCTACACATCTTGACATTTTAAGACAAAAAAAGAAAAAGGCTTCATCCATATAGACTTCTATTCCCTGAATTTCTTCTACTTGGAAATAGCAAAACAGCTATCCACTGCTCAAAGAAGTCAGTCACAAAAGAACTACATAGAAAAAAAAAAAAAGAACTACATAGAGGATAATTTAATTATATAGAGGGTAATTTCTTTTATATGATGTAAAAACAAGTAAAGCAAGAATAGTGGTGGTGGTGGTAAGGGGATGTGATTAGTAGGGGCATAGAAAGACTCTATGGTATGTTTGGTGTATTCTGCATATGCGGATCTGGGTGTTGGTTACATTGAATTGGTCATTTGGCACTTGAGCATTTTATTATATACCTCTAAACTGAGCTATACATTTTTTTTTTTTCTTTTTTTTTTTTTTTTTTTGGTCTTGTTTGATCTCTTTTTAATCCTTTAAAGAAAAACTTCTTAGAGGCCTTAGGGATCTCACTCAACACAGCTTGCTTTGCTTCAGTCAAGACAACAAAGCCTCTAAATAAGAAACGAATATTTACTGGCCTTCTCTAAGCTTTTCTTCCCCTAATGGCCCCACTCCCTCAAACCACCCTGCCTCAAGCACCTCCCAAAAGAACAGTCTTAAGGACAAGGACGTTGAGATAATCATTTTCAGGATAAACAAGCTCCAGGGTCCTTCTTCCACTAAATCAAAAGTAAGTTCCAGGAGTAAACTGAAAGGAATCTGAATGTAAACACCAACCTTTCAATCATCACTTTGTATATGATCTTCTATACCACCCTAGCTCATGAACATGAATCTGTATCTAAACATCTTGGTAGAAATTTCCATTATAATTTTACTTCGACAATTTTGACCAGGGTAAAATGACAGAAAATCGATTTATCTAGATTTCAATTAATTCTCTTACTGATGATTATTTTTTTAGTGAAGGACGATAACAAATATTAAATTTCAACAGTCCGGAGAATGAAAAGTTGCTTAAAAAAATTCCTCCCCTTTTCACTTTAGGATGAAATACCAAGAGAAAAATTTTTAAAAACTTACATATTAACAATTGGTTGTTACATTTTAAGTCATACAAGGTGAAATACTGGACCTTCTGCAGTTCGTTCTTCTATGTTGTCGGTCAAGCAGGGTTCAGAAAGGAAATGAGGCTGGGTTATTAAGATACAAATACACAACATGCAATCAGCAAGTGCTTTACCTCTGATATTTTACCGTACAAACATGAAACAAAGTCATGTCAAGGAAGGTGCTTCAAGGGACTGACGCTCTCTCCTTTCGCTCTTTATTTTTTCGGTGTTAATAAACCTAAATAAAAATTAAAGATCTCCAAGGATACTTTAGTTTCTAGCAGAAGCCCTGCAACATCAAATAAAGGAAACCCTAAATCTTCATATTCTTTTACCACTTTCCCAGTTTTAGTTAACCGGGGGAAAAAAAAATTGATCTGCAGAAGAATTATCTACTGAAAACATATCTAAGTAAGGACTCTACCGGGTCTGGTCTGAGTCAAGGCCTCGGAGCAGGATGGCACTAAATAGCCAAAGGGCAAGGCTGTGAGCAATGCCGAGTTTAGGCATCTTCATTATTTTAAAAAAGCCAGATTTGTGGAGGGGAGAGAGCGAAATTAGGCACCGCGGGGGTGCGGGGGAAGGGTGCTCTAAGGGGACTTTGCAATTCTGGCGCCGTGGCTGGGAAGAAGAGGCCGAGACAAGAGGGCCCGAGGTAAAGCGCGACGCCAGGAGAAACTCACTTTTGAAAGGCACCTTCCGGTTACAAGGCATTCTCACGTGCTTGACCTCCTCGGACACAGTCTCCGGCCGTGAAAAGCCCACCGTGAAGGCCCTCTTCCACCTCAAGACTCAGAGGCGGGCCCCGCTGCCCCAAGGCCGCCCGCGCCGCTTCGGCCTCCGCGGGGCGCGCACGTCACCCGCCCGCGGCCAATCGGCGCCCGGCAGCTCACCTCTCCGAGCCGAGGCCCCCAGCCCCGCCCCGGCCCGGGCCCCGCAGGGAGCGCCGGTCGGCCGCTTCCGCTCTCGGCGCAGGCGCAGCAGCTCCGCCGGAGAGCCGCGCGAGTCGGGCGAGGAGCGGACGCCGCTGGCCAGGATGGTGCTGGAGAGCGTGGCCCGCATCGTAAAGGTGCAGCTCCCCGCGTATCTGAAGCGGCTTCCCGTGCCCGAGAGTATTACCGGGTTCGCCCGACTCACAGGTAATCCCAGCCTTCAGCCAGTCCCCATCCTTGCAGGCTTCCCCAGGCGGAGGGTGGGGGCGGGCATCTAAAAGTCCTGCGGCCGCGGGGCGGGGCGGAGCCTGGCGGGTGGCGCGTGACCTGGGATCCCACTCCGGCTCTCTTGCCTGGAGAGTCCCGTGGACAGAGGAGCCTGATGAGCTACAGTCCGTGGTTTCGCAAGGAGTCGGACAGGTCTGAGCAGGGACCACCGCTCCCACTCTCACTGCATCCTCGGAGTGTGTGTGAGGCCACATCTTGGGACTTGGCGGCCGCCAGTGCTTCTCCTCGTATCTGTCTGCAGTGTCTTTCCGTGTTGAGAGACCGGGTTTTTGCAGAGAAGGTGCTCAGTTGGGAATAGGCCCATTTTTTTCATCTCCGTCGCTCCCTGAAACGCTGCTTGTTTATTTTAAAGCAGGAAAAGTCGTCGTTATCCAAGGCTCAAAGCCTCTGTGTATCAGGCCATCCCAACTCTTGGCTGAGTTTGCCCCACATAGTGTGGGTGTGACTGGGTGAGAGAGAAACACACATACACATAATATGTATGTGGTGGTTTTATTTACTAACAAAGTTAGAAAATTCCAGTTCCATAGGGGAGAGGCCTATGGGGTTACGAGGTCATTTGGGGCCATCACCGTAACTACGGGCCTGGAAGCAATTTAGTTTACTCGAGTTGGAGGAAAGATACTTTTGCTAGTATGTCAGACAAAAAATTAGAAAGTGAAATTTACTGGTGACATGTAACATTTGCACTTAAGTTTCCTCCTTTGCAAAATAGAGGGCTTCCCTGGTGGCTCGGAAGTTACTGCGTCTGCCTGCAATGCGGGAGACTTGGGTTCGATCCCAGGGTCGGGAAGATCCCCTGGAGAAGGAAACGGCAACCCACTCCAGTATTCTTGCCTGGAGAATCCCATGGACGAAGGAGCCTGGTGGGCTACAGTCCACGGGGTGGCAAAGAGTCGGACGCGACTGAGCGACTTAACTAACTTACAAAATAGAACCCACAGCGCGGGATTTCGTATCTAAAAGATGAACATTTCCAGAATATAGCCAAAAGTTGGAAGATTTTGTTGGGTTCTGAGCTTTACAATGCAAATGAGATATGGGTAAACCATACTCAGGGACTGATTAGGATGATGGCAGGGGAGGAGGATGGGGAAGCCGGTTATTGATAAAGCTAACATTGAACTCATATGTTCTGACTGATTACCAGGGAATGTAAGCATGAATTAAGATAATTTTGAGGTAAATAGGGCTGCTTCTGGAGCAGTTTAGAGATCTATGGTAGCTGACTTAAAATGCAGTATTTGGAAGGCTGACAGGTAGAAGAAAAATAAGATGTATTTTATGTAGACCAGAAGACAACTAGAGCCAAGTTAGTGATAGTTATTTGAACATGGATTTTAGTTACATGTTAAAGGAATTCTTTTTTTTTTTTTTTAATTAGAGAATACTTTACCTTAACAGGGTGCTTTGAGAGCTATCCCCTCTCAGAGATTTATAGAAACAACAGGCAGTGTCTGGTGGTGGATAGGTAAGATATTGTAAACTAGATCTAAATCTAGTTCTAAATCTAGAGATTCTTTAAATAATAATCACGGACATTTGCTTTGTTGACAAATGGATTGTGAAAATTTAACATTTTTAGGTGTTAAAAGGTTTGACAGAAAGCATGTAATTGAACAGAAAGAGTGGTGACAATAATAAACACTAAAAGAAATCTACACATAAGGAGCAACATAAAAGTGACATAAGATGAAAAAGCTTTCAGATCTAGTGTTTGTAAACTTCTTAGTCCTCTTTTGAATTTACTAGTTTATTCTGATGGATTACAGCAATTATGTAAAATTTTGACTTTTTCTCCCCTTATTTTTTTACATCACAGTAGGCCTAAACATTCCCCTGCAGCTGGAAGTTTTGAATGTTTTTAATATATATATTTTCATAATGTTCAGTGGGTAAGTAGCCCTATACCAATTATTTTTTTCCTTATTTAAAGTAAATGTATTCAGTAAATGGTAATATGTCAAAAGGATACAATCATTTTGTGACATTTGTTCCCAGTTGCCAACTTAACTTTCTTAATAATTTGCATAAATTAACTGATGAGTTTTTAGCAGTCAAGAAAGAAAAAAAATCCCCTTACTCCCATGCCAACCTGTGCATGCTAAGTCAACTCTTTGCCACCCTATGGACTGTAGCCTGCCAGGCTTCTCTGTCCATGGGATTTTCCAGGCAAGAGTGGCTTGCCATTTCCTTCTCCAGGGGATCTTTCCAACCCAGGGATCAAACGCAGGTCTCCTGCGGCTCCTGCATTGCAGGTAGATTCTTTACCCTGAGCCACCAGGGTGAACCCAGTTTAACCTTAATTATGTGTGTTGATTCTGATTGTGGCTGGTTTTATAGTAAAGTTTTCCGTAAATAGAGTGTAGTTGAAGGAGACTGGAAGGTATGATATTTGACTTAATGACTAGAAGACTTTCAAACTTTTCTTTTTCCCTCTCAAGAAATTCTGTCCACAAATATTTAATTCCTATTAAAGCATTAAGGAAGCTCAACCTAAACCTTTTCCCTCTTGAATAAATAAATATAGTAGTTTCTTCTCTGATGCTCTTAAATACTTAATGTGAAGAATGATTCTCAGAAATAATGACAACTATAAATATCTTTATAGTGCATATTTAGCCTGTCACATTAGTGTGTCTACGTTTTAGTTCTCATTGTAATAGCCATTTGTTTAGGGAATGATGTTTGTAATAATTACTTTACAAAAAATGAGACAGTCTGCTTTGCACTGGACAATGATAATAGAACAGTTGCAGAATCTATTTTGGAGCACTATGGAAGAAAAACTTCAAATTTCCTCTCTGAACTGCCTCTCTTGATTAGATTGTAATCGTTAATGACATTTGGATGTCTTGAATGAACTACTTTTAGGATCCATCTTAGACCTTTTTTTGTTGAAATAAAAACCTGGTAGATAACTTTTCAAAATAAATTGTTTAAAATGTCTGCCAGATTAAAAATATTTTCATTTCTTCTCTATGATAATTAGAACAAAAAAAAAAATGTTACAGTTCACATTACTGTTGCCTGTTTTTCCTTCCCTATTTAGATCCAGTGGTGTTTTAAAGCAATTGACTCTCTCATGATGACTCTGCATTCTTAGTAAACACTTGGAGATCCTTAATTACTGTACAGTATTTATAGACAGCCCTTACCTGTCAAAAACCTATCTTTGTTTAGGTTACATTGTTAAGAGTGAGGCTTTTAAGGTAAATTAGTATAATTCCCCCTTTGAAAGTATATTGTATTCAAATATATTAACCTTTAAAAAAGCTTTCCCTGTCATAAAACCTTTTAAAATAGAATAACAAAAAGCTTCCCATTCAAAAGTCAGAAAAGTTTACTTCTAGATTTAAAAGCTAGTTGTGAAACTTTGAATATAGTAGTTCTTCCCCACTTAAAAAGCTAGTTTCTTTGAAATGTAATGGTTTTACTCTTAAAGCAATGAATCCTTAGACTGTAATATTTTTCCCAGAGTAACACAAACATGTCAAAGCTGACACTTTCAAGAGAATTAGCTCTAGAAAGGACCAGTTTTGAGCAAAGAATTTAAGGAGTGGAACAGAATTGAAAGCATATATCCGCAGAAAGACTTACACAAGCATGTTCATAGCAGCCTTATTCATAATAATCCCAAATTGGAAGCAGCCCAGGTACTCACCATCAGGAGAGTGGATAAACAAATTATGGTATATTCATGGAATAGAGTACTGATTAGAAATAAAAAAGGATGATTTATTGATCTGCTGCTGCTGCTGCTGCTAAGTCGCTTCAGTCGTATCCGACTCTGTGCCACCCCATGGACGGCAGCCCACCAGGCTCCCCCGTCCCTGGGATTCTCCATGAATCTCAAAACTTTTATAAAAAGCCTTTGTCCATAGGAATCAGTGGTGGGGAGATAGACTGGAAGGGGGCTGTGTGCTGTTCTTAGTCACTCAGTTGTGTCTGACTCTTTGTGACCCCATGGACTGTAGCCTGCCAGGCTCTTCTATCCATGAGGATTCTTCAGGCAAGAATACTGGAGTGGGTTACCATTTCCTCCTCCAGGGGATCTTCCCGACCCAGGGATCGAACCCAGGTCTCCCGCATTGTGGGTGAATTCTTTACTGTCTGAGCCATCGGGGAAGCCCAAGAAAACTTGAGTAGAGTGGGTAGCCTGTCCCTTCTCCACGGGAACTTTCCAACCCAGAAATTGAACTGGGGTCTCCTGCATTGGAGGTGGAGTCTTTACCAGCCGAGCTACCCCAGAAGCCCAAACCCACTCTAGTATTCTTGCCTGGAGAATCCCATGGACAGAGGAGCCTGGCAAGCTACAGTCCATAAGGTCCCAAAGAGTTGGCCATGACTGAAGCAACGAGTTGGGATCAAATGCTTGTGTCTCCTGCATTGGCAGCTGGGTTCTTTTCCACTAGCACCACTTGGGAAGGCCCTCAGTGGAGGCTACAACAGTGTCTTTAATTGACACAGCCCAGAGCTAAACACCTGAGATCTGTTTGTTTTATTGTATGCAAATTTACCTCATTTTTTTTTTTTAAAGAAATGGAACAGAAGATGAATTTTCTTAATAGAAAAGTGTAATAAATGATTAAGTTCAAGCTAAAGAGTTGCCTTTATTAACATGTAAATAATAAAGTTTATTTTTAAAAAATTAAAGAATTGTATTTCAGAAAACTTATTTTTGAGAATTTGGGAAAATATTTACATAGTTACTGTAAGTTGTAAAAGTTTTTTCCCCTCTTCCGAGGTAGACCAACTAAATTTAAAAGTCAGTGTAATTAAAAAGCTTTTATGGAGAACAATTTTGATGTCATTTAAAACATTTTCTTCTATGTAACCACTCTGCAATTTAGAATTCCTCGTGTCATCAAATATTCGTTGAGCATGTACTATGGGACAGGCAATGTTCTAGATATTGGAACACTGTTCTATTTATAGTAGTGAGTGGAAAAAGATTTTTTTAATTGATTATTAATTTCATTTTATTGGCCGTTTGGTCCTAAATAGTCTTTAAGTGGTAATAGTAAAACCATCCATTAAAAATATTTTATTTTCATCTTTCTATAGTTCAGAAGTGAAGTCATTTCTATGTTTTACCCATATTGATATTTTAGAAAATATTTATAAAATTATCAACAATCAAGTTTTTTTATGGGATCATTATATGCAACCTTTTGAAAAGGAAGAAAAAACAGCAAAATAAAAATGCAACAGTGTTACCAGCTCTTGACTGGTGGGATTACAAGTTATTTTATTTTTTATACTTTTAAAAATTTTCAGATTTTATAAATTAAGTACTATTTCTGATAATCCTTAAACACGTTTAGAATGTACTGTACAAAGTACACATTAAACCTAACAATTAGTAGGTAGTAGATTTCCCTTTACAGTACCTAATATATCTGTCATAGCTCAATATACATCAAACAGGTTCATAAGAAATAGCCAATCTTAAATTTTTTTAAAAAATTTCTTGTTCTGTATTTCATATTTACCAAAAATCAGCTCTAACAAATATAATTTAAATGATTTAATTGAGCTTTATAGGCTGTTATTTTCCTTTATAATCTTTCCTGTACTTAAATTTAAGTTTGTCATCTTTTTTTTTTTTTTTGAAGTTTGTCATCTTTAAAAGTAAATTTTCCCACATAAAACTGTTGTATAAATTATTTTGTTGTAGGACATAATGGTACTTTTCATCACTGTATTACTACAGTGTTTTACTGAGGAATTAAGTGTTGAAAGAGCAACATTTTCTGAAGTAAATTTTAAAACAGCATTCTGTTTATTCCCTGAGATTTGTAGGTTAAGATAGGGAATGTTAAACTTAAGAGTCTAAGTTAAAGTTATCATCTTTACATGTTCATTCTCTTAACTTTTTGACTTCTGATTTACTCAACCTCTTGAGACTTTTATGTAGTATACATAATAATACTTAATGTTATACTACATTCAAAAACATTTATTGAATATGTACTGGTTCAAGATACTATACTGGATGTTGGGGCCAATAACAATCTTAAGACATTTATTGCCTGACCTGGAAGGTAAGTGTAAATAAATAATTACAGTATTATGTGAGTGAGAAAGGGACTGACATTTACACTCTAAATGTCATTCATTCATTCATTAAGTCATTTAAATTCATTCATTCGTTAAGTCACTCAAAACATTTATGAGGTTCTACTTTGTGCCAGGAAGCGGAGCTCCTTTTCCTATAGGATTATAGTGGAATCAACTTTGTAAACAGAGAACAGTAGTATGATAAAAGAAACTGAGGGAAAGAGGCTTGAAAGCAGAGGAAGGAGTGATTAATTTGCTTTGTGAAATTGAGAAAGACTTCTGGAAAGGCAGTATTTGACCCTGGTTTTCAAGGGTCCAAATAAATGAGTCAGGTGGACCACAAGTAGTAAGGCATGGCAGACAGAAGGAATTCCTTATGCAGAGGACACAGGAAACCTGCCCCTAGATAATCAGTAGATTTGGCTGGCTCTAAGTACAAGAGGGATGGGATATCTGTGGGTGTTGAAACTGTCAGAGTAGCCTTCCATGTCACAGACATGGTGCTTTGTGGAAACTTGGTTTACAGCAGCACCACCCAAAAGCCTTTTTGTGATGACAGAAATGTTTTCTGTGCGGTCAAATAGTAGCCACTAGCCACACACAATAGCTCTGGAGCTATTAAAATGTGACTACTGTGTCTTAGAAACTAAGTTTTGAATTCTGCTTAACTTTGTTTAAAAAGCCACACGTATTAATCATGCTTTTTGTGTTCTATATTTTATTATAATTGGACATCTTGGGGACCTTGCTGGCCAGGGAGGTTTGCCCCCTCCCTGGACTAGCTGATGCCAAGAGATAGTAAACTACTTGCTTGTGAGCAGATTTTTCACATGCAAACCAACCAATCCAAAACCTACACTCCAAACACCTTTATCTAACTCTCACTTACCAAACAGTATTTACCCTGCCCTAAGTCATCCAAGGCCAGATATGAGACAATTAGGGACCAACTCTATAGCCCAAAGCCCACTAAAATTATTCAGGCTAGCCAATACTAAACTGTTTACTGTGCCTTACCTTGCCTTTTCTGTAAACCACAATAAAGGCTTGGGCCCTTTCCTCTCACCTTGCTCCTGACCAAGCCTCATACTTACTATATGGTCATGGGTGGCCTGTTGGGCTCCCTCTTGTGAATCGTAAGTAAACTTTTCTTTCAAGGCAGTTGTTTACATGTCTGTCATCTTACCGTATCTGATTATAACAAAATCCTGGGTCCAAACAAAACAGTGTGGCTAGTGGTTACTATCTTGGACAGCAAAGATCTATAGATAGACCCTTCACTCCAAGAAACATTTCTTTGTCATTTTCAGAATGTTAATTCCGAGCGTTTCTGGGGAGTGTCTCCACTATTGTTAAGAGACTAGCACAGATCAGCCTGACTGGCAAGATCTTACCCTTGCAGAATCTCATTCTGGTGACTGAAAGAGTATATCCCCAGATTTCTGCCATGTAGTATTGTCAGGTTGAGTCGGCAAAATGTTTTTCAGAGGAGCTGCTTCCAATCTTCCTAATCTTAATAAAAACTACCATTCACTGTTTATCTTCTCTGTGCCATGCACTCTTATAGGTGATGCACATATGTAAATAGGTTGTGTCATCTAGAGCTCATAGCAAACCTTTGGATGGTGTTTTTTCAAAAATAGCTTCGTTTTGGAAGAGTTAGTATTAAGCCAGCCTTTTAATCGTTGAATAGCAAGAACAGTTATCTTTGGAGAGTAGTTTTACTGAGAGAAGAGATAAAATTTTGGCTCTGTTGAATTTCATTCATAGTGACTGAGAACAGGCTTTGTACTTACTGTCCTGGGCTAGACCTGCTTAAGCTCCAGTTTACCCACATGAAAAATGGAAATAATGTGCCTACTAAACTGAGTTGTTTAACACAATGTTAACTGAGGTATTACAGTCGCACTCAGCATAATCTGTTCATTTATTATTAACATTTATTAGCACACCTTAGCATATGACCTTCAATTTTTCTTTTTCTCCATTAAGCTGTAGTGCTTATTAGCAATGTGTCAGCTTAGCACTCAGTGAATGATGACAAGTGGTAACTCTTAAGGTCAGAAGGGATTCCCTATGGAACCCAGCAGAGGCAGCATACTAGCCAACACTTGATAAATGCATGCTGAAATATAAATATTTATTTTGGCTCCTTGGTGTGTTTCTCTCTGCAGACATAGGGAACATTTCATTTATGTCACTTATATTCCCTGTCCCCCAAAACAGTGCTGAGTAGTACAAAAGGCTTTAATGAATACTTATGAAGTAAGATGTATCTAATAATGAGATTATTTAGTGTGTGAAAATTTCACCTAGCTCTTTAAAATAGCTTTTACACAACACAACATTTAGGTTTTTCTATAGGAATCACACTACTCCTTACCAGAAATGTAAATTAAAGCATTGAAGACATATTCTGTCTGAAATTACAAATCAGTGGTAAATAGTTTACAGGAAATTCTGTTGTATGATTTTAGATATGGTGGAAATGTTTTCTAAACATATAAAATTGAGTTTTATTTATAATCATGGTGATCGTAATTCCTGAAATAAAACTAAACACAGATATACTTAGGATAATGAGATAGGGTATTGGATAGAGGATTTATTTCTGAAAACTTTGTTTTTCAGTTTCAAAAGTCTCAAGGCAGCCCACAAATAAAGTGGTCCTAGGTATTGGTTCCTTGATATTTATTCACAGTTTTACAGATAAGTTAAGAAATTAAAGTGAGAAGTAAAGAATAAGCTGAAGGGTGAAACATGCGATTTAAGTTCTTTAAAAATTTTTCTTAAAAATATATTTACAGGGGTTGTGGGGAGGGGATAAAAAAAAATGTATTTACAGTAGGTCTTTGTTGGTCATCTGTTTTAAACATAGCAGTCTGTACATGTCAGCCCCAAACTCCCAATCCATCCCTATTTGAGTCCTTTTTCAGACTCTTAACAAATCTGTATTTTTAGTTTCAGAATGGCTTCGGTTATTGCCTTTCCTTGGTGTACTTGCACTACTTGGCTACCTTGCGCTTCGTCCATTCCTCCCGAAGAAAAAGCAACAGAAGGATAGCTTGATTAATCTTAAAATACAAAAGGAAAATCCCAAAGTGGTGAATGAAATAAACATCGAAGATCTGTGCCTTACTAAAGCAGCTTATTGTAGGTGTTGGCGTTCTAAGACGGTAAGATGTCCATTTACACATACACTAAAATATTGTGCAGTTAACATGGTTTTGCTTCTTAAATCCCCAGTTTTGAGGTTCTGTGAGATGAGAGACTTTTCCATAGTATTCAGCACTGAAAGCCTGTTCTAAATTAAAGTTCGCCTCTTCTGATCAATATACTTCCTACATTAGAAAAGTTAGAGCAGCACGGAAACTTAATTAGCAAATTACTTTATGCTTAATCTCTGTCAGTTTTTTTAATCTGATAAATATCACAGAAATTTTTGAGGATTTAGTGAGATGATGTATGTATAGTACAGTGCCTCCTATGTAGTAGAGCTAGTGAATGGCAGCTGTAATCATGGATGATTTTGACTACAGAAATTAAAAAGGAATTTGGTAGATGCAACTAGATTATCTTGTGACGTAAGTTAAGTCAGACAGAAAAATACCATATCATATCATATATGAATCTAAAATAAGACACAGATGAACCTACTTATGAAACAAACAGAATCAAGGCAGAGAGCAGACTGGTGATTGCCAAGCGGTATGGGGGTTGGGGAAGGGTGGAGTGGAGGTTGGGGTTAGCAGATACAAGATTTTATTATATAGAATGGATAAACAACAAGGTCCTACTGTATAGCACAGAAAACTATTCAGTATTCTATGATAAACCATAATGGAAAAGAATATTTTTTAAAAAAGAATGTATATATGTGTATAACTGAATCACTTTGCTAAACAGCAGTATTTAAGACAATTTGTAAATCAATTATATTTCAATTAAGAACAAATAAATAGACAAGGAGGAGGAGTTTGGAATGATACTTTGTAAGTAGTTGATGAGGTCTGTTTTCTTCTGCTACTTTGGTCATAGGCTATTTGAGACTTTAAGTACAATAATGTTCATCATAGCATCATTTATAATAACCTTAGAAACAATCTAGATATCTGATAATAGAGGAATGATTAAAGTATGATATAATACAAGAGTGCATAGAGTAAATAGAGAAAAAAAGATACCAAATTGTTAATTATTACTTATGAGTAAGTTTTTAAGGATGTAATTTAAATTCAAATTAAATTCTTTTATGTTTTCTCACTATAAAACTCATGCACACTTAAAAATGTTTTTTAAAGTATTATAGTGTGCATGAGTTTTATAGTGAGAAAACATAAAAGAATTTAATTTGAATTTAAATTACATCCTTAAAAAATTTAAAATAATTGAAAAGGTGAGTTCAGAATTAGAGTTTTATAAAAAATAGCTTATTTTGATCCCCTTTTAAGACTATCACGTTGACTTGTATGGAATCATCCAAAGCTTTTAAAATCTGCCAACTAATGAAATATTTAAATGTTAAGTTTGCCATAGTATTGGAAGGTAGTTAGCTATAGAATATATCTGTTGCTCAGAAAAGCTATCTATGTGCTTTTTTTCTCCCAAAGTAATGGACTTTCTTTATAAGAGCATGTCAAATGTATTTCTACCTACTGACTCATTTAAAAAATAACATTTGCAATTTTTTCCTTTCTAGTTTCCTGCCTGTGATGGTTCACATAATAAACACAATGAATTGACAGGAGATAATGTGGGTCCACTAATACTGAAGAAGAAAGAAGTATAATAGTAATGAATTAGGATGGAATTCAATTCTGTGCTGTAAAAAGTTATAACAATATTTTTGCATTCTTTGTTTATAGAAGATCTTTCAAATGGTGGTCTTAATTATTGCTCCTGGTTGAATAATTATTTCTGCCAATTTATTTTCTTTTTACACTACTGTTTATATTTTATACTTTGTATATTCAAGCAGTCTTTATATAGAAATTTAATGACAGTTCTTTCATTCTGACTTCAAAGAATTAATGTATCTTCCTACAAAAAAAATCTACATTTTTAATTTTAATTAATTGAGAAAGTTTTGGCAATGAGTGCAAAGCTGTTTGAACATCAATATTTTCAACAGAATCTATACTTTAAAAATATCTCCCTCCCCTATTAAATATATATATTTTTAGTACCCTTATGTTTTGATCATTTGCAGTGATTTTTTTCCCCTTTCCATATTTCATTCTTTTTAGGTCAGTGAGAAAAATATTGCTGTCAGAATTGCTTGAGTTTTCAAAGAGAAATACTCTTTGCTTTTTAAATATTGTTCTCTATAAATGTGAATATCCGAATTTCAGAAAAAACAGGAACTGGGTATAAAAAGTTTCAACAAGGAACAATTATTTACATTATAAAGGACTTGTTTATAAAAGGTTTGTTTGTGTCTGTTTACATGTGTTGTGTTTGTGTATCTCAGAGCCCTCTGACTCCGAGACAAAGTGGGGTAGGATGGCAAGAATACTTAGAGCTAAACTCATGAGCTGCTGCAATTTGTAGGTCAATTAAAAATAATTAAAAATAAAGTAAATCTGGTACGACTGGGTCCCTTTGCTGTTCACCCGAAACTATCACAACATTGTTAATTGGCTGAACTCCAATATGAAATAAATAGTTAAAAAAAATCTGAATTTATATTGATGTGATAATAGTTCAGTGTTCAAAATTGTATCTGTATAAACATTTTTCTCTTTATTACAGTGTAAACCAGTAAACAAAATACAAAAGGTTTGCAAAATAAATTTACTGGATGATCTTTAAAACTTTCATAGTTTTTTTAGCCTGAGTCACTTTAATTTTATATTACAATTATTATATTAATAGCTATCAGTCAGTTCACTGCTTGCTTTATATATGAAGATGGTTCAGGAGGCAGACATACTTCATTCTTCTAATAATCATCAAAGCTAGTAGTTACTGTGCACTTGTGTAACAGACACTGCACTAAGCATGGTACCTGGATTTTTTGTGAATAGTTTATTGCATGTAATTATAAAAGCTTCTATTGATTTAGGTGATCTTGAGTTTCTCGTGAATAACAGCAGGAATTTTTAAGTTAGGGTTAGAAATGTAGGTATGGTTTTGAGAAGTTTTCCAAGGGGTATATACAAAATTGTTGCTCTTTCTTTTGCTGTGAGTAGGAAGAACAACATTGCTCTCACTTTTGGTATTTTTTTCCCTAAGAACTTTTTCTTCAACACCTTCTGAGGTTTCAGCTGTCAGAGTAACCAGTTATTTTTCCACAGTTGATCACAAGACTTGTGGAAAATGCTCCTCACCAAGACTTTGCATAGCCTGGTCCATAATGCTTTTCTTGAAAAGTGTTCTCTCCAGATCAGAGCAACATATTTTTGTACATGTTCCAGTAGTTGCCATTCTTAGATCTTATGAGAGAAGGTAAAATTTTCTCCAAATGTGGAGACTAGAATGAAACTACCAATGTTAAAATTGTTAGGTAGGAACATTTAAAAAAATTGAAAACTTTTTTCATCTCATAAAAGGTAATTCTAATACTCCAAAAATAAGAAGGTTACACTCTCAAATAAGACTTTTTTCCTCCCCACATTTTCAGTTGTTAAAATTTTAAATTGGTTAAAGAAAGTAATGGTCATTTCTTTTCTAGACCATTTCTTTCTTTAACCAATTTTAACAACTGAAAATGCGGAGAAGGAAAAAAAAAAAGTAATACAATTGAGTATTGTTTTTTTCTCCCTACATTTGCAACCAAATATTTTCCCACATGTGCAGCTTCTTCAGAAGCCCTGGGCTGGTATCAAGCTGTTATTTTAATTACTTCTTTACATATGCAGTCCAGTTGCTATCACTTCCTCTTGTAAGTTCACAGAATTCCATCATGTCTGTCTTAAAAAATTGATATCTAATTCAAATCTAATTGCATGTAAATTGATAACAACGGAGGATACTTTAGCTCTTGAAATACGTATCTTGGTTTCCCAGAACATTCTAGAAACAGCCGTATTGTTACTATCACATTATAATCATTTTGAGGACTGCTGCTCCTCACCCAGGGAGCTAGTCAGTCATTGCCTTACTCAGACATGAGCACCACCATTACATAAATAAGTATCCAAAACTGTTGAGCAGGACTTGAGGTATTAATGATTCATTCTTATGAGTAATTAAGCAAGTTACATTATGAAAAGCACATTACAATTCAGTTTTGAGTTCAATGTTTCATATGATGATTCATTAAATTGCTTTTGTATTTTGTAGCCTAATTTGTTAATAACTTTATGGCAAGCTAATTAAGCCAGCTGCTGATCTATATAGTTCTGTCGTCCTTACTGTAATCCTACAGTCTTGCATTAGAAACGTGCTATTACCTTGCAAAGAGAGTTTTATTTTTTTAAAACAGGGTTCTTAAATTATGAGACATTTTATTTACTACTTACTAGAAACATCTAACTGCCTTTACTTGCTTAGAATTCAGTTGTGGAGCATCACCAATCCTGAGAAGACCAGGAGAGCTCTTACTAAAGGCTTACAGACTTTGTTTAGAAGTGCTCGCAGATCCGTATCTTCAGTGTCTGCTTGTTCTTGTGCTCTCCTAAGTCACTCAGTCGTGTTGACTCTTTGCAGCTCCATGGACTGTAGCCCACCAGGCTCCTCTGTTCATGGGATCCTCCTGGCAAGAAAACTGGAGTGGGTTGCCATGCCCTCCTCCAGGGGATCTTCTGGATCCAGGGATCGAACTCACATTTCCCAAGCTGGCAGGCAGGTTCCTTACCACTAGCACCACCTGGGAAGCCCCTGCTTGTTATTACTTCACCCCTAATTCTAACAAGTTTACCTGATTTCTGCTCCTGGACAAATCACAAGTATTGACAGGGTCCTTCTAGAGGCAGGTAAATAATAAAATGTGACAGCTGACAGCAGGGGAAGGAAGCAAAAAATTAATGTGAACAGTCAAGTCTAGCAACTTGAGAAAATTTAAAGTAGAGTCCTCCACAGCACAGTGCCTAAGAAAATCACTGTGGTTCAATTATACAAGTGATGTTTAATGATGAATTTGCATCAAGATGGTGGTGTCATCTGTGTATGTGAGATTATTGATACTTTTTGTTGCAATCTTGAGTCCAGCTTGTGCTTCTTCCAGACCAGCATTTCTCATGATGTACTCTGCATATAAGTTAAATAAGCAGGGTGACAATGTACACCCTTGACCGTACTCCTTTTCCTATTTGGAACCAGTCTGTTGTTCCATGTCCAGTTCTAACTTGCTTCCTGACCTGCATACAGATTTCTCAAGAGGCAGGTCAGGTGGTCTGGTATTCCCATCTCCTTCAGAATTTTCCACGGTTTATTGTGATCCACACAGTCAAAGACTTTGGCATAGTCGATAAAGCAGAAATAGATGTTTTTCTGGAACTCTCTTGCTTTTTCAATGATCCAGCAGATGTTGGCAACTGGGGAAACAGTGGAAACAGTGGCTGACTTTATTTTTCTGGGCTCCAAAATCACTGCAGATGGTGACTGCAGACATGAAATTAAAAGACGCTTACTCCTTGGAAGGAAAGTTATGACCAACCTAGACAGCATATTAAAAAGCAGAGACATTACTTTGCCAACAAAGGTCCATCTAGTCAAGGCTGTGGTTTTTCAGTGGTCATGGATGGATGTGAGAGTTGGACTATAAAGAAAGCTGAGCACAGAAGAACTGATGAACTGTGGTGTTGGAGAAGACTCTTGAGAGTCCGTTGGACTGCAAGGAGATCCAACCAGTCTATCCTAAAGGAGATCAGTCCTGGGTGTTCATTGGAAGGACTGATGTTGAAGCTGAAACTCCAATAGTTTGGCCACCTGATTCGAAGAGCTGACTCATTTGAAAAAACCCTGATGCTGGGAAAGATTGAGGGCAGGAGGAGAAGGGGATGACAGAGGATGAGACGACTAAATGGCATCACCGACTCGATGGGCATGAGTTTGAGTAAACTCCGGGAGTTGGTGATAGGCAGGGAGGCCTGGCGTGGTTTGGGCTCAGGGGTCGCAAAGAGTTGGATATGACACAGCGACTGAACTGAACTGAAGTAGTTTAAGGTATGTAAGAAGGTAGGATTTGTGTTTTGTTTGGTGATACCGATTTCCACTTCATATGGTTAAAAGCTGAGTGCTTAAAGTGGTATCCAGATGAAAGTTTATGCAGAAAATACCTTGACTCATTCCTTGATATTTGGAGGCTTTCTCATAGGCAGTTTTTCATTCAGTTGAAACATTTTTCAAGTTTAATGATTAATTCACTACATAATTTAATTTGCTAAAATATGAGAAAATCTAAAGGAACAGTGATTTAAACCACATAAATCAAGTTAGATGACCTCCTCCACGTTAGAGAGGATAAGTCATGTTTAAAGTCATTCAGCTGCAGTTCCGTGACTGCCGTCTGCCTTGCTGACCACGCAGTCCCTTTGCACCAGAGATAGGACTGCAGAAGACTCTCAAGGCTGTTGCTGTGTTTTAGCTATGCTGCATCATCTGAAGTTATCATTTAGTTGTTACAGCAACTTTTTACTGGAAGCTCATGGTATCATGTTCAGAGAGGCATCCATTATCTTTTGCAGAAATCCAACTTGTTTGGAGGTTATGTTGAAGCAAGCAGTTTTATATAAAAAGTAGACCATTCATATTACTTACTAGCAATAGTGTTGTACACTTTTCTTCTAGGTTTATATATATATATATTTATATATGTATAATATATATTTCTATTTAATAATATGTGTGTGTATGTGTGTGTGTGTGTGTATATATATATATATATATATAAATGTGGGTGTGTGTATTTGGTTTTGGTTTTGTTTTTTTTTGGCCTTGTGGTATACAGGATCTTAGTTCCCTGATCAGGGATTGAACCCATGACCCCCACAGTGGAAGTAGAGAGTCATAACCACTAGGCCTCCAGGGAATTCCATTTATGATCTTGAAGGCCCCTGAAAAATCTGTTCAGAGAGGCATTATTCTGTCAGTTAGAGAGGACATCGCTTTCTAAGTTTCCTTTGGTTTGAATCCTTGATTCTTGCTTACAAAAAGTATATTCTGTGACTCTCTTCTCTTAAAACACTGTTGTCAAATAAATCAGCCACAATATTTACAAGTTACTGGTGTCTATTATAAAGCTGTAATTTTCCAAAATAATATAGAAATGGGAAATGAGTAGTAAATTGCATAATTAGATGAACCTTGTAATTGAAAATAAAAACATCAACATTCACTAAATTCTCAAATTTCCTGTAATTTTCCATTAGTATCCATCATAAATTCCTCTGCATTAATCACAATAGAGATAAGAATCATTAACATCCCTTCAATAAATTTAAGACAGAAGTACAGCGTCTTCAACAAGACGCTGCTGCCATGAAGTGAAATAAGATGAACGCAGAAGTACATTCACTTTAAAATTTTGCATGCAGCTGTGTAGCAACACACTGGAAAATCTATTTTCCTGAGCCCAAAATTCCCTGTGGATGGTAACTGCAGCCATAATTAAAAGACACTTGCTCCTTGGAAGGAAAGCTATGACAAACCTTGACAGTATGTTAAAAAGCAAGGACATCACTTTGCCGACAAAGCTGGTTTCCCAGAAGTCATGAATGGATGTTAGGATTGGACCATAAAGAAAGCTGAGCACCAAAGAATTGATGCTTTTGAACTGTGGTGCTGGAGAAGACTCTTGAGAGTTCCCTGGACTGCAAGGAGATCCAACCAGCCCATCAACCTTGAATATTCATTGAAAGGACGGATGTTGAAGCTGAAGCTCCAGTACTTTGGCCACCTGATGTAAAAAGCAGAATCCCTGGAAAAGACCCTGATGCTGGGAAAGACTGAAGGCAAAAGGAGAAAGGGGTGGCAGGGGATGAAATGGTTAGATAGCATCCCTGACTCAATGGATGTGAATTTGAGCAAACTCCAGGAGATAGTGAAGGTCAAAGAAGCCTCGTATGCACAGTCCATGGGGTTGCAGAGAATCAGACACGACTTAGGAACTGAACAATTAACAGAAACAGACCCAGATGATTAAAGAAGTGAAAACATGATCATATTTGTTGTTGTTCAGTCACTCAGCCCTGTCTGACTCTCTGCGACCCCGTGGACTGCAGCACGCCAGGTTTCCCTGTCCTTCACCAACTCTCGGAACTTGCTCAAACTCATGTCCATTGAGTTGGTGATGTCGTCCTCTATCATTCCCTTCTCCTCCTGCCTTCAATCTTTCTTAGCATCAGTGTCTTTTCCAATGAGTTGGCTCTTCGCATCAGGTGGTCCCAGTACTGAAGCTTCAGCTCCATGATCATATCGATAGATGGTGATAAGCATGCTACTAAGATTTAGTAGCCATTCCTAATGAAGATTCTTGAGTAAAACAGAAATTGAAGGAAACTACTTAAAACAATGAAGAGTATTTATGAAAACTGCAAGTATTTAAAACTATAAGCTGTTTCAATTAAAATCAGGAACTAATTACTGATTAGTCAGGAATGGTTACTGTCAATTATTATTAAAGATTATTTTGGAGGATCCACTGACTGTTGACATGATTTTATATGCCTAGGAAACGAGAGAGCTTGGGAAAGACAGAATTAAAGAAGGATTTTTAGTAAGTACTCAGAAACCAGATGAATATACAAAATTTAATTGCAATAAGCACTCTGAAGTGCTAATGGGAGAAATATTTAATTCACGATAGCAAAAAAGCCCAAAAAGGTAGAATAAATTTGCTCAGAAAGGTACAATACTTATAAGAAAAAATAAGCTATAAAAATGTTACTATAAGATACTGAACAAAATTTAAACATATTAAAAAACACTACTGTAAAAATACAAATCTCTTAAAGTTAATTCAATAGAACACATTAGAATTATGAGTATTTTTAAATTGGATTAAACTACCTTAAGATTAATTTGGAATAGTCAGGAAATTCTACAAAAACAATATGAGAGAAACTTTACTCACCAGATATCAGCATATACTATAGTCACTGGAATCAAGTCAATATGGTAAGAAAAATAACTGCATTAAATAAGAATAAATTAGATTGGTAGAAAAGAATTGAGGTGAAAATTTAACATATGATGAATATGGTGCTTTAATTCAAACATAAAACAAGATTGGACTCCTAATTTTCATTAAAAACTTTGATGTGATATAAAATTATTTTAAAAATAATTATTGGGAATTCCCTGGCTGTCCAGGGGTGAGAACTCAGTGCTCTCACTGCTAGAGCCCCTAGTTCAACCCCTGGTTGGTGAACTAAAATCCCACAAGCCAGAGGGCATGGCAAAAAAATATATATTTTTTATTATTTTAGAAAGAGAGTTGGGGGTGGGGAAGAAGAAAAGAAGAGACTAAAGATAGGGAAACCTATGTGGCAAAAATTAACAATTTTTTGTGACAGAAGAGGTAAAGTCAAATATCAATTATACATAATAAACATGGAAGAAACTGCAATGTAGGTTACAAAGAGTTAATATCTATATTGCTCTGGATTATGTAATATGTAATGATAACATGTATTATAGAGCACTTAAAAATGGGCAAAAAATAGGCAAACAAAACCATGGGCAAATATAAAGATATAACCATAGAAAAATAAATCCAGATGACCAAGATATATAAAATTCTGTTCAAACTCACTAGTGATCAGAAAAATACAAATAAAGCTCTAGATGACAGTCATTTTATACCCCAGTAGATAGGTAGTCACATGTAAAGAAGAGCAATACCCATCACTGGTGGGAATTTTCCAGGAGGGACCAAGTATTCTCATATATTAGCAGTAAGAAATACAGATTGCGAGTCTTTTGGGAAAAAATATATTGTCACAGCAATCCTACAGAAATAAAATCAGTATATTTGTCCATATATATATTTTATTTCAACACTGATCTTAAGGGAAAATACATATTAGAGCTATATTAGTTGATGCAGTATTTCTATGCAGTAGTGATTTAGCAGCAGCAGCAGTGATGGGATGTATATTAATATATATATATTATATACTCTTCTCTTGGGTTGTGTGTGTATGTATATATGTTTGCATACGGTTTATAAGCATGAAGAAAAATGAAAATGATGTATCAAAACAGAGAGATTACTTTACTGACAAAGGTCCGTCTAGTCAAAGCTATGGTTTTCCAGTAGTCATGTATAGATGTGAGAGTTGGACCATAAAGAAAGTTAAATGCCGAAGAACTGATGCTTTTGAACTGTGGTGTTGGAGAAGACACTTAAGAGTTCCTTGGACTGCAAGGAGATCCACCAGTCAATCCTAAAGGAAATCAGTGCTGAATATTCATTGGAAGGACTGATACTGAAGTTGAAGCTCCAATACTCTGGCCACGTGATGCAAAGAATTGACTCATTAAAAACGACCCTGATGCTGGGAAAGATTGAAGGCAGGAGGAGAAGGGGACAACGGAGGATAAGATGGTTGGATGGCACCACCGACTCAAAGGACATGAGTTTGAGTAAGTTCTGGGAGTCGGTGATGGACAGGTGCTGCAGTCCATGGGGTCGCAGAGAGTCAGACAGGACTGAGCGACTGAACTGAACTGAAAGTAGATGATATCATTTATCTAGAGAGGGTAGGTAAAGATGGGAATTTGGGTGGGAACGGGAAGAGGAGCGAGGAAAGAATAAGAAAACAGAAAAAAAAATTCCATGTATGAGATCCCATTTTAAAATTATATCAATTAAGCATGTGCATATACAATAAGAAAGCTTAAAACATTAACTGGATTTGGTATCATGAAGGTCATTTTATGACCTTATCCAGAGAAGTTTTGGGTAAGTGGAAGGAAAGAATAAAGTAAAATTCTTATTAGAGCAGTTTGAATAATAAATAAATAGTAAGATAGCAGACCATTATAAACAAACTTTACAAAATAATATAATACTAATAAAAAAGTAAAATACAATAAACAATGATAAGCAAAAAAAGGGATAAAGAAAACTATCGTATGTTACGTTTATGAAGCAAAGGTGGCCCATGGGTGGTTTATTTCTTCAGAGCAGGTTGTGACCCACTAGCTCAAAAGCCACTGGCACCAAACCAAAAGTTCACCCGTCTACTTGTTTTAAACATAATCCAGACAAACAGAATTTTTAGCCATTTAGAGCTTGCCTGTGAAACTGTCCAAAATCTGCTTGCTGCAGATGAAATAAGCCTTTGGGCAATAAAGACCTAAGCTGCTGCTGTGCTTTGGAGCTCTAACTCAGAGACTCCTGACATGCTGCTGAGTAACATAATACATAAGCCCCCTAGACAAAAAACCTCTGTCTCTGATGCCTGTTTCCCCCAGTAGGCTCGCCCTCCTTGCCATCTTGATGGGGGCCTGACGCCTTAAAGCTCTGGGTGGCGCTAGAGCCTTGCCCAACCTGCAGAGCTGGTGAGCAGTAAACAGAGCTCGTGTGCAGCTACCGCCACCTCACGGCCATAATGTTTGCTTTGCTCAGCCTCAAAGTGCTCAGACTCACTCCCTTATACTACATAGTATAAAACTGAAAATTCACCAGGAAGATACCTCAGTCCGGAAGTTGTAGACACCTGATAAATCCTCAAACTAAATAAATCCAAAATGAATAAAATTACAAAGAATAATTGACAAGCTTACAAATACAGTGGGAGATTGTATAACACATTCAGTTAAGTTCAGTTCAGTCACTCAGTCGTGTCCAATTCCTTGCGACCCCATGAATCGCAGCACGCCAGGCCTACCTGTCCACCACCAACTCCTGGAGCTTACTCAAACTCATGTCCATCGAGTTGGTGATGCCATCCAGCCATCTCATCCTCTGTCGTCCCCTTCTCCTCCTGCCCCCAATCCTTCCCAGCATCAAGGACTTTTCCAATAAGTCAACTCTTCGCATGAGGTGGCCAAAGTACTGGAGTTTCAACTTCAGAATCAGTCCTTCCAATGAATACCCAGGACTGATCTCCTTTAGGATGGACTGGTTGGATCTCCTTGCAGTCCAACAGACTCTCAAGAGTCTTCTCTAACACCACAATTCAAAAGCATCAATTTTTCGGCGTTCAGCTTTCTACACAGTCCAACCCTCACATCCATACATGACCACTGGAAAAACAATAGCCTTGACTAGACGGACCTTTGTTGGCAAAGTAATGTCTCTGCTTTTTAATATGCTGTCTAGGTTGGTCATAACTTTCCTTCCAAGGAGTAAGCATCTTTTAATATCATGGCTGCAATCATCATCTGCAGTGATTTTGGGGCCCCAAAAAATAGTCTGACACTTTCCACTGTCTCCCCATCTATTTCCCATGAGGTGATGGGACCGGATACCATGATCTTAGTGTTCTGAATGTTGAGCTTTAAGCTAACTTTTTCACTCTCCTCTTTCACTTTCATCAAGAGGTTTTTTAGTTCCTCTTCACTTTCTGCCATAAGGGTGGTGTCATCTGCATATCTGAGGTTATTGATATTTCTCCCAGCAATCTTGACTCCAGTTTATGGTTCTTCCAGCCCAGCGTTTCTCATGATGTATTCAGCATATAAGTTAAACAAGCAGGGTGACAATACACAGCCTTGACGTATTCCTTTTCCTATTTGGAACCAGTCTGTTGTTCCATGTCCAGTTCTAACTGTTGCTTCCTGACCTGCATATAGGTTTCTCAAGAGGCAGGTCAGGTGGTCTACTTTTAGTAATTGACTAAATGGACAAAAAATTAGTAAGCTTATATAGATTTTATAGAACTCAAATCAGCAGGTAAAGAATACCCACCGTTTTCAAGCATACTTGAAATATTTACAAAAATTGAACAAATATTAGGCCTAAAGGTATCAAAATATTAAACTGATATGGACACCACAAAGTACTACTATTATAAATCAATAATAAAAGATTACCCAAAAGAGAATGTAAAATTTTAGAAATTAAAGATACTGTTCCAAATAATTCATGTAACAGAGAAGTAATTAAAATAAAAAATTAGAACATATTTAAAATTGGGTGAAGATGAAAAGATTACATACCAATAGATATTTAATAGCTGAAGAAGTATTTAGAGGGAAAATGCAGTACTTAGATGCAATATAAAAAACAACAGAATGATCCCTGTTCATTTCCAAGGTAAACTACTCAATCTCACAGTAGTCCAAGACTATGACCCAATCAAAAATGCTGAAAAAGCTGAAGTTAAACGGTTCTATGAAAACCTACAAAACCTTCTAGGACAAACACCCAAAAAAAGATGTCCTTTTCATTACAGGGGATTAGAATGCAAAAGTAGGAAGCTAAGGAATATCTGGAATAACAGGCAAATTTGGCCTGGGGTACAAAATGAAGCAGGGCAAAGACTAACAGAGTTTTTCCAAGAGAACGCACTGGTCATAGGAAAACCCTCTTCCAATAACACAAGAGAAGAATCTATATGTGGACATCACCAGATGGTCAATACTGAAATCAGACTGATTATATTCTTTGCAGTCAAAGATGGAGAAGCTCTATACAGTCAGCAAAAACAAGACCAGGAGCTGACTGTGGCTCAGATCATGAATTCCTTATTGCAAAATTCAGACTTAAATTGAAGAAAGTAGGGAAAACCACTAGACCATTCAGGTATGACCTAAGCCAAATCCCTTACGATTATACAGTGGAAGTGACAAACAGATTCAAGGGATTAGATATGATAGATAGAGTGCCTGAAGAAATACAGACAGAGGTTCATGATATTGTACAGGAGGCAGTGATCAAGACCATCCCCAAGAAAAAGAAATGCAAAAAGGCAAAATGGTTGTCTGAGGAGGCCTTACAAATAGTTGAGAAAAGCAGAGAAGTTAAAGGCAAAGGAGAAAAGGAAAGATATATCCATTTGAATGTAGAGTTCAGCATGGAGAGATAAGAAAGCCTTCCTCAGTGATCAATGCAAAGAAATAGAGGAAAACAACAGAATGGGAAAGACTAGAGATCTCTTCAAGAAAATTAGAGATACCAAGGGAACATTTTATACAAACATGAGCACAATAAAGGACAGAAATGGTATGGACCTAACAGAAGCAGGAGATATTAACAGGTGGCAACAATACAAAGAAGAACTGTACAAAAAAGATCTCCATGATCCAGATAACCATGGTGGTGTGATCACTCACCTAGAGTGAGACATCCTGGAATGTGAAGTCAAGTGGGTCTTAGGGAGCATCACTATGAACAAACCTAGTGGAGGTGATGGAATTCAGTTGAGTTATTTCAAATCCTAAAAGATGATGCTGTGAAAGTGCTGCATGCAATATGCCAGCAAATTTGGAAAACTCGGCAGTGGCCAGTGGACTGGAAAAGGTCAGTTTTCATTCCAATCCCAAAGAAAGGCAATGCCAAAAATGTTCAAACTACTGCACAATTGCATTCATCTTACACGCTAGTAAAGTAGTGCTCAAAATTCTCCAAGCCAGGCTTCAAAAGTATGTGAACTATAAACTTCCAGATCTTTAAGCTTAATTTAGAAAGGCAGAAGAACCAGAGATCAAATTGCTAACATTCATTGGATCATTAAAAAAGCAAGAGAATTTCAGAAAAACATCTACTTCTGCTTCATTGACTACGCAAAACCCTTTGACTGTGTGGATCACAACAAACTGTGGAAAATTCTTCAAGAGATAGGAGTACCAAACCACCTTACCTGCCTCCTAAGAAATGTGTACGCAGGTTAAGAAGCAACAGTTAGAACTAGACATGGAACAACAGACTGATTCCAAATCGGGAAAAGAGTACATCAAGGCTGTACATTGTCACCCTGCTTATTTAGGTTATATGCAGAGTATGTCATGAGAAATGCTGGACTGGATGAAGCACAAGCTGGAATCAAGACTGCTGGGAGAAATATCAATAACCTCAGATATGCAGATGACACCACCCTTATGGCAGAAAGCGAAGAAGAACTAAAGAGCCTCTTGATGAAAGTGAAAGAGGAGAGTGAAAAAGTTGGCTTAAAGCTCAACATTCAGAAAACTATGATCATGGCATCCGGTTCCATCACTTCATGGCATACAGATGGGGAAACAATGGAAACAGTGACAGACATTAGCTTTTTGGGCTCCAAGATCACTGCAGATAGTGACTCCAGCCATGAAATTAAAAGATGCTTGCTCCTTGGAAGAAAGCTATGACCAATGTCGACAGCATACTAAAAAGCAGAGACGTTACTTTGCCAACATAGGTCCGTTTAGTCAGTTATGTTTTTTCTAGTAGTCATGTACTGATGTGAGAGTTGGACTATAAAGGAAGCTGAGGGCTGAAGAATTGATGCTTTTGAACTGTGGTGTTGGAGGAAACTCTTGAGAGTCTCTTGGACTGCAAGGAGATCCAACCAGTCAATCTTAAAGGAAGTCGGTCCTGAATATTCATTGAAAGGACTGATGCTGAAGCTGAAACTCCAATACTTTGGCCACCTGATGCCAAATGCCTGACAGAAAAGACCCTGATGCTGGGAAAGATTGAAGGCAGGAGGAGAAGGGGATGAGCTGGTTGGATGGCATCACCAACTCGATAGATATGAGTTTGAGTAAGCTCTGGGAGTCGGTGATGAACAGGGAAGCCTGGTGTGCAATAGTCCATGGTGTCGCAAAAAGTTGGGCACGACTGAGCTATTGAACTGAACTTCACGTTCATGGGAAGGACAACAGCTTACCCTGACAGTCCATGCAGTCTATATTGGCTCTTCTACTCTATGTCATAATATAGTCCAAAGAAACCTGGGCCATCTGGACATTCTATAGAATATCATATATGTTCACTTATTGATCAGTTCAGACAGTCTAAGAAGTAGTAAGTATGCTGGACATCTGTGACACATGCATCCCTGAGAATAAGAAAATACTCTTTAAAGATTAAGGGACCTGCCACATCAGTAATGATTTTAGGGGGATCCAATAGTCTGGAGTAGGTTTAAAATAAAGGACAAATTATTGCATGTCACATTCCCACCACAAAGAAGGAAGTACAATACCTCACAGGCCTCTTTGGGTTTGGGAGGCAGTATATTCCATAGTTAGGAATACTGTAGGGAGTGCCCTCAGACAAAAGAAACTATGTAGTCCAAATTATACTCCACCCAGAGGGCAGTACATATCCAATGACTACTTGACTGGAATTCATATTAACTGTTGCCAACAGAATTTTAAGTAATATACTGTTAGGGAAAGAAAAATAAAACTTGGAGACAAGCAAATACAAAGTGAAGGTTGTTGGTGAGAGGACAGAAAATCAAGATGATTCCGTCAGTGAGGGCTACTGAAGTTCAGAGGGTTATTTAGGTAGAAAGCAGCTGAGAGAGGTGGATCTGAGGCCCAGACTGGGGCAGTGGCGGTAATGATATATCTGAACTTCAGTTTTCTCATCTGGAGGAAGAATGAGTTAGACTAAATGGTCATCACATGTCTTCCAGTTCCTGTATCCTGTAATTCTAAAGGCCTCTGTAAAACATACATACAGCACTGAGGGACAATGTTTTAAATCTGCAAATGGCTTACTAATGGAAGATTATTCTTCAGTACAATGCTACATACAATTACCATAACCTAGAGATTCCTACATGGTAAATAATCCTTATCTGTAAATTTCAGTTCACAATAATTCATATGAAGAAGCACAGCAAGAACTGAATATTTAGCTTGTATTAAAAAATAAAATGGCATTAACAACAATGCTCTTACCAATGGAGTATAATGTATAAATTAACACAGTAGCAATAGTATTAAATGTAATAGTCATTCCTTCCCTGAGACAACGGGACATCACCTAGTCCATTCCTTCATGAAAAGCATTTGTGTTCCTTGATCCACACACTCCTTCTATATGTCTTTCCTTCGGCAGTGGATGTTGGATTGAATACTATACACTGCTATACTCAAGATGCAAGCAGAGTAACATGCCAGAGTTATGTTCTGGATCTAAACAGTTCATCTCAAAATTCACAAGGAAAATAAATAATCACGTAAAGTACTAGGGGAAAAAAAGGCACTGAGGGTAGCTGGCTCAACCAGATCTTAAAACACACTATACACATGACAATTAAACAACACATTAAAAAGACACCCACCACGATCAACTGGGATCTATTCCAGGGATGAAAGGATGGTTCAATATCTGCAAATCAATCAAGGTGATATAGCACAGTAACAAACTGGAGAATAAAAATTATATGGTCATCTCAATAAATGCAGAAAAGGGTTTTGACAAAACTCAATACTTAAGATAAAACTCTCCAGAAAGTGACAATAGAGGAAACATATTTCAACGTTAAAAATGCCATATATGAAAGGAGCCTGGCAGGCCAAGTCCACAGGGTTGCAAAGAGTCGGACATGATTTAGTGACTAAACAACAGCAGCGATGATAAGTCCATAGCTAATGTCATACTTAAGAATGAAAAGGTGAGTTTGGGAATAGCAACAAATGGTACTACATATAAAATAGATAAACAACAAGGATCTAATAAATAGCACAGGGAACTATAATCATAGTAATGTAGTTAATAATCATAGGCTATTTTATAATAACCTATAAGGGAAATAAATGTATATATATATAAACATCCTTATATAAATAAATAAATATACATATATATATGCACACACATGAATATATATATGTACACGCATGCATGTATGCTAAGTTGCTTCAGTCATGTCTGACTCTTTGTGAGATAGCAGCCTGCCAGACTCCTCTGTACTTTCTTAAATATAATAAATAAATACACATATCTATATATATTATTTTCCCTTACAGGATTACTATAAAATATTGATTGTAGTTAAATAAATATAAACAGGACCTGGAGCTGAATGTGGTTCAGATCATGAGTTCCTTATTGTAAAATTCAGGCTTAAACTGAGGCCAACTAGGCTATTCAGGCATGACCTAAGTCAAATCCCTTATGATTATACAGTGGAGGTGATGAATAGATTCAAGGGATTAGATCTGGTAGACATAGTCCCTGAAGAATTATGGACAAAAGTTTATAAGACTGTACAGGAGGCAATGACCAAAACTATCTCCAAGAGAAAGAAATTCAAGAAGGCAAAGTGGTTGTCTGAGGAGGCCTTACAAATAGCTGAGGAAAGAAGAGAAGCAAAAGGCAAAGGAGAAAAGGAAAGATATAACCAATTGAATGCAGAATTCCAGAGAGTAACAAGGAGAGATGAAAAGGCCTTCTTAAATAACAATGCAAAGAAATAGAGGGAAACAAGAGGATGGGAAAAACTAGAGATCTCTTCAAGAAAATTGCAGATATCAAGGGAACATGTCATGCAAGGATGGGCACAATAAAGGACAAAAATGGTAAGGACCTAACAGAAGCAGAGGAGATTAAGAAGAGGTGGCAAGAATATATAGACAAACTATACAAAAAAGGTCTTAATGACCTGGATAACCATGATGGTGTGGTTACTCACCTAGGGCCAGACTTTCTGGAATGTGAAGTCAAGTGGGCCTTTGGAAGCATTACTCCGAACTAAGCTAGTGGAGGTGATAGAATTCCAGCTGAGCTATTTCAAATCCTAAAACATGATGCTGTGAAAGTGCTGCATTCCATATGTCAGCAAATTTGGAAAACACAGCAGTGGCCACAGGACTGGAAAAGGTCAACTTTCATTCCAAGCCCAAATAAGGGCAGTGCCAAACAATGTTCAAACTGCCAGGCAATTTTGCTCATTTTGCATGCTAGTAAGGTTATGCTCAAAATCCTTCAAGCTAGGCTCCAGCTGTACATAAACCAAGAACTTCCAGATGTACTGGGTTTTGAAAAGGCAGAGGAACCAGAGATCAAATTGCCAACATTCGTTGGCTCATAGAGAAAGCAAGGGAATTTCAGAAAAATATGCAGTTTTGCTTCATTGACTATTCTAAAGCCTTTCACTGTGTGGATCACAACAAACTGTGGGAAATTCTTGAAGAGATGGGAATACCAGGCCACCTTATATGTCCCCTGAGAAACCTGTATGCGAGTCAAGAAGCAACAGATAGAATCTTACAAGGAACAACAGACTGGTTCAAAATCGGGAAAGGAGTACATCAAGGCTGTATATTGTCACCCTGCTTATTTAATTTACATGCAAAGTACATCATGAAAAATGCCAGACTGGGTGAAACTGGAATGAAGATTGCCGGGGAAATATCAGCAAACTCAGACATGCAGATGATATCACTCTAATGGCAGAAAGTAAAGAGGAGCCTTTTGACGATGGTAAATGAGAAGAATGAAAAAGGTGGCTTGAAACTTAACATTTAAGCAACTGAGTTCATGGCATCTAGTCACATCACTTAATGGCAAATAGGAGAAAATGGTGAAGCAGTGACTGATTTTACTTTCTTGGGCTCCAAAATCACTGTAGACGGTGACTGCAGCCATGAAATTAAAAGACACTCCTTGAAAAAAAAAAAAAAGACACTCCTTGGAAGGAAAGCTATGACAAATCTAGACAGAATATTAAAAAGAGACATCACTTTGCTGACAAAGGTCTGTATAGTCAAAGCTATGTTTTTTCCAGGAGTCATGTACAGATGTGAGAGCTGGACTGAAAATAAGGCCAAGTACTGAAAAATTTATGCTTTCGAATTGTGGAGCTGGAGGAGACTCTTGAGAGTCCCTTGGACAGCAAGATCAAACCAGTCAGTCCTAAAGGAGATCAATGGGCATGAATCTGAGCAAACTCCAAGAGACGGGAGGACAGGGGAGCCTGGCGTGCTGCAGTCCATGGGGTCGCAGAGAGTCTGACACGTCAGAATTAGTGACTGAACAACAGCTATATGTATAAACATACATATGTAAGTAAAACAGAATTATTTTGCTATATACATAAAACACAATATTGTAAGTTAACTATATTTGTATTTTTAAAAAGTGGTGCCAGGAAAACTGGACAGCTACATGTAAAAAAATGAAATTAGAATATTTTCCCACACCACGTACAAAACAAATGAAAACTGATTAAAGACCTAAATGTAAGGCCAGAACCATAAAACCCCTAGAGGAAAACATAGCCAGAACATTCTTAACATAAATTGTAGACATACTTTTCTGGATCTGTCTCCTATGGTAAAGGAAGCAAAAGCAAAAATAAATAAATGGGACCTAATTGAAAAGCTTTTACACAGCAAAGGAAAGTATTGATTAAACAAAAAGACAACCTACTGACTGGGAGAAAATACTTGCAAATAATATGACTGATAAGGGGTTAATATTAAAAATACATAAAAAACTCATGCAACTCAGTGGGCAGGAGACCTAAACAGACATTTTCCCAAAGATGTAGATGGCCAAAAGGCACATGAAAATATGGTCAACATAACGAATCACCAGAGAAATGCAAATCAAAACCACAGTGAAATATTACCTCATACCTGTCAGAACAGCTATCATAAAAAAGACCACAAATAACACATGTTGAATAGGATGTGGAGAAAAGAGAACGGATGTACATGATTGGTGGGAAGGTAAATTGGTGGAGCCACTGTAGAAAACAGTATGGAGGGCCCTCAAAAATCTAAAAACAGAGCTATCATATACATAACCCAGCAATTCCACTCCTGGGTATGTACCTGAAAAAAACGAAAACACTAACTTGAAAAGGTACATGTACCCCAGTGTTCACAGCAGCATTATTTATAACAGGCAAGATACGGAAGCAACCTGAGTGTCGACCAACAGATGAAGAGATAAAGACAATGTACATACATGCAACGGGGTACTACTCAGCCATGAAAGAATGACAACTTTCCACTTGCAACAACATGGATGGACCTGGATGGTATTATGCTAAAGCGAAAGAAGTCAGGCAGAGAAAGACAGATACTGTACATTATCATGTATATGTGGAGTTAAAAAAATAAAGTAAACTAGTGAATATAGCAAGAAAGTAATAGACTCACAAAGAGCACAAACTGGTGGATATCAGTGGGGAGAAGGAAGCAGAGAGGAGCAAGATAGGGGTATGGGATTAAGAGGTACAAACTACTATGTACAAAATAAATATGCTACAAGGCTTATTGTAAAGCACAGTGAATATAGCCAACATTTTATAATCATTATAAAGGGAGTGTTAGCTTTAAAGTTTTGAATTGCTATGCTGTTATATCTGAAACAAATACTATAAATCAACTATGCCTGAATTAAAAAAAAAAGAAATGCTGGAAAACTATATTCCAAAGAAAAGAAAATGTAATATCTCTTAAAAACTCAATTTTTGTCCCTTTTAAGACACTAAAGCTAACACCTTATCCATGGGATGTATGTAGGAATTTAGGGAGGCTACCCTTGGCAGAGTGGTGGGAGAAAATTTCAGATGCTCTCAGGATGTCAGGAGGAAATAAAAGCAACTTCTAGGGTCAAGAAGAGATAGAACAGAGTCCCCAAGGACAGAAAGGAGGGAAGGATGCTTCCTGCAAGGTTAGAATACAGTGTACTATGCAGTCCCAGCTCAGACCTATGGCAGAGACACTGCCTATGGCTCCTGATTGACACGATCTGTTTCCTTCACGAGCCTACATTTGAGTCAGAACAGCTGTGTCTTGCCTCAGAGTCTTGCCCAGCAATGACCCAGCCATCATATTAATGGGAACCTGCATGGTCAGGGCTCTGAGCCCTCACATGTCCAACTGCTTGGTCTCTAGGAAAGGTGCTATCAAATCCCAAGTCCCACAGGCGGTGCCTAAGGAGACCACTAGGCACCAGGGGGACTGCCTGGGAGGAGACCCCTGCACCAGAACTTCGGGGCTGGACTGGGGCGCTCTACAGTGCCTGGAACTGGGGAAAGAGGGGAGCAGACATCTTTGTATGAAAGATACCAAACTGATAGCAAAGGGCTTCATTACACATGGAAAACTGGGATTAAAAAAATTCATGAAGTGAAGCCATATAAGAAGATGGCGAGAAATGAATATTTATTATCTTTATATTTAAAAAGAAATGACAGATTATGAAAAAGTTTGTTTTAGCTTATATTTAGAGTAGGCTGCAAATGCAACTCTTTTTAATCCTGTGAACCAAGAATAAATCAAATGTTAAGTTGGCAAGTATAATTTTACTGAATAGATTATTTAATTGTGTGATACAATGTCTTTGATTTTGCTTTTGACTTTCATGGCACAATTATTAAGAGGACATTTTTGCAAAAAGAAAAAAGGCTATAAAGCTACTAAAATTAAAATATTCTGGTATTAGTAGATAAATAAATCAATGGAGTAGAATAAAACTCCAGAAAAAGACTCATGTATATATGGAAATTTAGCATTAATATATGATAAAAAAAAAGGAAGATACCCCAAAGTCCAGGCAGAAAAGGCTATTTAATGGTACTTATTATGGTTGAATTGTATCCCCCAAGAGATGTCTTAAATTCTAACCCTCAGTGTCTCAGAACATGACCTTATTTGGAAACAGGGTTATGGAAAATAAGAAAAGATGCATATATTCAACTGTATGAAAGAAAACTCTTTTGCTTTCAACAACAAAATGCACCACTAGCAAAAGACAAAAAAAAAAAAAAACCTGGAAAAATATCTGTAATTTATATCACAGACAGTTGGTTATGTTCTCCATGTAAAGATCTTTTAAAATAGAAAAAAGAAATACTCAGAATCTGATGAATGGACACAGGAAATGAACAGATAGTTTACCAAAAAAGAAAGGCAAACAGCCTTTGAACCTATGAAAGGATGCCCACTCATACTCAGATACTTAAAATTATACTGAAATACCACCTGTCATTTATCAGATTGGCAAAAATCTCAAAGTTTGAAAATAAATCCTCTTGGTATGACCCCAGAAAACATACACATACACACACACACACACACACACACACACACGCTTGTATTCATTCATTGTGGGATTATTTATAATAGCAAAAAACCGGAAAGAACTATCATCAGTAGAGGGCTCCTTAAACCAATTATGACAGTCACAATGCAGTTTTACTTAGCAGTAAATAGAAATGAGGATAATTTCTATGTATTGATGTGGGACAGAAAAGTATGCTGCCATTTGTATAATTAGAGGGGGATATATTTCAAAGATAAATATATATTTGTTTATATTTGATAAAGGAAATACTGGAAGAAGAAACCAAAAACTAAATAAATGAAGTGTAGTGGAATTCTTAAGTATAGGAAAAGAAGCAAGAGTTCTCCCAAAAAGCCTCTTCATGCAGTTTTGACTTTTAAACCATATATTCCAAAACTGTATTTAAATTTTGTTTAAAAGGAAAGCTTAGAATAGGAAGCAAATGGAAATAAATGAATCAAACTGTATATCAAAGTGTATATATATATATATATGTATATATATATACACACATATACATACACTTTCTTTAGGAATTACATCAAATGATTTTAAAATACAGTACTCTTACTGAATATCTTTGATGAGATACAGTCCAGGAACAAAATAAACTACAAAATATCTTAAACTTCATTCATGATTTTATTGTAAGTAATAATACTGGTATTGTTATTTTGAAAAACTTTAATATTATAAGATGAAACTAATTAATATTATTAAAAATAAAGATATTCAGTATAAGAGAAAAAAGATAAGTTAGGCAAAAGCCCTTATAAAGGTACATCTGAATTAGAAATACCAAATTGATCTCATCTTTTATAGCTTTATTTTTTTTTAATGATTTGAAACTATGATGACAGGAAACTTTAACATATCTAGTTATCTTATGGGACCTATGTCCTATGTAAGCTAGCCACATGTGCAGGCATGCTAAGTCACTTCAGTCATGTCTGACTCTTTGCGACCCTATGGACTGTAGCCCACCAGGCTCCTCTGTCCATGGGATTCTCCAGGCAAGAACACTGGGTTGCCATGCCCTTCTCCAGGGAATCTTCCTGACCCAGCGATAGAAGCTGAGTCTCTTGCATTGAAGGCAGATTCTTTACCATCTGAGCCATGGCTGACTCAGGTCTATGTCCTAGAAATATATTTTCTTCATATAACACTCACTTGTTCTCCTCATTAATCAGCATTGCAAGGATTTTAACTAAATATAACCAGTGCTATGAATTATATTCTAAAATCATCAATAATATTTAAAAAGCACTGCTTTTATTCTATAGTTTGTATTAAAAGTATAATGATTTCTAAAACATATATTCCTTAGCAATGTTTACTGTGGACGTCTAGATGCAATGATACTCTAGTAATAGTGAACATCTTTGGTCTCCAGACTTTGTTTTTCAACATACCTGTCCTCATGGAAAGATATCAGTGTCTTTTGGAGAATAGTTGATTCCAGGTCTGGAGTAGGGAAAATGCAATATAAATCTAGACAGCTTGTTACGCCTGAAAGGAAGAAAACATTCAAACATTATGGTACCATGTCCTAAGAATGCAGAAACAAGTGTGAAGGGACCCAAGGGCCATTATTTGGGACAATTTAAAAATAAAAAAATAATGATGGGGTGAATGAAACACACTGCATATTTAAAAATTGTGAGTCGACATGAAAAGAATACAGGGGACTTCTGGCTCTAGTGATGATGATATAGCAGCAAATGCCAAACAATCATCAGCCACAACCTACATGAAATGGAAATCCAGAAAAGAGGGATATATGCATACGTACAGTTTAAGGTCCGTCTAGTCAAGGCTGTGGTTTTTCCAGTGGTCATGTATGGATGTGAGAGTTGGACTATAAAGAAAGCTGAGCACAGAAGAATGGATGCTTTTTTTTTTTTTTTTTTTTTCTGCTGGTATTCTTTCTGTTTTTTTTTTTTTTTTTTTTTTTTTAATATTATTTTATTAGTTGGAGGCCAATCACTTTACAACATTTCAGTGGGTTTTGTCATACATTGACATGAATCAGCCATATAGTTACATGTATTCCCCATCCCGATCCCCCCTCCCACCTCCCTCCCCACCCGACTCCTCAGGGTCCTCCCAGTGCACCAGGCCCGAGCACCTGACTCATGTATCCCACCTGGGCTGGTGGTCCGTTTCACCATAGATAATATACATGCTGTTCTTTCAAAACATCCCACCCTCACGTTCTCCCCCAGAGTTCAAAAGTCTGTTCTGTATTTCTGTGTCTCTTTTTCTGTTTTGCATATAGGGTTATCGCCACCATCTATCTAAATTCCGTATATATGTGTTAGTATACTGTATCAGCAGATGAATGGATAAGGAAGCTGTGGTACATATACACCATGGAATATTACTCAGCCCTTAAAAAGAATTCATTTGAATCAGTTCTAATGAGATGGATGAAACTGGAGCCCATTATACAGAGTGAAGTAAGTCAGAAAGATAAAGAATGGATGCTTTTGAACTGTGGCTTTGGAGAAGACTCTTGAGAGTCCCTTGGACTGCAAGGAGATCCAACCAGTCCATCCTAAAGGACATCAGCCCTGGGTGCTCATTGGAAGGACTGATGTTGAAGCTGAAACTCCAATACTTTGGCCACCTCATGCGAAGAGCTGACTCATTGGAAAAGTCCCTGATGCTGGGAAGGATTGAGGGCAGGAGGAGAAGGGGACGACAGAGGATGAGATGGTTGGATGGCATCACCGACTCAATGGACATGGGTTTGGGTGGACTCCGGGAGTTGGTGATGGACAGGGAGGCCTGGCGTGCTGCAGTTCATGGGGCCACAAAGAGTCGGACATGATTGAGCGACCTAACTGAACTGAACAGCTGATTCACTTTGCTGTACAGTACAAGCTAACACAACATTGTAAATGTTATCATTGGATATCCCAATAAAAATTAAAACAAGAACAAAACCCCCCAAACACTCATCAGCCACAAACACACAGAAAACTGAGACAGAAATTAGTAAAATATAAAAACAATGATTGTTCTATAAAACCCTGGGAGAAATAATTTTCAGCAAAACACAAAATTTTAAGCATTCCTCTAATTTTATAATTTTTTACTGTGAAATAGTTGCTTCTGTTTTAAATAACAAAATTGATGATGAAGCAAGGAAATGTAATTTGGATGAAAAAATTATTTAAATCTAATAAAAATTCCTTAAACAGCAAAAAAATTAATGAATAAACAAAAATACTCTGTAAATCTATAAGGAACAATACTCATATTTATTTATATAAACACTTAATAATGTGTACATGGTTAACTGGCTGCAACTTTTAAATGACATTAATAAAGTCAGTTTCTAATTTTCTAAACAGAAAATTGTAAATTCAAATTACACATGAATATCTGCAAGATTGTCTTAAAAAGTAGAATGTTTTGGTTTAATGAACACATAAAACACATGATACACTAAATTTATAGAAAAACCTATAGATCACAAAATGACAGTTTTCCCCTTAATTAAAAACATGTCCTCATTCTGAAAATGGCTTATTATAGCTTTATTTTTTACTAAGGTCAACTTTCTATTTTAAAGTCTAATTTTTATATAAATATAAAATACTATCTTATGGATACATTTTCATTTTCTTACTAGTAAAAATGATATGCCCTCATGATTTGAACATTAATCAAAATACTGGTCCACTTTACATTTTTAAAATGTTACTACTAGAATTAAAATAGTTAAAAATGAGGCATGGGGTCATAAGCGTGCTAACATGCAAAAGTATAGAAGATGCTACTAGAACAGTAGTTATTATCTTCTCCCAAAATTATCTGGGTGTGTTTCAACTTTTGGCAGTTTTAGTGCTATATTTTATGAAAAGTGTCAGTAAGAACAGATACATAGCTTGGTTGCCTTAAATTACAATTGCTTCGCTTTGTAAATTTATGGATAAATTTCATATTCTGTGCTATTTTAATACCTTACTTATATAGATGGGCTTCCCTATGGCTCAGAGGGTAAAGCATCTGCCTGCAATGCAGGAGACCCGGGTTTGATCCCTGGGTCAGGAAGATCCCCTGGAGAAGGAAATGGCAACCCACTCCAGTATTCATGCTTGGAGAATCCCATGGATGGAGGAGCCTGGTAGGCTATAGTCCATGGGGTCACAAAGAGTTGGACACGACTGAGCAACTTCACTTTCACTTTATATAGATGAGGGAGGAGGGAAACCAAAGTAATGTTTAGTCCTTATATTTGGCTTTTGCTAAAGAAATGTGAATAATTTCTTAAAGGTTATTCACGAAGGCTGTTCGAGAAGATTTTACATGATCCGTTAAATTTTAAAATGGAAAATCTTGAAAATCAATTGAAACTGTATGTTGATTGTGATGGGTTCTCTAAATAGCAGACTTCATTAGTTGCTACTGTTGAAATATTATTCTGTATTACTGATGAAAAGAAAATCTCATGTGAAGAATGGTCCACTAATCTTTCATTTCTGCAGGCTGACTTCAATTTCTACTAACTGAAAAATCAACAGTTTATTTCCATTAGGATTTAATTTTATATCTGTAAATAAGTATTATGCACAATATTTCATTTAAAAACTGTTAAAGCAGACTGTCATTTTATGGGTCAGTTCAGTTTAGTCAGGCTTCCATGATAGCTCAGTTGGTAAAGAATACACCTGCAATGCAGGAGACCCTGATTTGATTCCTGGGTTGGGAAGATCCACTGGAGAAGGGTTAAGCTACCTGTTGCAGTATTCTTGGGCTTCCCTTGTGGCTCAGCTGGTAAAGAATCCACCTGCAATGTGGGAGACCTGGGTTTGATTCCTGGGTTGGGAAGATCCCCTGGAGAAGGGAACAGCTACCCACTCCAGTATTCTGGCCTGGAGAATTCCATGGACTATATAGTCCGTGGGGTCACAAAGAGTCGGACACAACTGACCCACTTTCACTTTCAGTTTAGTCATTCAGTTGTGTCCGACTCTTTGCAACCCAATGGATTGCAGCACACCAGGTTTCCCTGTCAATCACCAACTCCTGGAGCCTACTCAAACTCATGTCCATTGAGTCAGTGATGCCATCCAATCATCTTGTCCTCTGTCGTCCACTTCTCTTCCTGCCTTCAAACATTCCCCGCATCAGGGTCTCTTCAAATAAGTCAGTTCTTTGCATCATGTGGCCAAAGTATTGGAGCTTCAGCTTTGGCATTAGTCCTTCCAATGAATATTCAGGACTGATTTCCTTTAGGATTTACTGGTTTGATCTCCTTGCAGTCCAAGGGACTCTCAAGTCATCTCCAACATCACAGTTCAAAAACATCAATTCTTCGGCACTCAACTTTCATTATAGTCCGACTCTCACATCCATACATGACTACTGGAAAAATCATAGTTTTGACTAGACGGACCTTTGTTGGCAAAGTAATGTCTCTGCTTTTTAATATGCTGTCTATGTTGGTCATAGCTTTTCTTCCAAGGAGCAAGAGTTTTCTAATTTCATGGCTGGAGTCACCATCTGCAGTGATTTTGGAGCCCAAGAAAATAAAGTCTGTCACTGTATCCATTGTTTCCCTATCTATTTGCCATGAAGTGATGGGACCGGATGCCATAATCTTAGTTTTTGGAATGTTGAATTTTAAGTCAGCTTTTTCACTCTCCTCTTTTACCTTCATCAAGATGTTCTTTTGTTCCTCTTCACTTTCTGCCTTAAGGTTAGGTGGTTCATCTACATATCTGAGGTTATTGATATTTCTTGTTGCAATCTTGATTCCAGCTTGTGCTTCATTCAGCCTGGCATTTTGCATGATGTACTCTGCACAGATGTTAAATCAGCAGGGTGACAATATACAGCCTCGATGTACTCCTTTCCCAATCTGGAACTAGTCCATTGTTCCATGTCTGATTCTAACTGCTACTTCTTGACCTGCATACAGGTTTCTCAGGAGGTAGGTAAGATGGTCTAGTATTCTCATCTCTTTAAGAATTTCCCACAATTTGTTGTGATCCACACAGTCAAAGGCTTTGGTGTAGTCAATAAAGCAGATGTTTTTCTGGAATTCTCTTGCTTTTTCGATGATCCAGCAGATGTTGGCAATTTGATCTCTGGTTCTCCTGCCTTTTCTAAATCCAGCCTGAACATCTGGAAGTTCTCAGTTCACATATTGTTGAAGCCTAACTTGGAGAATTTTGAGCATTACTTTGCTAGTGTGTGAGATGAGTACAATTGTGCATTTGTTTGAACATTCTTTGGCTTTGCCTTTCTTTGGGACTGGAATGAAAACTGACCTTTTCCCCGAGTCATTTTAAGGGTACTGTAGAAGAAATGTAAGAGTATTGCAGAAGAAATGTAAGTCTAACTTTGGTTATTAATTCAATCAGTCACTAAAACTAGAATTTAAAATTCATTTAGTTGACCCACTTAAAGTTGCTTTATTTTTGTGAATTCTTTTTCCTTTTTCTGGTAATCTTTTCTAAGTGAATTACTAACCTGATGAAGAGTTCTCCTATTTAGAGACTTACACTATCTTATCGTTCTTACATTAGGTTCATTTAATTTTTTATTGTTTTTAGTTTGTATTATGACAGTAAATCCAACTTGACAGATTTCTTTAACTTTCCTAGGGTATTTATGCTTTGATTTTGTTCTTGAAATAAATAAATACTAAGAAGGTATTCTATTTTATATTATCTTTATTAAATTAACTTTGGGATAAAAAAATTATAGGAATCCTCTATAGTCAAATCATATATTTATTAAAGGTTTGCTTCTATGTACATTCTTCACGTATGTGTACCTTTTAATTTTTCCCTTATGTAAGAGAATTCATTAAGAGAAGCAGGCAAGTGATGGCAAATCAACTTTTTAATGAGGTTGTGATCCTGATAACTCCATTTCCACTTTGTTTGTATCATAGCGAGTGAGTAGTTTAGGTCCCAGAATGGCAATAATTAGAGCTCCATTTGGAGCTGTGATCAAGATGGATAAAAAGGCTACTGTCATCACATCCTTCGAATATGATTCCAAATGGGGTGCACTCATTCTTGCTTTTTCTAGAGCCAGAGGACCTAATACAGCCTATATTTAGAGGAGAAAAAGATGAGGCATAAAGAAAAATGCTAAATAGAGTTAACATATAGTAAAAATAAAGAACTCTGTTATAACAAATAACACCTAGTACTAGACTACTAGAAAAGAGACAAGTGTTAAGGAATTTTTGTAAATGACTCATCAATTCTATGTTCTTCTTAGCAAATATTATCTGGAAGGAGAGTGAAGCAGTGACAAATGGCTGATTTTGTGTTCTTGTCATCTCAGCTTTCCCCTGTTTAAGTATCTTTTTTGAGTGCTCACAATACTTTTGGAACCTCAGGAGTTCAGATGAACCAGAGTTTTGCATATTTGTCTTTACCGTGAACCACTAGGTTCCTGGCTACAGCAAGACAATACAAAGTGCTAAGGTTTCTTATGGTTCCTTAGGATTTTGTCATACATCTTCTTGTTCTTCCTACTGGGAGCAGTGTGATATAGTAAAACTGACAAGAGTTTTGGAATTTATAACTTGCCTAAAGTTATAGTAAAGTAACTTGTTATTCAAAACAGGCAGCCTTGTCCCAAGGACCTGCTTTGCTAATCATGACATAGATTTTTTGTTGCATGGAAACTCACAAGCTTCTGTTTTGGAGTAACAGTAGAGAAAAGAATTTCAGGAAATCAGAGAGCATAACTACAAAGTTTCCTTTTTCTCTTTCTCTCATTCATCCATTCCGCATTAATTTTTGTAGGCATACAGAGATTATTTACTGTATACCTACTGCATGCTAAGTGTTAAGTATTAGGGAAAAATAACAACAAAAACTAACAAACACTTCTTATCCTTCCTATATATTCTAGTTGAGAGATTCAGTCAAAAATCAGTCATGCAAATTAAATATATAATTAAAAATAATACATATGCATTTATGTATGGTAGAGTGACTGGCAGGGGTAGGAAAGATATATTTCAAAAAGAATCAATGTGTGTCTACTTTAAAATCCTAACACTTAGCTCTACAATATTCAGCAAAATATAAAATTCCAGTTTCAGAAGTACTCTTATTTTAAATTTTTGGAAAACAGAAAAATGTTTTCATAAGTTTAGCAAGTATTTGTCACTAAAAGCACAGTGTTTTAAAGATCATGTTACTTTTAGTGAGTAGTTATGATCAATCAAGCATTTAAAAAGACTAATAGCCCACATTTTGTGACTAGTTTTTTTTTTTCATTTAGAATTTAAAAAATCAACATTAAGATAATTAGAATGTCTTAATATAATCTTACCTGGACTGTAGCTTTCGGCATCCATGATAAAGCAATAAATATTTTCTCCTTAAAATTAAAACCGGCACAAGACATCAATACAAATGTAAAAGAAATTCTAACCAATAATGCCAAACTCACGGTACCAACAGAAACGCCTGCAACAGAAAAAGACAAACAGTATTTGGGAAGAAGTGGTTCTTTATGCCTAGAAATGTAATTTGCAAAAGTGCTGAAAACATTTTAGGACTACTGTCTCTCTATATTAAGTAAAAATAATAATCATAAAAATAAAAATATGATTGAGGCTTCTATGTAAAGTACAAGAGATAATCTGATAATGGAGGTATGATGAAAAGTAAGATAAATTATGTTTATTTAATTCTGAGCTAACAGGCTTAGAACTTTTACTATAAATGAAAGTATTTAGAAGGTGCTGCTGGTACCTAATATTTCCCTTCAGAAAAAAAATTCTAATTTCTATTTCCTCAGATCACTCAGGGAAGATATTCAAGGTTGTCTTTGGTTACAAAGACCATACAGGGTAAATGAGGAAGAAATGCATATTACAACATGAGCCTCTGAAGGTCCTTGTAGCATTCAAAGACATATTGTAAGTAAAAATAAAAATTACTCCATTTTCTTAAATATTTTTAAATCTTACATTTTTATGCCTCTAATCATTCTTACCAATAGCATTTGATTTAAGAGATGCAACAGATACTTCTGCTCCAACCAAGCCAAACAGAAGAGGTTGGAAAATATCCCACGCAATTCCAATAATTTTTTGGACTCTAACCTGTAGAAAAGAGTAATACATTTTCAGTTATTGTGACAAATAAAAGTATTTGCATTTCAGACATGTAAAGGTTCTCAACATTTAATAAACTTAAGATATTTTATTTGTAGAAGAAATTTTAAAACAATAAAAATTAAATGAGTAGGTTAACTCTTTTATACAAACAGAACTTGACTAAAAGAAATTTACAACACAATAAAAATATTAGTTGGTAATTTTGTCATGGAACAAAAAAGATATTATTTGGCAATTTTATCTTTGGAGTTCCTAACATGTTCTGATGGTGCAGTAAGAATTCTACCTTTTGTTTGTGAGGCAACTGAGCAGGGATAGAACTACATCATGCCTGATGAGAACGTATTCAAGCTCAGTTATCCTGGGACCAAATCCCATGAAAATGAATCCTGATATGTCCTAAACTACTAGGAAAAAAATTCTGGTAATCTGTTAGGCCTGCCTCCAAATGACCCATATTAAAAACATGAACCAAACCCAAACAGGTCATAGATTCTCATTTGGTTGCCTCACTGACTTCCCTTTCTGAGAATTAATCCCTCCCAGTGCTGCTCCCACAATTACATGGTTACAGGAAACGCTCCCACTGACATAAAAGTACTCTGGCTCTTTTCTAGGAAGTTGGATGAAGAGATTTTAGTTTCAGTCTGTGTTTATCCTTTTTTTTTTCCCCCCCAAACAGGAGGAGATTCATAAAACATTCATATCCTTTGAGGCAAAAACTATTTTCATAACTACTCCCCTTATGACTAGGTTTTCTGGTTGCTCTTTATAAAAGTAAGTTTGAAAAATGAAATAACAAAGGAAAACCAGTATTTCTGTCTTCTTAATAGTACATTATCCTATTTGTTACTTATTTAATCTTTAAAATCTATTTATTCTTTATGGTTTGATTTTCCTTAGCATGTAAAGAGATCAAGTAGTTTTCATTTTATTTGTAATTTATTATTAGCCATTTAATTTCTTTTATAATTATGACTTTATCAGAATACTAAACAAATTGGGAACTTCTTAAGCTGATTCTAAAATTTATCTAAGAAAGAATATGGACAGGAACAGTTAAGAAATACTTTAAAAATAGGTACAATAAGAGGGAATCTTCTATACTAGATTCTGAGACAGAAAATGACAATGATTTAGAGCACTATTAGCATAGGAATGGGTGTTTAAAGAGACTTCAGAAGTAAATATATATATATCAATGAATTATTGGATTAATCAATAAATAATTTGACAAAATTGACTATGCAATTCACATGCATATATATATGTATATATGTATGTCTATGAATACATATATATTTATTATTTTTTAATATATATATTTTTATATATATATTTAAACACATGCATGTACATCCTTACCTCACAACATTCACAAAAATAAATTCCAGATGAAGTAGAGAATTAAATGCAAAGCAAACTACCAAAGTATTAAATGATAATATATAAGATGATATAATGTTCATAATCTCATGATCTTGGGTGAAAAAATCCTTCTTAAACAAGATAAAGACCCAAAACCAAAAAGGAAAAACCGTCAGACTTGACTATAGGAAATTTTACGGCCATACAAAAGACATCATAAATGAAGATAAGCAAAAATTAAACATGACATGTAGATAACAAAGAATTAGTAGCCCTAACATATAAAGAAAGTCTATAAATTAGGAACAAAAAAGGCAAATAAACCAGTTAATAATGGGCAAAGAATATGAATAGGTAGTTACAAAAGAATATATGAATAGAAGCTTGTTGTCATTGTTTAGCCGCTAAGTCATGTCTAACTCTTTTGTGACCCATGGACTGTAGCCTGACAGGCTCTCCCCTGTCCATGGGATTTCCCAACCAAGAACACTGGAGTGGATTGCCATTTTCTTCTCCAGGGGATCTTCTTGACCTAGGGATTGAATCCATGTCTCCTGCATGGGCAGGTGGATTTTTCACCACTGAGACACCAGGGAAGCCTGAATAGAAGTTTACTCCACTATTAACCAGAGAAATATAAAGAATAACAATGTTATAAAGTTTCTTACCCATCAGGTTGTTTAAAAAATCATTGGTAATATCCAAGATTGTTGATGAGTTTAGGTATGAGTTTAGGACTCTCCTATACTGTTTGTAGTAAATAGTAAAAATAAAATCTTTTAAGGGATAATTTGGCAATGTGCTAAATCACTTTAGTCGTGTCCAACTGTTTGTGACCCTATGGACTATAGCCCGCCAGGCTCCTCTGTTCATGGGATTCTCCAGGTAAGAATACTGGAGTGGGTTGCCATTTCCTACTCCAGGAGATCTTCCTTACCCAAGAGTTGAACCCACATGTCCCATGTCTCCTGCATTGGCAGGCAGGTTCTTTACCACTAGTGCTACCTGGAAAGCCTAATTTGGCAGTAACCACCAAAATAGAAATGTACCATTTTTAAATTCAGTCATTCCATTTCTAGAAATCTAGTCCTACAGAAGTATTCTTACATTTGCAAAACCACACATGAATAGGACTGTTCACGGTTGTGCTGTTTGTAATAAAAGATGGAAGTGATCTACATGTCTACAAACAAGAGAAGTGATTAGAGGAAACGACCTGGGACGGGGCTTTGACATTTGGGGGTGGTGAGGGGAAAGGAGCATTTTTCATTTTATTACATATGTGTAGCTTCTTATTCTTAATATTTTATGGGCATAGTTTCATGTATTAATTGCATAATTAAAATTTTACTAAATACATCAATAAAAGTTATATAATCATAATGCATTAAACTTGGGAAAAAAACTAATGTGATCACTCAACTTCTGATTGCATTTTAGTGTATTTCCAGTTCCTTTTCTTGAATATTTTATTCCCTTGATTGATTCATTCACCTTGAAGATACAAACTTATGGAACATCTTCCAACTAGAATTAATATTTCTTTTTTAGTTTTTTTCTTAATATACATATTTTATTGAAGTATAGTTGACTTACAATGTTTCAGGTGCATAGCAAGGTGATTCAGTTAGACATATACACATATATTATTTTCCAAATTATTTTCCATTATGTTATTACAAGATATTGACTATAGTTTCCTGTGCTATACAGTAAACCTTTGTTGCATATCTATCTTTTAATCAGAAATCTAGCATTCTATTCATATTAAGTCAAACAAGTGGAATCAAAATGTCATATATTTTTTAATAGAGTAAGATTTCTTAAATGTCCATTTCAGATGTAAAAAATGCAGTTATTTTATCTCTTAAAAAATGATGTATAAAAATATTCACCTTTTCTTTGGACCAACCTGTCCCTGCAATGAAACTCAATACTAGTGTGCACAATCCTCCAGCTGTGTTCATATTAAATTTATGGCTGCCTAAGACAGCAGAAATACACATACTCAAAATTAAAAATGCTCTCTTCACTTCAAGTTTTCCCTAGAATTAGATAGATATTTGGAAATTAATTTACATTAAATATATAATAATTATATTATCTATCATTTATTACTGACCCTTTGATACCATGTCTTTATATGCTATATCAAATAACATCTAAAGTTTGACTTTATTTCTCACCACATATTTTAGCAGACTTGTAACAAAATTTGCAATTATTAAGTTTCATTTTCTGCCACATCTCTGATACTACCGTCAGTAAAATGGTTATAATACTTTAACTGTAAGAAAAGAAGGAAAGAGAAGAGACCCATATAACCTGTAGTTCCACACAACATATCCAAAGAATTCTTAAAAATAAATGTCTGAGTATCTTTTTAGCTGAAACAATAACTACAGGGAAATTAAGATGGAAGTTACAGAAATCAAAGAGTAATGGCATATCTTTTAGGGCAGGAAAGAGTTGACAGTATTGCTTTAGTCAAAGGGAGAGGGAGAGAATTTAATTCAGAAAATATGCAGAAATAAGTGGGAATATATTTCCCCCAAAATGTTCAATGGAATGTCTGAGGGAAAAAGATAAGGGAAAAAAGTCAGGAGTTAACAGGCAATTTGGTGAAGAAAGAAGTGGACGAAATGGAGAAATTCCTCTGAATTAAGTACATTTTTCTGATATTCTCTGTCTAATCTGGAAGCAGAGACTTCAGATTAGGGCCACTGACCTGGATCAATGACAACTATGCTCAGTTTTAAGCAGAGAATAAGCATTGGAGGCTACTTTTGGAGAAAGAAAACTAAAGATTAAATTATTTCATGAATCTTCCAAAAGTTCCAATTTTTTAGAGAAATGTCTAATACTGTACTTCCAAATAAAGATTATATTTTATTTACCTGATCACTACTTGGAAAATGTCGAGCAAACATTCCCAAAACAATTCCTGAAAGCACACCAAGACCTGCATCCCGAAGAGGGGATAGGATGTTATTAGATATGTTACCTGTAAGGGCACACAATAAGAAAAACATGTCAGAGAGAGGTATTTTCGTATGACCAACACAGTAGGAAATCAAATGTAGGTGATTCATAAAGAAAGGTATGTTATTACAGAATAAATACACAAAAATGGACCTTTAAAGTTCACATTCATGAAAACATGCATATTTATTTGATAAACGTGTACTCTCCAATGATTTAATATGTATACACAACTCAGAAATGTTCATTGAATAAATAGGTCAGAAAACAAAGAAGAAACCACAATATGCTCCCCTTACACACCTAACCTAAGAGACCAGGTCAGGTAGAAGAAGGCATAGAGACAGGCAGAGAAGTATCTCTGGCAACGAGCACATGGCTAATAATGTTGTTCTCTGCTATTCTATTATGGCAAATGATTTAAACATATTTATCCCAGGATCAATCCTAGAATATTCAAGGATCAACTGATTTTCCAGTACATTTTATATCTTATGGATACATGTAGTTTTATTGTAATACATTTTTAAAAATGATCTAGAGTCACACAAAAAAGTTTAGTTGTGCTCTGTGTATTCAACTCAATACAAAAAGGTATTAAATATACATATTTTAGAAATATTTTCCCATTAAAAATAACAGAAGTGTAGGGTGACAATAGCATGATGGTAGAATGGGAACTCCAGAATCGTGATCCCCCACAGAGACACTAATTTAACACCAACATACAGTCTAAAAGGCTTTATGCACATCTAAAAAGTTACAGCAAGAGAAAAGCAACTCATCACATAAAAGAGAACGCCCATAAAATGATCAGAGACTTACAGAGCAGAAGAGCTTTCCTGATGGCTCAGATGGTAAAAAAATCTGCCTCCAATGCAGGAGACCTGGGTTTGAGCCCTGGATTGGGAAAATCCCCTGGAAAAGGAAATGGCAACCCACTCCAGTATTCTTGCCTAGAGAATTCCATGGACAAGAGGAGCCTACCGGGCCACAGTCCATGAGGTCACAAAGGGTCACACACAACTGAGCAACAAACACTTTACACGGCAGAAACCTTATAGGTCAGAGGAAGGCAGGATGACATGTTCAAAATGTCAAAAGAAAAAAAATGCCAACCAAGAATAATATCCCACAAAACTGTCCTCCAAAGTGAACGTGAAATTAAGACTTCCCCAGATAAACAAAGCTTGATGGAGTTCATCACCACTAGACCTACCTAATAAGAAATCTTAAAGGGAATCCTTCAAGTGTAAATAAAAAGATATTAGCAACACACAAAACTACCGCACATCTGCACTCATCTCACACACTAGCAAAGTAATGCTCAAAATTCTCCAAGCCAGGCTTCAACAGTACGTGAACCATGAACTTCCAGATGTTCAAGTTGGATTTAGAAAAGGCAGAGGAACAGAGATCAAATTGTCAACATCTCTTGGATCACTGAAAAAGTGAGAGTTCCAGAAAAACATCTACTACTGCTTTATTGACTATGCCACAGCCTTTGACTGTGTGGATCACAGCAAACTATGGAAAATTCTTAAAGAGATGATAATACCAGACCATCGTACCTGCCTCCTGAGAAATCTGTATGCAGGTCAAGAACAACAGTTAGAACTGGACATGGAACAACAGACTGGTTCCAAATAGGAAAAGGAGTACATCAAGGCTGTACATCATGAGAAATGCTGGACTGGATGAAGCACAAGCTGGAATCAAGATTGCCAGGAGAAATATCAATAACCTCAGATATGCAGATGACATCACACTTATGGCAGAAAGTGAAGAAGAACTAAAGAGCCTCTTGATGAAAGTGAAAGAAGAGAGTGAAAAGGTTGATTTAAAACTCAATATTCAATAGTAAAGTTGCAGGATATAAAATTAACACACAGAAATCCCTTGCATTCCTATATACTAACAATGAAAAAACAGAAAGAGAAATTAAGGAAACAATACCATTCACCATTGCAACAAAAAGAATAAAATACTTAGGAGTATATCTACCTAAAGAAATGAAAGACCTATACATAGAAAACTATAAAACACTGATGAAAGAAATCAAAGAGGACACAAACAGATGGAGAAACATACCGTGTTCATGGATTGGAAGAATCAATATTGTCAAAATGACTATTCTACCCCAAAGCAATCTATAGATTCAATGCAATCCCTATCAAGCTACCAACGGTATTTTTCACAGAACTAGAACAAATAATTTCACAACTTGTATGGAAATACAAAAAACCTCGAATAGCCAAAGTAATCTTGAGAAAGAAGAATGGAACTGGAGGAATCAACCTGCCTGACTTCAGACTCTACTACAAAGCCACAGTCATCAAGACAGTACGGTACTGGCACAAAGACAGAAATATAGATCAATGGAACAGAATAGAAAGCCCAGAGATAAATCCACGAACCTATGGACACCTTATCTTTGACAAAGGAGGCAAGGATATACAATGGAAAAAAGACAATCTCTTTAACAAGTGGTGCTGGGAAAACTGGTCAACCACTTGTAAAAGAATGAACCTAGAACACTTTCTAACACCATACACAAAAATAAACTCAAAATGGGTTAAAGATCTAAATGTAAGACCAGAAACTTTAATAAAACTCCTAGAGGAGAACATAGGCAAAACACTCTCCGACATAAATCACAGCAAGATCTTCTATGACCCACCTCCCAGAATATTGGAAATAAAAGCAAAAATAAACAAATGGGACCTAATGAAAATTAAAAGCTTTTGCACAACAAAGGAAACTATAAGTAAGGTGAAAAGACAGCCCTCAGATTGGGAGAAAATAATAGCAAATGAGGAAACAGACAAAGGATTAATCTCAAAAATATACAAGCAACTCCTGAAGCTCAATTCCAGAAAAATAAATGACCCAATCAAAAAATGGGCCAAAGAACTAAACAGACATTTCTCCAAAGAAGACATAGGAGATGGCTAACAAACACATGAAAAGATGCTCCACATCACTCATTATCAGAGAAATGCAAATCAAAACCACAATGAGGTACCATTACACGCCAGTCAGGATGGCTGCTATCCAAAAGTCTACAAGCAATAAATGCTGGAGAGGGTGTGGAGAAAAGGGAACCCTCTTACACTGTTGGTGGGAATGCAAACTAGTACAGCCACTATGGAAAACAGTGTGGAGATTTCTTAAAAAACTGGAAATAGAACTGCCATATGACCCAGCAATACCACTTCTAGGCATACACACTGAGGAATCCAGATCTGAAAGAGACACATGCACCCCAATGTTCATCGCAGCACTGTTTATAATAGCCAGGACATGGAAGCAACCTAGATGCCCATCAGCAGACGAATGGATAAGGAAGCTCTGGTACATATACACCATGGAATATTACTCAGCCATTAAAAAGAATTCATTTGAATCAGTTCTAATGAGATGGATGAAACTGGAGCCCATTATACAGAGTGAAGTAAGCCAGAAAGATAAAGAACATTACAGCATACTAACACATATATATGGAATTTAGAAAGATGGTAACAATAACCCTATATGCAAAACAGAAAAAGAGACACAGAAGTACAGAACAGACTTTTGAACTTTGTGGGAGAAGGTGAGGGTGGGATGTTTCGAAAGAACAGCATTATCTATGGTGAAACTGATCACCAGCCCAGGTGGGATGCATGAGTCAAGTGCTCGGGCCTGGTGGGCTGGGAAGACCCAGAGGAATCGGGTGGAGAGGGAGGTGGGACGGGGGATCGGGATGGGGAATACGTGTAACTCTATGGCTGATTCATATCAATGTATGACAAAACCCACTGAAAAATAAATAAATAAATAAATAAAAATAAAATAAAAAGAGAAAACTGAAAAAAAAAAGAATTTGAGTTTCCTAAGCGCTCACCTGAAAAAAATAAAAATAAAAAATAAAGTAATATTAAAAAAAAAAAAAACTCAATATTCAGAAAAGTAAGATCATGGCATCTGGTCCCATCACTTCATGGCAAACAGATGGGGAAACAGTGGTTGACTTTATTTTATTGGGCTCCAAAATCACTGCAGATGGTGACAGTAGCCTTGAAATTAAAAGATGCTTACTCCTTGGAGGGAAAGTTATGACCAACGTAGGCAGCATATTAAAAAGCAGAGACATTACTTTGCCAACAAAGGTCTGTCTAATCAAGGCTATGGTTTTTTCAGTAGTCATGTATGGATCTGAGAGTTGGACTATAAAGAAGGCTGAGTGCCGAACTGATGCTTTTGAACTGAGGTGTTGGAGAAGACTCTTGAGAGTGCCTTGGACTGCAAGGAGATCCAACCACTCCATCCTAAAGGAAATCAGCCCTGAATACTCATTGGAAGAACTGATGCTGAAGCTGAAATTCCAATACTTTGGTGACCTGATGCGAAGAACTGACTCATCTGAAAAGACCCTGATGCTGGGAAAAGATTGAAGGTGGGAGGAGAAGGGGATGACAGAAGATGAGATGGTTGGATGGCAACACCGACTCAATGGACATGAGTTTGAGTAAGCTCCAGGAGTTGGTGATGAACAGTCCATGGGGTCACAAAGAGTCGGACATGACTTAGCAACTGTACTGAACACAAGTGCATGTAAATATAAATCTCCAGTAAAGTTAAATAGATAGATGAATTACGAATCCAGTAATAGTGTAATGGTGGTGAGGAAATCACTTTTAATTCTGTTAGAGAACTGAAGACAGAAGCACAAAACATAACTAATGATAAAATTATGTTAATGTATATACAATAAAATGTGTAATTTGTGACACTGGTAACATAAGGCGAGGAGGGTGAGAGAGGAGTAGAAAAGTAGATTTGTGTATGCAACTTAAGTCACTATTATTTTAAACACTGCTATAACTTTAACGATGGAAAAACATGCAAATGGTACCTCAAAGAGAGCAGGGGCAGTCACACTTTTACCAGACAAGACAGACTTTAGGTCAAATACTGTCACAAGAAATAAAGATAGGATACTGCATAATGGTAAAAGGGCCAATTGACTCAGAAGGTAAAGTAAGATCTCAATATCCACCAAATTCCAAAATATAGATGTTCTGAAGATCTAACGTATATGATGAAACTTAGAGAGTTCTTAAAATTTCAAGAGACACTTTACACAGTCATGTGGTGGAAGAGGATTTTTTTAAGCATGTACCTGCTTGGTTTTCACTTTTTGGTCTTCTTCAAATTAGGTTAGGTCTCCTGTAGCCTGTTTCCCTAGCATCTTATACTATGTAATATTTATTCCACCTTTAATTATTTGTTTAAGATAATCTCCTTGAGAACACAGGCTACATGGCCTTTTCTGTTTGCTGTGTTGGGAGGCAGTACAGAATAGTACTTAAAAGTGTGGGTCTGAGGTCAGACTGCCAGATTTCCATATTGGTTCCCTACTTATTGGATCTCTGACTTTGAGCAAGTTACTTAATCTCTGTTCCTTAGTTTCCTTATCAGTAAAATGAGTATAGCACTGTTGTGATTATTGAGCTGAAACATCTACAGAATTTACAGCAAATACCAAGCAATTGCTCAATAAAAACTAATACTGTTATTTACTGTTTATCCTCAACATTTGATACAGTAGCTGGTACAACAGAAGAGAAGCACAAAAAATATTTTTTGAAAGAATGACTGATATCAGTCATGAAAAAAAAGATTGCCAGATCTAACAACAAAAAATTTAGGTCTTCTGAATGGCAAAAAAGAGATAAAGTTAAATTACAAAAAGCACAGGATATAAAACAAATGGTTTAGCATTCTTAATTTTATGCACAATCAGAGTCTTAACAAATCGAAACAACAAAAGATGAATATGCTTACAGGATATAGGCAAAATATTTCAAGAAAAGTAATCTCTAAGACATTCTAAAATAATAATAGACAATAAACATGAATATTTAACATCACTAGTATTCAAAGTACTTCATTTAAAGAGACCTATCAAAGTGGCTAAGGTAAAAAGGACAAGTAAATATATAATTTTGAAGAAGGTGAAGAGAAAGTGGCAAGCTGGTATATCCTGATGGGACATGATACTGTGGCAATATATTTCAAAAATCTTATTGTGTTATATCCTTTTTAACTTAACAGTTTCTCTTGTAAGGTTAATAAAATATTAAGATTAAGTACAACTATTCAGCTATAAGATGTTCAACCAAGCATTTTAATAGCAGATAGTGGTGTCAATTTACATTTTCAACATGTCAAGTTGAAAGTCATGCAGCCACTCAAATATGATGGAACCAATAAAAATGTCATAGAAATATATTTACAAACAAATTAGATGTTTGTAATATACAGTTAAATGCAAAACAACTCAGGTTATAAGTAAGTATGGTTAATGTTCACTAATTTTATAAGAATTTTGGGCGGGAGAGAAAGCAAGCTAGAGATAGGTGTGGAGAGGGAGAAAAGGAGAAGTCTGGGTGGATGTACATTAAAAGATTAAGAATTATTATTCCTGGGGGTTTTCCCAGGTGGCAAAGTGATAAAGAATCCGCCTGCCAGTGCAAGAGACACAAGTGATGTGGGTTCAGTCTCTGGGTTGGGAAGATCCCCTAGAGTATGGAACGGCAACCCACTCCAGTATTCTTGCCTGAGAAATCCCATGGACTGAGGAGCCTGGTGCTGGGCGACAGTCCATGCTGTCACAAAGAGTCAGACACAACTGAGCACACACATGCACACATGACTATAATAGATTTCATTCTTATATTTTCTTTTTTCCTTCTTAGTCATTTATATCTTATGATTTTAAGAGAACCTATATATATATAACTTTTCAACTTTAAAATGTTTCGGTATTTTTGTAATATTAGAGAAGACTGGACTTCATATATTGGCAGATAATTAAAGTATTATTAAATGTGGAATGTTCACTTCTGCAATCTTTGAGTGACATTCAACATCAAATGTCTCCCTGGGATTTAGAACTGGTACAGGATCTTGTTCCATCACTACCAAAAGGACACACAGTTGTCCATACTCCACACATTTAAGTTGTCTTAATAACAGAACCACCAGTTATTTAAAATGACGCCAGAAAGGTACATCTCCAAATTATCTACTAGATATATTACTAGCACTAATAATATTGTGGCCTAAATTTTTCTACTGAAAACTGATAAAATTCCAAAGCAAAATGGGCAGATAAATGGTAATAATATGGATTATAAAATTAATCGGAATATTTGGTTATTAAAAGGAAATCACTTGTATTAAGTAGTGGTATCTTAAACCATTGAAATTCCTTTTGTGGTCTAGAATGAGCTTTCCATGAAGAATAAAAACATGTTAAATGGAAAGTCTTCACCAATAGATGAAGGAAAAGCTAGAAAACTTGTTTAAAGAGTAAAGAAAGCACTGAATTATATGGTAGCTGTTTTGTTTACCTGAGGCGAAAACTATGCTGAAGCATGCATTGAATCCAGAGATAGCCACGATGTCATCCAAACTGCTGGCAGCTATTAATAAGGTTGGAATGCCTTTCTCAACACCATATCCCTTTTCTTGCAAATGTAGCATGGAAGGGACAACAACAGCAGGAGAAACTGCACCGACTACAAAACTGAGAGAAAAAGCTTTGAAAACCAATTTTAAAACATCCTTTTAATGAAACAGTTAGCTTTATAGTAAATTGTACAACCAATATATTAATCTTCATGATGACTTTGAAAGTAAAAATTCTGCTTTTGAGTAAATGTCATTTAACAATGGAAAATATTCCCCAGTGGCTCAGTGGTAAACAATCTTCCTGCAAGGCAGGAGACGCAGGAGATGTGGGCTCGATCCCTGGGTCTGGAAGATCCCCTGGAAGAGGAAATGGCCACCCACCCAGTATTCTTGCTGGGAAAATCCCACGGACAGAGGAGCCTGGCAGACTACAGTCCACAGGGTTGCAAAGAGTTGGACATGACTGAGCACACATACAAATACTCACATATTCTTTAGTGCTGTTAAAATTTTACAGAAATTTTGTTCAAGATGTTAGGTCAAGCACAAATTGCTGCCCCTTCCTCCATCTCAAAAACATTTGAAATAAAGATATGAAAATAATAGGAAATTCCATAAGCTAGCTAGAAAACAAAATGGGAATCCTCAGTGGACAAGAAACTAAGTGTATCCCAGGAAGATAAGAGATAGTTGGTTTAGGGTTGAAAAAGGAAACCATAAGCCAAAATGCATATAAGACTGCTATAGAAGATATGGTGTATTCTAAAAATGCCCCAAACCCAGAAATGGCAGATGTGGGGAGTAGGAGGGACCTCTGAGGAAATTGAATGGTGATTATGTAGAGTACTGCTATAAGAATGGTCAGTAAGATGTAGTCTCCACACCACTTCTATCTCTTGAACAAGTCAGTAAGGAAGATATCTGTCCAAAAGAAGGAACAGTATGAGCACCTAAGTTACAAAGGCAAATGGGAAAATTTCTGGGGTGGCTGGTGACACCCGTGAGGAATGGAGAAATTCCTGCTCAGAATCCCTTGTTTGTGCATCCCATCTACAACCCTGCCTGGTCTCTTCCACTTTCACCTCCTCAATGCTGCAGTAACTATGTGGAGTGATGCACGTGATCCCTGCCAGAACCCTCTAGTCAGGCCAGTGCACACATTCCCCAACTGCTGCTTGTTGACTCCTCACCACTAACACCGGCAGCTTCGTGGGAGCCTTGCACTGCTAACAGAAGCTTACCTACTAATGCTAAGGAGAATGACCGTTTCCCCATTCCAGATAGCCCCTGCCAGTGACTGACTGATGTGAGGGTCTAACAGTTCAGTTCCTTTGCCTCTGGCTGTACAACCTCCCTGGTTTACAGACAAGATTACCTGAGGGACTCACGAAGAACCTAGAATTCTCTGATAAAACATATTTGCTTAATTCAGTGGTTCCTGAACTTTACTGCACATTGGAACCACCTTGTCTACTATTTATCTGTTGTTGCTTAACAAATCATGCCCAAATTTAGAAGCTTAAAACAACACATATTTATTAACTCACAACTTCTGTGGGTCAGCAATCTGGGTATGAATTAGCTGTATACCTCTTCCTACTCAATATCTCTCATGAGGTGGTGAGAGAAGCCCTGATTCCAAGTTTATTCACATGGTTGTTGATAGGTCTTCAGTCTCTTGCCTTGGGGGCTTCTCCACAGGGCTGCACCCAACATGGCAGCTTTACTTCCCCCCAAGAAAGCGATTAAAGAGAGTGCAAGAGAGAACAAGGAAGACAGAAGCCACTGTCTTATGACCTAATCATAAAAGTAATATCCTATCACTTCTTCAGTATTCCATTGATTAGAAGCAAGTCAGTAAGTTCAGCTCAAATTTAGGAAGAGGGTATTACACAAAGGTTTAAATATCAGAAAGCAGTGATATCTGAGAGTGATCTTACCATTTACTTGGGGATTAAAAAAAAAATGCTGATGCCTGGGTCACATTCTAAGACATTCTGATCTGATTTAGGATGGAGTTTGATCTGAATACTGGGATACTGTAAAGTTTTTTTAATTGTAAAAAATACATAACATAAAATTAACCTTCTTAGCTATTTTTAAGTGTACAGTTCAGTACTAATGATATTCACATTGTTGTTTAACTTAGAACATTTTCATCTTGCAAAACTGAAACTCTATAACTGAACAGTACCCTTTCCCCTCTCACCCAAGCCCCTGACAACCACCATTCTATTTTCTGTTAAGATGACTTTGAAGACTCCAGATACATCAGTGGAATCGTACAGTACTTGTCCTGACTTACTTCATCCAACATAGTATCCTCACGGTTTATCCATGCTGTAGAATGTGACAGGATTTCCTCTTTCACAGCTGAGTGATATTCGTGTGTGTGTGTGTGTGTGTGTGTGTGTGTGTGTGTGTATTTTCTTTATCCATTCATCTGTCCATGGATATTTGAGTTGCCTCTACCTCTTGGCTACTGTGAATTATGTTGCAATGAATGTGAGTGTGCAAATATCTCTTTGATATCCTACTTCCAGTTCTTTGGGATATATACCCAAAAGTGGCATTGCTGGATTAAATGGTAGTTTTAAGTGTTTTGAGAAACCTCCAAACTATTTTCCACAGCAATGGTCCATTTTATATACCCAATAGCATTGTATGAATATTCCAATTTCTCCATGTCTTTGTCAATGCTTGTTATTTTCTATTTTTTTTTTAAATAGTAAGCATCCTAATGAGTATGAGGTGCTATTTCCTTGTGGCTTTTATTTGCCTTTCTCTAATGATTATAAATTGGAGAAGGAAATGGCAACCCACTCCAGTGTTCTTGCCTGGAGAATCCCAGGGACGGGGGAGCCTGGTGGGCTGCCGTCTATGGGGTCGTACAGAGTCGGACACGACTGAAGCGACTTAGCAGCAGCAGCAGTAGCAGCAGCAATGATTATAAATGTTGAGCACTTTCATATGCTTATTGGCTACTTGTATATCTTCTTTGTAGAAATGTCTATGTAAGTTTTTTGCCCATTATATAGTCAGGTTTTTAAAATTTGCTGAGTTATAGTGTGTTATTTTTTTACATATTTTGAATATTGATCTCTTTCCAGATACATGGTTTATAATTATTTTCTCCTATTCTGTGTGCTGCCTTTTCATTTTGCTTTCTTTGCATGCAAAAATTTTCAAGTTTCATGCAGTTCCATCTATTTTCACTTTTGTTGCCTGTGTTTTTAGTGTCATATCCAAGAACTCATTGCCAAATTCAATGTCATGAAGTTTTTACATATGGTATGCTAGATATAATATTCTTGGTTGGCTGGGGTTTTTTTCTTTTTTTCTCTCTCTTTTAGCATGTTGAACATGTCATCCCATTCCCTTCTGGCTTGCAAGGTTTCCATTGAGAAACTCAATTATTATCTTACAGGAGTTCTTGCTTTTCTTTCGTTGTTTTTAAGATTCTCACTTGCTGTGATTTTTGACAGCTTGAGTATATCTCTCAGTGAAGGTCTCTTTGGTTTTATTTTAGTGGGAGTTTTTTGATCACTTTGAATTTGTATGTCCATTTCCTTCCTCAGATTTGAAGGTTTGGGCTACTATTTCTTCAAATAGGCTTTCAAACCATTTATTTCTCTCTTCTCTTTCTGAAACTCCCGTAATGTGTAATTGGCCCATTAAATCGCATCCCACAAGTCCCTTAGGATCTCTTTACTCTCCTTGTTTTTCATTGTGTTCCTCTGATTCTAATTTCAAATGACCTGTCTTCAAGTTCACAGATTCTTTTTTCTGTCTGATTTAGTCTACAGTTGATCTCCTGTAATCAATGTCTCATTTAATTGTATTATTCTACAGGTCCAGAATTTATTTTTGGTTCTTTTCTTTTTTTTTTTTTTACAGTTTCTATATGTTTGCTGGTATTCTCACTTTGTTCATGCATTATTTTCCTGATTTCTTTTAGATGTTTGTGACATCTTTGAGCTCACTAGGCCTCTTTATGATAGTTATTTTGAATTCTTTGTTGAGTAACTGACCCATTTTTATTTGTTTAAGGCTGGTGTCTGGAGTTTTATTTTGTTCCTTTAATTGAGCCCTAATTCCCTGTTGCTTTGTATGTCTTGTTATCTTTTACTGAAATTTGGGTTTTGAAAAAACAGCCACCTCTCCTGGTCTTTATGAATTTCATCACTAGGGAAAGACCTTCACCAATCAGCCCAGCTAAAGACTCTGGAAGTCTCTCAAACTTTTCTGGAATGTGCCGTCTCTGGGCTTTGATGCATTATCTCCAGCTGCACTTTGGCCTTTTCCTACTCCAGAGTATCCCAAGTGTCTATTAGCAGTACTGGAATATCTCTGGAGTATAGCAATGCACAGCACTTAATCTTTGTCTTCAGTGAAACTCAGGCATCTAAAATATGCCACTCTCTTTTCTGTCAGTGCTCCAAGTCAGATGAGACAGAAACCAGTCCCTTGGTAGTCTCTTAAAAAGCCAGAATGCAAAAAAAAAAAAAAAAAAGCCAGAATGCAGAACAAATGTTCCAGCTTTTTCTTTTCCTCCTGAGGGAGAAGCCAAATGTTGGGTGTTTCCTCCTGATTGCCCCTTGCTGTGCAAGAGGGGCATGGGGGTATGATGGTTAAGTGCAATATAATGTTCTAATTGCTCCAATGTGCCTCTTCTTGGCCTTGGGCTTGCATGGAATGCTGTAACCTCTCAAGTTGTTTCTGGAGTTACATAAAGGTGATCTGGTCCTCACATTGTTATGATAGTGTCTTCATGTGGGAAAGTGAGGCTGGAGTTTCCTATTCTGCCATCTTCCCAACATCACTCCTCTACTTACTCAGATTTTCAAAAGCTACCCAGGTGATTTTGATGAGTAGCAAAGTTTTGGAACCACTGACTTTTCCTACACTCCTATCTGGCTTTCTTTATTCAGAAGTTTCTACTGAGAGCTCCCTTAATAAATAATCTGCATAATAATCTTAGTGAATTCTCTGGCAATCCTGTGGTTAGGACTCGGTGCTTTCTTTTGCTGCGGTGACCTGTGTTCAATACCTGGTTGGAGAACTAAGATCCTGAAAGCCATGTGGTACAACTTAAAAAAAAAATCTTAATCTCAGTTTGATCTTCTAAGGACACTTGCTTGGTAGCATAAGTGGCCTATTCTCTACAAGAAGGCAACAGCCAACAGGTAAAATAATCACAATAGTAAGTTTCAACTTAAAAAATTAGTGCCCATTAAGTTATCACCAACTATTTGGGGGAAGTCAATACTTTGAATTGAGGCACTGTATTCATTAAATAGAAAAATTTACACCTGAGGAAAGAGATATACTAAACAGTGAACAACAAGAACGTGACTTCAGAATAACTATAAATATCCTCAGAATCACAAAAGTACACTGTATCTGTTCATAACATTTAACTATTATTCTTAGAAATTAATTGTCAAAATTAAATAAATAAATAGGTGATACAGACATAATAGTAGAGTGATGGAAAAGGCTAGAGAACTAAGCAGAGAAAAATTTCCAGTGTGTACTGCAAAGGCAAATAGATGAACAGTATAAAGAAAAACTTAATAGATATGGAGGAGGGAGTTACAAAAGGACAAAATAAAAGAGAACTGAGGAGAGGTAAAAGATATATTCAAGACCTGGACAAAAAATAAATATACAATCCTTTGATTGATTGAGAGATTCCACTAAACATTGAGTAGATTAAAATTTTAAGAGAGTCACCTAAGCATATAAAAAAATTGTTAATTTAGTTAAAAAATGCCCTTATCTTTTAGAAATGCATACTGGGATCCACTGGAATGGGTAAGTGGAGGCAAAAATTAAATGGATTGAAAAATGAAAACAAGTTCAAGATATAGAGATAGTAATCATAGACTATTATTCTGAAGAGCTTGGACATGAAAAGAAATAGTAATAGATAATGATAGATGGGACACAGGATCTAGGAAAATAGTGTTTGCTTGTTTTTGTTATAATATGTACATAAAATATTTTTCATATATATAAAATACATATGCTATATGTAATACATACATATTATATATATGTGCATATATAGTGTACAAGGAAAAGGCCATTAGATTAATTAAAAAATAGAGATAGGGACTTTCCTGGTGGTCCGGTGGTTAGAAATCCATCTGCCAATGCAGGGGACATGGGCTTGAATTCTGATCTCGGAAGATCCCAAATGCCTGTGGAACTAAGCCTGTGCAACACAACTACTGAGGCTGTGTGCCTCTACTACTGAAGCCCACACACTTAGAGCCTGTGTTCTGCAATAAGAGAACCACAGCAATGAAGCCTGTGCACCACAACTAGAGATTAGTCCCCAGTCACTGTAATTTGAGAAAGACTACACACAGCAAGGAAGACCCAGCAAAGCCAAAAAAATAAAAATTTAAAAAACAGGGCTTCTCTGTTGGCTCGGTGGTAAAGAATTCATCTGCCAATGCAGGTGACATGGGTTTGATCCCTGGTCTGGAAGGTCCCACATGCCACAGAGCAACTAAGCCCATGCGCCAGAACTACTGTGCCTGTGCTCGAGAGCCCGAGAACCACAGCTATGGAAGCCTGTTCGCCACAGAGCCTGTGCTCGGCAACAAGAGAAGCCACCACAATAAGCCTGTTCACTGCAACTAGAGAGAAGCCTCTGCTCTCCACAACTAGAGAAAAACCCACACAGCAGTGAATATCCAGCACAACCAAAAAAAAATAAACAAAAAACTGGAGATAGATTACAATATAGGAGAAAAAATAAACTGATAAAGTGAATTATCTTAGCATTAAGCACTTAGGAACTATGAATATTTGTCAAGGATATAGTAGATTTAGGACATGGTTCTATTTCTGACCAACTGATTTCCAAGATTCTCTACCACAGTAAAAAGAATTTTAATGATAAACTTTTCTATACAATATTCTGAATATTTCAATAACCAGCATTTTAACTGGATATTTTCATAGAGAAAAATGAGAAAAAGTTACCCCAACAGAAATGCCCACTGCCAGGGAAAATTCATAAGGAAGTGGGAAATAACAGCAGTTGAACAAGCCTCCATTAGACATGGACCCATAGACAATCTTATACAAACTCGCTTCAAATTCTTCAAAGCCTGAAATATAAACATAGTCACACTTAGACAAGCTTGTAGTGGCCAATAAGAAGATTATTTTAAGCAATATTGAATTATATAATCTTTTTTGAGTGATAATCTTATTAAAGTAAATCTCCCAGATATTCCATATGCTTTAAATGCTAATACAGATCATTTTATATGTCATCATATATTGGATTATAAACTATTTAATATTTTATAAAATGCTGTTCTATTTTAATTATTATAATGACTCAGTTTTGTGTGATTAAATAAATATTTCTACCTTCCTTAATCTTCCTAGTAAATAGCATAATGAAAGTATCCTATAGGTTTGTTTCCATCAGTTAACTTTTAGGGATGAACTGTGTGATTAGTGTCATAATTATAACATGCCAAAGGAGAAAATCACATAAAAAATGCATAATTAACTAAAAAGGAAAATTTTCAAATTTTCTCATTGGTTCAAATTTTTTTACTGGATAATATAATAACTTATCACTGTCTATAATTATTTATGCTCTTCAAATACTTTCACCAATCTTATATATTTGCCACATTTGTTGTATTCTGAATAACTGTTATATTTGTGAATATCCATCTTTAAAAAACTAATTTATGGTTCCTTGACAGTAATATTTTAAGAAATATCTTAAAAGATTAACTTTTATAAAAATATAATCAGGAACATACTTCTGTGGGAAAAATTCATGAAAGAAAAAACAAAACAGAAGCAATAACCTTTTATGGGATGACCTTATCCTCTGTTAACTGAAAAGTAAAGATCTCCACAGAAGAGCCACAACTCCAAAATAATACAAATGCTGCATAAGGGATATCTATCTCTATGTAAATAATTAAAGACTATTACTAATAGAGATCCTACATCACACTGATTTCTTTTCATATTAGTAATATGATCAGAAGTAGACATTAAGGTGCCAATATTTCTGCAAAATCTTGCTTTTTGTCTTAGTTTTGCTCTACCTGAAACAACTATAAGAAAAATTCTGCCTATTTTTCTTTTCCAGCAGCCTCTAATATTTAAAATAACCAAATTCAAAGTGTAATTGGAAATCTACCTCTGGATCGAGTCCAAGCCCAGCTCGCACTAGAATAACGGTAAGGGCAGTATTTCTTAAAGTTGAAGACAGTTCATTACTAATACAGGTGACATCACTGAGGAATGGAACATTCCTAACGACAAAACCAGCCAGTAACATCCCTTAGAAGAAAAAAATAAATCATGTCTGATTCAGTTCATTTTTCTAAGACAGAAAACAGAAATGTTTAATATCCCTTCTTCAAACACACTGTATCTCTCATTACTTTGGAGAAGGATAGGTTACATACACGTAGAGGAGACAGCATAAAAAAAGGAATGGAGATAAGAAATGATATATCTCAATGGTGTGAAACAAGTAATTCAGTATTGAAGGAACATTAAGGACTAGCTGGGAGTGGGGAAGGGGCAGGAGGGGCCAGATCATGGAAAGCTTCCTTTACTCCCTACTTCTCCCAGTTTTGGCAGAGTAAAGCACTGTGGGTAAGTTTTAGGCAGGAAGTGAGACAACGAGTGTTGCATTGTCTATGTGATGGTATTGGTAAATGAGATAGACATAAAACTAAGGAGGGACCAGAAAAAAGGCTCTGCCATAGTTCATGGAATGGTTAGAAACTAATAGCCTGAACTAGGACTAGAGTGGACGCTTTGCAGAAGTGGAAAAGAGATCCAGTAAATACTTGTGAGATGCTGAAGGGTGTTATGAACACAGGAAGGGTGTTAGAGATAAGACAGAGTGATTACCTCTTTTGGCAGTAACTAAATATTAGAATGTATTGAATACTTAGAAGATATAACACACCTCTAAAAGAAGTTTTTCTGTTAATTTTCCTCTTGTCTACCTGGAGAGTTACATAACAATGGTGATGATGAAATAGGGTGTAACATTGTTTAGGCAGATGATACACCAATTAATATACATAGTGGAGATGCCCAAGGAACTCGCCCAAGGAACTCACCCAAGAACTATAAAACATATTGGTGCCCTAGTCACGATAGTATTTGAATCTTGTAATTGTATTTGAGGGCTTCCCAGGTGGCTCAGTGGTAAAGAATACACCTGCCAATCAGGAGACACAGGTTCGATCCCAGGGGTGGGAAGATCCCCTGCAGAAGGAAATGGCAAGCCACTCCAGTATTCTTGCCCAGGGAAATCCCCTGGACAGAGAGGACTTGTGGGTTACAGCGCATGGGACTGCAAAGAGTTGACTGTGACTTAGTGACTGAACAACAACAAATTTTATTTGAATTAGGTTATCCATAGAAAAATTCAGTTTCTTTCAAATTTTTCCTTTTCTATAAAACATGTAAAAGTTAATTTAAAAATGTCCTATTAAATGATACAGCAACAACAATCACATATTGAGCATATTTAAATTATTTTAAAATATATTTCAGGAAAAATCTGTGTATAGAGAATAAATACTTCTATAAGCAAGCTATATATACACATATATAGTAAGTACACATATAAAAAAGCTATGTAGATCATATTACATTGAAATAGTTCTAAATTATATCTACTCTGACTAGAATATAGTCATAATTTACATATAGTCAATGACAAATAAAAGCTAATTATTCACTTACCAAGGAGAGGAGGAATTTTAGGCACTGAAGGCACTTTAATGATTTCCAAAAGTTTCCCCCCAATAAGGGCACAATAAAAGATAATTAACAGTCCAAATAAACCTCCATTAGGAAGAACTTCAGGGCCTGAGAATACCCAGGCTACACACCATATCATAAAAAGTATACTTCCTGAAATATAAAAAAGCACATATCGATTTATCTATCTAGACATAGATAATATACAATAAGACACGAATCATATATTACAAAGTCTTTGTCAACTTAAAAGAAGAATTTTTATTAAGAAATATTTTAAAACTATATGTGAATACTTAAAAGTGATAAACTTTCTTATATTACTTTTTAAAAATGTCATAGCAATATGATGAGGTTTACTTCATTTTATATTTGACAGTAGTTTTTTCATGAGGAATAAGGTGATTGGTCATAATATGAATTCTCAAATTTATTGAAGCTCATAGTGGCAGGGTGCCACATTTTTTAATGGCAGCAAACTAAATATCTATATTGAATGGATAACTTGGTGTTTGATACAAATTATTAAAGGGGATAATACATGAGGTCTGATGGCTGGGCTCCCCTGGTGGCCCAGAAAGTAAAGAATCCATCTGCAATACAGGAGACCCAGCTTTGATCCCTGGGTCAGGAAGATTCCCCTGGAGGAGGAAATGCCAATCCACTCCAGTATTCTTGCCTGGAGAATCCCAAGGACAGAGGAGCCAGGCGGGCCACAGTCCATAGGGTCGCAAAGAGTCCAACAAGTTTAGCTCTCATGGATCCTTTCTTTTAGGCAATTACTTGAGGATGTACACTAACAAAACCAGGAGGAAACCAGCAAAGGTGAAATATTTTAAACTTGGAAACAGGGGACTGAAATCAGGAGAGCGCTGAAAGTTCTAGAATACAGTCTTCCACAGACCTAGAAAACCACCACAAAGGGAAACAGAAAAATGAAGGTCTCTGGGAGGAAAGTCTCCAAGAATAAGGAGGAATTTTTTAAAGTTTACAAAACTATGGAAAAAATCAGTGGTTGCCAGTGGATTCGAGGATGAAGGAGGAGTGAATAAGTAGAGCACAGGAAAATTTTAGAGCACTGAAACTATTATGTATGCATATTATTAAATATGTATGCTAAAACCCAAAGAATGTGTAATATGAAGAGTTAGGGTTAGGGTTATAAGTCATGTGAAGGTAATGTACAGCATGGTGACTACAGCTAGTCACATTGTATTGCATTTTGAAAACTGCTAAGAGAATAGACCTTAAAAGTTTTCATCCCAAGAAAAAATATTTTAATCATGTACGATAGATGTATTGTGGTGATCATTTTGCTATATGTACAAATATCAAATCACTGTTATGCACCTGAAACTAATCTAATGTTATATGTTAAATGTACTTCAATTTTTAGACATTTTCAGACAAATAAAAGCTGAGAGAATTAACTGCTAGAATAACTACACAACAAGAAATACTAAAGGAAGGTTTTTAGGCTGAATGTAAAAAAAACCACATGGAAGCTCAGATTGCCAGAAAGAAATGTAGAGAATCAGAGAATATGTGAAAAAATATAAGGAACTGTTTTAACTTAAAAAAAGAAAAAGACTTTTGCCTTTTTAAGAAAAAATAAAACAAATGTAGAAGTAAAATATATGATAAATCTAGCACAAGAGCAGAAGTGCAGTTCAGTTTAGTCGCTCAGTCGTGTCCGACTCTTTGTGATCCTATGAACCACAGCACGCCAGGCCTCCCTGTCCATTGCCAACTCCAGGAGTTTACCCAAACCCATGTCCATTGAGTGGGTGTTGCCATCCAACCGTCTCATCCTCTGTCATCCCCTTCTCCTCCTGCCCTCAATATTTCCCAGCATCAGGGTCTTTTCCAATGAGTCAGCTCTTGACATGAGGTGGCCAAAGTACTGGAGTTTCAGCTTCAGCATCAGTCCTTCCAATGAACACCCAGGACTGATGTCCTTTAGGATGGCCTGGTTGGATCTCCTTGCAGTCCAAGGATCTCAAGAGTCTTCTCCAACACCACAGTTCAAAAGCATCAATTCTTCTGCACTCAGTTTTCTTTATAGTCCAACTCTCACATCCATACATGACTGCTGGAAAAACCATAGCCTTAACTAGATGGACCTTTGTTGACAAAGTTAAAAAGTCTCTGCTTTTTAATATGCTGTCTAGGTTGGTCATTACTTTTCTTCCTAGAAGTAATCGTCTTTTAATATCATGTCTGCAATTACCATCCGCAGAGCCCAAAAAAATAAAGTCTGCCACTGTTTCCACTGTTTCCCCATCTATTTCCCATGAGGTGATGGGACCGGATGCCATGATTTTAGTTTTCTGAATGTTGAGCTTTAAGTCAACTTTTTCACTCCCCTCTTTCACTTTCATCAAGAGGCTCTTGAGTTCTTCACTTTCTGCCATAAGGGTGATGTCATCTGCATATCTGAGGTTATTGATATTTCTCCCAGCAATCTTGATTCCAGCTTGTGCCTCTTCCAACCCAGCATTTCTCATGATGTACTCTGCATATAAGTTAAATAAGCAGGGTGACAATATACAGCCTTGACGTACTCCTTTTCCTATTTGGAACCAGTCTGTTGTTTCATGTCCAGTTCTAACTGTTGTTCCTGACCTGCATACTGGTTTCTCAAGAGGCAGGTCAGGTGGCCTGGTATTCCCACCTCTATCAGAATTTTCCACAGATTATTGTGATCCACACAGTTAAAAGCTTTGGCATAGTCAATAAAGCAGAAATAGATGTTTTTCTGGAACTGGACAGAGGTTCATGACATTGTACAGGAGACAGGGATCAAGGCCATCCCCAAGGAAAAGAAATACAAAAAGGCAAAATGGCTGTCTGAGGAGGCCTTACAAATAGCTCTGAAAAGAAGAGAAGCGAAAGGCAAAGGAGAAAAGGAAAGATATTCTCATTTGAATGCAGAGTTCCAAAGAATAGCAAGGAGAGATAAGAAAGCCTTCCTTAGCGATCAATGCAAAGAAATAGAGGAAAACAATAGAATGGGAAAGACTAGAGATCTCTTCAAGAAAATTAGAGATGCCAAGGGAACATTTCATGAAAAGATGGGTTCAATAAAGGACAGAAATGGTATGGACCTAACAGAAGCAGAAGATAGTAAGAAGAGGTGGCAAGAATACACAGAAGAACTGTACAAAAAAGATCTTCATGACCCAGATAATCACGATGATGTGATCACTCACCTAGAGCCACACATCCTGGAATTCAAAGTCAAGAGGGTCTTAGGAAGCATCACTACAAACAAAGCTAGTGGATGTGATGAAATTCCAGTTGAGCTATTTCAAATGCTAAAAGATGATGTTATGAAAGTGCTACACTCAGTGTCAGCAAATTTGGAAAACTCAGCAGTGGCCACAGGACTGGAAAAGGTCAGTTTTCATTCTAATCACAAAGAAAGGCAATGCCAAAGAATGCTCAAACTACCACACAATTGCACTCATCTCATACACTAGTAAAGTAATGCTCAAAATTCTCCAAGCCAGGCTTCAGCAATACGTTAACCGTGAACTTCCAGATGTTCAAGCTGGTTTTAGAAAAGGCAGAGGAACCAGAGATCAAATTGCCAACACCCACCAGATCATCAAAACAAGCAAGAGAGTTCCAGAACAACCTCTATTTCTGCCTTATTGACTATGCTAAAGAGCAGAAGAGGGATCAGTAAAGTCATACTGTGCAAAGCTCTTTTATATTATCTTCATCTGAGTGATGGCTTTCAAGTGCATATATTTGTCTACATTCATGAAGCTGTGTACACTTCCAAGATCTGTGCACTTTCTGGTATGTTGACTATAATTCAGTAAAGTACCATTAACAAGAAAAAGTTTATGAGATGATGGAGAGTTTGGAAGAAACAGGAGTATGATACTGACAAGGAGATTAAGCCTTAGCACCCACCAAAACTCTGGCAGTTATGGACAAAGCTGTTATAAACATCTGTGTGCAGGTGTTTGTGGGCAAAATGTTTCAGCCCATCTGTGTAAAAAACACCAAGGAGAGTGACTGCTGAATCATATAGTTAGAGTATATCAAGTTCTGTAAAAAACTGCCAAACTGTCTTTCAAACTGGCTGCACCATTTTGTGTTCTTAGCAGTGATGAATTAGAGTTCCTGTAGTTTTGTCTCCTCACCAGCATGTGGTGTCAGTGTTTTGGATTTCTGACCATTCTAATGGATGTATAGTGGTATTTTATTGTTGTAATTTGCAATTCAGTATTGACATACGATGTTGGGAACATTATTATATGGTTATTTGCCATCTGTATATTTTCTTCAATGAGGTGCCTTTTAAGATCTTTTGCCCTTTTTAATCAGGTTGTCTGTTCTCTTATTATTGAGTTTTAAAAGTTCTTGGTATATTTTATTTACAAATAGTAAATGCTAGAGAAGCTGTGGAGAAGAAAAAACCCTTCTACACTGTTAGTGGGAATGCAAACTGGTACAGCCACTATGGAGAACAGTATGGGGGTTCCTTAAAAAACTAAAAACAGAGCTACCATATAATCCAGCCATCCCACCCCTAGGCATATATCTAGAGAAAACCATAACTGAAAAGACACATGCACCACAATGTTCACTGCAGCACTATTTATAATAGTCAGGACATGGAAACAATCTAGATGTCCATCAACAGAGGAATAGATAAAAAAGATGTAGTACATATACACAATTAAATATTATTCAGCCATAAAAAAGAATGAAATAATGCCATTTGCAACAACATGGATGGGCCTAAAGAATGTCATAATGAAGTAAGCCAGACAGAGAAAGACAAATATCATATGATATTACTTATATGTAGAATCTAAAAAAGTCTACAAATGAACTTATCTACAAAACACAAAGAGGAGGGGATGGCAACCCACTCCAGTGTTCTTGCCTGGAGAGTCCCATGGACAGAGAAGCCTGGTGGGCTACAGTCAGACATGACTGAAGAGATTTAGCATGCATGCAAGCACACAAGAGAAACAGAGTTATAGATGTAGAAAATAAACTTATGGTTACTGGGGAGTAAGGGTGTGGGCAAGGATAAATTGCAAGATTAGAATCGATATACACATACTACTATTAATAGACATAAAATAAATAACTAATAAGGACCTACAGTATAGCACAGGGAACTCTACTCAATACTCTATAATGGCCTATACAAGAAAACAATTTTTAAAAGAGGGGATATATATATATGTATAACAGATTCACTCTGTTGGATATATGAAACCAACAGAACATGGTAAACCAACTATAACCCAATAATAGGTAAAAAAATACATTCTTGGTATATTTGTATAGTTATTTATCAGATGTGTTTTGTAAATATTTTTTTTCCCAGTTTGTGGCTTGTGTGCTCAGTCTCTTGACATTGTTTACACAGAGCAGAAGTTTTCAATGTTAAATTGAAATAAATAATTGTTACCAATTATTCATGGATTTCCTGTTTTTCCTAAGTAATCTCCATAACTACGGTCATCTAGATTTTCTCCTATGTTACCTTCTATGAGTCTCATTGTTTTGCATTTTACATTTAGATCTATGATCCACTTTGAGTTAATTTTTATCAAGGGCATAAGGTCTGATCTAGATTAATTTGTTTTGCATATGTATGTCCAATAGTAGATCTACCATCAGACTATCTTTCTTCCATTGGGTTGCCTTTGCTGCTTTGTCAAATATCAGTTGACTATGTTTATGTGGATCTATTTCTGAGCCCTCTATTCTGTTCCATTAATATATGGACTTCATGTTAACCAAATCACACTGTCTTGATTACTTTAGGTTTATAGTAAGTCTTGTTAAGTGAGTAGGGTCTGTTCTCCAATTTTTAATTTTTCTCCTTCAATACTGAGCTAGTTATTCCTTGTCTTTTGCATATCTATATAAATTTTAGAGTGAGCCTGTTGATATCCATGAGACAACATGTGGGAATTTTGATTGGAATTACATTGAACCTATAGATCAAGTTGAGATGAGCTAACATCTTGACAATATTGAGTCTTCCATGAACATGGAAAATCTATACATTTAGCTTTTTCTTTAAATTCTTTCTTCAGAATTTTACAGTTTTCCTCATGTAGCTATTATACATATTTTGTTAGATTTATATGAAGGTATTTCATTTTGGGGAGTACTAGTGTAAATGGTGGTATGTTTTTCACTTCAAATTCATTGCTGGTAATTAGGGGAAAAAACCTGAATTTTGCATATTAACCTCGTATCCTGCAATCTTATTACACTCGCTATTTAGTTGTTACAGTTTTTTCCCTTGATTCTCTGGATTTTCTACACAGATGATCATGGCATCTGTGAACAAAGGCTGTTTTATTTCTTCTTTCCCAATCTGTATGCCTTGTATATCCTCTTAACGCTTTTCTTGTCTTACTGTATTAACTAGGACTTCCAATACAATATTGAAAAGGAGTGATGAAAGGGCATTCTTACAGGGAAAGCTGTTTTCTCAAGATTAATTATGATGGTAGCTGTAGATTTTTAGTCGATTGTTCTTTGTCAAATTGAGGAAGTTCTCCTCTGTAATTTGCTGAAAGTCTTTATCATGAATGAATGCTGGATTTTGTCAAATGCTTTTCCCGCATCTATTGATATGATCGTGTGATTTTTCTTCTTTATCTTTTTGATGTGATGGATTACATTGTCATTTTCAAATGTAAGCCAAACTTGCATACCTAGGATAAATCCCACATGTTTGTGAAGCATGTTTTTATATGTTGCTGAGCTCTATTTGTTAATATAGAGAATTACATCATTGAGAATTTCTGCATCTATGTTCATCAGAGGTACTGGTCTACAGTGTGTTGTTTTTTTTTTCCTGTAATATCTTTGGTTTTGGTAGGAGAGTACTGCTAGATTCATGAGTTGGCAAGCTTCCCTCTGCTTCTATATTCTGGAAAAGACTGTAGAAAATAGGTATAATGTCTTCCTTAAATATTCAGTAGAATTCACCAGTGAAATCATCTGAGCCTGATTCTGTTTGGGGAGGTTATTAATTGTTGATTCAATTTCTTTAACTGACATAGTCTTATTCCGATTACCTGTTTCTTTTTGTGTGCATTTTGGCAAACATGTCCTTCAAAGGCATTGGTCTTCTTTTTCTAAATTATCAGATTTGTGGACACAAAGTTGTCTGTAGTATTCCTTTATTAACCTTTCAATGCCCATAGGATCTATAGTGATGTTCCATCTCTCTGGTATTGTGCTTTCTTTTTTCTTTGGAGAAGGAAATGGCAACCCACTCCAGTAGTCTTGCCTGAAAATCCCACGGACAGAGGAGTCTGGTAGAGTACAGTCCATGGGGTCGCAAAGAGTCGGACACAATTGAGTGACTTCACTAATTTTCCTTTTTCTTACCCTAGTGAAAGGCAATCAATTTTACTGATCTTTTCAAAGAACAAACTTTTTGTTTCATTGATTTTCTCTATTTCTTGTTTTCAATTGTATTGATACCTTCTTTAATTTTTATTATTTCTTTTCTTTTGCTTACCTTAAATTTACTTTGCTTCTTTTTCTACTCGCCTAAGGTGGAGGCTTGATTCTCTGGTGGCTCAGTGGTAAAGAACCTGCCTGCCAATGCAGGAGACGCGGGGTTTGATCCCTCGGTTGGGAAGATCCCCTGGAGAAGGAAATGGCAACCCACTCCAGTATTCCTGCCTGGGAAATCCCATGGACAGAGAAGCCTGATGGGTTAGAATCCATGGGGTTGCAAAGAATCGGACATGACTCAGCAACTAAACAGCAACAAGGTGGAAGCTTAGGTGATGGATTTTTAGATTTTTCTTCTTTTCTAATGTATACATTAAATGCTATACTTTTCCCTCTTAGCACTGTTTTCAGTGTATCCCGCAAACTTTGGTAAGTTATAGCTTCACTGTAATTTAGCTCAAAATATTCAGAAATGTCTCATGAGGTTTCTTTTTTGACTCATGTGTTATTTAGAACACATGCTATTGGTTAATCTCCAAGTATCTGGGGATTTTCCATCTGCCTTTCTGTTAACAAATTATACTTTAAGTCTACTGTGGTCTGAGAGCATACATTGTATGATTTTTATCTTTTAAGTTTATTAAGGTGCATTGCATGTCCCAGAATGTGGGGCTTCTTTAGCCTTCCTATTCTGAGACACAACATTACTGAAATTAGGCCAACTAAATAACTCTACAATAATCTCCAAGTACTCAAGTGAAAGGAAGAGTCACAGGTCTCCCATTTTAAATCAAAAGTTAGAAATGATTAAGCTTAGAGAGGAAGGCACGTTGAAAGCCTAACCCATGAAGGCCCACGATATGGGCCTCTTTTACCAGTTAGCCAACTGCTAAATGCAAAGGAAAGTTTCTTGAAGGAAATTAAAAGCGCTACTCCAGTAAACATGCCAATGATAAGGAAATTAAACAACCTTATTGCTTATATGAAGAAAGTTTTAGTGGTCTGGATAGAAGATGAAACCAGTGTGTGTGTGTGTGTGTGTGTGTGTGTCTCTGCTTAGTCCTGTCCAACACTTTGCAGCCCCATGGACTGTAACCCGCCAGGCTCCTCTGTCCATGGAATTTTCCAGGTAAGAATACTGCAGTGGGCTGCCATTTCCTACTCCAGGGGATCTTTCCAACCCAGGAATTGAAACTGTGTCTCTTGTGACTCCTGCATTGGCAGACAGATTCTTTACCACTGTGCCACCTGGGAGCCCTCAAGCCAGCCACAACATTCCCATAAACCAAAACCTAATCTAGAGCAAGACCCTATCTCTTTCCAAGTCTATGAAAGCTGAAAGAGACGAGAAAGCTGCAGAAGAAAATTTTGAAACTAGTAGAGGTTGGTTCATGACTTTTAAGGAAAGATACCTTTCCTTAGATCACATCTAAGTGCAAGGTAATGCTGATATAGAAGCTGCTGCAAGTTATATGGACTATAGAGCTAAAATAATTAAATGACAATGACTAAATGAAACAACAGATTTACAGTGTAGATAAAACAGTCTTCTATTGGAAGAAGATACCATCTAGCACTTTCATGGTTAGAGAGGAGAAGTCAATACCTGGCTTCAAAGGACAGGACTAACTTAAGTGCTAATGCAGCTGGTGACCTTAAGTTGAAGCCAATTTTGATTTATCATTCCAAAAGTCCTAGGGCCCTTAAGAATGATGCTAAATCTAACTTGAACAACAAGGCCTGGATGACAGCACATTTGTTTACAACATTTTTTTGTTTACTCAACATTTTAAGCCCACTGTTGAGACCAACTGCTCAGAAAAGATTTCAAAATATTACTGCCCAAATGGTCACCCAAGAGCTCGACTGGAGAGATACAATGTTTTCATGCCTGCTAACACAACATCCACTCTGCAGCTCATGTATCAAGGAGTAATTTCTCTTTTCAAATCTTCTTATTTAAGAAACACATTTTATTGATGCCATTGATAGTGATTTCTCTGATGGATCTGGGCAAAGTAAATTGAAAAGCTTCTATTTCTAAAAAGGATTCACCATTCTAGATGCCATTAAGAACATTCATGATTCACTGGAAAAGGTCAACATATTAACATTCACAGGAGTTTGGAAGAAGTTGATCATAGCTTTAAATGGATGACTTTGAGAGGTTCAAGACTTTAGTGGGGAAAGGAACTGCAGATGTGGTGGAAACAGCAAGAGAGCTAGAACTAGAGCCTGAAGATGTTAAGGAATTGCTACAAAAGCGTGAACAGATGAGGAGTTGCTCCTTATGAATGAGCAAAAGAAAAAAAAGAAAGAAAAAATCGGGGGTGGGGGTGCGGTTCTTAAGATGGAAACTACTCCTGATGAAGATGCTGTGAATACTACTTTTGTACATCTGAGTTTCTGACCTATATCATTTCCTTCTCTCTGAAAAACTTTTAAAACTTTTGCAAGGCAGGTATACTGGCAACAAATTCTCTCAATATTGTTAATCTGAGAAAGCCTTTATTTCTCTTTCACTTTTGAAGGATAATTTCATAGAATACAGTTGGTGTGTGTGCGTGTTTTGTCTCAACACTTTAAATATTTTACTCTTTTTGCTTGCATAGTTTCTGAGAATAAACTGGACGTAACTTTCATCTTTGTTTCTCTATACGTAAGGTGTTTTTTCCTCTAGCTTCTTTCAAGATGTTTTCTCTATCTTTCATTTTCTCCACTTTGAGCATACTACACAGTTAAGTATAGTTTTTGAAGTTTTTTAAAAATAACTTATTCTGCTTCATATACTCAAGCTTCCTGAATCTATGGTTTGCTATTTGACATTAATTTGGAGGAAATTATCAGTCATTATTACCTCAAATATCTCTTCGATTGTTTTCTTTCTGGCATTCCTATTACCCATATGTCACAACTTCTGTAGTTGTCCCATTGTTCTTGGATATTTGTATTTTGTTCCCCAATTTTTTCTCTGCTTACCAGTTTTGAAAGTTTCTACTGACAAATCCCGAAGGTCAGGGATTCTTTCCTCAGCTGTGTATAATCTCCTAATGAACCAATTGAAGGCATTCATTTGTTAGCGTTTTTAGTTTCTAGCATTTCGGTTTTGATTCTTAGAATCTCCATCTCTCTGTTTGTATTACCCATCTTTTCTTACATGTTGTCTACCTTTCCATTGGAGCCCCTAGTGTATTAGTCAGAGTTGTTTTAAATTCATGGTCTGATAATGCCAACACCCTAAGCATATCAGGGTCTGGTTCTGATGCTTTCTCTGTCTCTTCCAACTGTGTTCTGTGCTTTTTAATACATGCTATGTATTTTTTTGTTTAAAGGGGAATATGATGTCCTGTATAAAAGGACCTCTGGTAACATGGTGATAAGTTGTAGGGGAAGAAGAAGAGTTCTCTAGTCCTATGATGAGGCCTCAGTCTTTTAGTGAGCCTGTGCCTCCTGGGCTAGAAATTTCACAAGTGCTCCTCAGGGTTTTGTTTTTTTTTTTTTTTTTTTTTTTCTTTTCTCATCCCCTTAGGTTGTGTGGGATGGCTAGAAAGGACTGAAGTTGGGTATTTTTCTTACCAGTTGGTTAGGCTAATAAAAGTCCCTAGAGGTTATAATGTGATAAAATAATTTCTCTGAGGGCAGTTCTTGTTAAGCACAGAATGCTGTTGCTGAAAGTAATTACCTTTTCTCTTCTCTTGACAGAAAGATCTTGGAGGTAAAATTCACGTAAGAATATCCTCCCAACGCGACAACTGGGCTACCCTTGGAGTCATTAACTCTCAGACTTGCCCACATTGAGCCTCCATCTAATTTGTTAATTACATTTTATGTTTTCCTACCCTCACCTAGAGAGGTTTCTGTTCTGTAAAATTATGATTCTCTGTATCAACTTCAGTTCAGTTCAGTTGCTCAGTCATATCTGACTCTTTGCAACCCCATGGGCTACAGCACGCCAGGCCTCTCTATCCATCGCCAACTCCCAGAGCTTACTCAAACTCATGTCCATTGAGTCAGTGATGCCATCCAACCATCTCATCCTCTGTTGTCCCCTTCTCCTCCCACCCTCAATCTCTGCCAGCCTCAGGGTCTTTTCAAATGAGTCAGCTCTTCGCATCAGGTGGCCAAAGTACTGGAATGGCAGCTTCAACATCAGTCCTTCCAATGAATATTCAGGACTGATCTCCTTTAGGATGGACTGGTTGGATCTCCTTGCAGTCCAAGGGACTCTCAAGAGTCTTCTTCAACACCACAGTTCAAAAGCATCACTTCTTCAGTGCTCAGCTTTCTTTACAGTCCAACTCTCACATCCATACATGACTATTGGAAAAACCATAGCCCTGACTAGACGGACCTTTGTTGGCAAAGTAATGTCTCTGCTTTTTAATATGCTGTCTAGGTTGGTCATAACTTTTCTTCCAAGGAGTAAGCATCTTTTAATATCATGGCTGCAATCACCATCTGCAGTGATTTTGGAGCCCAAGAAAATAAAGTCAACCACTGTTTCCACTGTATCCCCATCTATTTGCCATGAAGTGATGGGACCGATGCTATGATCTTAGTTTTCTGAATGTTAAGCTTTAAGCCAACTTCTTCACTCTCCTCTTTCACTTTCATCAAGAGGCTCTTGAGTTCTTCTTTGCTTTCTGTCGTAAGGGTGGTGTCATCTGCATATCTGAGGTTATTGATATTTCTCATGGCAATCTTGATTCCAGCTTGTGCTTCATCCAACCCAGCATTTCTCATGATGTACTCTGCATATAAGTTAAATAAGCAGGGTGACAATATACAGCCTTGACGTATTCCTTTTCCTATGTGGAACCAGTCTGTTGTTCCATGTCCACTTCTAACTGTTGCTTCCTGACCTGCATACAGATTTCTCAAGAGGCAGGTCAGGTGGTCTGGTATTTCCATATCTTGAAGAATTTTCCACAGTTTGTTGAGGTCCACACAGTCAAAGGCGTTGGCATAGTCAGTAAATCAGATGTAGATGTTTTTCTGGAACTCTCTTGCTTTTTTGATGATCCAATTTGATCTCTGTTTCCTCTTCCTTTTCTAAATCCAGCTTGAATATCTGGAAGTTCATGATTCACATACTGTTGAAGACTGGCTTGGAGAATTTTGAGCATTACTTTAATAGTGTGTGAGATGAGTACAATTGTGCGGTAGTTTAAGGATTTTTGGCATTGCCTTTCTTTGGGATTGGAATGAAAACTGACCAGTCCTGTGGCCACTGCTGAGTTTTCTAAATTTGAGTTCAGCACTTTCACAGCATCATCTTTCAGGATTTGAAATAGCTCAACTGCAATTCCATCACATCCACTAGCTTTGTTCATAGTGATGCTTCCTAAGACCCACTTGACTTTGCATTCCAGAATGTCTGGCTCTAGGTTGGTGATCATACCATCATGATTATCTGGGTCATAAAGATCTTTTTTGTACAGTTCCTCTGTGTATTCTTGCCACCTTTTCTTAACATCTTCTGCTTCTGTAAGTTCCATACCATTCTGTCCTTTATTCAACCCATCTTTGCATGAAATGTTCCCTTGGTATCTCTAATTTTCTTGAAGAGATCTCTAGTCTTTCCCATTCTATTGTTTTCCTCTATTTCTTTGCATTGATCGCTGAGGAAGACTTTCTTATCTCTCCTTGCTATTCTTTGGAACTCTGCATCCAAATGGGAATATCTTTCGTTTTCTCCTTTGCTTTTCGCTTCTCTTCTTTTCAGAGCTATTTGTAAGACCTCCTCAGACAACCATTTTGCCTTTTTGCATTTCTTTTCCTTAGGGATGGTCTTGATCCCTGCCTCCTGTACAATGCCATGAACCTCTGTCCATAGTTCTTTAGGCACTCTGTCTATCAGATTTAATCCCTTGAATCTATTTGTCACTTCCACTGTTAAGGGATTTGATTTAAGTCATACCTGAATGGTCCAGTGGTTTTCCCTACTTTCTTCAATTTAAGTCTGAACTTGCCAGTAAGGAGTTCGTGATCTGAGCCACAGTCAGATCCTGGTCTTGTTTTTGCTGACTGTGTAGAACTTCTCCATCTTTGGCTGCAAAGAATATAATCAATCTGATTTTGGTATTGACCATCTGGTGATATCCATGTGTAGAGTCTTCTCTTGTGTTGCTGGAAGACAGTGTTTGCTATAACCAGTCCGTTTTCTTGGCAAAACTCTATTAGCCTTTGCCCTGCTTCATTCTGTACTTCAAGGCCAAATTTGCCTGTTACTCCAGGTAATTCTTGACTTTGTACTTTTGTATTCCAGTCTCCTATAATGAAAAGTTTTGCCAAGAGAACGCACTGGTCATAGCAAATATCCTCTTCCAAAAACACAAGAGAAGACTCTACACATGGACATCACCAGATGGTCAACACCGAAGCCAGATTGATTATATTCTTTGCAGCCAAAGATGGAGAAGCTCTATACAGTCAGCAAAAACAAGACCAGGAGCTGACTGTGGCTCAGATCACGAACTCCTTACTGGCAAGTTCAGACTTAAACTGAAGAAAGTAGGGAAAACCACTAGACCATTCAGTTATGACCTAAATCAAATCCCTTATGACTATACAGTGGAAGTGAGAAATAGATTTTTTTTTTCTTTTTTTTTTTTTTAAATATTATTTTATTAGTTGGAGGCCAATCACTTTATAACATTTCAGTGGGTTTTGTCATACATTGACATGAATCAGCCATATAGTTACACGTATTCCCCATCCCGATCCCCCCTCCCACCTCCCTCCCCACCCGACTCCTCAGGGTCCTCCCAGTGCGCCAGGCAAGAGCACCTGACTCATGCATCCCACCTGGGCTGGTGGTCCGTTTCACCATAGATAGTATACATGCTGTTCTTTCAAAACATCCCACCCTCACGTTCTCCCCCAGAGTTCAAAAGTCTGTTCTGTACTTCTGTGTCTCTTTTTCTGTTTTGCATATAGGGTTATCGCCACCATCTATCTAAATTCCGTATATATGTGTTAGTATACTGTAATGTTCTTTATCTTTCTGGCTTACTTCACTCTGTATAATGGGCTCCAGTTTCATCCATCTCATTAGAACTGATTCAAATGAATTGTTTTTAACGGCTGAGTAATATTCCATGGTGTATATGTACCACAGCTTCCTTATCCATTCATCTGTTGATGGGCATCTGGGTTGCTTCCATGTCCTGGCTATTATAAACAGTGCTGCGATGAACATTGGGGTGCACGTGTCTCTTTCAGATCTGGATTCCTCAGTGTGTATGCCTAGAAGTGGTATTGCTGGGTCATATGGCAGTTCTATTTCCAGTTTTTTAAGAAATCTCCACACTGTTTTCCATAGTGGCTGTACTAGTTTGCATTCCCACCAACAGTGTAAGAGGGTTCCCTTTTCTCCACACCCTCTCCAGCATTTATTGCTTGTAGACTTTTGGATAGCAGCCATCCTGACTGGCGTGTAATGGTACCTCATTGTGGTTTTGATTTGCATTTCTCTGATAATGAGTGATGTTGAGCATCTTTTCATGTGTTTGTTAGCCATCTGTATGTCTTCTTTGGAGAAATGTCTGTTTAGTTCTTTGGCCCATTTTTTGATTGGGTCGTTTATTTTTCTGGAATTGAGCTTCAGGAGTTGCTTGTATATTTTTGAGATTAATCCTTTGTCTGTTTCCTCATTTGTTATTATTTTCTCCCAATCTGAGGGCTGTCTTTTCACCTTACTTATAGTTTCCTTTGTTGTGCAAAAGCTTTTAATTTTCATTAGGTCCCATTTGTTTATTTTTGCTTTTATTTCCAATATTCTGGGAGGTGGGTCATAGAAGATCTTGCTGTGATTTATGTCGGAGAGTGTTTTGCCTATGTTCTCCTCTAGGAGTTTTATAGTTTCTGGTCTTACATTTAGATCTTTAATCCATTTTGAGTTTATTTTTGTGTATGGTGTTAGAAAGTATTCTAGTTTCATTCTTTTACAAGTGGTTGACCAGTTTTCCCAGCACCACTTGTTAAAGAGATTGTCTTTTTTCCATTGTATATCCTTGCCTCCTTTGTCAAAGATGAGGTGTCCATAGGTTCGTGGATTTATCTCTGGGCTTTCTATTCTGTTCCATTGATCTATATTTCTGTCTTTGTGCCAGTACCATACTGTCTTGATGACTGTGGCTTTGTAGTAGAGTCTGAAGTCAGGCAGGTTGATTCCTCCAGTTCCTTTCTTCTTTCTCAAGATTACTTTGGCTATTCGAGGTTTTTTGTATTTCCATACAAATTGTGAAATTATTTTTTCTAGTTCTGTGAAAAATACCGTTGGTAGCTTGATAGGGATTGCATTGAATCTATAGATTGCTTTGGGTAGAATAGCCATTTTGACAATATTGATTCTTCCAATCCATGAACACGGTATGTTTCTCCATCTGTTTGTGTCCTCTTTGATTTCTTTCATCAGTGTTTTATAGTTTTCTATGTATAGGTCTTTTGTTTCTTTAGGTAGATATACTCCTAAGTATTTTATTCTTTTTGTTGCAATGGTGAATGGTATTGTTTCCTTAATTTCTCTTTCTGTTTTTTCATTGTTAGTGTATAGGAATGCAAGGGATTTCTGTGTGTTAATTTTATATCCTGCAACTTTACTATATTCATTGATTAGCTCTAGTAATTTTCTGGAAGAGTCTTTAGGGTTTTCTATGTAGAGGATCATGTCATCTGCAAAGAGCGAGAGTTTCACTTCTTCTTTTCCTATCTGGATTCCTTTTATGTCTTTTTCTGCTCTGATTGCTGTGGCCAAAACTTCCAACACTATGTTGAATAGTAGTGGTGAGAGTGGGCATCCTTGTCTTGTTCCTGATTTCAGAGGAAATGCTTTCAATTTTTCACCATTGAGGGTGATGCTTGCTGTGGGTTTGTCATATATAGCTTTTATTATGTTGAGGTATGTTCCTTCTATTCCTGCTTTCTGGAGAGTTTTAATCATAAATGAGTGTTGAATTTTGTCAAAGGCTTTCTCTGCATCTATTGAGATAATCATATGGTTTTTATCTTTCAATTTGTTAATGTGGTGTATTACGTTGATTGATTTGCGGATATTAAAGAATCCTTGCATTCCTGGGATAAAGCCCACTTGGTCATGGTGTATGATTTTTTTAATATGTTGTTGGATTCTGTTTGCTAGAATTTTGTTAAGGATTTTTGCATCTATGTTCATCAGTGATATTGGCCTGTAGTTTTCTTTTTTTGTGGCATCTTTGTCTGGTTTTGGAATTAGGGTGATGGTGGCCTCATAGAATGAGTTTGGAAGTTTACCTTCTTCTGCAATTTTCTGGAAGAGTTTGAGTAAGATAGGTGTTAGCTCTTCTCTAAATTTTTGGTAGAATTCAGCTGTGAAGCCATCTGGTCCTGGGCTTTTGTTTGCTGGAAGATTTCTGATTACAGTTTCGATTTCCTTGCTTGTGATGACTCTGTTAAGATCTTCTATTTCTTCCTGGTTCAGTTTTGGAAAGTTATACTTTTCTAAGAATTTGTCCATTTCATCCAAGTTGTCCATTTTATTGGCATAGAGCTGCTGGTAGTAGTCTCTTATGATCCTTTGTATTTCAGTGTTGTCTGTTGTGATCTCACCCTTTTCATTTCTTATTTTGTTAATTTGGTTCTTCTCTCTTTGTTTCTTAATGAGTCTTGCTAATGGTTTGTCAATTTTGTTTATTTTTTCAAAAAACCAGCTTTTAGCTTTGTTGATTTTTGCTATGGTCTCTTTAGTTTCTTTCGCATTTATTTCTGCCCTAATTTTTAAGATTTCTTTCCTTCTGCTAACCCTGGGGTTCTTCATTTCTTCCTTCTCTAATTGCTTTAGGTGTAGAGTTAGGTTATTTATTTGGCTTTTTTCTTTTTTCTTCATGTGTGCCTGTAATGCTATGAACCTTCCCCTTAGCACTGCTTTTACAGTGTCCCATAGGTTTTGGGTTGTTGTGTTTTCATTTTCATTTATTTCTATACATACTTTGATTTCTTTTTTGATTTCTTCTATGATTTGTTGGTTATTCAGAAGCGTGTTATTTAGCCTCCATATGTTAGAATTTTTAACAATTTTTTTCCTGTAATTGAGATCTAATCTTACTGCACTGTGGTCAGAAAAGATGACTGGAATGATTTCAATTTTTTTGAATTTTCCAAGGCCAGATTTATGGCCCAGGATGTGATCTATTCTGGAGAAGGTTCCGTGTGCACTTGAGAAAAAGGTGAAGTTGATTGTTTTGGGGTGAAATGTCCTATAGATATCAATTAGGTCTAGCTGGTCCATTGTATCATTTAAGGTTTGTGTTTCCTTGTTGATTTTCTGTTTAGTTGATCTATCCATGGTTGTGAGTGGGGTATTAAAGTCTCCCACTATTATTGTGTTACTATTAATTTCCTCTTTCATACTCGTTAGTGTTTGCCGTACATATTGCGGTGCTCCTATGTTGGGTGCATATATATTTATAATTGTTATATCTTCTTCTTGGATTGATCCTTTGATCATTATGTAGTGTCCTTCTTTGTCTCTTTTCACATCCTTTATTTGGAAGTCTATTTTATCTGATATGAGTATTGCGACTCCTGCTTTCTTTTGGTCTCCGTTTGCGTGAAATATTTTTTTCCAGCCCTTCACTTTCAGTCTGTATGTGTCCCTTGTTTTGAGGTGGGTCTCTTGTAGACAGCATATATAGGGGTCTTGTTTTTGTATCCATTCAGCCAATCTTTGTCTTTTGGTTGGGGCATTCAACCCATTTACATTTAAGGTAATTATTGATAGGTGTGGTCCCGTTGTCATTTACTTTGTTGTTTTGGGTTCACGTTTATACAACCTTTCTGCATTTCCTGTCTAGAGAAGATCCTTTAGCATTTGTTGAAGAGCTGGTTTGGTGGTGCTGAATTCTCTCAGCTTTTGATTGTCTGTAAAGCTTTTGAATTCTCCTTCATATCTGAATGAGATCCTTGCTGGGTACAGTAATCTAGGTTGTAGGTTATTCTCTTTCATTACTTTCAGTATGTCCTGCCATTCCCTTCTGGCCTGGAGGGTTTCTATTGATAGATCAGCTGTTATCCTTATAGGAATCCCTTTGTGTGTTATTTGTTGTTTCTCCCTTGCTGCTTTTAGTATTTGTTCTTTGTGTTTGATCTTTGTTAATTTGATTAATATGTGTCTTGGGGTGTTTCGCCTTGGGTTTATCCTGTTTGGGACTCTCTGGGTTTCTTGGACTTGGGTGGCTATTTCCTTCCCCATTTTAGGGAAGTTCTCAGCTATTATCTCCTCGAGTATTTTCTCATGGCCTTTCTTTTTGTCTTCTTCTTCTGGGACTCCTATGATTCGAATGTTGGGGCGTTTCACATTGTCCCAGAGGTCCCTGAGGTTGTCCTCATTTCTTTTGATCCTTTTTTCTTTTTTCCTCTCTTCTTCATTTATTTCCACCATTTTATCTTCTACCTCACTTATCCTATCTTCTGTCTCCGTTATTCTACTCTTGGTTCCCTCCAGAGTGTTTTTGATCTCATTCATTGCATTATTCATTTTTAATTGACTCTTTTTTATTTCTTCTAGATCTTTATTAAACATTTCTTGCATCTTTTCAATCTTTGTCTCCAGGCTATTTATCTGTACCTCTATTTTGCTTTCAAGATTTTGGATCATTTTTATTATCATTATTCTAAATTCTTTTTCAGGTAGATTCCCTATCTCCTCCTCTTTTGTTTGACTTGGTGGGCTTTTTTCATGTTCCTTTACCTGTTGGGTATTTCTCTGCCTTTTCATCTTGTTTAGATTGCTGTGTCTGGAGTGGGCTTTCTGTATTCTGCAGGTCTGTGGTTCCTTTTATTGTGGAGGTTTTACCCAGTGGGTGGGGTTAGACGATTGGCTTGTCAAGGTTTCCTGATTAGCGAAGCTTGCGTCAGTGTTCTGGTGTGCGGATCTTGATTTCTTCTCTTTGGATAGCAATGGAGTGCCCAGTAATGAGTTTTGAGATGGGTCTATGTGTTAGGTGTGACCTTGGGCTGTCTGTATGTTGACGTTCAGGGCAATGTTCCTGCGTTGCTGGAGAATTTGCGTGGTATGTCGTGCTCTAAAACTTATTGGCTCTTGGGTGGTGGTTGGTTTCGGTGCAGGTATGGAGGCTTTTGTACGGTCACTTATTACTTAAAGATCCATGTAGTCAGGAGTTTTCTGGTGTTCTCAGGTTTTGGGCTTAAGTCTCCTGCTTCTGGATTTCGGTTTTATTCTTCCTGTAGTCTCAGGACTTCTCCAACTATACAGCACTGATAATAAAACTTCTATGTTAATGGTGGAAAGTTTCTCCCCCGTTAGGGATACCCAGAGAGGTTCACCGAGTTACATGGAGAAGAGGAGAGGGAGGAGGGAGATAGAGATGGGCAGGAGGAGAAAGAGGGGGACTCAAGAGGAGAGAGACAGATCTACGAAGTTGTCTGATCCCAGAGTGTTCTCCGTAGCCCAGACACCCACAAAGATTCACAGAATTGGATTGGGAAGAGAAGGGGAAAGGAGGAAATAGAGGTGTTCTGAGGTAGAAAACAGAGTCAAGATTGGGAGAGAATAATCAACACATTCGTGAATAAAAATGGGAGCTGAATATTGGATTCTTAAATGTTCACAATTTATATCATATACTGAAAAACAAAAATTAAAAATCTAGAGTAGAGGTTAGACTCTTAAAAATACTATATTAAAAACAAAAACCAAAACACACAAAAGAAATTTTAGAAATATATATGAAGTTTGGTATAAAAATAGGGCTTCTCTTCTTTTTTTTTTTTTCCCTTTCTTCTGTAAGGTTATAGTGGATTGAAAATGAAAATTAAGGCGCAGTAAAAGGAGTGCTAGAGGGCTTTAAAAGAAATAAGAGAAAAAGAAAAAGAAAATAGAAGAGAAGAAGAAAAAAGAACAGAAAAAAAGAAGAAAAAGAAGAAAAAGAAAAAAAAAGAAAAAAGAAAGAGAAAAAAAAATTGTTTTGCCTAATTAAAAAAAATCGTAAAAATCTATGAAAGTTAAGGAGTAATGGGGGAGTAATAAGGAATTTTTAAAGGAAAATAAAAGAGAACCAAGAAAAAAGAAAAAAAAAATTTTTTTTTTTCCTTACTTAAAAAAAAAAAAAAAAGAAAAGAAAAAGAAAAAATATATCTAGGAATTTCTCTGGAGCTGTTGCGGTCAGTGTGGGTTCGGCTCAGCTTCAGATAGCTCCTCGTTCCAGCTTACACTTCTCGATATCTACAGGCCCTTCCGGTGTAGTCAGTCGGTGGTTTCTTCAGGGATTTTAATCTGTTGCACCGGTCCCTTCTGAAGCGGTTCCATTTGGGTTCTGTTGCCGGTCTCTCTTCCGCGCCTAATTTCCGCCCTGACACAGGGGGCGGAGGTGGATTCTTATTCAGGTAGCTAGTTCCCTCGCGCTGCGGGGAGGGGCCGTGCGGGGAGGGGCTGTGCGGGGAGGGGCCGGCGCTCCCGGGAGAGGCTTGCGCTCTTTTCTCGGTCTGCGCTGCTCAGGCTCCAGGCTCTTCTGTCTGAAGCGCGCGCCATGCTGCGCGCGGCTCCAGCCCTCGGGCGATTCACAAAAGCACAGCACACAAAGCTGGGCCCGCGCTCCAGCCCCCACGCCGCCCGAGCGGTCCAGGCAGCCAGGCGCTTGACGGGCGCTCTCTCCCCGGGTGCGGCGCGTCTTCTGCCCCGCGCGGTCCCAGTCTCAGTCCCTGCCGGCGCCAGTCGGGCGTGCGCGCCCTCTGCCCTCCGCGTCCCCAGCCCCAGTTCCCGCCCGCGCCGGTCGGGCGCCCGCGCCCTCCGTCTCGCCACGACCCTCCCGGCGGACTTCGGTCGCCCAGAATCTCGGTCCCTTTGTTCTGCGAACGGCCGGCAGTGTGTTCGGGCGGGTTAATTTTCTCTCTTTTGCTGTCCCACAGTTCAAGCTGGCAACTCACAAAAGCTCCCTCCGATTGTCCTCAGGGCGCTCAGGCCCGGACCCTGCCCCAAGTAATGCCGCCCGCCCCTCTCCGTTCCGCCCCCACTTGCTGGTGGCGGATGCGGGCGTCTGGGGTACTTTTCTGCTGGGAGTTGCTTTTAGGCTCGTAATCTGTGGGTTTTATTTATTCTATCCCTCCCAGTCAGATTCAAACTCTTGAGATTCCAACACTTCCCCCAGGCCCGCCAGTGCGAGGGTTTCCCGGTGTCTGGGAACGTCCTCTATTAAGTCCCTTCCCGGGATGGATCTCAGTCCTTAGCTCTTTTGTTTCGCTTTTTATCTTTTATATTTTGTCCTACCTCCTTTCGAAGACAATGGGCTGCTTTTCTGGGCGCCTGATGACCTCAGCTAGCGATCAGAAGTTGTTTTGTGAAGTTTGCTCTGCGTTCAGTTATTTTTTTGATGAATTTCTAGGAGAGAAAGTGGTCTCTCCGTCCTACTCCTCCGCCATCTTGACTCCTCCGAGAAATAGATTTAAGGGACTAGATCTGATAGACAGAGAGCCTGATGAACTATGGACGGAGGTTCGTGACACTGTACAGGAGACAGGGGTCAAGACCATCCCCATGGAAAAGAAATGCAAAAAGGCAAAATGGTTGTCTGAGGAGGTCTTACAAATAGCTCTGAAAAGAAGAGAAGCGAAAAGCAAAGGAGAAAACGAAAGATATTCCCATTTGGATGCAGAGTTCCAAATAGCCAGGAGAGATAAGAAAGCCTTCCTCAGCGATCAATGCAAAGAAATAGAGGAAAACAATAGAATGGGAAAGACTAGAGATCTCTTCAAGAAAATTAGAGATACCAAGGGAACATTTCATGCAAAGATGGGCTCAATAAAGGACAGAAATGGTATGAACCTAACAGAAGGAGCAGATATTAAGAAGAGGTGGCAAGAATACACAGAAGAACTGTACAAAAAAGACCTTCATGACCCAGCTAATCACAATGATGGGATCACTTACCTAGAGCCAGACATCCTGGAATGTGAAGGCAAGTGGGCGTTAGAAAGCATCACTACGAACAAAGTTAGTGGGTGTGATGGAACTGCAGCTGAGTTATTTCAAATCCTGAAAGATGATGCTGTTAAAGTGCTGCACTCAATATGCCAGCAAATTTGGAAAACTTAACAGTGGCCACAGGGCTGGAAAAGGTCAGTTTTCATTCTAATCCCTAAGAAAGGCAATCCCAAAGAATGCTCAAACTACCGCACAATTGCACTCATCTCACATGCTAGTAAAGTAATGCTCAAAATTCTCCAAGCCAGGCTTTAGCAATATGTGAATTGAGAACTTCCACATGTCCAAGCTGGTTTTAGAAAAGGCAGAGGAACCAGAGGTCAAATTGCCAATCCACTGGATCATCGAAAAAGCAAGAGAGTTCCAGAAAAACATCTATTTCTGCTTTATTGACTATGCCAAAGCCTTTGACTGTGTGGATCACAATAAACTTTGGAAAATTCTGAAAGAGATGGGAATACCAGACTACCTGACCTGCCTCTTGAGAAACTTGTATGCAGTTCAGGAAGCAACAGTTAGAACTGGACATGGAACAACAGACTGGTTCCACATAGGAAAAGGACTACGTCAAGGCTGTATATTGTCACCCTGCTTATTTAACTTATATGCAGAGTACATCATGAGAAACGCTGGGCTGGAAGAAGCACAAGCTGGAATCAAGATTGCCATGAGAAATATCAATAACCTCAGATATGCAGATGACACCACCCATATGGCAGAGAGTGAAGAGGAACTAAAAAGCCTCTTGATGAAAGTGAAAGAGGAGAGTGAAGAAGTTGGCTTAAAGCTTAACATTCAGAAAACTTAGTTTGGTATCTGGTCCCATCACCTCATAGGAAATAGATGGGGAGACAGTGTAAACAGTGGCAGACTTTATTTTTTGGGGCTCCAAAATCACTGCGGATGGTGATTGCAGCCATGATATTAAAAGACGCTCACTCCTTGGAAGGAAAGTTATGACCAACCTAGACAGCATATTAAAAAGCAGAGACATTACTTTGCCAACAAAGGTCCGTCTAGTCAGGGCTATGGTTTTTCCAGTGGTCATGTATGGATGTGAGAGCTGGACTGTGAAGAAAGCTGAGCACCAAAAAATTGATGCTTTTGAACTGTGGTGTTGGAGAGGAGTCTTGAGAGTCCCTTGGACTGCAAGGAGATCCAACCAGTCCATCCTAAAGAAGATCAGTCCGGAGTGTTCACTGGAAAAACTGATGCTGAAGCTGAAAGTCCAATACTTTGACCACCTAATGTCAAGAGTTGACTCATTGGAAAAGACCCTGATGATGGGAGGGATTTGGGGCAGGAGGAGAAGGGGGTGACAGAAGATGAGATGGCTGGATGGCATCACTGACTTGATGGGCATGAGTTTGAGTCAACTCCGGAAGTTGGTGACGGACCGGGAGGCCTGGCGTGCTGCAATTCATGGGGTCGCAAAGAGTCGCACATGACTGAGCGACTGAACTGAATTGATAATCAAAAGGACATCTTTTTTGGGTGTTAGTTCTAGAAGTTCTTGGAGGTCTTCATAGAACTGTTCAACTTCAGCTTCTTCAGCATTACTGGTTGAGGCACAGACTTGGATTACTGTGATTTGAATGATTTGCCTTGGAGACAAACAGAGATCATTCTGTAGCTTTTGAAAAGAATCCAAGTACTGCATTTCAGACTATTGTTGACTATGATGAGTACTCCGTTTCTTCTAAGGGATTCTTGCCTACAGTAGTAGATATAATGGTCATCTGAGTTAAATTCACCCATTCCAGTCCATTTTAGTTTGCTGATTCCTAAAATGTTGATGTTCACTCTTGCCATCTCCTGTTCAACCACTTCTAATTTGCCTTGATTCATGGACCTAACATTCCAGGTTCCTATGCAATATTACTCTTTACAGCATCAGACTTTACTTCCATCACCAGTCACATCCACAACTGGGTGTTGTTTTTGCTTTGGCTCCGTCTCTTCATTCTTTCTGGAGTTATTTCTCCATTGATCTCCAGTTGCATATTGGGCACCTACCGACCTCAGGAGTTCATCTTTCGGTGTCCTATCTTTTTGCCTTTTCATACTGTTCATGGAGTTCTCAAGGCAAGAATACTGAAGTGGTTTGCCATTTCCTTCTCCAGTGGACCATGTTTTGTCAGAACTCTCCACCGTGACCCATCCGTCTTGGGTGGCCCTACACGGCATGGCTCATAGTTTCACTGAGTTAGACAAGGCTATGGTCCATGTGATTAGATTGGTTAGTTTCCTGTGATTGTGGTTTCCATTCTCTGCCCTCTGATGGAGAAGGATAAGAGGCTTATGGAAGCTTCCTGATGGGAGAGACTGACTAAGCAGGGAATTGGGTCCTGTTGTGCTGGGCGGGGCCAAGTTCGGTAAATCTTTAATCCAATTTTCTATTGATGGGTGGGGCTGTGTTCCCTCTCTGTTATGTACCAAAGGCCAAACTATAATGGCGACCTCCTTCAAAAGATCCCATGCATGCACTGCTATACTCAGTGGCCCCAGCCCTGCAGCAGGCCACCACCAACGCACACCACCACCAGAGACTCCTGGACACTCACAGGCAAGTTTGGGTCAGTCTCTTGTGGGGTCACTGCTCCTTTCTCCTGGGTCCTGGTGCATACAAGTTTCTGTTTGTGCCCGCCAAGAGTTGGTTTCCTAGTCCTATGTAAGTTCTGGCAGCTCTATGGTGGTGTTAATGTTGACCTCCTCCAAGGGGGCTTATGCCACACCCAGGTCTGCTGCACCCAGAGCCCCGCCCCTGTGGCAGTCCACTGCTGACCCGTACCTCCACCGGAGACACTCACGCACGATTCTGTCTCAGTCTCTGAGGGATCTCTGGGTCCTGGTGTACACAAGGTTAGTCTGAGCCCTCGAGCATTTTTGGTAGGTATGGGGTTTGATTCTAAACGCATTTTCACTCCTCCTATCTGTATCAATCTGACTATCCCTAATTTGGGGGGCAGTAATTTGCCCTGTGACCTCAGTTCTTGGATGGAACTAAGAAGAGTTGATTTGTTGAATTTTCAATTTGTTCAGCTCTTTGTTGTTAGGATAGAGTGATGATGTTGGACCATAAACTAGAAGTATCTGGGATGTTAACCTTTTATAAATATTTGGTGACAACGAAATGCTCTAAAATTTTAGTAGGGAAGCTAAGTTTTATACAACTTTTAAAGGCAACAGCTGTTTGAAAATTTGGGGCTAAGGTTTAATAAGAACATTAATATTGCCAGAAGTATAATGTTCCTTCTAGTTACCTTAAAATTAAATGTCAAAAGTAGGTTTCAAATAAAAAATCTATTAATTGTTTCTAATTTCCAAAATTTGACATAAACAGTCATGACAAACACTAAAATATAAATCTGTTAAGCAGTTATTATTTTTGACACATTCAAGGAGCTATTTCCTCTTTGTCCACATATTGCTTATAAATAGAGCTGCTCATCTGATTTGGAGTGTATAGATTAAGCAGCGGCTTTGTTGGCTTATTGGAGAAGGAAATGGCAACCCACTCCAGTATTCTTACCTGGAGAATCCCCATGGACAGAGGAGCCTGGCAGGCTATGGTCCATGGGGTCGCCAAGAGTTGGACAAGACTGACTTTCACTTCACTTCATTGGCTTACATTCTAATATTTATCAAATCCACATTTCTCATTTCACATACCACTTGTAATAGCTCTATTCAGTGAAGGACAAAAAACCTTCTCTTCTATCTGTGATTTTGTTTCCTCTGTTTCTGGCAAGATGGTTTCCTTAGTTTCTTCATGTTCATCAGCTTTGAGGATCTGAAGTAAAACAAAAAGTTTTTTAAGAACTATACCTTCCCCCAGAGTCCAAAAGTCTGTTCTTTACATCTGTGTCTCTTCTGCTGTCTCGCATATAGGTTCATCATTACCATCTTTCTAGGCGAGGGTGGGATGATTTGAGATAATAGCATCGAAACATGTATATTATCATACGTGAAACAGATCGCCAGGCCAGGTTTGATGCAGGGTACTGAGAGCTGGTGCACTGGGATGACCCTGAGGGATGGGATGGGGAGGGAGGTTGGAGGGGGGTTCAGGATGGGGAACACATGTACACCCATGGCTGATTCATGTCAGTGTATGCCAAAAACCACCACAATATTGTAAAATAATTAGCCTCCAATTAAAATAAATAAATAAATAAAAAGAAATATACTTTCATACAATTTTATGAGTGTAAGAAACCACCAAGTCTCATAACTAAATTCACATTATTACTGTGAACATGGAAAATTAGATGAGTAGCCCTATTTATAAGCAATAAGTGGATGAAGAGGAAATAGTTCCTTAAGTTAGCTAGAAGGAACATATCAAAGTTATTTAAACTGGATCACGACTAATCTGTTGGAATTCTGATGTAGAAATCTTTTTCTGGAAAGTCTGTCCAGTAGAACCATATTATTTTAAATTTTCTTATTTCAGAACTTATAATAAATTTACATAAATTAGAATGAAGTCTTTATAGATAAAAGTAATTAAAATCAATGGTGAGTATTTTAAATATTTTTAAAAAGGACTTTTTTGACTCTTAAAAACTGTAGAAACTCCTATTTTAATAGTAAACAATTTATAATTCTAATTATGACCAACTATTATTTAGTAAAACAAGACCAACAAGAGTTGGTCTAATGACTTACTCTATACACTTGCAAATATGAAAACCTGGATCTCTTCAAATGTACAGCAGAACATCTTAATTAATTTACATTTTTCTTTACCTCTTATACTCTTAAACCTCTAAGTTTATTCTGGACATGGCAAGAAATAATAAGCCAAATTTCTATTATTCCTAAAATCTGCTTTAGTTCTCAAATAATCTAGTCACCTCTTATCATGTTTTCATCCCTCTTCTTAGAGCCTATTAAAGAGGGAGGTGGGAGGGGGGATCGGGATGGGGAATACATGTAAATCCATGGCTGATTCATGTCAGTGTATGCCAAAAACCACTACAACATTGTAAATTAGCCTCCAACTAATAAAAATAAATGAAAAAAAAAACCTAGTTATTTTTAAATGACCACTTCTCATTTTTAAACCAAATATATGAAAAAACTTATTAACTTTAAAAATAAATTTTAATGTTAGATAGGTTTTTATGTCATATGTTACAATATAGTTTAAGTCTTTACCTCAGTAATTGTAGATGACTGGACATTTTCATCCTCCAAGTGTTCATTTTGTGGTTCTTTAGTGTACATGCTAATGTTTAAAAGTAATTTGAAAGAAAAAAGAAAAATATTATAAGTCCATTTGAAAACAAACACGGTTAAGTGGGATTAATTTGTTACCATAAAGTTTTATCACAGTCGAGTCAGATATCTGAATAGTCTAAATAGTCCAAACAGTCATTTTTAAAATTATTAACCAAGGTCATGTGCAGGAGTTTTAAAAATCACAACACAAAAATTTTAATACTTCTCAGTAGCTCATAATCCTGGGCCATATCTTAAAACCATATATTAGAAAACTCAGTTCTTGATTTCATGCACTGAACTAGTATGTTTGAGGTAATTTCCATAATTGACTTACTCTACTCAGTCAACTTCTGCAAAAAGATTTAAACTTAAAACCTACATCTATCAGCATAATGTCTTTATACGTGGTCCATTAGAAAGGACTGTAGGTCCAACACTTAAGCAAAATAAAATAACCTTTATTTTGAATAAAAATGAACTAGGAAAAAAAAGAGTGAACTAGAATCACATCAAGGGAAGAATTAGTTCTAGAAAAACCTTATTTTAAAATATCTGTTGTTTCTACCTTCTCTGTGACCTTTGCTTCTTTGAGTTGATCTTTGCCTTAAAAATTTCTTTCAATTCTTAAGTTACTGTTGAGGACAAAATTAAAGATTTCAAGCTTTAATTTTAAGTACTTGATAAGAATGTGTTTCAAGTATCAATTTTCTTAAAGGAAAACAATTTTAATAATCAAAGTTTTTAATGAAATGGAACATTAACATCTGAGTAAACCATATCCTGGGTGCTTATAGCAACCCTATGGACCATAGCCCACCAGGTTCCTCTGTCCATGGGATTCTCCAGGCGTGAATACTGGAGTGGGTTGCCATGTCCTCCTCCAGGGAATCTTCCTGACCAAGGGACTGAACCCTTGTTTCTTATGTCTTCTGTATTAGCAGGCAGGTTCCTTACCACTAGTGCCACCTGGGAAGCCCTGAATTTTAATAATGAAAGTTTTTAATGAAATGGAACATTAACATCTGAGTAAACCATATGCTGAGTGCTTACATATATTCTCACTTTAACAAAGCAAAATATTAGTGTTTAAAATCCTATAAGAGGTGAAGGGAGGCTTAAGAGGATGGGAGTATATGTATAATTATGGCTGATTTATGTTGTTATACAGCAGAAACCAACAGAATATTGTAAAGCAATTATCTTCCAATTTAAAAAAAAAATCCTGTAAGGAGTCATAACTAAATTTATGACACTAAAACGGAAAATAACATTTATTTTTGAAAAATGGTGAAAAAAATTAGATCTCTAAGTCCTTTTAAAGTAGAACTTCATTTTAGTTCAAGGAAATATCAAAATTATTAGACTGACTACCTGTCATTAGCTGTTAGACCAAAAGCTGAGTGTTAGTAAGCTCTGTGAACAAGAAATGTGGGTGATCACTTAAGCTGGGTCAAGTTCTGAAGGGATAGGCTGAGAGTTCAGTTCAGTTCAGTTCAGTCGCTCAGTTGTGTCCAAATCTTTGTGACCTCATGGACTGCAGCACACCAGGCCTCCCTGTCCATCACCAACTCCCGGAGTTTACCCAAACTCATGTCCATCGAGTCGGTGATGCTATCCAACCATCTCATCCTCTGTTGTCCCCTTCTCCTCCTGCCCTCAATCTTTCCCAGCATCAGGGTCTTTTCAAATGACTCAGTTCTTCGCATCAGGTAGCCAAAGTACTGGAGTCTCAGCTTCAACATCAGTCCTTCCAATGAATATTCAGGACTGATCTCCTTTAGGATGGACTGGTTGGATCTCCTCTCCTTGCAGTCCAAGGAACTCTCAAGAGTCTTTTCCAACACCACAGTTCAAAAGCATCACTTCTTCAGTGCTCAGCTTTCTTTACAGTCCAACTCTCACATCCATACATGACTCCTGGAAAAACCATAGCCCTGACTAGACGGACCTCTGTTGGCAAAGTAATGTCTCTGCTTTTTAAAATGCTGTCTAGGTTGTTCATAACTTTCCTTCCAAGGAGTAAGCATCTTTTCATATCATGGCTGCAATCACCATCTGCAATGATTTTAGAGCCCAAGTCAACCACTGTTTCCACTGTATCCCCATCTATTTGCCATGAAGTGATGGAACTGAATGCCATGATCTTAGTTTTCTAAATGTTGAGCTTTAAGCCAACTTTTTCACTCTCCTCTTTCACTTTCATCAAGAGGCTCTTCAGTTCTTCGCTTTCTGCCATAAGGGTGGTGTCATCTGCATATCTGAGGTTATTGATATTTCTCCTGGCAATCTTGATTCCAGCTTGTGCTTCATCCAACCCAGCATTTCTCATGATGTACTCTGCATATAAGTTAAATAAGCAGGGTGACAATATACAGCCTTGACATACGCCTTTTCCTATTTGGAACCAGTCTGTTGTTTCATGTCCAGTTCTGACTGTTGCTTCCTGACCTGCATACAGATTTCTCAAGAGGCAGATCAGGTGGTCTGATATTCCCATCTCTTCAAGAATTTTCAAGAGGATCATCACCATTAAAATACTTGAGTTCCAGTGCACATAAGTCATTAGGTCAGTGCACAAATTTCACCCACTTAATAATTTCTGAATGTTACTCTTCTGGACTCTGAAGGTTAAAGCAGCAAAACAAAAAAGAAATATAGGTTTCTGCTCTCATGGAGCTTATATTCTATAGAGGGTAAGGGAAAAATAGTATTTTCAGACTGCAATTTAACACTGAAGAAAATATATTACACTGATCAAGGGGACATTTCAACCGTGACCTGAATGAGGTGACACTGTGAGTCATAACAAGGCAGATGGACTAGGAACACACAAATATAACATCAAGAATCACACAAGGATTCATCAAGAATCATATCAAGAGACCAGGTAGCATATTTTAAGATCTGCAACTATGTCATCATTAGGATTGCACTTCCCAGATGGCACTGGGCTTACCCAGTGGCTCAGATGGTAAAGAATCTGCCTGCAAAGCAGGAAACCCAGGTTTAGTCCTTGAGTCGGGAAGATACCCTGGAGAAGGGACTGGCTACCCACTCCAGTATTCTTGCCTGGAGAATTCCATGGACAGAGGAACCTGGTGGGCTACAGTCCATGGGGTCACAAAGAGTCAGATACAATTGAGTGACTAACATTTTTTCACTTTCCCAGGTGGCACCAGTGATAAAGAATTTGCCTGCCAATTCAGGAGACATAAGAGACGGGTTTGATCCCTGGGTCAAGAAGATTTCCTGGAGAAGAAAACAGCAATCGACTCTAGTACGCTTGCCTGGAGAAACCCATGGACAAAGGAGCCTGGCAGGCTGCAGTCCATAGGGTTGCAAGGAGTCGGATACAACTGAAGTGACTTGGCACGCATGCACTCACATGATTAGGACAGCAGGACATGGGATCCAGGGGAGCAAATATTAGAACTTGAAAACCTAGATAAGGAGTCTGAATAATAAATGTACAGGTTAGGAGCTATAAGAGAAACTTGGTATTTTTCAAGCAATATTTGTGCCTGGCAATTACCCAATGATGTTTATGGTGAAAGTAACTCAGTCGTGTCCAACTCTTTGCGACCCCATGGACTATACAGTCCATGGAATTCTCCAGACCAGAATACTGGAGTGGGTAGCCTTTCTCTTCTCCAAGGGATCTTCCCAACCCAGGGATCGAACCCAGGTCTCCCGTATTGCAGGTGGATTCTTTACCAGCTAAGCCACAAGGGAAGCCCAATTATTCAATACTCTTTACATGTTTATCAAAAGTAGAACTAAAGCAAGAAATTTGGAGCGGAGATAGAAGTTATTTATTTCCCTAGGCCTCAGTATCCTTATCTGTAAAATAATGGTATAATAATTGCTTAATTTATTGGTTATTGTGAGGATTAAAAGATAATAACAACTGACGCAAGGTGCACTGTGCTGAACACTTAACATGAGTCATCTCATTCGATTCTCATAACTCTATGAATTATTTACTATTACTATCCTTATTTTACAGATGTTAAAACTGAGACCCAGGAAAGTTAAGTAATTTCCCCAACGTCACACAGCTAGCAAGTGGCATAGCTGGAATTTGAACCAAATACTCTTGAGTATTATTCAAATCCTTGTTAACTTTGGTATCATTTGTCTCTTCCTTTTAGTTATTCTGATGATACTGCATTGCGGATTTAAGTTACATTTTCTTGATGACTAATATATTTCATATAGTTATTGGCCATTTAAATATCTTCCTTAGTAAAGTATCTATTTAACTCAATCCACTTAAAAAATGAATTGGTTGATTTTTTCTAACTGATTTGTTGGGAGCTGTTTATGTAGTCTAGAATGGATCTTTTCTTGAATATATAAATACCCATTTATATATTCTCTGTAGCTTGCATTTTCACTCTGATGATGTCTTTGAATTAACAGAAGTTTTTATTTTAATTTGGTCCAATTTATTCTTTTCTCCTTATGGCTAGAGCTTTGTTTTAGAAAACTTTGCCAACCCTGAAAGAAAACCCAGAAAGTTATTCTCTTTACATATTCTTCTAGAAGCATTAGTGTTGTGTCGTTCACATTTAGGTCTATAATCCATTTGGAATTGATTTTTCTGTATAGTGTGAGGAAGAGATAAAAGTTCATTTTCCCCCTTATGATATCTAATTGACTCAGCATGGCTCAGATGGTAAAGAATCTGCCTGCAATGTGGAAGACCTGGGTTCCATCCCTGGGTTGGGAAGATCCCCTGGAGGAGGGCATGACAATCACTCCAGTATTCTTGCCTGGAGAATCCCCATGGACCAAGAAGCCTGGCAGGATACAGTCCATGGGGTCACAAAGAATCAGATACAACTGAGCAATGACACACAGCACAGCACATTCATTTAAAATAACATCTTTACCCATTACAATGCAGGGTCACCTTTACTGTAAGCCAGATGACCACACATGTGTGAATTTATTTGGGGATTCTATTCTAGTCACTGGCCTAGTTTTCTATCCTTATGCAACACTACATTAGTCCATGTATAATAGATATTGAGAGAGTTGGACTGACTCTTTGCATTTGCGTATAAATTTTAGATTCAAGTTGTCAAATCACAAATGTACACACGTGCATGTACACACACACATGCACACATATACAACCTACTGGAATTCGGTCTGAAATTGCACTGGATCTACAGAGTAATTTGGGAAGAAGTGATATTTTTTTTCCTTTGGTCACACTGTGAGGTTTGTGGGACCTTAATTCCCCAACCAGGGATTGATTCTGTGCTCTTAGCTGGGAAAGCACAGAGTCTTAACTGCTGGATCACCAGGAAATTCCCAGAATTGACATCTTAATTAGTATTGAGTCTTCCAATCCTTGGACATTGTATATCCTTCCAGTTATTTAGATAATCTTTAATAACATTTTGCAGTTTTCTGTTCAGAGGTCTTGCACATCTTCCATTAGGCTTACTTCTAGGTAGGTTTATTTCTAGGCGTTGAATGCTTTTTTCAATATTACTAAAATAGTATCATTTTACTATTTGTTTTTACTAATATAATACAGGCCTTAAAATTCACTTTATTCTAATAATCTACAAACTTTTTTGGATTTTCTAACTATAAACTATATTGTTGACAAATAGAAGTTTTATTTATGCATTTAATCTCTTTTCCTTTCTTTTTTTTCTTACAACCAATTGCACTGGTTGTAACCTGTCTTTATGTTGCCTCATATTCTTATTTACTTTGGTATTGCCTGTTTTCATGTTTTCCCTGTTTAACTATAGATTTGTTGGTAATAAAGCCTTACATTATTTATTTGTCTGAAATGTCTTAATATCACCTTCACTTTTGAAGGGGATTCTCATTAGATACAGAATTCTAGGCAAGAAGCTATTTTCTCTAAGCATTTAAAAAATGTTCCACTGTATGCTGGGTCCCATAATTTCTGCTGAGAATTAAACTATCACTCTTACCATTGTTTCTTTGAAGATAATATATTTTCCCTCCCTTTGGCTGACACTAATTAATCATAGTTACTAGAATTTTTTTATTTTAATAAAATATATATGATATAAAATTAACCACTTTAAAGGGATTAAGTACATTCACATGGGCTTCCCTGGTGGCTCAGTGGTATAGAAACCACACGCTAAAAAAAAAAAAAAAAAGAAAAAGAAACCACACGCTAATGCAGGAAACGTGGGTTCAATTCTTGGGTCAAAAAGATCCCCTGGAGAAAGAAATGGCAACCCACTCCAGCATTCTTGCCTGGAAAATCCCACGGACAGAGGAACCTGGCAGGCTACAGTCCATGGGGTCACAGACGAGTTCGATACAACTTAGTGACTGAAGAATAACAACAAAATACATTCACGTTGTTAAACAAACATCACCACTCTCCATCTCCAGAACTTTTTCATCTTCCTAAACCAAAATTCTGCATCCATTAAACAATAAATGCCTATTCTTCCCTCTCCAAACCCCTCGGTAATCACCATTCTACTTTCTTTCTCTTAAGGATTTGACTACCCTAGGTACTTCATATAAATATAATCATAAAAATTTGTCCTTTTGCATCTGATTTGGTAAAATGTCTTCAAAATTCATCCATGTTGTAACAAGTTATCAGAATTTCCTTCCTTTTTAATCTGAATAATATTCCAATTGTGTATATACCACATTGTGTTTATCCCTTCATTTGTTGATGGATATTTGGGCTGTTTTCACCTTTGGGGCTATTGTGAATCCTGCTGCACTAACAAGCATGTACAAATAACTGCTCAAGTCTCTGCTTTCAGTTCTTTTGGGTACATACAAAGGAGAACTGATGGATCACATGGTTATTCTATGCTTAATTTTTTGAGAAACTGCTATACTGTTTTCCACAGTGACTATACCATTTTATACTTACATTAGTGAAACACAAGGGTTCCAATTTCTCCACACACTTGTTAATACCTGTTATTTTATTAATAGCCACCATAATGAATATGAAGTGGTATCTCACTGTGGTTTTGATTTGCATTTCCCTAATGATTTAACTTATATGCAGAGGACATCATGAGAAACGCTGGGTTGGAAGAACCACAAGCTGGAATCAAGATTGCTGGGAGAAATATCAATAACCTCAGATATGCAGATGACATCACCCTTATGGCAGAAAGTGAAGAGGAACTAAAAAGCCTCTTGATGAAAGTCGAAAGACGAGAGTGAAAAAGTTGGCTTAAAGCTCAACATTCAGAAAACTAAGATCATGGCATCAGGCCCCATCACCTCATGGGAAATAGATGGGGAAACAGTGGAAACAGTGTCAGACTTTATTTTTTGGGGCTCCACAATCACTGCAGATGGTGATTGCAGCCATGAAGTTAAAAGACGCTTACTCCTTGGAAGGAAAGTTATGACCAACCTAGACAGCATATTAAAAAGCAGAGACATTACTTTGCCAACAAAGGTCCGTCTGGTCAAGGCTATGGCTTTTCCAGTGGTCATGTATGGATGTGAGAGTTGGACTGTGAAGAAAGCTGAGCACCAAAAAATTGATGCTTTTGAACTGTGGTGTTGGAGAAGACTCTTGAGAGTTCCTTGGACTGCAAGGAGATCCAGCCAGTCCATCCTAAAGGAGATCAGTCCTGGGTGTTCATTGGAAGGACTGATGCTGAAGCTGAAACTCCAATACTTTGGCCACCTCATGCAAAGAGTTGACTCATTGGAAAAGACCCTGATGCTGGGAAGGATTGGGGGTGGGAGAAGGGGATGACAGAGGATGAGATGGCTGGATGGTGTCACCAACTCGATGGACACGAGTTTGAGTAAACTCCAGGGGTTGGTGATAAACAGGGAGGCCTGGCATGCTGCAATTCATGAGGTCGCAAAGAGTCGGACACGACTGAGCAACTGAACTGACTGAATGATTTTGATGTTGAGAATCTTTTCACTGTCTATTCAAATATCTCCTTTGAAGAAATATGTATTGAAGTCCTTTGCCCATTTTAAAACTGTTTTGTTGTTGTTGTTGAATTACAGGGTTCTTTAAATGTTATGGATATTAATCACTTATCTGATATCTGGCTTGCAAATATCAATATTTTCTTTCATTCTATGGGTTGCCTTTTAAACTGTTGATAGTGTCCTTCCACATGTAAACGTTTTGAATTTTGATGTTGTCTGATTCATCTTTTTTTCTTTTTGCCTGTACTTTGGGTGTAATATTCAAGAAATCATTGCCAAATCCAAATTCATGAAGCTTTCCTCCTATTTTTTCTTCCAAGAGTTTTATAGTTTTAGTTCTTAGAATCATAGTCATGTTAACATATCTGTCTCCTAACCCAAAAATCTGGGCCATTTAAAAATCTGTTTCTATTGTCAATTTTCTGTCTTGGTTTGTGGTCATATAGTGTTGTCTAATAGCTGGCATGGCAATCATTTTTATTGAAGCATTGACGTTGTGTATAAGAAATGATACAGTGTCTAAACGATACCTTCCTCGAGGGAATGTATGGAGTGGGGGAGCGCTGGTCACTTTAAGCAAGTCAGGGACTGAGCTCAGTAGTGACACTCAGTTCTACTTCTCTTCTAGTTCCTAGGGAATAGTTCTCTAGGTATTTTGCCTGAGATGATGCTCCCAACAAATTATGATATCGCACTTATTTTTCCTAGATCTGAGATACATTACCATTTTCCCTTGGTTCACCCCTATTGTCTATGCCTTCCTGTCCTGGAATAACTGAATTAACTTTTCCAGGGTCACACAGCTATGGAGCTGGGGCCAAAACCAGGCAGCTTGGTTCCCAAGTCCACACTCTTAAAACTAAAGTGCTTATAATACATCAGATACTGTGCCAGATATAGACTAAAGCTCTCACAGGCTTTAGATGCTCCCATTTAGAAAATGGCCATTGTAACTTAAATCTGTTTTTAAAAAGAAAGAGAAAAAAAATCTATCAAATATCTAACTTTATGGCTTTCCTATTTTAGAAAAGGAAGTATTAAAAATAAGGACCTTAGGGGGCTTCCCTGGTGCTCTAGTGGTTAAGAATCTGCCTGCCAACACAGAGGACATGGGTTCAGTCCCTAGCCCAGGAAGATTTCACATGCTATGGAGCAACTAAATCTGTGTGGCACAACTACTGAAGCCCGCACACCTAGAGTCTGTGCTCAGCAACAAGTGAAGCAACTGCAGTGAGAAACGTGAAAACCACAGTGAAGAGTAGCCCACACTCACTGCAACTCGAGAAAGCCTGTGAGCAGTAACAAAGCGCATTGAGATATCAACATACGAAATCAGGGTGGACACAAACATATAGTTCGTGGCAATAACCCACAGGATTCTGCACAATGTAGTCCCTGGGTTCCCCTCAAGCCTAATTTCATACCATTCCACATTCATTTTTTCACTCCTCGCCACTGTGATGTTTCTACAGTTCCGAGAAATTGCTAGATTCCTTCTGCAGAGCCTTGTGTATGTGCGCTTAGTCACTCAGGAGTGTCCAACTCTGTGTGACCCCTTGGACTGTAGCCTGCCAGGCACCTTTGTCCATGGGGATTCCCTAGGCAAGAATACTGGAGTGGATTGCCATGCCCTCCCCCAGGGGATCTTCCCAACCCAGAGATCGAACCCAGATCTCCCACATTGCAGGCAGATTCTTTACCATCTGAGCCACCAGGGAAGTCCAATATACTTGCTTTCCCCTCCAACTGAAACACTCTGCACTACAAATTTCTCTTCATCTGGTTAACTCCCCTTTTATCCTCCTGATCAAGGACCATATCCTCAGAGAAATATTTATGACACCACCTCTGACCCTAGGTTAAGTAAGGTAAAGTGTTTTATGTTCTTAAAGAACTTTGATCATTTTTTTTTCAGAGTATTATCTCAGTTCATAATCATGTATTTCATTAGAGTGACTGTTTCATGTATTTTTCTCATTAGGCTATAGACTCTGTAATAGTGTCCTACAGGTCCTTGAAACTCTGTTCATTTTATTTTTCAGTCTTTTTTTCATTTTCTTCTTCAGATTGAAGAATTTCTATTTATCTGTCAAGTTCACTGATTCTTTCCTAGTTCATTTCCATTCTGCTATTGAGACCATTCAGTGAATGTTTTATTTCAGATACTATATTTGTTAGTTATTAAAACTTACTTACTTCTTTTTTAGCTGTTTTTATTTTTCTGCTGTTAGTATCTTTCCATTTATTATGACTATGCTTATCTTTATCACATGAAACACAGCTGCTTCACCATTTTTATCTGGTAATTCCAACATCTATGTCATTTTGTGTTGGCATCTGTTGATTTTTTTTATCATGTTCTGGCTCTTTACATGTCAAGTACTCCTGGAATATATCCTGGACATTTTGTTGCACAGATTTTGGCTCCTACTAAAATCCTCTGAGGAATAATTTACCTTTTGTTTGTTTTAGCAGGCAATCAACTTAAGTTGATACAGATAATAAGCTCTCTCTTACTTTCTGGGTGCATGTCCCAATTTCAGTTGTTTACAAAGCCTTTGCTATACTCTCATTAGTTTGTCCCATGAAGCCACTCAGGGGTTGGGCATTCAGTCACTATGACGTGGGCAGTGTTTTTTTGTGTGTGTTTTAAAAATTCTTAGGTCAGTTTTTAAAGCCATTGCTACGCTGCTTTGGGCCTATCTCATCCATGCACAGCTGGAAGTGACAAAAGACATTTGGTTGGGTTCAAACAGAATTAAGGAGCCCCATTCTCCAGCTTTCTCCTCTCCTGAATCCATACCTCCTCCCAATCCTATTTCTCTCAAGGTCTCTTTCCCTGGTTTCTCTAGTCAGAAACCGAGACTTTTCTCTGAGTTTTAGTTGTCCATAATTCCATAAATAGTGCCTGCCCTTGGGGAAAAGTCGAAAAATGAAAACAACTGTGATAACAGTGATTCTTCACACTCACTTTGGACTTCAGGGTCCATTTCCCAGATCTTCAGGCAATAAAAGTAGGTTTTCTATTATAGTTTTTGGCCTCCAGTGTGGGCCTTAAATAGCTGAATGACCGAGGCCTACCTTCAGGTTAAAGGCACAAAAGCAAGAGAAATTGACCTTCATAGTTTTGACTCTCCTTCCCAATCTACCTGCTTTTATTTACTTTTCTGAGTTCTCAGGTAGTTGCTCTTTGCATTTTGTTCAGAGTTTTGGATCATGAGCAGTGAAAAAGAGGTTGTAGTGGACTTACTCCATCTTGAATGGAACTGGAAGCCTCCGTACTTCAGGACAGTAAGGACCATATGGGGTTTTGTACTCTTGATCTGTACAATACTTGATAAAAGGAAGGCACTCAATAAATATCTGCAGAATGAACTGAGAATAAAAATATACCAGATACTGAAAATGACAACAAAAACATTCTGCATGGTTAACAGGAAGGACATCTTTGAAAGAAAAGTAAGAGTTTCTAACATCAAGCATAAGCATTTCAAATACATTAAGAAAAAATAAATTATAAAATGAATAAGATCCTTAAAGACTATGCTACTGTAAAGATAGATAAGAAGTTAACAGGACAACTTAGAAAAAGATTCTGCTCCTACAGAACAAAAACTTAAAAGATTGGAACTTTTGAAGAACTAAAACTCTGCCTAGGATAGATTTTTGGCATAACTTTAATGGGGGCAAGTTGAAGGGGAAAAACCAAGTATGTGAGGAATGTAGGGATCAGAAGCTGATGGGCAGAACACATGGGCCTTAGCTCTCACCCTAGTTTCCCTTCCCCCCTTTTTAATATTGTGCCTGTCTGCTTTCTTCTTTGCTCTAGATAGCTCCTTATCTCTATTTTCCTTTGGACTTCTCACTTTCCCTGGACACATATTTTTTTTTCTGAAATTTTAAAAAATGCCTATTTCCTTAAGATGAATTTTGTAATTTAAAGTGCAGATAAATTAAACTAATGAATTTTATCTTTCTCTTAACAGTTGGTTTTTTGGGGAGTTAATTTCTTGATAGAAAAACTCCTGTTAACAGTTCTGTGCACCTATCTGAAATAAACTTGATATAAGCAAAAGCCTTGTTGTATAATGCAGAAGTAACTGTGGTAATCCAAGTGTCTGATGGTTACAGTCAACGTCTTCTGTTAGGAGTGAAACCAGGTGGGACCCTGCCAGGCCTTTCCAGGCACAAACCACCCAGCATCATGTCCTCCACTCCTTGATTGCAGAAAAGCTTTAGCCTCCTAGGCCCTCAGCAAGTTCCAAAGAGCATACTTAATCACAGAAGTGAGAAAATACAGAAACAGAGGAAAACAGTCAAGCAAGATAAAGTAATAATAGTTTAGCGATAAAACAAAGTAAAAGACCCTTAGTTCTTCCTCAAAGGCTACAGACAATATTCTGAGCCATATCCTTGAGGTGTTTTGCAGATACTAAACCCACTCCAGGATTGGAGAAATGGCAACCCACTCCAGAATTCTTGCCTGGGAAATCCCATGGACAGAGGAGCTTGGTGGGCTACAGTCCATGAGGTTGCAAAGATTCGGACATGACTTAGTAAGTAAACCACCAGCATCAAACCCACTACCAGGTAAAAGAACTTAACGGCATGCTGCCCACAAGTTCACAGACCCAGACTGACTGGAACAAGATTGATGATGCTGACTCCCAAAATACCACCCTGTTACCTCATCACCAACCAATCAGAAGGATGTACATAAGCTGACTATGTACCATTGACCATTACCTCACCCTTCCCTGATAGCCATCAAGGGGTTTGGGTCTCTTGAGCATTAGATACCTGTCCTCCTTGCTTGGTGCCTTGCAATAAACTGTACTTTCTTTCACCACAAGGCTGTGTCAGTAGATTGGATTTACCACATATCATGTGAACAGATCCAAGCTTGGTCTGATGACAGGAGTACTCGCACTGAATATCTAGAATAGGAATGCTCTCACTGTGTATCTGGATAGTTGGCATAATGCAAGAAATTAGGGATTTGAAATCATAAATATGCTACTTGTATGACCTACAATCTTCTGCCATCTTTTAATGGGTATAGTACTATATACTTTTCTTACTTTGTGCTCACAGCTAGAGAAAGCAGTATCAAATTTGGGAACAATTATCCAAATTTAGGACAAAGAATCTGCCTGCAATGCAGGAGACACAGGTTCAATCCCTGGGTTGGGCGTATCCCCTGGAGAAGTAAACGGCAACCCACTTCGGTATTCCTGCCTGGGAAATCCCATGGGCACAGCAGCCTGGCGGGCTATGGTCCATGGGGTCACAGAGTAGGACACAACTGAGCAACTAAACCATCCAAATTTAAGTTTACTGGGCATCATGCTTTTTGTAAACTAAAAGATGACTTCAGTTCCCGAGTCCTGCACCGTCAGCGGGCGTGTGCCTGAGCCGGTGTCCGCAGCCGCTGCCTCCTTGCCTGGCGAGCATTTCAGCATCCTGAAGACGTGAAGCTTCGCTCTCACTGAGGATTCTAAGGTCAATTGTACCTTCGTTGTTAATTAGCTTCTTTGTAAACTATAAGACATAGTTTTAATTAATAAATATTGCCCCCAGATTGTATTTATATTAAAAAAAAAGACTTCGTCGTAATTTTATTCCAGTATGTTATATTTCTAATCACCTCAGTATTCAAAAAAATTATGCTGTATTTATTGAAGGTTTCTTAAAATCCCTTTTGGAATGAGGTACAGTATAAATACATACCAACTATATATCTTGCTAATGGGGGATAAAGTGAGATGTTTTTACAGCTCATAGCAAAAGTATGGTTATTCAATTGATAATTTTTATTAGAAGTATATACTATCATCATATTACTAAGCTTTGCTTTTAAAGTTGTAGAAAATTTTGATTGATTAAGAAGTTCTGTTTTCACCTGTTTTTACTACAATGTCTCTTTGATTGTACATATAAATAATGGACACAGCTTGTACTATAAAAACTTGTACTATAAAAAGAGCTGGGCAATCTAAGTTCTCTGCTTTTACTCTGCTATGGAGTAAATCTGTTTTATTTATTTTAATCTGTTAATATGGAGTAAATTTCCTGACTCTTCATCTTCCTGTACTTCAATTCCAAACCTATACAATGGGGTAGGGTGGAAGGATGTTAGATAATCTAATGCCTTTATCAGTTTTAAGTGTATGCTTCTATTCCCTTGGGTTTCCCTGATGACTCAGAGAGTAAAGCATCTGCCTGCAATGCAAGAGACCTGGATTCGATCCGTGGGCTGGGAAGATCCCCTGGAGAAGGAGATGGAACCCACTCCAATATTCTTGCCTGGAGAATCCCATGGATGGAGGAGCCTGGTAGGCTACAGCTCACTGGGTCGCAAAGAGTTGGACACAACTGAGCGACTTCACTTTCACTTTTCTTTCACTTTCTATTCCCTTGTGGACCTACTGCAAAACAAACATCGTGAGAGAATATCAATACATGCTGCTTGGGAAATTCATGTCTTATATAAACATCATGTGTGTGTACACACACACACACACCCACACACACACACATATTAGTCTTCTGTCACTTAATAGAAACAACTTCTTGTCTTTCTCTTGGTGTGTGTTCCTGTAGTGTATAATGTACTTTGGGTTTATTCTTTTGGAGCAATGTTGAACAATAGTGACATCTAGTGACTATACACATTATTTAGCAAAAGTTTATGGCCAATTGAGTCTCCTGCATTGCAGGCAGATTCTTTACCATCTGAGCCATCAGGGAAGACCCTTCTAAATGTGGGTGATTCATTTTGTGACTTAGCTAAACACCTGAAACCTTTCCTCATCTCTTGTCCCTACAGATTTAAGAAACATCAATTAAATTTGACAGGTGCATTAATTGGACACAAACATTTGAAGAAAATTTCTTCAAAAAGTCATAATGTATACAGAGTTAAACATTAACTATTTTAAGGGAGATTTGAACTTTTTCCCTTCGAGAATGGCAGGACGACAGTTGAGTTCAGATGTGCTTCAGTGTATAGTCCATGCCCTTAGCTACTAAACATTACTGACACATATATTTGTTAAATGAACATTAGATAAAGTATATATGTCAATGTCTGGGTTTGTATGTATGCCTTTAGGATCTCTGGAACTACTGCTGCCTTTCAGACAGAAATCTTTCTGAGTTTACATCAAGATCATCAAGTGAAAACAAGTAACAGTATAATTCTTTCTGAACAAATGAATTTAAAAGTTATATTTATTGAGACTACCTTTTATAAGGAGCAATCAATCGAGATCAGTTGTTTTTTTTAAGATAATGACTAGCTAGCATTACTGTTTAATAAGGACAATACAAATCTGGACACTACTACTCCAATTCAAATGGACTCTGCCACTATTAAAATTTCTATGGTATTTAGTTCTCACTAATCAGATATTATCTTGAATTTTTATTCTTTTAAGGTGCCTAGATCTTGTCTCCACAATAAAATGGCAAGGTATTCCAGAATTCAGAGTATGTTTTATATTCTTGTCTTTTTCTTAGTACCAAACACAATGGTTTTTCTCACCTATAGAATAGTTACTAACAACTTAACTCAGAATCCAAGGTTTTTCACAACATGGAATCAAACCATCTTGTCTGTTTTCTCTGTAGCTATTTTGACCCCACACGTAAGGCAAACTGTTAACTGCTCTTCTATGCATTGTTTACTTTTATTTGCTTGGAATACCTTCCTATTGCATCTTGTTTTTGCAAATTTTATCTGTTGCTTAAGGGTTATTCCAAGAAAAGCTTCTTGCAAGGTACACCCAAAACTGGAAGTCATCTACTCTTTTGAACTCTCACATCATTTGGTCACTTCTTTACCTTCCCCCTATCTCTCTAGTTGTTTATCCTTGGGCTTCTTTCCAACCTTCTTTTCCTCTATCTATCCCTTAAATGTGGAAGTTCCTTTTGATTATGCCTTATGCCCTTTTTTCCTATCACTCTATTTTTTAAGAAATTTACTTTACTCCCAATTGCTCCAATTATGACCAGTAAGCTGATGAGTCTGGTCTAGAGAAGCCCCCCTGAGATTCTGTCTGGTATATTTACCAAAATATTGAATATCTCTACTTGATCACCTTTATAAGTATTTTAAGCTCAGTCTATGCACAACTGAACTCAAGACCATTCCCCAAATCTATTCCTTCTTCAGAAAATTTACTATCTCGGAGTAAAGCTACCATCTACCTAGTTGCTCAAGTGAGGAACTGAGGAGTCATTCCTTATCCCCACTTCTCCTTTTCTGCCAACATTCAGTGAGTTACTAAATCATAACACAAGCTCCTAAATATTTTTAAAAAATTTTCCACTTTTCTCCATGTAAATTGCCACTACCACAGTCCAGGCCATAAGCACCTTTCTCCCTAAACACCATCATGGCCTTTCCAATGGTTTTCCCCATTTTTCTAGCCTTGGTCCTCCCTACTGTAATTTTCATAATGCAGAGTAATCTTCTAAAATGTAGAATGACCTGCTTAATATTCTTGAATAGCTTCCCATAGAAGAAAAACATCTAGACTCCTCAAACTCAGCTTACAGAGCCCTCTGTTAAAACAGCTAACTTTGTCCTTGTGTATCTCCTTATTCTTCACTTAGCATTCTAAACTTCAACCATACTAAACTGTAGTTCTTCAAAGTGGTCATGCTTTACATCTTCAAGACTTTATCAATTTTATATGTTGCCTTCTCACTCCACACCCCAGCTTTTGGCCTAGCTAATTCTACATAGTTTAAGAAGTTTTTCTTGTAGAAGCTCTCTTTGGTCTGCATTCTTATGGCAGGATCCACCCCAGTATGGTAACTGCATGTTTGATTACCATCAATTTTTTACTTAATAAACATTGAGAGTACACTAAGTAACTGGTACTGTATTCGTCCTTATATAGAATTTAGTCAGTATAGGGTATTGTGGCAGAGAAGGAAATGGCAACCCATTCCAGTATTCTTGCCTGGAGAATCCCGTGGGCAGAGGAGCCTGGTGGGCTGCTGTCTATGGGGTCACACAGGGTCGGACATGACTGAAGTGACTTAGCAGCAGCAGCAGCACCAGGGTATTGTGGAAGCACATACGATATATGGTGGTGGTGGTTTAGTTGCTAAGTCGTGTCTGACTCTTGCGACCCCATGGGCTATAGCATGCCAGGCTCCTCTGTCTATGGGATTCTTCAGGCAAGACTACTGGAGTGGGTTGCCATTTCCTTCTCCACGTTTGATACATGGGATCCAAGAAATGCTTCTCAGAGACTCGCATTTTCACCTATTTTCTTGGTATACTGAATCAGTGCTGATTTCATAATCATTTCTGAGTTCTTTGAATTACCTAACATAATAGATGGTGGATAAGTATCTAATCCCATTAACTGTTGGATTTTAAACACATACAAAATGTTTTCACATTGTATGAGGACTCCCAGGCAACCATGAGTTTCTACTTAGCAGAGTTTTTCTTTGCTATCACTTTGTATATAATGGAGTGTAAAAACTGAAAAAGCAAACTGCTACAATGAAAGATATGGGACTTATTGTCAGAACACCATGGTTAATAGTTCCGCTACTTTCTGAGTATGTGTCCTTTGTCAAGATCCTTAATCTCTCTAAGCCTCAGTTTTCTTATCTGAAAAAGGTAGTTATAAATTCAAATGAGATAAGAGAAAATGAAAGCATAACAAAATGTAAAGAAGTATCCAGATGATATTATTATTATTATTGTTATTAGAAGGACTACAGATTAGGTCTTCCTGTTACTGGCCATCTCAGCTCTATAAACAGGAGTTCTAAATCTCCTCCTTCATCTTCCCTTTAGCATCTAAAATGTTGGCTTTTGTACTTTAATAAACACATATGCATGGGAATGTTTTAAAAAACAAAGATAAATATTGTATGATTTCACTTATAAGTGAACTCTAAAACAAACTAATGAATATAACAAAAAAGAAACAGACAGGTATAGAGAACAGACCAGTGGTTACCAATGGTGAGAGGGAAGAGGGAGGGGCAATATAGGGGTAGGAGATTAAGAGGTACAAACTATTATGTATAAAACAAACAAGCTACAATGATATATTGTACAGCACAGGGAATATAGCCAATATATTATAATAGTTATAAAAGGAGTATAACTTTAAAAAATTGTGAATCCTATGTTGTACACCTGAAGCTTATATAATATCATATATCAGCTATACCTCTCTAAAATAAAAGTCAGATAACAAGTGTTGACAATGATTTGGAGAAATAGGATCCTCCTCTACTGCTGGTGATAATGTTAAATGATACAGTCACTTTGGAAAACAATCTGGCAGTTTCTGAAATGATTTAACATAGTTACCAGATGACCTAGCAATTTTACTCTTAGGTATATTCTCAAGATTACATATGTCCACACAGAAACCTATAAACAAATATTTATAGCAGCATTACTAATAACAACCAAAAGGCAGATCAACCCAAATATTCATCAGCAGATGAATGTATAAGCTAAATGTGGTACACCTACACAACAGAATATTATCCAGCCATTAAAAATACATGCTATGATAAACCTTGAAAACATAATACTAAATGAAAAAAGCCAATCACAAAAGATTACATACTATCTATTTATGTGAAAGTATATAACAGGGAAATCTACAGAGACAGAAAGTAGATTAGTAGTTGCATAGGGTTAGGAATGGGGAGGACACAAAGATTTTAGCAACAAGGCATGGCATTTCTTTTTAAGGTGATGAAAATGTTCCAAAACCACAGCAATAGTTATTCATATCTGTGAATACACCAAAAGCACTGAAATGTATACTTTAAATAAACAAATAGGTTATGAATAGTATGATATATAAATGATAATAAATCTGATCTAAAACAAAAACAAAATACACACACAGACAGATAAACAAGCCAAAAAATTTAACAAGTAAATATTAAAGGGACAAGAGTTAGAAATATCAGTCATTGAAAGTCTAGAATTTAGACATATGGAACAAAAAAATACCAGGCCACAATTTTTGAGAAAATGTTAATTGGAAGTGTAGGTGGCACAAAACAGTAACAATTTGAATCATTTCTCAGTAAAATGGTACCAAGTTATGCTAAGGCAGGATATCTGGGCTCAAGGACTAGGTCAGCTACTAACCTATCTACCGACACTCAGGCAGTCTGCCCACCCACCACTCTCATCTTTCAGTTTCTTGATCTCCTTGGCTCCTATGAGCCTTTTCCCACCCTATCTCAGCAACACACTCACAAGGCCACAAACATCAAATGACCACTCAATTCTGCCCAGCTATGCTACTATGCTTCTCTAGTATTGCTACAGACTGAATATTTGTATCTCCTCAAAATCCAGATGTAGAAATCCTAACCCCCAATGTGATGGTGGTATTAAGAGGTGGGCCTTTGGGAGGTGATTAGTTCATGACGGCAGAGCACACATGAATGCAATCATAAAAAGAGACCCAGAGAATGCAATCTATAAAAAAGACCCAGAGAACTCCCTTGCCTTTTTCAGACACATATGAACCAAGAATTGAGCCTTCACCAGACACTAAATCTGCTGGCACCTTGATCTTGGACCTCTCAGCATCTAGAACAGTGAGAAAAAAAATCTGTTTGTAAGACAACCAGACTGTATTTTTTGTTGTTCTTATAGCATCCTGAACAAACTAAGACAAGTATGACGACTTCTGTGTTCAAAATGACTATTTTTATATCTTCTCTTCACCTCTTAAAAACTTTCATCCAAATGTTCCTTCTCCTACTAATTAACTTCAAGCAGAAACTCATCTTCTGATCACTGAATCCACCCATGTATCTGCATCTCTATCTATACTCGCTGCCTTTCTTCCATTATGTTTTATGTTCATGTTCCTAGGTCAACATTTCTACACATTCCCTGGATTCAATTCCCTCTCACTTTCTCAGAGACTCCACTTTTAAGATATACATTTTCTCTCTTGTACAATATTTTCTCCCTCTACACTGGATCACTCCCATTAGCTTAAAAACATACTTAAGCATCCCCATGTTTAAGAATTCTGCTTCGACCCCACATATTCCATTTCTCAGTTCTTCTTCATAGTGACATACCTTGAGATATCCACGTCCATTTCTTCACATCACACATACTCTTTATTGTGCTTATTAAAACTCAGCAGTCATTTATTTTACATTACCTCTCAGCATATGTCAGTACCATTAGCCATGCTTTGTCATCTTGGCTTTTCAAGTCACCACATGCTTCGGGTTTTCTTCCTATCTCACTGCCTACTCCTTCTTCATCTCCTTTGCTTGCTTCTTCTCCTCTGTTTTACCTCTAATCACTGGAATGCTCTCTATGAACACACTTTCCCTAGGTAGTTTTATCTATTGATACATACTGATGTCTCTCAACTTTCTATCTTTGGTCCCATATACAGAACTCAAAACTCAGAACTTACTTTATATTTTTAATAAGCAGATCAAATGTAAGGTGAGCAAAATAAAAATACTCCCCCCTATGTAATTTCTTCCCAAGTCTTTACTATTTGGTAAATTGAAAAGTGTTAGTTGCTCAGTCATGTCTGATTATTTGCAACCCCATGGACTGTAGCCCACCAGGTTCCTCTCTCCATGGCATTTTCCAGGCAAGAATACAGGAGTGGCATTCCCTTCTCCAGGGAGGGGATCTTCCTGACTCAGGGATTGAACCCAGGTCTCCTGCATTGTAGGCAGATTCTTTGGTAAATGGCAAAACCATCCATTAAAGCTCAAGACAAAAACCCAGAAGCTTCTCTCACTCCTATATTTAAAACATCATCAAGTCTGTAGGTTCTGCCACCGTATATATCTCACACCCAAACATGTTTATACCACATTAGCCAAAACTATGGTCATTCCTTCCTGGATTACCACACTGTGCTCCTACTCTTGCTGCCCATCCCCTGTGGCCCATTCACGACATAACAGGTGGAACAAACCTTTATACAATAAATCAGATTATATTACTCCCTACCAAAAAAACTCCCTATTGGTTTCTCATCACACTTTTAATAAATAAATTCTTAGCTTATTCCATGGGTAGATCCCCATGACCAACTCAAAGCCTTACATGCTTGGGCCCCTGCCTATCTCTCCTTGTTCACCTCCAAGCTCATCTTGTTCCACTTTTCCTACCTTCCAGCTACAGCATTCTTAATGATGCTCTTTGAAAGAGTCAAGCTATTTCCTACCTTGGGTTTTTGCAATTGTAGTTTCTTTTACCTGCAACATTCTGATCCCCAGTATTTCCATGGCTGGCTTTTTTATGTCACTGAGGTCTCAGCACAAATGTCAACTCTTCAGAGAGGCCTTCCCTAACCAATCAATCTAAAGTAACTGCTCCCTTAGGTCCTCTCACTTCACACTGTTTTACTTCTTCACTGCACTTGCCATTATCCAAGTTTCCTTATATAAATATTGTTTATCTGTTTATTTTCTACCTTCATTAAAATGTAAGTTCCATGAGTCAGGAATCTTGCCAGTCTTTTTTAACCATGATATTCACAATGCCTGGCAAGCCCCCTAAAAATATCTCAGCAAGTCACTCCACTTGAGCAAATGACCTGAGCAAGTCACTCGACCTCTCTAACTTATATTTGTGGGCTTACTATTACTAGACTTAGCTCTGGGTCTAGAGAATACAAAAGTAAATACGGCGTGGCTCCTTGAAAATCTCACCCATTGACCCCTTTTAAAGTATTTACTGAATGTATTTACTGTATATCATACTATGTTCCAGTATGCTGTGATTAATTGCTCAATGGTGTCCGACTCTTTGTGACCCCATGGGCTGTAGCCCGCCAGGCTCCTCTGTTCATGGGATTTTCCAAGAAAGAATACTGAAGTGGGTTGCGGTGCCCTACTCCTGGTGATCTTCCCAATCCAGGGATGGAATCCCGGTCTCCCACTTTGTACGCAGATTCTTTACCGTCTGAGCCTCCAGTGAAGCCTATGTTCCAGGGACAGGGAAGTACTATGTTCCAGGGACTGCCTAATCTGAGTGTTTAGTTCCCTCTTCAGTAAAATGGAGCTTTGTTAACCAACTTTATCTCACAGGTTGTATAAACTGGATGAGTATGAAAATAAAGTACAAATGGGATGTGCAATAAAAATGTTACTTTATATATTGCTATTACTGCACCTGCCTCTGTTCTTTTCTCTGGTATTGGGCAGGAGTTAAAACTAGAGAGTCAACTGACAAAACCAGCGGTATAAATTCTAGTACTCACAGAAGGTAGTAAATATGAATATCCATTTCAGAGGTACAGTGACCAAAACGTCTGGGGCTTGAATTCTTTACGTGTGAGAGTAACGTGTTAATTTCCCACACTTCTGTTGCACAAATAACAATACTGTTTATTCTTATGGAAAATTATTTAGTGGGGTCCGACCTCTCTCGGTGCGACCCAAGCCAATCTTTCCTCTCCATCATCCCATCTGATCTCTTATAGACTACAGGACACACAGAGAGAGGCGTCGGGGACCAGGCGCAGGCCTCTCACAAGGATTCCTATACGATACGCCTGACACATGGTACCTGTGCAACAAGAGCCCTCAATCCTTCAGAAGCACTGATCTGAAGGGCTTGTCCACGGCGATCAAAGCCGACAGAAACAGGCGGGGGTGAGGGGCGCGGGAGGAGGGAGGTGAGCCTTCCAGTATCAGCAACCAATCCTGGAGCACACCCCCAATCACAGGAGCTTGCGAACGTTCATTTGCAGATATTCACCACCTGTACGAGAATCTGCGCTTAATAAAATAATTTTTTCTGTCACTCTTGACTGACAAACCTCTTCTTTCTTATTTGTGAGTACTCTGTAAAATGAGAGAAAGAAATGGAAGAGGAACGGAGAGAATAAAGAAGAGACACGTGGGGTGAGGGAGCAAAGAAACGAGTCAGAGAGACGAGAGAAGAAATAAACATCTGTGGCTGCTTCCCCAGAGCCCGGCAAAGGAGCAGACGAACGCTCCTTAGAGCGAAGGGGAAGGGAAGGCGCTCCTGGGCGCCACGGGAGGGGAAAGACCGCGAGAAACGAGGGACTAGTGCCGAAAGGGAGAGTAAAGACAAATGGGTTGTACCTACAATCGCTACAGCAGCTCCCGCTGCCCGGGGAGCGACACGGGGAGCAAGCAACCGCCGCCGGGCCCACGCGCAGCCCTGAGGCAAACGCCGGGGGACGCGAGTGTGGGCGGGGCTAATGGCGAGGGGCGGGGCTGCCGACTGCGCGCCGAGATGACGCGTTTAATTGGCGTCATGGTCGCCCCATCCTTCGGAGCCGGAGGTTTCCCTCTGGAACCGCCTGGGATGTTTTCAGTTTATTCTGCCCGTTCCACGTCTCTTCAGAGTATTGACTTATTGTGTTGTACAAGTCCGGAGATGCAGTTGACCTCAGAGGGCCGCTTAGCCAAAAAGGACCGCCAGGGGATGTATGTGCCGGAAGTAACTTGTCAAAACTTTAGAAGGTGTTTCCCTTTACGTCAATTTTAGTACAGCCTGAAAAGGAGCAGTTTCTGGGGTTAGGACTGCGCTCAAAGCTCAGCACTGTCACTCTGTAGCTTTGGGACCACAGGCAGATATATAATCTCTCTGAGCTTTGGGTTTTTCTTCTCTGTAAAGGATGTGGTGGTGGTGTGAGAATATATTGATGCGTGGCAAGTGTCTGGAGCAGAGCTTAATACAAAGTAAACATTCAATATCCTATTATCAGTGTAAAACCTTTGCTTGTCTCCCCGCCCCGGCAACCCGCGCCCGCCACCCCCCATGAAATCTTATGTGGAAACCTTCATATGAAACAAACAGAAGCAGAACTGCTCTTGAAGATGGGCCCAGAAAGTTTGGGTTCTCAGTGCCAAAGGTGGTCTTAAAGTTCCCTCTCTGGAGTCCCCAAGCTTCCTACAACATAGACAAAGACAAATTACAGAAAGTCCAAACTTCTTAGAAAGACAAACTCACCTTTCCTATTTTTCCCCTCTTTGATACTCCAAACGACTTTTTCTTCTGCACACACTCACACACAAATTCCTTTTTGCCTCCATGTTTTTTCTTAAGTCATTCAGTCTATGGGGAGTGTTCCTTTACCCCTTATTTATCATTTAAGATTTTATTCAAATCACAACTCTTTTTTGGATGACTAACAAATTCTTTTATTGTAACTCCTTCCTATCTTCAGCATGGTATAGGTAGCTCATTTTCTGTTTTCTGAAAGTCAGAAAATCGGACTGAAAGTTATTTTCTTCCTTGTTTTATAAGAGTCGACAAGGTCTTTTGTGATTATAGGGTTAGGGAAATGCTTTGTTCTCATGGTAGGAAAGAAAAAGCAAGAATATTCCCAAGGTTACTGGGATGAAGAACAAACGGTAAAGCTGGGAAGAAGGACCTTTGAGAGGAGCCTGCTTGCCTCCGAGACACTGCGCTAAGCCTCAGATGCCATGGGCTGCTGGAGTTCAAGTGCTTTAGGGTTTATTGAAGGAAAATGGGAGGCATATCAACAAATAGTTTTGGAGTTCTCACCAGGTTCAGAGGATTCAGGCCGTATTTAATTTTAGTCAACTAAAACATGTGATATCACTTGTTCCCAAAATGGCAGGAAGCAGTTCCCATCTGTTACACAAAACTACATAAATTATTCATATAGAAATATAATGTTCTGACAGGTTTCAAAAATAATGTCCTTCATTTACTTAAAGACAATATAATAAAAATTTAATAATAATCACTTTAAAGAAACATCTGAAGCCTTTTTGGTAAGAAAAAAAATCAAGGATAAGTTAAAAATAACTGAATTGGTAATATTTACAACAATGCCATTAAAAGCAAAACAACAAAAAAAAACTTTTGAGGAACAAAGAGAACCTTAATCATGATAGCAGTATTCCCTAAGTTTGATGTGAAAGTACTTTCAAAGATATCGTCTATATCAATAGCTCTGTACTTCTGAAAGCACTTCAATAAAAATAGAAATTTGGCCAATGATCAATTTGGTATGATTTAAGCGCCAGCTTTCTTTTCCAGTCTTCTTCTCACTTCTTCTCTTTATTAACCTTAATTGTCAGTCATTTACTGAACCCCGGGCGTTACTGTTTTTGCACTTCGATAATATACCAGCCCTCTACCTAGCTGTTCCTTTCTTTGTCTTACTCCCTAATATCAACTCATCAATCCAAATCATGTCCACTCTTCTAGATCCAGTTCACATATCACCTTTAAGAAGTTTTCCTCACTGAGAACAGTTTTGAATCATTCATTTGGATTACAGCTATTTGTACACATCTTGCTTCCTTGAAAGCTTGAAAGCTTTCTGAAGGCAAGTATTAGAGTCAGTCTCCCACTAGAATTCAAGTTCCATCTTGAATATATTCTTCATCACTGTATTCCCCAGGACCTAGCAAAATTGACACACAGTAGGCAAGTTACAAGTATATTTTGAGTGAATGAATGAATGGATTTTATAACATAAACTCCCTAAAGGCAGGGATTTGTCTGTTTTATTCATTGAAAAATTAATATTTGAATATTACAGGGTGAATAAGTAATTTTTGGAAGGCTTAGCATTCATTATATACAACAAAAAATCTTCAATTTATATATCTTCACAGAAGTCAAATATATTTATATTGCTTTTCACCCAACTAATTCAGTGGATGAGGTATCATTCTGAAAATAAGACATCCCCCAGACTGCAAAAGTAAAATTTAAAAGAATCAAAATAAAATGGGTGTTAGCATTAACAGTAGTTTCATTTTTCTTTCTTGTGCTTTTCTGGGTTCTAGATTTTCTGCAATGAAAATGTATTATTTTTTAATCAGACAAAAGTAATCAATACTATTTTTAAAGAATGTAATGGCCGAGATCATTTGCAAACATATGATTGAGGACATTTTGAGAACACTCAAGTCCAGTCCCTGTTACATGGAGTTAATACCAGAAAGGAAAACAAGGAAAGGTGAAAATAACTTAAAAAGCAGAAACCTAATCAGTCTGCCTAAAGGGTAACAAGCACTTCTCAGAGGAGAGACTGATGGCACCCACCTTAGGAAAAAAAAAGGGTGTTGAAGGGCACGAGTTTACAGTGTTCGCTTGGCGCTGTCCTTGGAAGTATGAAGCCCTTGATGTGTACTGAATTCTGTCCCCCAACTAAATTCATAAGCTGAAGCCATAACCCCCTCAGTGTGATGGTGTTTGGACATGGGGAATCTGAGAGGTAATTATACTAGATGAGGTCATGAGGCTAGTGCCTTCATGGTGGGATTAGTGACTTACTAGAGGAGACAACAGGGCGCTTGCATATTCTCCTCCATTCCCATGCCCTCATGAGCCCCCTCCTCCCAGCACCCAGTGAGAACCCGACGAGGAGGCTATTAGCCCGCCAGAAACAGAGCTCTCATCAGAACCTGATCACTGCTGGCAACTCTCAGCTTTGATGTCCAGCCTCAGAACTGTGAGAAGATAAATATTGGTTGTTTAAGCCACTCAGTCTATTTTGTTGTAGTAGCCTGAGCAGCTCAGATGCGCTAAGTGGACTAAAATCTAAACTGTTATGTGGCAGGTAGTTTTCTGATACTGAAAGAGAATCTCCTCACTGATTCAGTTCATAACCATTTACTAAATGCCCACCCTGCTCCATGCCCTGTAAAAATTGCTGAGGATTCACAGATGACCAAGATAAGGCCCCCACCCCTCAGGGGTTAATTTAATAGGCAACAAACCCATAAACAAACTGAAAAAAGGACTATAAGTACTCTGATAGGAGCATGTATATGATACACCTTTCACTCACCCAGAGGTTGGAGCAATGGTTTCTATCTGTGGTGGGGTGGGGTAAGTTTGATTGGCTTGAGTCAACATTCTGTATCAAGTTAACTCTGAGTTTACCAACCAAGAAAAGAGCTGTGGCTTACTTTGCGGTGACAAAACAAACCTGAGACTTCACGGTGAGTCCTGCAGAGACCAACACCGGGCAGAGAAAGTGAAAGTGTTAGCCATTCAGTCCTGTCCAACTCTTTGTGACCGCATGGACTGTAGCCTGCCAGGCCCCTCTATCCAATGGGATTCTCCAGGCAAGAGTACTGGAGTGGGTTGCCATTTCCTATTCCAGGGAATGTTCCTGACCAAGGGATGGAACCTGGGTCTCCTGCACTGCAGGCAGATTCTTCACTGAGCCACCACGGACGCCCACTGGACAGAGAGCCACAGAGATTTGGTTGGTGGCTGCTCACCGAGGATGGGTAGGCAAAAAGTCACCACGTGCTCTGAAAATGGCATAGGCTATTGGCAGTCGCTTTTGGGGATTCTCAATTATCTCTACATTCTGAATTTCCATTTCTAATTCTTCCTTGGGTCCTTGAATATTTATGATAACATTCTTATTTACTTATACTAACTGTATTTTGTATTAGTAAGTATTCAAAGTCTGTTATGTTACATGGAGAAGAGTTACTGGTGAACATGGGAACCTGCACTCACTGCAGCACCCTTGGGTCTCCCATGCCTTCTGCTAAGTCCTGATCATCCCCACATCCTAGCTGAGATCCTACTTTCTCTGGAGGCTGTGCCTAAAGTGCACCTCCCCCCTGATTTATGGGTTACTCCTGCTGGGAGCTCCCTGGCACCCCTGTACTTTCTGCATCATGGCACTTATCACACTGTTTTGCAATCTCTTGTTTAATGGTCTCTATCCTCAATCAGACTGTCAGATCCTTAAAGATGGTAGGTAACAACATTAGTTTTTATGATGTGCCTGGGTCACCAAAGGTTTTAGTAAGTATTTGTTGGGTGACTCTAGTTTCAGAGCCTGTGAAAGGAGAGGACCAGATGAGCATTAAGTTTGTGGTGCTATAACCAAGGCGTACCTGGTCAAGGAAGTTCGCCTCTCTGAACTTTGGTATAAACTAGTCTGGTCCATGTTGAGAACATAAACACTAAGGGAATACAATCCCATAGAGGAACCAGAGTCAGGCTGACGTAAAAATGAAAACTCTCTGGCTTCCTATTATGTTAGATTAATAAAAATTAAGCTGGTTTTGAACAGCTTGAAAGTCATGGTGGAAAGGGCTGGAAGAGTAGTCTGATGACAAGGTTATTTCATGGCATGTTAGTCTAATAACTAAATGAAGGGTGAGTGTACCCTATACTCACTTCTGTCAGAGCACTTATAGCCCTTTTTACAGATTGTTCATATGTTTGACTCTATTAAATCAGAACCTCAGGTAATCTAATGACATTATCTAAACATTATTCTAACAACTAGGCAGGAGCTGATCTAGAGTAGAGGAACTTAACAAGTGATACACAAAAGCAGAAATGGTCAGTTGATTAAGTGGGATAAAATGGGACTTTTGCAGATAAGACTTTCTTATCTTCTCTACTGGCATGTCACAATTCCTGAAACTCCTGCCATGGAAGTCATTCTTTTGGTTAAAGTTACATTTTTAGATAGTCCTTGTTAACCTGCAAGAATATGCTACTAGATGATGGTAACACCCAACATGATAGTACTCCTAGTCCTCAAATCTGGTCTTTCCATCTCCCAGGAATGTGAATGTTTAGTGAGAGATAATACTTTTCAGCTGGGTGGGTGTGATTATCACCAACAGAATGTAAGAGGAGAGATGTGTCTGCTGCCGGATCACTTCCCTAAAAATAAATTGCTTGTCTTGGGCTTCCTTTTTTTTTCTTCTTCCTGAAGACTAGAAAGGGGACTTTTGTCCTAAGCTAGGGCACAGCAGAGTCTCAGGATAGAAGGACCTGGGTCTCTGAATAAACCTCATGAGCAGAGGAACCCTGTCAACTGGTTTTGTAAGAGGAAAATGCATTTCTCTACTTAAGTATTTAATTTTTCATTTCTTCATTATAGCAGCTTACCTTACCCTGATTAATATGGTATTCATGAGGCTGACATAGACTTAAAAATTAGCTATCTCTTACCTAGAGAACAGGAAGAGCCTGAAAATGTGGGCCACAAAAAACAAAGGACTGGGTCAGGGCACTGCTTAGGTAGAAGGAAACAGATGAGCCGCTGAAATGGGGGGGCTCTGTGAAGCTACCTGGGGGAGAGGAGTTAATCTTTGACACCTGGACAGGTGCCAGAGAAAGAACCAATTAAAGTACTTTGTGTACTTTTAAAAATTTTGGTGGGAACAATCAGTTATACTACTTCGCAGAAAGACAGGTAAGAGAGGTAGAAATGGAGAAGAGGCAGATTAAGAGGGAAGGTAGAAATGGATGAGGGATTGTGTCATGGTATTTAAAAACAAAAAGAAAAAAGGGCCCAAAACAATTCGAGGCATGCGAGGTTAGGTGACCATGAATTATGAAATTGTGATGGTAACACTAAGTCAGAGCAAGCTGTTGGCTAGCAGAACAGGACACTGAAATTAAATTGTGGTAGTACACTAGAGTATCTATGTGTGCTCAATCACTTCAGTCCATGGGACCCCTGGACCATAATTTGCCAGGCTCCTCTGTCCATGGGATTTCCCAGGGAAGAATACTAGAGTAGGTTGTCATGCCCTCCTCCAGGGGATCTTCCCGACCCAGGGATCGAATCTGTGATTCCCCCATCTCCTGTATTGTAGGCAGATTTTTTATCGCTGAGCCACCAGGGAAGCCCAAAGTATACATGTCCCTATACAAACTAAGAGATAATGATGAATAGGTGTTTGAAGAAAAAAATTAAGGAAGGGAGCAGGTTGGAGATGTAGAACATTACCACCGTCCCTGTAATAGCTAAAAATGCTGTTTAAAAAAAATAGCCACACTCTGGTTCTATTAATTTACACTTAAACACTAAATACGTCAATATCCATCCGAATAAAACTAGCCTCTGCTAGTTGACAAAAGCAGACACCGACAGCAGCCTTCTGAGGGCTGTATTCAGCATTCTCTCTTTTCACCTCTAAACTTGTATAGACGTCTCTCCTTGATCATCTTCATCTTTATTTTGTTCAGCTTTCTGGAGAAGTCTGGGGCCGAGCAAACCAATAAGTAGGCTTCCAACTGGGGCTGTGATGAGGATGGACAAAAATGCCACTGTCAACACATCCATTCCATATCCTTCTAACTGTTTCTCTCCATGTGATCTTGCTGTGTCCAAAGCCACAGATCCTATTGCAGCCTATGGAAGTTAAAAGGTAAAGTTGGAAGCATTATAAGACAAGCACATACAAAAAAGGTGAATTATGTTATCATTTGCAAAAACAAATCTCTTATTCTTTTGCTCAACTATGAAAGTTCTCTTAGTCCTCTTTCAAAATGTACTGCAGTTGATTTTAATGATCTGAAAGTTCTCCCTGCCCTTGCCAAGGGAAAGGATGATTCATCTGTGCCTATTTGCATAAGGCAAACTTACAAAAATATCAGGCAGATATATTTCAAAACACCAGGTAAATACAGACTTAGGATATTAATTAACCATAACAAGATTACACTAAATTCCACCTGAATAAAGATGAAAGTTACTGGGCATCTCATTCTTTCATCTTTAGGAATTTGGAATTAAGAAAGGATAAGATGAAAAAATGATAGTGATATTTATTGGAAGTTTTAAATGAAAAAACATAAGAATATTGCTTCAGAGCCTAAACTAATTGTTAAATATCAAGAAACTTGAAAGTGGTAGGCACTTTTGAAACTTGAAGTTAATCTTATTAGGAATTTGATGAATTTTTTGCCTTAGAAGTTGGTGAAATGTTTTATTTAAAATTTATCTACTGGAAGGTATTATGAAAAATTTTTAGAGACAAAATGCAATATTATCAGTGCACAAGGGAAAAATATATTAATCAAGCCAGTTATCCCCTTATTTCACAGGACACAACAATGCTGATCTCCAGGACAACACAACAGAAGAGAAAATATCAGTGTGGATGAGACACAGTGGCAGAGACTACTAATTGCCGACAATATCTGAATGCCCCTTTACCCTTCTATAATAGAAGTGGCTGAGTTTTAGCTGGTCACATTGCTGTTCGAATAGAGACTTTGTTTTTTTCAGTCTTCTTTGCAAATAGTTGTAGCTATATATCTAAGTTTTGGCCACTGAGAGGTGAGAGAAAGTGATAAATGCTTCTTTTAATTGTTCCCTGAAAATAAATGGGCCTTATTATTTCCCCCTTGCCATTGGTTGGAAATGGTGAAAGCTGGACTCGTGGATGAAAGGCACATGGCAAGAACAGCGGTTACCTTGCCAGCTCTGGAATGGTCATTCTTGACCACTGGTTAGAAAGAAATAAAAGTCTATCTCATTTAGTCCCTGCGTTTGAGGGCTCTTTGCTATGGTATATCACCTTGTACCAGAACTAATTCAACATCTCATGAATGCTCAGCAAGAACTGCACACATTACAATATACATTTCCCTTTCAGTTCTCTGTTATATGTGTAAATGTGTACGTGTGTGTATGTTTAGGGGGTTTGTATGTATACTAAGATGTCATCTAAAATATACTTATGGGTCATGGACAAAAATAGTTTAAAGAACACTAATATGGAAAAAATATATAAGAAAGTCTTGTTTCTTGTGCAGTGGCAAAAGAAGAAAAAGCAAAATTCTATACAATAATTGCTTGGAGAACATGCATTATTCAAGACATCCTAGATAATTTCTCCTTATTTTAAAACTTGTTTTCATAGCGGGAAAGTGCCATCCTTCAAAATTTAACTTTAGAAACAAATCTTTCCTACCAAAGCAACTAGAGTGGCTATTTTTGATATTTTACCTGCTAAATTTACCAGAGGCAGTGTGGAGGCGGGAGGCGCTATGAGGGAGAAACTACTGTACGTACTGTACTGTATTAACCTCACAGCATCCTTAGCCACTAAGTTTATGTCTCAGACTACTATGAATGTATGATGGAAAGAAAAACTTCTCTGGAATAATGCCCTAACCTCACAGCCACATAAAATCTGGCATATTGTTCCAGAGCAGCATACACATCTCTCAAGGCTTCCTAAATTAACATCTGATTTTGTTTCATGAAACAAGAAATTTATACACTTAAATAATCACAAAATAATCAAGGATGAAACAGGTAAGTCTCATTTCTTGTAATTAGTTGGAGAATATACAATACCATCAAGGATATGTTACATTTGCAACAAATGATGATCTGTACAGTTCTAATTTAATTAGCAATTACAGGTATGCTACCAAATACCTGGTGAATCCTTTTAAGCACCTATTGCTTAGTGCCTTGTTCATTGGAGTGCACAAATTTTGGGTCATATGATTGTCAGGAGGTTCAGCTGGTTTGAAAGTTTTAAATATCAACTAATAATCAAGGAAACAAAGCATTTTCCGAGTTATTTCTCAATAAATCTTTCTGCATTATATATAAAGACTATAGTCAAACATAACTGATTACCAATCATATAGTCACATACATTTCAATACTAAGATGGGCAATGCTATTTATTGAAGTGAAGAGAGTTAATAACTATCTCTGGGTTATTTAGAGAGCTCTGACTGATAAAATTTCAAACTCTTCCTTCCTGCTATGTACTGCTACTTTCTAGTAGTATAGGGATTTATTGGATTTTTAGTTGCACTCTGGTGATCTAAAGAAATTCAAATGAGCTGTCATACTTAATGAATCAATATACCAGGAATAAAACTTTTAAAGAGTAAATTAGTATAAAGTCTTATCATAAATCAAACTTCATATACTTATTTTCACCAAATTTGAACAAGCTCTTTTATTAAAAATTTCAAGATATCATATAGAAATAGGAATTAAAATCCATCATTACCTGGACTGTGGCCTTTGGAAGCCATGCAAAAGAAATAAATAGCTTTTCCTTAATGTTAAAACCAGCAAAACACACCATCAGATATGTGACCGAAATTCGTATTAATACTGCAATGCCCAGGGTGGCAACACAAAGACCTGTAAGAAATACTCAGTTTTCAGACATAATGAAATACTGAGGGGAAAAAAAAAAACACCTGAATCTCATGGTTACTGATTCAAAATTCTTTCAACAGAAGCCTAAAAACATTCAAAAAATTAAAAAGACAAAATAGTGAGGCATAATTTTTTAAAACATCAACATTAAGGATCAATCAGACCGCTTGTTTAAAAGAAGGTATTTCCCCTTGATTTTCTAGTAAAATGTGAAAGATTTATTTGACCTGAAGAGAAACCAGAGTATTCCCCTAAAATAAAAACAGAAATTAAACATATTTAAATTTTTACAAAGGAGATTTGAAGCTTATTTTATGCTTTATAGCAAGAACAACACTTTCTTTCATGCATTTATTTAAAAAGAATTTATGCAATACTAACTGTGCATGGCAGGATTTGGACTACATACCAGTACACAGAAATGTAAATACACAGACTCTGCTTCTATGAAGATCAAAGACAGAAACATAAACAACTAATTAATATACTAAAAGGCAAGTACAGTTTAAACATACTGGTAAGAGGGCATAGGAGAAGAAAACATTAATATTTTTAACAAAGTGGTTGAGAATTCTTTACAGAGTATGAAGAGGTGATATTCAAATTATTTATGAGCCATTATGGATACAATGAGCCAATCAGAACAGAGCTGGCTGGGCACTGACCAATCAGAACAGACATCAGCGCTCTACATCTGTTTCATCATACTGGTGTGTATACTGACTGTCCACTAGCCCTGGTGGTCATATACAGCTACTTCGTTCAATCAGCATTTAGAATTCTTTGCTGGTAAAGTTAAGTTCATCCTGATGTGCAAAATAAGGGATTGTGACTTGGCCACTGCAGGCTACTGGACCTGAGAAAGCCACACCTAAAGTGACTGCTAACTAAGGGTAATATTTTAAAAAGTAACATTGGTTGAGTATTTACTCTGTGCCAGGTTCCATAGTCAGCTTTAAGTGCACTGCTTTACTAAATCCTTTCAACCTGTGGGGTAATTAGTCTCATTTTACAGTTGAAAACAATGAAGTTCAAAAAGGAACAGAAAATTGAGAACAATTTTTTCAAGTTGAAAAGGCTTGTAAAAGGGAAAGACATTGCAGGAAGCTCTAACGTAAATCTGCAATAAAGTTGTTGTTGTTTTTTTTAAACAAAAGTTTTGTAGCTTTTTGTTGGAGGATATTCTCTCAGGTTGGTATATTTTCAAAGGTATTTGTTGCTGAAGTACAAGGTACAAAAGCGTTAATACCATTCCCAGGAGGGAACATTGAAGGTTTGGGGAGAAGATGATGGGGAAGATTGAGATATATCGAGTTTAAAGTTTTGTGGGGCTTACAAGTGGTGATGTCCAATCAACCACTGGATATACAAATTTAGAGATAAAGATTCTGGAATTATATAGTTTATAATCAAAGTCACTGAGTGCAGATGAGCTCGGGAAAGTGATGAAGAGTGAGACGCACAGGAGCAGCATTTAAGCCATATATACTATAAAGACTCAAAGGGCACTAGAAAATACAAAGTTTGAAACTTCAATGTGAAAGTGTTTTAAAGAGGTTAATAGCATCAAATGTTGATATGAGATCAAGTAAAATAAAGATTCATAAGTATTCAGTGGATTTAATAACATAACCTTGGTAAGAGCAGTGTTGGCTGTGTGTTAGGGCAGAAGCTAAACTTAAATGCACTGAGGAAGAGAAAGAGAACTGAAATGGAAAAGTGGAATATAGATACCCTTTTGGAAAAGTCTGAAAAGAGGAAGAGAGAGAGAGAATGGTAGGTGAGGAGAGCAATGAAGGGAGAAAGGATGTATATACATACATATATATGTACACATATCCTTTAAAATATATATGTGTGTACTTATTTAAATTTTGATTGTGATAAAATATACTTAACAAAAATCACCATTTTAATCATTTAAAAACTTACAGTTCAGTAAGCATCAAGTTAAACATTCATGTTTTTGTGCAACAAATATCCAGAAAGTTTTCATCTTGTAAAACTGAAACTCTGTACCCATTAGACAACAAATTCCCATCTCCCCATTTCCAAGATCCCTGGCATCATTCTATTCTCCATTTCAATGAATTTGACTCATATAAGTAAAATCATACAGCATTTGTCATTTTATGATTGGCTTATTTTATTTAGTGTAATGTCCTCTAGGTTCATCCATGCTATAGCATGAATCAGAACGGGATGATGTTATTTCAAGATAAGAGAGATTAAAGTCCATTTAACTTCTGAAGAAGAGGAAACTATGACAAGGCTACTTGAAGATGTATGAAAAAAAGCGAAGAATCTATGCATGAGATTCAGAAAGAGGTGGCAGGGAACAGGAGCCCCTGTATGGATGGAAAAACAATGTGATGCAAAGAAAGGAGGAAATAATTAGTATATGTGCCTAAATTAAGTTTTAAATGAAGTGCTATGAATTAAGAGAGTTTTAACATGATGGCTAGCAGATGTGTGGGCTTCTCTCGTAGCTCAGTTGGTAAAGAATCTGTCTGCAATGCAGGAGACTCAGGTTCGATTCCTGGGTAGGGAAGATACCCTGGAGAAGGAAATGGCAACCCACTCTAGTATTCTTGCATGGAGAACACCACGGACAGAGGATCCTGGCAGGCTATAGTCCATGGGGTCACAAGAGTTGGACACGACTGAGCGACTAAACCACCACAGCAAATGTGTGAATGAATAAAAGAATGAATGAACAAACATTTCTATTCTATGGGTACATGTTATTACATATTATAGGACTCGCTAGTTATCTTTAAGATTCTGGCTCTTGATCAGCGCAAGGCTACGTGACCATTTTTACCCTTGGGAAAACAGACCTGCATTTTATTGATCGTAGTCAGCGGTGTCAATTTTCTTTACAAGGAACAATATTAAAGCTGTAAGATTTACTGTCTTAGATTGACAAACATTATTTTCTAACCAACTACTCCAATAATAGGAATCAGTGAACACAAACCTACTAAAGATATTTCAACTGAATATACATAGAAAGAGTTGATTTTAGCAAAAGTAGTACTTTGAAATTCTTACCTACAGTTTCTGGTCTGAGAGCTGTAATTGATACCTCTGCTCCAATCAGTCCAAAGAGAAGGGGCTGAAAGATGTCCCAGGCAACTGCTATAACTTTTTCAACATCTGTCTAAAAGAAACACACACACACACACACACACACGGATTTTCATTATGTGAATTCAGAAGTTCTAAGAATTTTGCTAATTTGAAATTTGACTCAATTTGACCTGCAACAGCCTTTACCTCTGTATTATTTATAAATGAGTTAGTTCAAAGGTAACAAAAAATTGCATAAAGATGGTTCTAACACAATTAAGATATTATGTGAGATGCTTTAGTGTTGGTTTATACATAAGAGCTAATTATAGAATCTTACAAAGTAATCTTAGGACTTCTGCTTCTGAATACACAATCTGTGTATGTGCATATATTATAATAAGTATTATATTAATTATATTCTTATTTCATTTAATAGTTTAAAGTTTTGTTAATTTTCATTTAACAATATGATTTAAAGTCCTAATATTAGTGCATACATCTAGATCCTCACCTCATAATTGCTGCATAGTAATCTGTGGTATGGAAGTACCATAGTTTATTCAATAATTTCTTTATTTATAGGTCTTTGTTTCCAATTTTACCTTTATTAAAAAATGTTATTTATGGTTATCTCAAATTATGCACAAAAGCACAATCCAGGTATAACAAAGTGCTGTGCCAGTTATTAATGTATTGCTATTTGGCTCCTAATCTGCCTTTCCCTGTTTCTCCGCAGAAAATGGAGCTGGCCCTTTAAATAGTTCTCCTTTGCCAGCTGGTACCATATTAAATATTGTCAGTAGAGATGCTGAAAGCTATTAAAAGAGAAGGTGCCCTTCCTGGTTTCTGTGGCTCCTCCTGGCAAGATATTCCAGTATAAGGCTCCTGCAGTGCATGGGGCCGGCAGCTTCCCCAGGCTACTTCTAGGGTGGTTTCATCGCCACCTCCCATGGGCAATATACCTTTCCATGTACCCTGACAGGTGGATTTCCTTTGAGTTCAGAGAGTAGATTTCTAGTAAATTTTGTAGGCAGGGTGCCATGGTGATTTCTCTGTCACCCAGTGACCAAGGCTCTGACAAAGTCTGGATTCTTAGCACTGAGGTTGGGAGTAGTGAGGTGAGAGAGGGAGGCAGAAGCATATGTTTTATTTCCACCCTAGAAGTTTATAGCTGCTATTCCCTGATGGCTCACCAGGTAAAGAGATCCCCTTCAATGCAGGAGACACAGGGATGTGGGTTCAATCCCTGGGTTGGGAAGATCCCTTGGAGAAGGAAAAGGCAACCCACTCCACTATTCTTGCCTGGGAAATGCCATGGACAGAGGAGCCTGGTGGGCTACAGTGCATGGGATTGCAAAGAGTCATATACAACTGAGTATATAAGAACAGCACACATTCCTATATTTTTTAGGGGTCTCTTTACATCTTACAAGCCAACCCCTTGTGAACTGATCCCTGGGATGGTTAATAATAAACTTCCCTATTCCAGTTACTATATGGTTTCTTTCTCCTTACAAGATCCTGGTTGATATGTTTTTTAAAACTTAATTCAAACATCCTAGGGAAAGACTCACACAATTGACCATGTTAAACTAAAGTGTCTGTGGCAAAGTAAACCATAACAAAGACAGTGATAAACCAAGAGAAAATAACTGTACTATGTGTAATAGATAAGGGAAAATACTCAATCACTAAGAAAAAGATAGAGACCCTAGTAGAAAAATGGGCAATACAAATACACAAGTAGTCATACAAGAAACACAAATGGCCTCAAAGCATGACACTGAAACTCAGTAATCAGAGAAACACAAGTTGAAACAATATACCATATTTTTGGGGAAAGTATAACCACATTGCAAAAAAACTACAATGTAAAATATTTGTAAGATTGTAAGCACACTCGGACTAATTGGTAGGAGAGGAAACTGACAGTGGTTTTTTTGGGAAGGCAATCTAGCAGTGCCCATTACAGTACCTAAGAATTTATGTCTAACAGACTTTTTTCAACCAACATTATGAATCTATATTTTTGGTCCACAGTTTTACGCTTAAAATTACACATTTTTAAGGATTTGCCCTTCCATATCTGTATGGAACTCTGACAGAGGATTACATTGCTTCTCTATTTTCTTCATTATTATTTCTGATATGTTTATTAGGGTGAAGATTCTATTTTCTCTTAACTTGTCAATGTTGTAAGACAGCATATGTGAGGGGGTCAGTTGATTTATGTATACAGTTCTATTCCTATATCATGAAAAAAAAGTTATGCTTCGATATCATAAGGAATTAGATGATGATTTAGGTTCAAATTCTGCCACCCATTAACTGCAAGTCACTTGCCCTTAGCACCTCATTTTTCTCATCTGTCAAGTAGAGGTTTATATTAAAAGACATCCAATAAAATAAAATAAAATAAAAGACATCCAAGATCCTTTATCACTTAATGACAATTTCTAGTTCTGCCAAAAACTGTCCAGTTGCCAACATGCCACGTATCTTTAAATTTTATTTTTGAATTTAATTCTTTTTTTTTCAATTTATTGAATTTAATTCTTAGAGTATATCATAGCTAAAGCTCAGACTTTAGTTGATACTTAATTGTAAAGAACAAAATTTAACTCTATTAATCTTAGTCTTACTTAGGCTTTTGTTGACAGGACTAAATTGCTTATGGAAAGTCCTCAAAAATATTTCAATATTTTATATATTCAGAACTCCAATGAGAGCAGAAGTCCTAAAGAGTTTTCCCTATCAAATTACTTTTATTTCTAAACTGTAGGCAAAGGCCATGCTTTGCTTTTTGATTGTAACACTTTAGAACTAATTGTATATGGGCTTCATCAGATATGGGCTTATATATTATGAGATTTAAAAAAGGGAGAAGAGTCACAATGTAGCTTTTTTGTGTGGCTTTTTCATAATTTCAAAACCAAAATAAATTTATTTGTAAAAGAGAATCAAGCCATAGAAATAAGATACCTATAAAAGAAGATGAGCTAGGGAATTCCCTGGCGGTTCAGTGACTGAGACTGTGAACTTTCCTTGCCAAGAGCACTGGTTCAATCCCTGGTTGGGGAACTAAGATCCCACAAGCTGCATAGTCCAGTCAAAAAAAAAAAAAGATGAGTCAAAAGGAAAGAAGATTGTGTTGTCCATTAAAAGTTAAGGCTACTTTATATATCTCTATGTACAAATGGTAAGAATCTTCAAAAATATAAATCACTTTCAAGGATGGACAAAAAGAAGAAAGTTAAGAGAAATGAAAGTTTCATCATGGGTTAAATGTCTATTTAAGCGGATACTTCTCTTAGAAGAACAATTCAATACTCAGAACATCCAAAATAAAACAGAAAACAACCCCCCATAACTATAAAGGTCATCTAGAAGCACTGAATTTGAAAATAAATGAGAAAAATAGATGATAGAGGCTTAAAAAAGGTGAGTGCACTTGAATAAAATACAACAGACGGCAAGATGAATGATTAAATGGAAAACTAAGAGGAAAGTAAGAAATAACATCAGAAACTATAGGCACAAATGAATTTTATAAAATGCTTTAGATTTTCAAAGTTTAACTCAACTACATTATTGCTATAGTGCTATTGAGTTTACAAATGCTTCATTTCCATTTCCCCATAAAATAGCCACAATTCTTTAGATGTTGTTATTAGTTTCTTCATATTATAGTTGGGAAAATCGAGTATTAGAGAATATAGGTGACCTTTGGGGGATTATGCAGCTCAAGAGTCATAGAACCAGGATTGGAATTCAGGTCTCTGCAAACTACACTTTATGTTCCTTTTATAATGCTGTGTTGCTCTGGCGAGTGCCTGCCATGTAACTGATTCAGTGAAGATTTGTTTTCCTTTCTTTAGGGAAATAGTTTGGCGTATTCAAATGGTGTATTCTCATCCTCGCTCTGCCACTTACTGGCTTTGTGATGTTAGGCACTGTATCCAGTATTTCTAAGCCTTGGTGTCCTCATTTGTAAAATGGTCTGATATCTATTTTTCAAGGTTATAGTAGAGAATAAATATATGTAAAACTTCACTTGGAAAGAAATCTTTAAGAAAAAAAAAAAACTTTGGAGGAAAGATCCTAGTAAGAGATTCATTGATCTGATCATATGAAAGTATATCTTTGTGTTAAAAAATGAACACTATAAAAAGGCACAAAAAGCTAACTTCATATATATAGATGTGTGTATATGTGTGTATATATATCTTATAGGTCAATAATCAATGCATTAAACTTTAGAAGATAGTGCATAAAATACCTAGCGAAGAAAAATAAAAAATACAAGGGGCAAAGTATATGAAAAAATATGCTTTTGAACTGTGATGTTGGAGAAGACTCTTGAGAGTCCCTTGGACCACAAGGAGATCAAACCAATCAATCCTAAAAAGGAAATCAATCCTGAATATTAATTGGAAGGACTGATGCTGAAGCTCCAATACTTTGGCACCTGATGCAAAGAGCCGACTTATTAGAAAAGACCATGATGTTGGGAAAGATTGAAGGCAGGAGAAGGGGATGACAGAAGATGAGATGGTTGGATGGCATAACCGATTCAATGGACATGAATTTTAGCAAGCTCCAGGAGTTGGTGAAGGACAGGGAAGCCTGGCATGCTGCAGTCCACGCGGTTGCAAAGAGTCAGACATGACTGAGTGACTGAACAATAACAGTTAATCAAAGAAACATAAAATAAAACAAGATATCACTTTTTACTCGTCAGCATGGCTAAAGGTTAAAAACAATAATCTTCTAAGCCAGTGGCTCATAAAATGTGGGGCTTCCCTAGTAACTCAGTTGGCAAAGAATCTGCCTGCAATACAGGAGACCTCTGTTCGATTCCTGGGTTGGGAAGATCTGATGGAGAAGGGATAGGCTACCCACACCAGTATTCTTGCGGCTTCCCTTGTGGCTCAACCGGTAAAGAATCCACCTGCAATGCGGGAGACCTGGGTTTGATCCCTGGGTTGGGAAGATCCCCTGGAGAAAGGAAAGGCTACCATGCCAGTATTCTGGCCTGGAGAACTCCATGGACTGTATAGTCCACGGGGTTGCAAAGAGTTGGACACGACTGAGCGAAATGTAGTCCCATTTGTGGTCACCTTCACAAAATGTGGTCCCAGATTAGCACCATCAGTATCACCTGGAGACTTATTAGAAGTCAAATTCTAAAGCCTCACTGTAACTAAGTCAGAGATTTGGGGGGTGGGGCCCAGAAATCTAACCCAGGAAGACTTCCAGGTGATTCTGATGCATGCTTAGGTCTGTGAAACTATTATAAGCTGATGAGGGTGTAATGATAAAGATGCCTCATATATTAGTGGTGGAAGAGTAAGCATACTCTTTTTACCATACTCTGGAAAGCTTTTTGGTAATGTGTGTCAAAAACCTCAACACGTTCATATTATTTGACCCCCAAATTTCACTGTTAGGAATCTGCCCTAAGGAAATGATCAGAAACAGAATTCTAGCAAAATTAAAAACAGCAGAGATGGGAAATAACCTAAATATTTAACTGTAAGGAAATGGTTTCAGAAAAATTATGGGGCATCTCTATGTGTGTGTGTATGAGTGAGTATGTGTATTGTGGTTTGTGTGTGTGTGTGTATAAAGGGATGGATATACATAGGAGAGTAAACAGAGGTATATATGAAAAACAAGGTACCTAGTTCTTTTGCTGGGTTGTGGATTAACATTGACTTTATGTAAGCCTGGTGACTGCGTCAGGCTGCAGGCAATTCAGGCAAAGTTATGACACATGCACTCAAACAGATGCGCCGCTTTGGTTTATAACAATCTTTTCTATATAGCCCACATTATATTTTGGGAAATCGTGTAACTGACACTCAGCAAAATCTGCCTTTCCCTCTTGGTCTTCTGTGCCCATAGCTACTGGTCACTTAGAGTAGGGATCGGTGTTCCCCTTGATGTGCCTGCTGCTAAAACTTGCTCTATTCCAAATGATGTGGCTCTTTGTCTTTCAAAATCCTATTACTTATGAAGTGAGAGATTTAATTTTAAATTACAAAGTTTAGAAGTATGCTTTTAATATATTTTATATGTGTCTCAATTTGACTCAAATAGGTGTCAAAATATAAAAATGTGCCCTGTGCAATGATGCTGTGGTTGTATAATCAGGGTGGAACAAGTGTTCTGGAGTCAAACCTGAGCTTAAATACCAGTGCCACTTTTAAATTTTGTGACCTTGACATTTTTTTTTAAGTTCTTCTGATTTACAATATCTATAAAATTGAAATGGTAATGCTTTTTCAGTTTCTTTCGTGAAAATAAGTGACAATAACAGTCATTAGGTATTTTCCCTCTTTTTACCAATGACAGTTTAATATAATGAGTTGGTTTGAAAAATTTTGAAGAGGTGACAATAGAAAGCATTTTTCTGTAAAATTCAATGTGAAGAAACTTACTATAAGCATATTTGAAAATCTTCCTATTGAATAAAGGTAAGGAAATAAGCTAAAATATTTCAGTAGTTTATAGCACTGTTGGGTTTAGGTAGAGAAATTGTAAATGATTTTTTTTTTCCTTTGCTTTCTGACTTTAATGTGTTATTTCCCAAAATGAACACTTTCACACTCAGAAATAAAATAGTATTTTATATATAAACATTATAGTAAAATTAAATTATATATTTAAAATATTAAATTTTAATATAAAAAAGTTTTGTAATTTAGTATGAAATAGTAGTTTCATACTCAGAAATAAAATTATTCTCTTTACTAATTTCTTTTTTAACGCTGAGTAAAGGTTACCATTAAGAAGTTAAGGTGATGTTTGACAGAAAACAACAAAATTCTGTACGGCAATTATGCTTCAATTAAAAAACAAATAAATTAAAAATAAAAAAAGAAGTTAAGGGACAGAGTCCAGTCTCAGTCACTATTTGGCTGCAACTCACAAGCAACTCCAAGTAAGAATGACGCAGCTGAACCTGTGGTGTTGGAGAAGACTCTTGAAAGTCCCTTGGACTGCAAGGCGATCCAACCAGTCCATTCTAAAGGAAATTGGTCCTGAAGATTCATTGGAAGGACTGATGCTGAAGCTGAAACTCCATTACTTGGCCATCTGATGTGAACTGACTCATTGGAAAAGACCCTGATGCTGGGAAAGATTGAAAGCGGGAGGGGAAGGGGACGACAGAGGATGAGATGGTTGGATGGCATCACCAACTCGGACATGAGTTTGAGCAAGCTCCGAGAGTTGGTGATGGACAGGGAAGCCTGGAGTACTGCAGTCCATGGGGTCGCAAAGAGTCAGACATGACTGAGCGACTGAACTGAACTGACATATATCTAATTTCTTCATTAAACTGAATAGCATATGATCCTGTCAAGGTTAAATCTACAAAAAAAATGTATCTTAAAATAAATAAATGGCAATCATCTAATTTCCATAATACATATTAATAAAATGAATAACTGTATACTTAGGGCTGGAGTTTATGGTGGCTCAGATGGTAAAGCATCTGCCTGCAATGCAGGAGACCTGGGTTAGATCCCTGGGCCGGGAAGATCCCCTTGAGAAGGGGATGGCACTCCAGTATTCTTGCCTGGAGAATCCCATGGACAGAGGAACCTGGTGGGCTACAATCCATGGGGTTGCAGAGAGTCAGACATGACCGAGTGACTGACACTTTCACTTTCACACTCATCGCTGATTCACCTTGCTGTGCAGCAGAAACTATTATACCACTGTAAAGCAATTATCCTCCAATTTGTAAAAAAAGTTCTATCAAAGGACTAAAAAAAGAAAACAAATAATGATCTTGAAAATGGGGAAGAAAACCAAAGTAATCTTTTTTTTAACCTTTTGCTTGTGCTGCACAGTATGTGGGATCCAGTGTCCTGACCAGGGATAGAACCATCACCCCCTACACTGTCAGTGTGGAGTCTTAGCCACTGGACCACGAGGGACGTTCCCAAAACCATGTTACAAAAAACAGGCATAAACTTTTGAATACACTGGCTACTGAATATATATGATCCCCAAAACCATGTTACAAAAAACAGGCATAAGCTTTTGAATACACTGGCTACTGAATATATATGATCCCCAAAACCATGTTACAAAAAACAGGCATAAGCTTTTGAATACACTGGCTACTGAATATATGAAAAGATGATTAGTTTCACTCATAAAGAAATACAATTGGATCAGCAACGGGGTACATTTCTCACCCATTATATTAGCACAGTATCTGATGACTGAAAACAGATCAGAGAAGCAGATTCCCTCATGTGCTATTGGTGAGAATGTACATTGGCACAGTCTTTTTTTTTTTCTATTTTTTATTTTTGGTACAACCTTTTTTTTTTTTTTTTTGGTACAACCTTTTAAAGGGGCAAATTGATATTATCAAAGTATCAATGTGCAGTCTTTCAAAGAGCAATCCTATTTCTAGAAACCTATCCTATAAACTCAATAATATGCTATAATTTGTTAAATTTTTTCTCAATGAATATTTAAGATGTTAGGATGTTACATCATAGTTTAATTGGAAGCATTCTTTTTCTTTCTTGATAGAAACAATAAGACTGGATACTGTCCCAGCATTTATGAAATATAGTATATGGAAGGGAATTTTATTGAAGCAATTTTTTTTGCCTTAGAAAATGAGAAATGATCTAATGTCTCTTAGAGGGAGAGCAAATAAATAGAGTTTAGCACAACTATCCCTTAGAGAAGGAATTGGCAACTCACTCCAGTATTCTTGCCTGGGAAACCCAGGACAGAGGAGCCTGGAGGGCTAGAGTCCATGAGGTTGCAATGAGTTGGACACGACTTAGCAACTAATACCACTGCTAGCTCAACTATATAATGTAATACTCGGCAGCACTTACATAGGATAAGGAAGGCAGCATGGAAATAGGACCAAGATATGTTTTAAGTAAGTATACGTGTTTTAAGTAAAGACATTAAGTTACAGTTTTGTATGTAAAGGGAAAATATGTGCATGTGTGAACTTAGGTACATGTTTACAAATGCATAGAAACTAGCTTTTATGACTAAGCAATTTCACTCATTTGATGGTAAGAACATATCTGGAAAGAAAAAATTAATTTGATCAGAAAGTAAGTGTGAGTAGAAGAACTTAAAGATGAATTCACCTTTGTGCTGGCCCATCGTCTGCCCGCAAGGAAAGCTGTGACCAGCGTGCACAGTCCTCCTGACCCAGGGAAACCAAAATACGCGCTGCTGCACACGGCCAGCACAGACAGCCCCCAGACCAGGAATGCTCTCTTCCACACAAGTTTGTCCTAGAGGAGGAAAAAGGGCGGTTAGCTCAGTTATTTCATGCAACTGATTTCTAACTACTGATTTTTCCATATTCAGGACAGTAGAAAATATATATGTCTGTGTCTAAGCTCCTAAGTGTGTGACATAATATTTACTTCCTTTTCCTTAGTAAAAGTAGAGTTAGCACATGTATAAATGTAGGTTCCTCTCCCAGGAATCCCAGCTATCCTTCTCTGCAGTTATCCAAGCAGAACTTCTCAGGGCTAAATGCAACAGCAGAAAAAAGCACATGGGCTTTGGGGACAGAGAGTCCGGGGTTAAAATTTTAGCTTTGGCACCACTGGTGTGTGTGGCTGGCCACATTATTTAAACTCTCCAAGATTTTCTTCCTCTTTCCCAAATCCCAAATCACAGGGATTCTGTGAAGGCTAAAGATATGCCATCTTTATGATTTTTAGGCTCTCCATTCACTCTTTAATTTGATGCTCTCTTGGTTTTTATTTCTAAATCTTTGAATATCAAGAAGCTTAAGAGACTGTAAAGTGACAGTAGTTTTTTGTTGTTGATTTTTAAAGCCTTAGAAATGTGGACCCCTTCCCTTTCACTTTTCCCTGTTCGGCCTTAGAAGCTTCTTGATCACTTTAGAAGGCAGGCAGGCTTCTAGAAGTGCTTGACTTGGAGGCATGCAGGCTCTGGCGGTGGGTCACCTGGTTCTTTCCCAGCTCCATTGCTTTTTAGCTGTATGACCTTGCTTAAGTCCCTCATCTTGAAGCCTCATCTTGAAGCCTCAATTTCCTCATCAGTAAAATGGTCATATTAATAGTACTCGTTACATGAGTTATTGTATGGAGCGCCCTAGATCAGCACTTCACAACAGAACATTAGTGACGATGGAAATTTCTGTATCTGCATTGTCTGCAGTAGTGTTCTTTTTTTTCTTTTAACTATATTACTGGAGTATAATTGCTTTACAATGTTGGGTTAGCTTCCTCTGTACAAGAAAGTGAATCAGCTGTATGTACACATATATCCCCACCCTGTTCTATATCTGTGGTGGGCATGTACAGCTAGTGGCTGCTCTACTGAATAAGTGGCACTTTATTATACATACCACATCACTTTATACACAGTAAGTAAGCTGTTATTTTCACTTTATTATTTAATTAGAAAATCCTACAATTTTCCTTTATTCATTCATAAAATCTTTTACAGACAGTTTCAAATGGAGTATTTTGGAGCACAGTTAAAAATTCAAACCAACATACATTCTAGTAATGATAGTTTTAATGTTCTTACTTAAAGTTCTAGTTTAAGTAAGTTTCTAATTCTATTCAAAATGCTCTGAAATCTCAAAATAATGCCAGTTCTTGTGGGGAAAAAAGACTTTTCATCTTTATCTGTTCCAAGAGACTTAGGAGAGTAAAGGAAACAAAATCTTTGCTACTAATAAGAAATCATGGTGTATAGTAAGGAACTTTGATATCTTTGGTGAGAAATACTGGCCTGTATTATGATGAGAGGTCTATTTGATAGTATTAGAATCTAAGGTATTTTGATATTAAAAAAGAGGCCCTCAAAGCCATTTCATATCTTAGTTTAGCTAAGTATCATGAATAATAAGAAAATTAAAATTCAATAATAAAATTAAAATACAAAGATATGTATCATAGTATTTTAGAACTGATGTTCTTTGTTTTGCAGTAGAATTTGAAGCATACAGAATGTAAGTTGGAGGAAAAAATTCCAGGACTATCTTACAAACCTTACACATCTAAGCCTCTTCATAAGCATCATGGACAGCACTGATACCACAATGAGCAGAGTTAAAATAGTGAACCGTTTTCTAAATCACATACTTGACATCAGCTTTCAGGAGAGTGTTCTAGAATGCTTCTCTAATGACATTTTACAGCACAACGTGCTCACAGATTATTTCTTACCTGGTCACTGCTTGGAAAATACTGAATAAAAAATCCAAGAACCACCCCAGTCACCACACCAATGATCACCTCCAAAACGCCTTTGAGAACATTAAAAACTGTGGAGCCTTAAAAACACATAAAAAGAAAAACTTCACCCAGAATTCTAAATCCATAAACACACAGAGTTTAATCATTAACATAAAGCATATAATTACAGACAAGGGAAAATTTACAGATATTTTCTGCTCTCCGCATTCTTCAAGTATCTAATTAAATGGGCTTATACTAAGAAAAGTATGCATATTACTGGAGATAAATTTTAAAACAGGCATATGCTATGAGTTGTGCACCTTTGTCTATGCTTACTTCATATAAATTTAATTTATTATTTACTAAGATAATATGAAAGATAAAATTCATGAATCAGGGCTAATCTGTTCTATTGCATTATATGCATAGGCTGTGAGTAGACAGATCTAGTATTTAAACTTCCATTTAATAGCTTGATATTTTAATAATAAACACATTGATCTTAGTAGCTCTAATATGTATAGGATATAGTAACTTATAAAAATTATTAGTTAGTCATGTCTGACTCTTTGCAATCCCATGGAGTGTAGGCTGCCAGGCTCCTCTATCTGTGGGATTTTCCAGGCAAAAATGCTGAAGTGGGTTGCCATTTCCTTCTCCACGGGATCTTCCCTGGCCTAGCGATCTAACTGGGGTTTCCTACATTGCAGGCAGACTCTACCATCTGAGCCACCAGGGAAGGCCCCATGGTAACGTAAAAATCTGGCAATTAAAGTAAAACATCTTTTCTTACTACAATGAGTGGAGGGGACTTACCCCTTCTCAAATACTATTTCTAAGAGTAAATCTGAAAATAAATTATTTTTGAGATTGCTTTTGGAAGAGCTTTTGTTGCTTAGGCTCTTTGAAATAACATAATATAGAGGTAAGTAAACTATATTTTCCCCCATAGCAAACAGGGTTTAGGAAACTTTAAAAAAATCTTTGCTAGCACATTGTGCAGAAAATTATACTAAAACTGCTCAACATATAAAGCCCTGCTCACATACTGTCCTAAGGAAATGTGTACCAACTAGTTATGTGGTTTCTTGTTATTGTAGTTTCAGGTACAGAATATGCCACCCCAAAGTATGCCACTTCGGCATAAGGATTATTTTGAGCTGAAGGCAACTGGGAATAAACAGTTACAAGATAAGTTCTCTGCCTTCTCTCTATTTTCTTTTAAAAGCAGGACATGAATGTGTAAAGCTGGGCCTCTCGCCTCTCTATCAAGAAGGACAGAAGTTAATCACCAAGGCAACTGGGAACCCTAATCAGCCCAGGGACAGCACCAGAGGAATCTGCATAACAAACTGCTAAATCAGCCCTTATCTAACCATAGTTTGCTCATGTATTTGCCTTTTCACAATTTGTTGCCTCTAAAAGCTCAAAGTCCTTTTCCTTTATCTTGCATTTCTCTACAAAATTATTGTTGTTTGCTAAGACGCTATAGAAATCCCAATTCTAACCATCCCAAGCTACTCAGCACCGTCTACTCCTATGTGTAAGCATGATGCACAGGCTAATAAACTGCATTTCTCTTGTTAATCTGTCTTTGGTCAGTCTGATTTACTGGGTCCCAGTCAATGAACCCAAGATCAGTAGAGGAGAAACATCTTTTCCTCCTCTATAGTTTCAATCATCTCTTATAAAAATAAAAGAGAGAGAGAGAGAGAGAGAAATTCCTTGGTGGTACAGTGGTTAAAATTCTCCACTTTCTTTGCTGAGGGCCTGAGTTGAATACCTGGTCCAAGAACTAAGATTCCATAAGTCCCATGGTGCAGCCAAAAAAACAAAACAAAATAAAAAACTTAACCTCTGTAGTGATTTTTGTTTAGCTAGACAGCTCTCTGTTAGGTAATGGTGTGACTGTCAAAGCATCTAGCTGGGATAGTAACCCAGGTCTTGAGCTAACATGATAAATAATTTACTATGTATTTTCAATTTCCTATAAATGTGTAGCAAGGAGCCAATTAGTTTCAGTCTCTGATATAGTGTGTGCATGCATGCTAAGTCACTTCAGTCATGTCTGACTCTTTGTGACGCTATGGGCTGGAGCCTGTCAGGCTCCTCTGTCCATGGGATTCTTCAAGCAAGAGTACTGGAATGGGTTGCCATACCTTCCTCCAGGCTCTGATAAAGTAAGGTTGCTTAAAAAAAGACTTCTTATGTCCTGCCTCTAGTAATTCTGACTTAGTAAATCTGACAAGGCTTAGGATCCACGTTGTAAAGAGACTGCAGGCAGTTTCCATTCAAAAGGCCTGAGGACCACATTTAGTGCGGCGGGGCGGAGGGAACACAGCATTGCTGACTGCGAAGGTTCTTCAGGCTATCCACAGCCCCCAGCCCTGCAGCCCCTCCTCACTGCTCTCCCTGCCTGCTCTTTCCCTTCCCCTGTGATTCTAATGCAAACTCTAAAGCCATGGTTTCCATTCCCAGAGGTTCTGATTTAATTGACCTAAAGCTCGTACCTAACATGAGTATTTTAAAAAACTCCCCAGGTAATACTAGTGTGCAGCTGAGGCTGACAACCATTATTTTAAAGATGTATATATCAGGAAAACAGTGAGAACATACGTCTGGATAGGTACAGCCGAATTAAAAGAGAAAAAATGTAGATCTGACTTAATAGGTAAGGGGGAATCTTTGTTGTGTATATACATATATATTTGGCTGCACCACACAGCATGTGGGATTTTAGTTCCCCAACTAGAGATTGAACCCATACCTCCTGCATTGGAAGGGTGAAGTCTTAACCACTGGACCACCAGGGAAGTCCCCCTCATTGATTCTTGACTGGGAAGGTAACCTTATGAAAGCCATGTTTTGACAAGATCAATTTTCCCATGACATACGGCAGGGAGTTTATATATTTGACAACTTTGGGGCAACAGGAAGAGATGTAGTTCTAGTTAATTGGCAGAAATCATATGTAACCAAACCAAAAAAAAAAAGGGGACAATAACTACAGCAGGGTGGAGAGCCTGAAAATCCATGACCTTCTAAGAAGGTGTGTTCCTGTGAGATAATCTGAAGATAATTACAACTAAGCTACAACTACATTTTGCCAATAGTATGAAACCACAAATCTTATCTCCCAAACTTGGACATGGATTAAAAAATGAACTTAAATTTATGCTGCACCAAAGGAGAATGAAAGTGTTAAACAATACTGGGGGAGAAAAAAGTGCCTTCTTTTTTTATTACTACTTAAAATATAATGTGTCCATATCAATATCAAACACTGAGTAAGTATTACAAAGATACCTATTAAAATCATTTGCTGTTATTACCCATAAAATGTTAAAACTCTTCCTATTTTAGAAGAGTGCTGTTTCTCCCACTTGGCCTGCTCTCTGTCATTGTGCTCATTGAAAATCTCCTCATCCCTTGTGTGAGGTCTCCAAGACCCAACTTTCCCAGAGATTCCATGCAAAAGCTGTTCTAATCCTCTTTTAAACTCTGAAGATTTGAATCTCCCCTTACTGAACTTACCAGATTGCTTGAGCAGTTTCTGTCTAGATGGTGAAGAGAGTAAAGACAGGAAGCTACTGGTCCTGTCTTAGGTATGGAAGTGACTCTCGGGAGGTGACTTTTTCTATTTTGAGTTGCCTTTATCAAGCAACTCTGCCATGCCTGTAACATCATAACCTATGTCTTTAGAGCACGAGAGAAAAGCATGTTGTGAATGGATTGGTCTACCTGTGGAGAAGGCCATGCCCAGGCAGGTGTTGAAGCCAGTGATGGCCAGAATGTCATCGAAGCTGCCAGCAGCCATGAGTAAGGTGGGGATGCCTTTCTCGACACCATAGCCTCCTTCCTGCAAAAGGAGCATTGAAGGCACCACGACAGCTGGAGACACCGCACCTAAAACAAAACTAAGCAGGCAGTGCTTTAGGCATTTATGACAGCATCTTACTACTACTGCTGCTGTTGTTAAAATTATAGTGACCACTACTCTTTTAGAGATTATACTTTAGAAAACTATAGCCTTTCAGATGGCAGCAAAGAACCAAACCAGAAATATACGCACACATACAAGTTCCACAGAATACTTTGTCAAAGTGTGGCTATGGGTGATCTATATTAGACTTACTTAGGTTGCCTAAAAATATATATTTATGAGTGTTATAAAAGACCTATTGGAGTTATGCCCCAGGAATCTTTTTTTATTTTTATTTATTTATTTATTTTTGTGTGTGTGTGTGTAATAAAGTTTTATTAAAGTATAAAGGAGATAGAGAAAACTTCTGACATAGGCATCAGAAGGGGGCAAAAGAGTACCCTCCCAGGAATCTTTTTTTAAAAAAGAAAAACAAAAAACCATTCATGGTGTGAGGTCTGAAAAACACAGACACAGACTTTTGGAATTGGGACTCACTAAAATTAGGCATTCTACTAGGACTTTGTATGTAAAATAAAGCAATAGATTAGAAGGAGAAGGCTGTAATGACACTGACTGTGATACTCATCATGGGAGCAGTAGAAACAGCAGAAAAGCATTTCAGAGAGCTTACTGCATGCCAAACACTATTTTAAGCATTTTATATATATTAACCAAATTAATTCTCACAATAACTCCATGAAATACTTACAATAATTATCTTCATTTTTGCAAATGGGTAAATTGAGGCACAAAGAGATTAAATAACTTGCCAAAGAAGTTATTTGCGTAATGCAAAGTCATAGGGCTGGGATTTGAATCCAAGCCATGTAGCTCCAGGGTCGTAAGCATTAGAAGAATTTACTTCTTGTCTACTCACTAACATTAAATTACTAAGTACTTGCATATTTATTTACATCTCATGGCTCTTAACCACATAATCAAAACAGTCTGGTGACAGAAGGAGGAGGAAAACAGTGCTGAGTGTTGATCACTGTTACTGTATCTTTTATTCTTTGTACAGACTCTCAGATGAGACCTGGCACATCTCTCACTAACAAGGAATCACACAGAGGTAAAAGATCATGATTTCTTCAGTAGTTTATTATAATCACTGCAAAAGTTAGACATCTTTGCTCTCTGCATGTGTGCTCAGCTGTGTCTGACTCTTTGAGACTCCAAGGACTGTAGTCTGCTAGGCTCCTCTGTCCAAAGAATTTTCCAGGCAAGAATACTGGAGTGGGTTGCTGAATGTCCTTCTCCAGGGAATCTTCCCAACCCAGGGATCAAACCCACATCTTCTGCATCGACAGGTGGATTCTTCACCACTTGCGCCACTTGGGAAGCCCATAAAGTTAGACACACACTGTTATTACATATACTGTACTTTGAAGCTAATATTTAGATTATGCCAGAACATCAGCTGAAGAATTGATGCTTTTGAACTGTGCTGTTAGAGGAGACTCTTGAGAGTCCCTTGGACTGCAAGGAGATCCAACCAGTCCATCCTAAAGGAGATCAGTCCTGGGTGTTCATTGGAAGGACTTCAGCTGAAGCTGAAACTCCAATACTTTGGCCACCTGATGCAAAGAGCTGACTCAGTTGAAAAGACCCTGATGCTGGGAAAGATTGAAGGCAGGAGGAGAAGGGGACGACAGAGGATGAAATGGTTGACTGGCATCACTGACTCAATGGACTTAAGTCTGAGTAAACTCTGGGAGCTGGCAATGGACAAGGAGGCCTGGTGAGCTGCAGTCCATGGGGTCACAAAGAGTCGGACACAACTGAGTGACTGAACTGAATTGAACTGAAGAACATCAGTGATGTATTTTCTGATGTCCTCAAGAAAATGCTATTATGTATTCTCCTGTAAGGAATCAGTGAAAGCACTAAAATGTCTGTGCATATTTTTCATACAACAAAGAAAAATCATGAATTACCCCAGCATGAATCCCCATTGCCATGGTAAACCCATGAGGAAGTAGGCCAGGACAGCAGATGCACACGCCTCCACGAGACAAGGACCCAAGGATAACCTTACACAAACACCCTTCAACTTCTTCAGGGCCTGAAATATAAACACAGACACACTAAAACAATTCTCTAAAGACCTGCAGAGATTATGACCTTAATTGCTTTTGCAATTAATGTGTACTCAGATCATCACACATTTTCTGGGAATGTCCCGCTTGGAACATCCCGTGTTCTAAGTGTTTAGAGAAAGCTCATCTATTCCTCATAGCAGCCCTATGATACAGGTAATATCATTATGCCCATTTTGTAGATGTCCTCATGTAAAAAGGCACACGTTAAAGTGCTTTGCCTCAGATCACGACATCAGTGAGTTATGGGTCTAGGTTTGCACCCAAGCAGGCCACTTCCAGTCTGTGTTCATAATCCACACACTAGCTGATTTAATCCTCTCGGGTTTAGCTTTATTTATAATCTGTGGTCCCCAAATGAGGCTTGGATGAGAACCTTTATCCCCCAAAATATTCATTCCCACAATCAAAACATACATGTAAAAAGCATTAATAAAACCCATATTTGAGACTCATTCTATATACAAGGCAATTTCCTGAGCCAGTACTCAGCCCTAAAAACTTGTATGGGGCTTTGCCCACCAAAAATGACATCTCCTCTCTCACAAGCACCATCTATAACTACAGCCAGTATCTCTGTCAGAGAAGTGGAGGATCTTTATTCTTGGTGTTGTTGCCACACAGTAACTCCACTTTTCTCCAAGAAAGAATAGGCAAAATCTTCTGGGGCCATTCTGCATGGATTCTCTTCTCGTCCTGGGAATGTCACGCAGCATCCACCCCCATTCCCAAAGCTCAGTGATTCTAAATACTGGCAGAAGTGAAGGAACAAAATTCTAGTCAATAATTAGAAATCTGTACTTCGTACATTTGAATCAAGCCCAAGACCAGCGCGAACCAATATGACAGACAGGGCTATGCTTCTCAAAGCAGAGGACCACTTGTGCTTGATCTGTACGTTATCACTGATGACAGGGATGTTTCTGATGAGAAAGCCAGCAAGCAGCATGCCTAGAATGGAGAAGTCAACAATTTAGTTTTCCAACAAAGGCAGTAAGTTTTGGCATTTTAGCTATTAAAGAGACAACCCTATAATCCTAGGTAGGTAATATCAGTACTTTCTTTTTTGCTTATTTGTTAGGTGAAATTAGGTTAAACTTTTAATTTAAAAAGTTAATATATCTCCTCTTTCCTGGCTGGAACCATGGAGGGTGCAGAAGAGAAGAAAAAGAAGGTCCCTGCTGTGCCAGAAACCCTTAAGAAAAAGTGAAAGAATTTCGAAGAGCTTAAGATCAAGCGCCTGAGAAAGAAGTTTGCCCAAAAGATGCTACGAAAGGCAAGGAGGAAGCTTATTTATGAAAAAGCTAAGCACTACCACAAGGAATACAGGCAGATGTACAGAACTGAAATTCGAATGGCTAGGATGGCACGAAAAGCTGGCAATTTCTATGTACCCGCGGAACCCAAATTGGCATTTGTCATCAGGATCAGAGGTATCAACGGTGCGGAGCCCAAAGGTTCGAAAGGTGCTGCAGCTCCTTCGCCTCCGGCAGATCTCCAATGGCACCTTTGTGAAGCTCAACAAGGCATCAATTAACATGCTGAGAATTGTGGAGCCATACATTGCATGGGGGTACCCAAATTCGAAGTCTGTAAATGAAATGATCTACAAGCGTGGTTATGGCAAAATCAACAAAACGCGAATTGCCCTGACAGACAACGCATTGATTGCTTGATCTCTTGGGAAATACGGAATCATCTGCATGGAGGATCTGATTCATGAGATCTATACCACTGCAAAACGTTTCAGAGAAGCAAACAACTTTAAATTGTCTTCTCCACGAGGTGGAATGAAGAAAAAGACCACCCATTTTGTAGAAGGTGGAGATGCTGGCAACAGGGAAGACCAGATCAACAGGCTTATTAGAAGGATGAACTAAGGTATCTACCAGGATTATTTTTGTAATCTGGTCCGTTAATAAGCAATTGAAACAAATTGAAAAAAAAAAAGTTAATATAATCAATTAGAGGCGCTAATGTAAGGTTTTAATAGGCAGATAAAAACAACTGATTAGAATAATTAATAATTCCTAAACTGAACCTGAAAGTGGGAAACAGGATGCAATATTTGGGTAGAAAATGTGATCAAATTCTATGCATGAGACAAGTGCTCGGTCCTGGTGCACTGGGAAGACCCAGAGGGATCGGGTAGACAGGGAGGTGGGAGGGGGGATCGGGATGGGGAATACATGTAAATCCATGGCTGAGTCATGTCAGTGTATGGCAAAAACCACTACAATATTGTAAAGTAATTAGCCTCCAACTAATAAAAATAAATGAAAAAAAAAAAGAAAGAAAATGTGATCAAATTCTAAATGTAAAAAATTTTAATACAATGTCCAGTTTAGTCATCTCTTTGTGTGTAAAGAGCAAATAGCTTCTGAAATTATTGGCTATGTCAGATTACCAGAAATATCAATAAATACCTATATGAATTCTATTTTACCTTCACATAAGATAATTTAATTAAAAAACACAATCTGCTGTGCAAAGGCTTAGAGTGAGTTTTGATGAAATATGATATGCTCTGTCACGTCAGGTGGTAACTCTTTTTTCACTAGCCATTCAACATTCAGCAAATGCCTTCAGTGTTTCAGACACTATAATAGGCATCAGAGATATAATAATGAACAAACACTGGGTACTACACCTCAACAAGCTTTCAGCCTGTAGGGGAGCGAGACAAAGTGACAACTGAATTTTACAGAAGCATGAGGAGGCTCATACTTCATGAGAAGTATGAGCTGAGATGGAAGGGGTGAGTCAGAAGGGTCCCAGAAAGATAAAGAGGGGTGAAGAGACTGAGGAGTTGAAAAGTCTCTGAAAGAGAAAGCAGTTTCTCCCAAGGTATGAAAAAGAAGTGTGACATTTGGGGAAGGGCAGTAGCTGAGTGTGACTGAGCAGTGTGTGAGGGAATCCTGCCCTCAATGATAGCACCATATGTCGTACAAAGGGAAACACTTCTCCAGCAGATCTTGTGAGGCTTCTGGCCTCTGTTCTCCAGCACTGCCCTCATCTCACCATGCCCTTGTAAGCAGCACCAGTTAAATGACTGGACACATTTACGAGTGTTGGGATGTTTTGAATATAAGCTATGAGAACAGAAAAGAATCACCAGTCTACTTTTTTGTGACTTGCTCCAGAGGCAGACAGGTAAAGGAGTACCCCTCCCAAGCATATTTCATTACTGACATTTCATCTGGAAGAAGGTCTCTAAGTTCTGAATTCTGCAGTCACAATCTTTCTAGAATTTGTGAAAGTAATAACTGGCCCACAATAACTACTTTTAAAAGAATAATTATAAGAATAATACATGCCTATGGTAAAATTTAAAATTACTGACAAGGATAAAGTGACAAGTATATGCCCCACCTCAATTGCAACTTTTGATCTTCATTCCTCAAAGGTTTGTTTCCACTGTTAAGGATTTTCTGTCCACTTTCAGAAAGTTTCAATACCTATTTAAGCATGCCTCTGTGTGTGTGTGTGTGTATGTGTGTGTGTGTGTGTGTGCATGCCCTGGACACAAATAAAAGCACATTTATATACCACTGTATAATTTCTCATTTAACAATATATCCTGGACATATTTCCACTGAGGTGTGTGTGTTTGCCTTATTTTTTAATAGTTGCAAAAGAATCCCATTGGAAGTACCATAATTTTGGGACCAATTAATGAACTTAAAAGATTTTTCATTACAAACATTGCCAAAATGAGCACAGTTCGGACATCAAGTGTTTATTAAGGGCCACACCTTTATGGTACCCTGATAATACAGATATGAGCTAGACCAACATGGTCCTTGTCCACATGGAGCTTACATATTTGTAGGCTTGTATAAGTATATCCACAGGATAATTTCTAGCAGCGGAAATATTAAGCCCTAGGGTACAGGCATATTTCATATTTATGGATGCTGATGAATTATCAAGTCCAAAATATTGCACTAACCATAGATGTTATTAGTATGCCAGTCGTTCCTTACTGAAACTTAAAATGTGGCTCTAAATCAGCCATAAATTATTATAGCGTGTAACTACCTGAAATCAAAAAGAATAATAATCTAATATGCTATGAGTCTTTCTTGGAGTTTTAAGGTAGAAGGGGGCATTTTTTGTTCCCCCAATCAAAGTGACAATTTCCCTGGGACTCAGTTTCCTTTGCCAGTGGCCGGGTTGCTGGGGCCACCTGACAGGGACTTGGCTGGTGTCCTCTTCTTGCCTTTAAACTCACGTGGGTCTCCCTTGGTTGTGGAAGAAAGAACACCTTCTTTAATGGAGGACTGTTATTCTTTTTTGCTTAATTTGCATTATGGAAATTTTTTTTCAATAATAATTTGCTTCCAAAAAGCTTGGAAGTAGATGAAATAAGATTGACCATGAATTGATAACTCTTGCATATTTAAAAATATTTCCATTTAAGAATAAAAAAGAATAATATTCCTCTATTAAGAAAGGTGTTCTTTCCTCCACAACCAATGGAGAGGCCCAAGTGGGCTTACAGGCAAGAAGAAGAACATTCAAATAAAAATCACCAGTGCAGACCACTGGCAAAGGAAAGTGGTCCATGGAAATTGCCTTCACGTTCATTTTGGGAACAAAAAATGCACCTTCATCCTCCACTACCAGCCATTATTTCTTCTTCTTTAAGTCTTTAAAAAAAATATTTATTTATGTATTTATTTTGGTCATGCTAGGTATTAGCTGCAGCACACAGGATCTTTAGTTGCAGTATGTTGGATCTAGTTCCCTGACTAGGGATTGAACCTGAGCCCCTGAATTGGGAACGTGGAGTCTTAGACACTGGACCACCATGGAAGTCTCTCTAGCAATTATTTCAATGAGTTTTTGAAAATATCGAACAGGCAATTATCACACACATTCTGTTGTAACAAGCCTTTATGAATTCAGATAATGTTCCAGTTTCAGATCCCGGCCCTATTACAATAGTGATTTGAGTGGCACTTAGTGGTAAAGAATCCACCTGGGAGGCAGAATATGCAGAAGATGTTGGTTAGATCCCTGGGTCGGGAAGATCCCCTGGAGGAGGAAATGGCAAGCCACTCCAGTATTCTTGCCTGGAGAATCCCATGGACAGAGGAGCCTGGCAGGTAACAGTTTATAGGACTGCAGAGTTGGACATGACTAAAGTGACTGAGCACACACTACTACAATAAGAACGGGTAAACTTTCTTCTGTCACAAGTATTAACACTGCAAAAAGGGATGGTAAGATACATCAGATATGTGACCTTCGAGAATACTTTCAGTTACCCCTGGAGATTTCATGTGATCTCAAAGCCCAAGGATGTACCACTTGGGTACCTGGTATATTCTGTTGTAATAACAGGCATAGAATGTGGAAAAAAAGATGAAGTAAAGTACTTTTTCATGGATTCTGGAACAGCAGTCTCAACTTAGGTTGCATATTAGAATCACTTGGGGAGCTTTTAAAAATTCTGATGCCCAGGGCATATAGCACATCAATTAATTCAGAATCTCTGTGCACCAGCTTTTAAAAAAAACTTCCTGAAATGATTCCTATGTGCAGCCAGGTTTGAAAACTTATGATTATTAGACTATCTGAAAACTTAAGATAGTTTATTGGGCTTCCCTGGTGGCTCAGATGGTAAAGAATTTGCTTGCAAGGCAGGAGACCTAGGTTGGATCCCTGGGTCAGCAAGATCCCCTGGAGGAGGAAATGGCAACCCACTCCAAAATTCTTGCCTGGAGAATTCCATGGACAGAGGAGCCTGGCTGGCTACAGTCCACGGGGTCACAAAAGAGTCGGACACAACTGAAGCAACTAACTCTCTCTCTCTAAAACAACTTATTAGAAATGCAGAATCTCAGGTCCCATCCTCAGATCCACTTAATTAGAAGCTGCATTGTAACAAAGTCCCAAGGTCATTTTTCTGTGATAAAGTTTGAAAAACACTGATTTAGATATATGAGTCAGCAAACACTTTCTGCCAAGGGGCAGATCAGATAAGAAACATCTTAGATTTTGTGGGCCACAGGGTCCCTTTCACAACTTTTCAACTTTGCACTGTGATGTGAAAACATCCACAGACAATATGCAGAGGAATAAGCATGGGTGCATTCCAATAATATCTTATTTACAAAAGAGATGGATTGCCAACCTTTTATCATAGCATACAGGCATATCCAGGGCTTCTCTCATAGCTCGGTTGGTAAAGAATCTGCCTGCAATGCAGGAGACCCCAGTTTGATTCCTGGGTCGGGAAGATCCCCTGGAGAAGGGATAGGCTACCCACTCTAGTTTTCCTGGACTTCCCTTGTGGCTCAGCTGGCAAAGAATCCACCTGCAATGTGGGAGATCTGGGTTTGATCCCTGGTTTGGGAAGAAACCTGGAGAAGGAAAAGGCTACCTACTCCATCCAGTATTCTGGCCTGGAGAATTCATGGACTATATAGTCAGCCCATGGGGTTGCAAAGAGTCGGGCATGACTGAGCGACTTTCACTTTTACTTCACAGGCGTATCTAGAAACAATTCATTTTAACTACAATGCCATTAATAAACTTCAGAGAACAAAAAGCACTCATGATAAATAATATTAATTAAGCAAAAAACAAAAACAAAAACCCTGTAGTTTTACCTAAAGTTGAAAAATATATTAAGAAATAGTGCATGATAACTCCGGTTTCCCTGGTGGCTCAGTGGTAAAGAATCTGCCTGCTGGTGCAGGAGACACGCTGGGAAGATCCCACCTGCCTCAGGGCAGCTAAGCCTGGGTGCCACAATTACTGAGCCTGTGTTCTAGAGCCCAGGACCCACAACTCAACTACTGATGTCTGGGTGCCCTAGAGCCCATGCTTTGCAACATAAGACGCCACCACAATGACAAGCCCAGGCACCACAACCCTGCTTGTTGCAACTAGAGAAAAGCCTGAGCAGCGACAAAGGCACAGCACAGTCAAAAATAAAATAAAGAATAAATAAAAATTTTAAAAGATGTAAATAACTCTAGTTCGTTTTACATTTAGCTTCAACTGCTGACCACAGAGGGGCTTCCCAGGTGGCACAAGTGGTAAAGAATCTAGTAGGAGATGCAAGAGATATGGGTTTGATCCCTGGGTCAGGAAGAACCCCTGGAAGAGGAAATGGTAACCCGCTGCAGTATTCCTGCCTGGGAAATCCCATGGACAGAGGAACCTGGTGGGCTACAGTCCATGGGGTCACAAAGTGTCAGATACGACTAAAGTGCTGCCGCTGACCACAAATTCAAAAGCAAATATATTCATTGTCCTCGCTAACATAAGATAACAGAAAACAATTTAACTCAGGAAATGTGTGCAAATACATCTGTATGTGTAAAATGTATGCAATTTTAAAATAAAAGTGATTTATGTATCTGTTAGAAAAGGACACAAAATCTCTTTTGTGGTAGAATGAAAGTGGTAAACTAAAATTTTATAACAGAATTTTTAGAAGAAACATTAAAGACACAATGTTCAGTGTTAAGACTAATTTTCATGTGTATCATGTTTGGAAAGTTTGGACACCCAATAATATGCTGGTAAATGCTTAATAAATAGACATGTGTGTATTTATATGTATATATTTACATATTTGTTATAAATTTTACTGATATAAAGGATGTATAGAATATAGTTTATAAATATACAACAATCATCACTGTGTCTGGCTCTCTGTGACCCCATGGACTGTAGCCCACCAGGCTCCTCTGTCCACGGGATTCTCCAGGCAAGAATCCTGGAGGGGGTTGCTGTGCCCTCCTCCAGGGGATCTTCCCCACCCAGGGATCGAACCCAGGTCTCTTGCACTGCAGGCAGATTCTTTATCAATTGAGCTACCCGGGAAGCCCCAAATTCTATGTAGCCAATTGATTTTCACAGAATGCTCTAATTATTTTTCATTGTTGAACTCCATATTCATAACCAACTATGGTTGCAGTTTAACCATGAATTGACAAAATCACATTACAAATAAATGCTGGTTTAGCAAAGAAGTCACTTATATCACTTATGAGTGAGTATAGTGTCATCAGGAATATCGGTTGACAGTTTTGTTTATGTCAATGAATAAGATGAAAATGAAACAATGAAAATGCATGTTGGAACATCACTCATTTATCAATGACATGAATGATTAATAATATATTAAGTCCTAATTTCTAGCACTTGCTGATTTCTGTCGTACAGATACTTCCACCATGACTGATGTTAAGCTACCAACACAGTGTCAAAGAATGTGGATTTAGGAAGACAGTGACAGGCACACCATTATATATTATTTCCATAATCTCAAGAGCATAGATAAGAGGAATATTTAGAAAAATAACTAGGAAATGATCTGTTTTGAGTATTTATTGCTCTTGTTTTTATTGTAAGTTATTTCATTTAAACTACATATAACTTAATTTTTTAAAAAATTGCTGTTTAGGGAATTTCCTGGCAATCCAGTGGTTAAGGACTCAGTGCTTTCACTTCTGGGGTCTGGTTCAATCTCTGGTTGGAAAATTAAGATCCCACAAATGGCATGGTCAAAAAATAAACAAATAAATCAATAAAAATCTATTTTAAAATCTACTTAACAACCTGCTCACTGATCTTAAAATTTAACAACTGGCTTTTGTTTTGGTTCTAGTACAGCAAATACAAAAATATTTTATATCTATCTCCCAGAGCTTTCCAAGCTACTGTTTTTAAAATATGATTTATTCTGAAGAAAACAGGACCTGTTTAGCACTTACCCAGAAGAGGAGGCAGTGGAGGTAATGTAGGTAACTTAATGAGTCCGAAAAGTTTACCTCCAGTGATGGCACAATAGAACAGCATTATAATTCCAAACAAGTTTCCTCCAGGAAGACATTCACTGCCGGTAATTGACCAAACCACAGCCCATAGAAGAACCACCATGGTAACTGAAATAAACCAGGAAAACTAGTTTCTACCAATGAGTTGTCATCTCCAGATTTTAATATAATCCAATCATAAGAAAATTAATACATAATACAAATATTTATAACCATATATAAGTTTTAAAGAACATCAGTAAAATAAACACTGGGGCAATTATCAACTGTCTCAAAAAACAGGATATTACCAGTGACTCTGAATCTACCTATGCACCCTTCTTAATCCTATCACCCACTTCCTTTCACACTGTAAGAAGAAACTACTATTTTGGATTTTTTAGTTCCCTTATTTTTTCTCGTAATTTTACCATCAATATTCACTAGTAATTAAAAAAAGAGAAACAGTTGCTATCTTTATCCTCTTCACGAAACATGAGAACACCCGAACAATCATACTCCAGTATTTTAGTATTCTAGTTCTGCTTTGAATTAAACTTTATTGTTTAATTGTTGCTTCTCTTCTATAGTCAATGTCTGCTTAGAATTACCCACATACTTACCTTTTTTGATCATCATTCATTATGGCATCTCAAACCTTTCATCTGGACAATTATTTTGCTGCCTGAAGTATTTCCTTTTGGAGAGGCACATCTATTAGGAAGTGAGATATGTTTCCCTGTTTGAAAACACTGTGTTCTACAAAATTGAACTTTGAAAACAGAAAGGCTCCAGGAAAAAGAGTAGGGCAGACCACTCACAACTCAAAGCTTGTGACCAAAGCACTAACAAAAACAACAATCCTAATAAAAGTGCCAGCACAGTTATATCTCCACTAATATTTGTATCCCCCGTAGTCAACCTCTTCGTTGCAGACTTAGACCCTGGAACCAGGGAATTTCTGGGCTGTTCAGAGATTAGGCCTTGGCCCTTCCACTGCAGTGTCCCGGGTTTGATCCCTAGTTGGTGAACTAAAATTTCACAAGCTGTGTGGCTTGGCCAAAACAAAACCCCCCCCAAAAACCCGACAACTGAAACCCTGGAATCACAGTATTCCAAGGTGTAGAATCTTGAAAGCATTTGCTCTAGATAGAGAGCAGTTCCACCAAAATCTGACCCAGACTGCAGTCTTTTCCATTAATCAAATGGTTTGTTGTTGTTAATTTTTTTAACTGGGGAAAGTGTTGGCAAATTCTTCATCGACGTGTGGTCTCATTAGCTACCTTAATATCGTGGCAAGTTTAAGTATTTGAGTCCCTAAGAGAACAGCCAACTGCCTGAAAAGAAGGAACTTACACAGAATGCTCAGCTTTTTAAAATGTTTTATCTTTAAAGTTAGTAAAGCTTTATAATTGTAATACCTGATCTTTCACTTCATACTTAATCTGCCATTGCTCGATCATGTTAAATACTAATATGCCAGGAAAAATTATATACAAGAATGCAAACTGCATATTACAGCAACACAATTACCTATTTGCCATTGTATATAAACTAATTCAGAGATCAAATTGCCAACATCCATTGGGTCACTGAGAAAGCAAGAGAGTTCCAGAAAAACATCTACTTCTGCTTTATTGACTATGCCAAAGCCTTTAACTGTATGGATCACAACAAACTCTGGAAAATTCTTAAAGAGATGGGAATACCAGACCACCTTATCTGCCTCCTGAGAAATGTACATGCAGGTTAAGAAGCAACAGTTAGAACTGGACATGGAACAGGAGACTGGTTTCAAATCGGGAAAGGAGTATGTCAAGGCTATATATTGCCACCCTGCTTATTTAACTTATATGCAGAGTACATCATGTGAAATGCTGGACTGGATGAAGTACAAGCTGGAGTCAAGATTGCCAGGAGAAATATCAATAACCTCAGATATGCAGATGACACCACCCTTATGTCAGAAAGTGAAGAACTAAAGAGCCTCTTGATGAAAGTGAAAGTGAAAGAGAGTGAAAAAGTTAGGTTAAAACTCAACATTCAGAAAACTAAGACCATGGCATCTGGTCCCATCACTTCTGGCAAACAGAGGGGGAAACAATGGGAACAGTGACAGACTTAATTTTGGGGGCTCCAAAATCACTGCAGATAGTGACTGCAGTCATGAAATTAAAAGACATTTGCTCCTTGAAAGAAAACGTATGACCGATCTAGACAGCATATTAAAAAGCAGAGACATTACCAACAAAGGTCTGACTAGTCAAAGCTATGGTTTTTCCAGTGGTCATGTGAGAGTTGGACTGTAAAGAAAGCCAAGTGCCGAAGAATTGATGCTTTTGAACTGTGGTGTTGGAAAAGGCTCTAGAGAGTCCCTTGGACTGCAAGGAGATCCAACCAGTCCATCCTAAAGGAAGTTGGTCCTGAATATTCATTGGAAGGACTGATGTTGAAGCTGGAACTCCAATACTTTGGACACCTGATGCGAAGAACCAACTTACTGGAAAAGAGCCTGATGCTGGGAAAGATTGAAGGCAGGAGGAGAAGGGGACAGCAGAGAACGAGATGGTTGGAAGGCATCACAGACTCTATGGACATGAGTTTGAATAAGCTCCTGGAGTTGGTGATGGAGAGGGAAGCCTGGTGTGCTGCAGTCCATGGGGTCACAAAGAGTCAGACACGACTGAGCAACTGAACTGACTGAACTAATTCATGTAGCAGAGCATGCTCTATTTCTTATGAAGATGTGTTGGTAGCAAATTTTTAGTTTTACTTATCTGGAATTATCTTTATTCTCATTCTTAAAAGATAGCTTTTCCAGGTATACGATTCTAAGTCGAGAGTCACTTTCAGTTCCTTGAAAATATTACTCTTTGGTCTTCTGTCTTTCATTATTGTTTTTAAGCCTAATTTTATCTCTTTTAGGGAATTCTTTTTCTTTGGTTGTTTTTAAGATCTTTCTTTTCCTTTGATTTTCTGCAATTTCAGTATACATTAAGGAATGGCTTCCTTTTGGTTTGCTTAGGATTTATCCTTTTTATCAATTCTGGAAAATTCTGTATTTCTTCAAATATTTTATCTCCCTCATTCCTCCTAGTCTCTGTTTCTGAAACTATGACTAAATGTTTACACCCGCTTCACATTACTAACCCTAGTTTCACATTTCCCGTCTTTGTGTTTTGCACCATACAGGTCTATTTGCTAGTTAACCAATTTTCTTTTCACTTACTCTGCTGTCTAATCCATTTACTGTTTTAACTTTTAATTACTTTATTTTTCATTTCTAGAATTTTAATTTGGTTCTTAGTAAAATCTGTTCATTTTCACAGTTATATGTTTTATACTCATATTTGCTATTTCTTCTTAAACTCCTTCGTAGATATCAGAAATATTTTATATTCTATTTTCTGATAATGAAAAAGTTTGAAATGTTTCCTTGTGCATTTGTTTGTGATTTTGTTGTTGCTGTTTGTTTGTTTTCTCGCAACAATGAACTCGTCCTTGTAACTTTATCTTTGGGAATTGTTGGAGCCTTAGGTTAAATGAGTTTTCCCAGATAGGATCTGTATTTGCTTCAACTGTTAGACACTACAATCTGGGACCACTTTTACATATATTTTCAACTTGAGATTCTTTTCTGTGAATTTCGAGCACAAATCAGAATGAAGTTACCCATTTTTAGGGGAGACTCTCCCCTCCCCCAGGCAGCACTACAGTTTAGACAGACAGGTTTAGTGACTGGGGCCCTATGCAGGGCAGGTCTACCTCATCTACACCATCACACTGGGTTCCAGTTTTGGGTGAGGGAAAATGACTTCTCCTATGATACTCTTCCCAATCTGGGCAGGCTCTAGCAAAGCCTCCTGTATCCTCACAGTTCTCGAAATGAATCTCAAGTTCACTGGTGTTTTCCAAAAGCCTCTGGAGTGAAGGCCAGCTGAGTGTTCATCTCTCCTAAATATACTTCGGTTTCGGGGTCTGATGACTTCCTGTTTTCTTGTCAGATAAAAGGTATATTTTAAAAGACATTCTTTTTAGATGTTTTCATTAGTATAAATTAGAGGATCGTTCCTTGAGCCTTATCTACACACTGCTAGAGATCAAGTCCAATGTCCCCCTTTTAAAACCCCTACATAATTGTTCCAGGTTTTCTAGGTTTATGATGCTATTACAAGATAACAAATAGGCCTTCAGAATTTCCCAACCAGCTATAGGGACTGAAATTTCTAACAGTTTTGGAAGTATAATGGGAAAGTAGAAATTGCCAGCTACTAAATTTTATTTTATCACAGCAAAAACCCAGTTTTATACTAAATTCTGAAAGGTAGGATTAAGAGTTTTTTTACTTCGATACTACTTTAAAAAAAAAAAACAACCTATAATTTTCCTTTTCCTTTCTTTTTTCTTTCCATTATATTCATAATGAAGTTCTAAATACATAGTAAATGTACATTCCTAAGGCTTCTCTGAATCATGTTTCAGTTAATAATTTACTATCTATACTTTTGAAAAATAATATTTTCCCATGTAAGATTTACTCCTTTAAGAAGAATACTTTGTGTACTGAATACTTTGTAAGATTTACTCCTTTAAGAAGAAGACTTTGTGTATTGAATACTTTGTGTACTGATTATTTTTGAATACAAAAGCAATCTTGTCAGCCTCGGGAGCAGTAGTACAAGAACATGAATGAGACCTGTTTATATATGATGAATCCTCATTTCTCAGGCAACTTTATAGACAATGATTACAGACTTTTAAAAAATTAGTCTCCAAGGGAATTCCTGGGAGATCCAGTGGTAAGGACTGGCGCTTTCACTGCTGTGGCCCGGGTTCAATCCCTGGTCAGGGAACTAAGATCTTGCAAGCCATGCAGCTGAAAAAACAACAACAAAAAAACAACCACAAAAACAAACAACAACTATCCCCTCCAAACCCCTCATCTTAAAAAAACAAAATCAGTCTCCAAATCACACCATTCGTGTATACCCTGCCCGTAGTGCAATCCATGTTTTTTGTACTGTAACTTTATCTTTGGGACTTGTTGGAGACTTAAATGTTTTAACTAGAAGTGTGCCATAACTTGAACAGAGAAAGTTAAAAAAAAAAAAATAACAAAAAGGACAGAAAGATTATTACATTATCTACTGCTTTCTCAACTAGTGTATATTTTGGAACCTGGTTTTCTCTACAAGTTTTAGATAAATTTTAAGATTTTTTTCCTTAAGGTAGTTTAAAAACTTACCTAATTTCATTGAAAACATACTGGAGCCTGAAGTATCATATAACATATTATGCTTGGCTTCCACTATCCTAGTTGAGAATGATAAAAATGTTTTTCAGACCTCATAAATGAAGTATAACTATAAAGAAGTGAGTCTGATTTTTCAGTAAACATACTTTGAGATCAACATATCTATTGGGGGAGGCCATATATTTACTCTAATGATACTGTCATCCCTCAATGAAGTTTTTGAAACTGTCTTTAAATTTGTGTTTATAGACAAGTTTCAATCCCCTTCTCCTTTTTCCTACCATATTACACATCCTCCAATATACATATAATATAGATACACATGTACACATTCCCTTTGAACAAAAACAGCATTACTGAATCTGGACATGCATTTATTTACCAAACTGATATAATAATGTATGACTTGCCTCCAAAAACCACATCCATTCCTAAAAGACAAATAGATCCCAACCCTAACAACATTCAAAATAGTGCTAAGATAATCCCTACCCCCCAAATTTTAGGGGCAGCAATAAGCTGAATTGGTCACTAGGATCTGTACTGAAAAAAATGATGAATTCATTTGGAAGTAAAAACTGAGCTGCTTGCTCAAGCATTACTGGCATTACTTAACAGTAATAACAACTAACATTTATGTAGTTCTTTTCTGTTCGTCAGTGATTTCTCAATCATTTTTCTCATTGGAAGCCTTACATAACCCTGTGAAATCCCTCAGACACAGAAAAGGCAGATGCGTTTGATCTCTGATCTGTCCCTCTTCCTACTAGCTGTAACAGTGGCGACAAGGCGCTCTTGAAAGCCCTGTGTTGAAGGTGGCGGAGCCTGTCAGCCTAGGACTTCATAGGGCTATGAAGCAGAGTTACCTACAATTAGAAGTGGTTCACCTTGTAGTTTTTATGTGAGAGAGAAGTAAACGTCTTTTTGTCCCTTAAGCCACATTATTTTGGAATCGATCATTATAACAACCTTATCTTTTACCCTCTTGTTCTGACTTCATCCTTACCATGTACATACCATTTGTTATTACTCTAGCCAGTAAACCGTGTGGAGGGCAAGCATGTGTTTGTCTTCGTCTTTGCAAATGATTTGGTTCAGCTGGTGTTTCTTGCACTTTTTCATTGCTATTCAGTAAGTTGCTTCCTTCTGTTGGTTCATTTCCATCTATACCTCTGAGGTTCATAACTGTTTCCTGCTGTGTTGAAAGCAATTAAAAAATTCTTACAACTATGTATTTACTGTACCTTTTTATAGTTACTGAGCCATCACATCACAAATCAAATTTCCGTTGCTAGAATCAAGGCTAACACTTTATAGGAGAAACAAACGGCTTCACTACTAGCTAATTGGTGAATGCTTGGAACAAGAACTATGTAAGGAGTACTTACCACTGAGTCAATATTTGCAGCATTATTGAGTCACATAAAATTTCATTATGTTTTTCAATACTGGGTTTAAAAATTAGCCTATTTAAAACACAACTCAAGGCAATAGCTACTAAATATGTCAGAGTGATTCAGAAAGATAATCATCTGTGGTGAAAACAAGTTCACATTCATTCATTTACTTGAATTTTAAGCAATAAAGAAAGGGGGGGGCGGGGGAAGAAACCAGCATCATTCTAGAGGTCAGGCTGGGAACATAAAGCATCTCACAGGCTCTCCATGTAGGGCCAGCTGCGGAATATCTGGGAAAACTGGTAATCACACCTACCAACAGTTTGGGGATTTAAGAAGGGAGGGAATTGTTAACTGAGTGACAGAGAAGCAACAGAATACAATTCTATCAAGGATTTGGAAATATACAGTTGCCACCTTAAGGAAACGGTTGGGATGTTTTACATTTGATCATACCTGTCTTCCTTGATGTGAGGAGGCTGTGTGATTCACCTCTGTGGATGGTTCTGAATCTTCGTGTGCAGCTCTTTTATCTTGATTCCTCATGATTTATAATTAAGAATAAGATGATATCGGGAAGAGGAAGAAAATCTGTTTTGAAAGAGTATAGATATAGAATAGCAATTTGAGATTTAAATAAATTATTTAAATAGCAATTTGAGCAATTTAAATGAAGTACTTATTTTTCCCCTTTATGAATGGCTAAAATAGGTTAGACTAGTCTTAACTTTCAACTGAATTTTTTTTTTGATTACAATATATTTTCCTAATTCTTACCTTTTTATCTTTCTTGAAAAAGCCCTTGTTCACCATCATATTTTTATATGATTTCTTTCCCACCCTGTTTTCTGAGCTGTACTTCAAATAATCCTAGTAATATTTATGTTATATTCTCCTCTCTAATGGGTCATTTTGAAGCAGAAAAGGGGCCGATAGCTTTCCAATACTGACATGAGGAAATGAGGCACCAAAGAGAAATCTATGGATTCCATCATATTCAGAGAAACTACAGTCACTCATTCCTGCTTAGTTCTTACTTCAAAATTAAAGTAAAAAAAAAAAAACAAAAAAAACACAAGATGGAGCAGCCACAATGTTTTAGACACTAATAAGTGTTAGGACAGTCTCTTGATAATCACTTGGATAATGCAAATATTACCAAAGCACATCCTTTGTTTTCTATAGACCTACAATACACCCGCTCCCCCCAAAAAATCACTTATACGAAGTAACTAAAAAAACTGATAGGGCAGACCTATAATTGGTTTCATAAACACACACTTCAGTCTCTTCTCCCTTGGTCTCCCCTATTATATAGGCTGAAAAGCCAAATATTCCAATTCCTATCTACTTCTGCAGGTAGAGGTACCCATGTGTCATACTTCCATGTAATGAGATATAAGTGGGAGTCCCTGGGAAGGAATTTCATTCCCCCCAAAATGAAAAGGCCTTTTGAGGATGATACTGTTTACTCTTTGCCCTCTCATATTTCTTTCTCCTTCTCAGAATGTCGATATACTACTTGGAGGGCCAACAGCCATCGTTCAACCATGAGAATCGAAATTCCTATACCCAGGATAGTAGACAAGTAAGGAGGAGCTGGTTCCTTGATGACATCATGAGTTGTTGCGTCAGTCTTGGGCTGCCAAGCTTTGGAGTAATTGTATAAATCACTATCAGTCAAGTTTTTTTTTTCTATTAACAAAACTTATTCCTAATGCAACAAGTATGATGAGAATTATAACAGAGGTACAAACTATAAGTTTGACAGAACCAAAGAGAAAATTATGTGAGAGAAGGGAAAATCTAAGTCAATATAAACGAAAGTGTCTAATATGTGGTAGACATTCATGACCAAGGATTAATCAGGACCCCTGCCTCAAGGAGTCATTCTCTGTTTAACAAAATGCAAGATGTTTGCATTTAAAATTTCAAAGAAAATTATATTCTTTCCACCATCACAACCATCACCACCATTTTTCTTCCTCACAAAACACAATGTTGGCCACAGTGGCATCTCAAAAAGTTTCAGTCTGATTTTTTTATTATATATTATATAATGCTTCCCTGCCGCTCAGTGGTAAAGAATCTGCCTGAAAAAAAAAAAAAAAGAATCTGCCTGCAATGCAGGAGACACATACAGGAGACGAGGGTTCAATCCCTGGGTCAGGAAGATCCCCTGGAAGAAGAAATGGCAACCCATTCCAGTATTCTTGCCAGGAGAATCCCATGGACAGAGGAGCCTGTTACAGCGGTTACAGTCCATGGGGTTCCAAAAGGGCAGGACATGACTTAGCATCTAAACAACAACATAAACTATATATAATAAATTATATTTAAATAATAAATACATATATATAAAAGATATATTATATCTGTATATATAGTTTTTAAAATTTAAATACTTTAAAATTTAGATTCATAATGAGAAAGAATGGCATTTTGACAGGAAAATGTGAGTTCAGAGAACCCTTGTCTGACAGGCACAGAGGCATAAATGCCAGTGGAATGTAAGGGAAAACTCTTGCAGCATGTGGTGGGAGGCTGTGAGTAAATGGGGAGAAGAGGTTGGAGAGTTAGGACACTCTATCCTGAACCAGGGCACTTGGCCTTCACCTTCTGTTGAGAATGACCCCCTAATATAGTAAGTGATGAGGTCTACTGGCTCTGGATTTGGACAAACCTGGGTCTGAAGTCCAGCTCCCTCATATACCAAATTTCTTAGCCTCTTTGTAAGGACTTCCCTATCCGAAAAATGGAGACAAGAGTAGTTCCAACCATGCACATGGTAGGCATTCAACAGTATTGGTTATTATCCACTCATACTCTTCCTTCCTAATTATCATAAATCTCTAAGATTCTTTTTGCTTTTCCTATTAAAGCAGAACAAAGTCTCCCCAATCTTGAAGAACTGACAACATAATCCCATTGACTTTCTTTGATCATGCTTTTATCGTCTTTCTTTCAAGGCCAACTTCTTGGTTAGGGGGTGTAACACTCACTACTGCCATTTCTTCACCTTTCTCATGAGTAGAACCCCATAACAACTCTTGAGCAGTGATATAAATGCTATAAAATGTGGGGATAAATACCTTTTCCACAGGGGATATTTACAGTTTTGGCCAGACACACATGTTTCTCCATTGTTTTTGGTAAGACCACACTAATTTTCTCTTGTGGAATCCACGCCTCCACTATTCCCTCTCTGCACGGTTCATGTGAGACTGTTACTCTACCCTTCCCAATCCCCATGCTCCCCCAGTGCTCCAGAAATGGGGACAGCCTTGGCCAATGAGGGAACCTCTTCCCTGGTGAACTTGACAGGTTCAAGCATGAACATGTAACCCATACCTGGCAAACGAGAGTCAGATTTAGGGTGTTTAGTGGAGCCACTAAGAAAGAGCTTTCTTTCTGTTGGGGATGCCAAGCCCAGGCTCGCTGGTGACAATCCTTGGTACAAGAAAAGCCTTCTAAAGTATGAAATAACTAGACACAAGGCAAGCAGGGTCTTACTACGGAAAGTCAAAAAGAGAAAGTTCTAAATTAACAATTACACGGTTGATGCATCTGGGAGCAGCTGCTTGTCAGTTAGGTGAGCCAATAAATTTCTTACCAGCTGGCTTTCTGAAACTTGCCTTACTTGCCTTACTGAGAACTTTAAGTTCTCAGTAAAAATTTTCATACCCAAATTGGCCCTGAAGGAGCCCCTGTATACTAACATGTGTTGAGAAAGATGATTTTACATTTTCATGAAAATGAAAAGAAAATAATGTATGTGGAAATGTTTAGTTTTAAAGGCATTAAAATATACAGTATAGCTTAGCGGTTTTCTTTAACGATAATGTTAAAAGAAATAAAAATTTAGCATTTAATAAAATGGGTATCCATTACTCAGGGAATTAAGTGAAATGTTTTCTTTTTTAATGATACTAATTAAATGAAATACTACACTTAAAGAACCTTAATTTCTCTTATAATATTTATTTATTTATTTGGCTGCTCCAGGTCTCAGCTATGGCACTCGGGAATTTTGATCTTCAGTTGCAGGCATGCAAACTCTTAGTTGTGGCCTGTGGGATCTAGTTCCCAGACCAGGGATGGAACCCAGGCCCTCTGCATTGGGAGCGCGGAGCCTTAGCCACTGGATCACCAGGGAAGTCCCCCTGTGTTTTTTTTTTAATTGTGTTCATGGAAGTCTTTAAAAGTCTTTGGGCCCAGTGAAGTTTCAAAAGAGCTACTTAGAACTCATCTGAGATGCTGGGTGTCTGAGATGGAAGAATTTTAAAGTGAGGAAATATGGAGAAACAAGATGGCTTCTCAGGCTTCCCAAATGGCTCAGTGGTAAAGAATCCACCTCCCAATACAGGAGCCTCAAGAGACATGGGTTTGATCCCTGGGTTGGGAAGGTTCCCTGGAGGAGGAAATGGCAACTTAATCCAGTATTCTTGCCTGGAAAATCCCATGGACAGAGGAGCTTGGCAGGCTACAGTCCATGGGGTCACAGAGTCAGACACGACTGAAGTGACTGAGCGCTCACATACGCAGACGGGTTCTAAGTAACTCAAAGTCGCTCCTAGTTTGATGGAATAAGAAAAGTTGGGAAGGCCTTTAGAAAATTACCTTGTCTGATATCTTTCATATTTAAGTAAGAAAGTTAAAGCCTAGAGAAGCTAAATAATTTTCGTTAATGAATACAGCTAATATCTACCAAGCTCCATAGAAAAGTGATAAAAATTTGTGAAATGCAATAGTTCTTTAATCTGTATCTCTGACTTTATGTCATTTCTACCAAATCACTGCATTATTTTACTCATACATACCTATAGTTTATTATAAGTTTGAAAACACATTTTACAAGCAAATAAAAATATTTAAATGTTCTATCATATTATGTTCAGCTTTACTTTTTTCCAATGTTATAAATGTTACAAATTTTTTAAAAACAAAATTTTTTACTAATCCATTTAAATTGCACACCATTGGTAACAAAATAAATAAGAACTTTTATTTTATTCTCTTGACAAATATTGTTTATATATTTTGAATGATCAGTTAACTGGCAGGTGATAACTTGCCCTTAAACATGACTTAAGATTTTAAGAATTAAGGAACTTCCATTTAAAAAATCCAGTTCAAATGAGATACTTTGAGAGATTTTTGTATATCACAGAATCACACTGAGAACCACAAAGGCAAGTTATACTTTAGATAAATACTAAAAGATCCCACACACAGAAAAAGACGTTTTTTTCCTGTTTCTCAATCAGGCTTTTGCTTTATTCAGACTGATACACAATCTGTAAGCCATACAAGAAAAACACACATTTTTCATCAAATGGCAAAATTTTATAAATTTCATAAATTCAGTAAAAAATGGTAACCAACTTTTTCTGTCTCAAATACACATTTCAGTAGAAGAATGAGGCATGACCTAAGCCCAAGGTCAGGACTGTTAGGAGCACTGTGACTGCTCACTTATTTGTAAGTTAGCAGGTCAAGTATTTTCTAAAACACATGCAAAGGCTGTTGGCTACTCATGTCTCTCTTCAGAAAGTGAAAGTGTCAGTTGTCCAGTTCTTTGTGATCCCATGCACTGTAGCTCACCAGGCTCCTCGGTCCATGGGATTCTACAGGCAAGAATACTGGTGGGGTATCTATCCCCTTTTCCAGGGGATCTTCCCAACTTCAAACCCAGGTCTCCTGCACCGCAGGCAGATTAGTTACCATCTGAGCCATCAGGAAAGCCCCCTTTTTAGCATTCCCAGTATACAGAATTTCCTCCAGGACTGATGCACATTCTCAGAAACTATGTTAGTTTACTTTGAGATTTATTTTGCAGTATTAGGCACATATGCCACCAAAATCACAGAACCGTTGATTTCAAAGGAACAACATCTTTAGTCGTTCCTCCAAACTTGAGAGGAAACTGAAGGTTAAGGATAGTAGATCAAGAATATGAACAGTACTGTCTGTTAACAGTAGTTGCCTTTGGGGAAGGAAATAGAATTGGAATTGGTGGAATTTTATTTTTATTCTGTTTCTTTATTGTTAGTACTTTTACAATAAGATTTTAAAATGTAATTTAAAACACATTTAAAAAGAATTTGTGCAATTCTTAGAGCTTTAGAGAAAAGAAAATGGTACAACCTTCCCTTGGTAATAATATGTTTCATAGATAGAATCTGGTAATTTGATTTTAGGTAACTGAATCCCACCTGCCACAATATAAGGTAATTTTTTTGTTTCTGCAGTTTTCAAAGAAGATGAGGAAACTGCCTAGAATCCTCTACAGCAGTTTTCAAGTATTTTTGAGTTCAGAGATCCTTTATCAAATGAAACCTTATCCTGAAGTCCAATAAATGGGACAGATAAAAGGGAGTTGAAGGAGCTCTGTCCTCTCACCCTTGTTCTTCCTGGCAAGTGAAGCACACTTTGAAAACCATTCTGTAAATACACTTCCATATCCACAAAGAGGTTTGTCAAATCGGTCTTTTTTTCAGGTTATCGTGTTAATATAAATGTTTAGAAGTACTTTCTATAATATTTCAGAAAAAATAAAAGAGCTTTCAACTTGCAAATGTCCACAGGTTCATGCTCAAATAAAATACACTTACTACTATCAACTGAATTACTGCTGAAAAATCATTACATGGATAAAGACTGGTTGTTCTTGTTATTTTCTGTCTGCGGTGTGGCCAGGCCGACATTGTGTTGAGAATCTACATATACTGCTGGAGTACTCTGTATGTTGTTTTCATGCATTTGAAAAAGTATCTCTATTCACTAAGTACTCTATAATGATCATCATAAAAATCTACCTTTGGCGTTCCACCCATTTATGTGTTAAAAGTATAGAGTCTCCATCTCAAACAGTATTTCCATGTAGAACATATCGAAACTTCTAATTTCTGGACTCTGCTAACCAACTCTGATCTAATGTTCATTTCTCATCAGTGAGAAGCTCAGATCAAGTGAAGAGAAGGGCTTAAAATGTCGTTGCCATTTTAAGAAAAGACTGAGAATATCTTTTCTTTAAGAAAAGACAGAATATTTCCTTGAATGAGAACTCCCTTATTGGAAAGTATTAAGTGTGCCAACCACATGAGACCAATTTATCAAAAGAAAACAACTACTATTCTATTTGGTTAACTGATAGGGTGACTTGATTGAAACATCATGAAGTAACGTACTACTTCTCATAAGGAATAAAGGGAAATTATCCCTCGGGAAGAAGGAATCTGATATCTGCTTCTCTTTTTAAAAAATCCTTCCACCCAAGGGCAAATATATTTAATTAAAAGTTTAAAATATTACTTTTAGGCTTACTAAAACAAAAATCGCCAGACACTAATCTCCCCAAGTGTGGCAATATGACTTATCACTGACCTAAGAGCCACCGCTCAGGTATGCTTGTGGCTCGCTTCCCCACCCCTGGGAATAAATTATGACTGGTCTAAATCAGCCTGTTACATCAGGCCTCTTTGCCAGCTGTTGGTTTAGGACAGAGTATGATTCATTTCTTGCCAATGAAAGTTGTGGGCAAGGCTGTTGGGGACTCTTGGATAAGAGTTTCCTTCCGGATATAAAGGCAGAGAGGCCAGCGAAGAACGCCTTTCTCCTTTTGTCTTGTGTGTGTGTGTTGGGGGGAGGATGAAGCTGTGGATGGGGGACTGTGTTTCCTGAAATTTTAGCAGCCATGATTTACCCATGAAGAAAAAGTCAAGATTAGTTCAGCAGTGGCCATAGTACTGGAAAAGGTTAGTTTTCATTCCAATCCCAAAGAAAAGCAATGCCAAAGAATGTTCAAACTACCACGCAATTGCACTCATCTCACACGCTAGCAAAGTAATGCTCAAAATTCTCCAAGAACTTCCAGAAGTCCAAGTTGGATTTAGAAAAGGCAGAGGAACCAGAGGTCAAATTGCCAACATCTATTGGATCAAAGAAAAAGCAAGAGAATTCCGGAAAACATCTATTTCTGCTTTACTGACTTTGCTAAAGCCTTTTACTGTGTGGATCACAACACACTGTGGAAAATTCTTAAAGAGATGGGAATACCAGACCACCTTACCTGCCTCCTGAGAAATCTGTATGCAGGTCAAAAGGCAACAATTAACCGGACATGTAACAATGGACTGATTCCAAATTGGGAAAGGAGTACGTCAAGGCTATACATTGTCACCCTGCTTATTTAACTTATATGCAGAGTATGTCATGAGAAATGCTGGACTGGGATGAAGCACAAGCTGGAATCAAGGCTGCCAGGAGAATATCAATAACCTCAGATATGCAGATGACACCACCTTTATGGCAGAAAGTGAAGATGAACTAAAAAGCCTCTTGATGAAAGTGAAAGAGGAGAGTGAAAAAGCTGGCTTAAAACTCAACATTCAGAAACCTAAGATCATGGCATCCAGTCCCATCACTTCATGGCAAATAGATGGGGAAACAATGGAAACAGTGACAGACTTAATTTTGGGGCTCCAAAATCACTGCAGATGGTGACTGTAGCCATGAAACTAATAGACTCTTGCTCCTTGGAAGAAAAGCTATGACAAACCTAGACAGCATATTAAAAAGCAGAGACATTACTTTACCAACAAAGGTCTGTCTAGTCAAAGCTATGGTTTTTCCAGTAGTCATGTGCAGATGTGAGAGTTGAACCATAAAGAAAGCTGAATGCCAAGAACTGATGCTTTTGAACAGTGGTGTTGGAGAAGACTCTTGAGAGTCTCTTGGACAGAAAGGAGATCCAACCAGTTCATCCTAAAGGAAATCATTCCTGAATATTTATTGGAAGGACTGATGTTGAAGCTGAAGCTCCAACACTTTGGCCACCTGATGTGAAGAACTGAGTCATTGTAAAAGACCCTGATGCTGGGAAAGATTGAAGGTGGAGGAGAAGGGGATGGCAGAGGATGAGATGGTTGGTTGGCATCACCCACTCAAAAGACATGAGTTTGAGCAAACTCCGATAGTTGGTGATGGACAGGGAAGTTTGATGTGCTGCGGTCCATGGGGTCGCAAAGAGTTGGACATGACTGAGCAACTGAACTGAACTGACTGAGCTCATAGAAAGCAACCTAGACCCTGATATTAATGTGCTACAAACCCTGGATCCACTTACCTTCATATATCTCATCATATGAGAAAAGAAGCTGGTATTTTTGAAGACAGCTTTGGCTGAATATCCTGTTACTTAGCCCAAAGCATCCTAACCAATACAACAGGCGACCGTTGCAGAGCCAGCTTTGAGAAGCTCAGGAAAGGAGCAGTGATGGGGAACCTTTGGCCTATACATGTCTCCCTACCTTCTTGATCTTCATAGAGGATGAACAGACAAGCACTGCCTTTGTATTATTGAAATTTCTCAAAAAATATCTAGAAAACTACATTTCAATAGCTAAAAATCAGAGCCAAGTTTTTTAGCACCATTTTTTTTTTGTCATTAGAGATTACACAGCTTGTTATTTTATATATTTTTTTCTGTCCTATCCCTGAAGTTTAGTTGTAATATTTGAATACTGAATTTTAAAAAGTTAGGTTTACAAACATTTGATTGTTTTCTAAACTACTCAGGAGGTAAATAAAAGAGCAACAAAAACACCATTACCATCGCTGTCTAAGTTTTCATATTTTACTTTCTCTACTTGGTAAAATTCTACTAGTCATTCTCATAACTCAAATGCCACCTTCCTGATCAGTATTTCCTAACTTCATATAGATTAACTCAGTCCCTTTTTTCCCCTGAGGACTCATTCATTCATTCAATACACATGTATTAAGCTCTTACTATGTTCCAGCCCTTGTGTTGGGGATTTGAAATGTAAATTGTACCTATACTCGAAGGCTGCTACCTAGTCAGAGAATGACAGTTCCTTTCCTAGGCAACCATCACGGAGTGTGGTAAGTTCTGATTTTAGGCACACAGGATAAGCAACCCCATCTTTTCACAATCACTGAAGTTCATCAGACTTTCACTGGGTCTCTATGGTGCGCAATGCACAGAGATATAAAGATGACTTAGAAGCAGTCTCTTCTTCTTAAGAAAGGGACAAAGATTGCTATGTGCTCACCAGACCTGTTTCCTCTGCTGCCTGGGCACACAGCTGGCATCTCCTAGCCTCCTTTGCAGTCAGTTTGCCAAGTCCCCGAGTCTGGCAGGGGGATATGGGCATCAATGATGTATTGTACTTCCATTGCTGTAAGAAATTTCCCATGTAATCCTCCACGTGTTCTCTCTTTTCCTGTCCATTTCCTAGAAACAAAGGACTCCAAGGCCTTAGGGGATGGCAAAGCCATGATATAAAAAGAGTTAGGGTTCTTGAAATCACTGAGTAGAAGGCCACCAGCTGAACACCTGGTTAGATTTCATATGAGTAAGAATTAAGTTTCTACTGTGTTAAGTTATTGAGGTTTTAGAGATTATCTATTACAGCAGTGAGTGCCATCGTAAGGTCATTTAATTATAATGTAAGAAGTGCAGGCATAGAGTTAAACAGGGGAGAGGAGACACTGGCCTGCTTGGCTCATACCTGAATCAGCCTTGAAAAATGACTTAAACTCGTAAAGAAAATAAAGACCATCACAGGCAGAGAAAACACATGATTAAAGGATAAAGGGTGAAAAGAAAAATACATATAGGGAAGTTTGTGCATACCAATGCCAATGAGAGCATAATGAGCATAATATGCAAAATATGGAGCGGTCAGAGGAAAATGGACATGAAAACCCTGAATGTGAATCCTTGTGTGAATTAGTGAATCCTCCTAATTGGGCTATTTGGGTAAAGTTACTCAGTCAATCTGGATCATTTTCTTCATCTGCAAATTGGTGACAAAGCCTATGTCGCAGAAAATCTTAAACCAGTACTAAGTACGTCATGGAGTCCCCCCAAACTTCCCCAGTACTTTATCTTTCTTTTATAAGATTTTCCTTGAGAAAGCCGCACACATGTGCTGTGCTGAAGAGCATAGATAAGAGACACTAGTAAATTCACACCTTTCATTCCTCCTTGTGAACTACAGAAACATTAATAGATTCCTAAAAAAAAAAACAATGCTTCTGCGCTGCCACAGCCTGGCGCTCTCGGTCGCAACATATATTTCTGCTTTATTGACTATGCCAAAGCCTTCAACTGTGTGGATCACAATAAACTGTGGAAAATTCTGAAAGAGATAGGAATACCAGACCACCTGACCTACCTCTTGAGAAACCTATATGCAGGTCAGGAAGCAACAGCTAGAACTGGACATGGAACAACAGACTGGTTCCAAATAGGAAAAGGAGTACGTCAAGGCTGTATATTGTCACTCTGCTTATTTAACTTATATGCAGAGTGCATCATGAGAAATGCTGGGCTGGAAGAAGCACAAGCTGGAATCAAGATTGCTGGGAGAAATATCAATAACCTCAGATATGCAGATGCCACCACCCTTATGGCAGAGAGTGAAGAGGAACTGAAAAGCCTCTTGATGAAAGTGAAAGAGGAGAGTGAAAAAGTTTAAAGCTTAACATTCAGAAAACTAAGATCATGGCATCTGGTTCCATCACCTCATGGGAAACAGATGGGGAGACAGTGGAAACAGCGTCAGACTTTATTTTTTTGGGCTACAAAATCACTGCGGATGATGATTGCAGCCATGAAATTAAAAGACGCTTACTCCTTGGAAGGAAAGTTATGACCAACTTAGATAGCATATTAAAAAGCAGAGACATTACTTTGCCAACAAAGGTCCATCTGGTCAAGGCTATGGTTTTTCCAGTGGTCATGTATGGATGTGAGAGTTGGACTGTGAAGAAAGCTGAGCGCTGAAAAATTGATGCTTTTGAACTGTGGTGTTGGAGAAGACTCTTGAGAGTCCCTTGGACTGCAAGGAGATCCAACCAGTCCATCCTAAAGGAGATCAGTCCTGGGTGCTCATTGCAAGTACTGATGCTGAAGCTGAAACTCCAATACTTTAGCCACCTCTTGCGAAGAGTTGACTCATTGGAAAAGACCCTGATGCTGGGAGGGATTGGGGGCAGGAGGAGAAGGGGACAAGAGAGGATGAGATGGCTGGATGGCATCACCGACTCGATGGGCATGAGTTTGAGTAAAATCCGGGAGTTGGTGATGGACAGGGAGGCCTGGAGTGCTGCGATTCATGGGGTTGCAAAGAGTCGGACATGACTGAGCGATTGAACTGAACTGAAAAAAAACCACAAAGAGTTTTCATTTATATTGGCCAGATATACTTCATAGCTTTATACATGCATGCATGCGTGCTAAGTCATTTCAGTCATGTCTGATTCTTTATGACCCTATGGACTGTAGCCTGCCAGGCTCCTCTGTCCATGGGATTTTCTAAGCAAGAATACTGGAGTGAGTTGTCATGCCTTCCTCCAGGGGATCTTCTAGACCCAGGGATCAAACCCAAGTCTCTTATCTCTCCTGCACTGGTAGGTGGGTTCTTTACCACTAGCACCACCTGGGAAGCCCTAACAGCTCTCTATAATGCTGTTAAAAACTCTTCGTAACTCATCCCAATTGCACTCTCCTTAGCATGCATCACCCATGACTACAAAGAATGCTCCCTCATTACACAAGTGCATATACAGGTAGCTCCATCTCTGGGCACACCATGCTCTTACGCTTTATGTGATGAGGGATGTAAATTCTTTTCCCCCAGAGGAAAAATCTATTTTATCATTAGGGTTTGTGTGCCAACCAAGGACCAGTGGTCTCCCAATTATCAACAGGACTAGCGGGGACTTCCCTGGTGGTCGGATGGCTGACTCCACACGCTCCCATTGTAGGGGGCCTGGGTTTGATACTTGGTCAGGGAACTATACCCTACATGCAGCAATTAGAGGAGTCAGCATACCGCAGCTAAAGATCCAGCGTGTCTCAACTAAGACCCGGCACAGTCTAATAAATAAATATAAAATAAAAAAAATCTTCGTATAAAGAAACAAACAAAAAACCAGAACTACTGAACCAGATAGTGAGCAATCTCTTGTTATATAACATACTCTGAGACTGTTTTAAATGAAGAAATGTTTTACCTTCTACTTGTCAAATAAGAGACTTCAGAGATAGTCTATTCTATGAGTAACAAACTCAAATTCCGTCAGGGGCCAACTCGAATGTGGGGTTCTGTAGAAACGAGAGAGAACGGGATCCAACTGAAGGCATTCAAATCACTGTCAACCCCTGATCTCATCTCATGGTTTTTCATTCCCCACCTAAAGAAACTGAAGAGATTAGGTTCAGCTGACTTTTGGAGGCTACATAGCAAACATATTAAGCAGGGTTGAGTGGAAAGCAGAAACCATGCCAAGTATTTTAAGCCAAAAGAGATTTTATAGAAAGAATTAGGTGACTTGGCGAAAGGCTAGAGATTGTTGAAAGAGCTACAAGTGCAGGGTCTTGGCTGGGCCTCCAGGAGTAACTTCTAGAATACCAGTGGATGAGGCACTGGGGAATATACTATTTTTGGCACAATCGGGAGAAACCGTGGAGTTAAAGAACATACTGCAGCTCTGACCCTGAGAAGCTGGGATCTGGAAGCTTATCTGGGCAAGGAACTCAGAATCTGTTCTCTACCTTCCTGCGCTGCCTCCTGATAGCCAGAAAGCTGACGATTCAATACGGCATGCTGAGACTGGTTACTCTAAGCCTCTCCCCACACCCACCGGCATCTCGTGCACCTTCCATGACAACAGAAAAGAGCCAAAAAACATTAGGGAGACTGTCTGTCTCATCTCTGCCTCTGAGATCTCAGACAAGCCATCCAGAAGTCTAATTCACATCCAGAACTCTGAATGGACCGGAGTCTGAGAAATGTTTTCAGCTTTCCAGTTTCTCCTACTCAGGAAGGAACGCTACCAGCAGGTAGGAATGAATGTGAGTGCCAAAGTGCCATTCTCGGCACAGAAGCTTTCCGTGTCGGCCCCAGGAATCAGGCCCCCACCGCTGACTTGTTCCCATCATACCTTCTATGGAAACCCCCCAAAAGCAAAAATCTAGTCAGTAGGGCTGTAATTCTAAAGACCTCACGCTAAAAAATATGTGAAGGGGTCATTTTATTTACATCATTAGGTACAGGGTAAATCACACTACCTAATTTACTTGTTAGGTATATTCTGACCCATTGGATTTTGAGCTGCTGAATGGGAGAGATTGTATTTAATTCATATTTGTATCTCCTGTCCCCAGGTCTGCTTGGCCCAGAGAAGATGCACAGGCATTTGCTGAATTGATATGTTTTACTCTTGACTCACTAATAGAAACAGTAAACCGGAATTTCATGAGCTACAGGATAGCAGCAATAGTATCAGGAGGCGGGCCCGCTACAGAGGCATGGGGGAAGGGGGTTTTCGTTTTTCAGAAGAAACAGATGTAGATCTGGCTAAGCAAGGCACCTGCTCTGTCTCTGTCCACTGGTATCTTGGATTTCTCGATGGGATGCTAAAGTTAGTGGTATCTTCCCACTATGAGTCTTTTGGGGCAACAAAACACGCCAGAGTCCAGGGTGACATTACAAGGATGCCATAAGAAGCTGATGCCTGATAAGTAAAATACAGCCACAGACTCAGCATGAGCTCTGAGCAGGGGCTTATTTATATTCCCCAATCAGCAGGATCTGATTAGTCTCGGCACATCAGGGGGGCTAACCTAGGTTAGCACCCCCGACAACGTCTGGTGGATCTGAGAACAAAAACAAGAAAAACTTACTCCAATAACAACAACGGTAGACAGACACACACATAGCCAGCCAGCCAGCCAGCCTCCACGCCGCGTACAGCCAGAAGGCGCCGGGCGCTCGCTCTACGCGTCCGGCCAGGCACAAAGCTGCGGCCGCGGCGCCGCTTTAATTTACACTCAGCCCTCCAGGGGGCACTCACCTCGCGCTCTCCGGCTCAGCCCGGTAGGTTAGACAAGGGGCTCGCAGGTCTGCGGAGGAGCCGGGTGGAGTGGGTTTCCCGCTGGCGCATCGCCGCAGGCGGCGCCGAGGCTGCAGTTATTAAGATAGCGGGGCTGCGCGGCCCCACCCCGCCCCGCCCGCGGCGAGGGCGGTCCCGGGAAGGAGGCCGGGCGCCGGCTGGGTGGACCCCGCAGGGAGCCTGCACGGCGGCCGCTCCAGGCGTCCTCCGCGGGCCTGGGGCAGCAGGGCGCGGATGCACGGCTTTGCTCTGGGCCGGGAGAATCCCAAGTCCACACCCCGGGACCCTGGAGCGGCGCCGCGCGGGTGGCGGCCTCGCTGGCCCCTGGGGACCCGGCAGCCGCGTCTCCCTGGGAGGCCGCGGGTTGGCGGCCCAGCGTGCGCCGACCCCGGCGAAGCCGAGCTCCCGGGCGAGGACGCGCAGCGCTGGCGCCGCAGAGTAGGGAGTGCGGCCTGCGCAACCTATTACTGGCTTAGCACTCCCATCTACATTCTGGATTTTCACTCCACCTTTTTAGTTGTGTTGTTTAGAAGTGTCTTCTCAGGTGGGGCGGGTGAACCTCTGTTCAGATGACCGATTAAGTGGATGAAAGACTTGTCCTCTCTCTTTTATGGCTTCTTCAACACTTTCCCTTCTTGCTGTGTTGTTTCAGATTTTTACGTTCCAAATCAACATCCATTTAATTCTGCCTTCTATTTCCGTGTCTTCCTTTCCTCTATCTTTTCCTCCCCCTTCTTATATGCGCCGGTGCCCCTTTCAGGGTAATTTTTATTTCTTTCAGAAATAAAATTGTCTTATCCGTTTTTCACTCCTTTAAGCCATGGCCAATTTTAGTCTCCAACAGCCAGAAACCATTCATTCTTCTTTCTTAGGCCCTCACTTACGGAGAGAAGGATGAACCTAGATTCCATCTAATAAGCTTTTAAAGTGACTGTATTCCTAAACGAACTCTTACTCTCTGAAAGCTTGCAAAAGTTTCCTGTGACACCCAGCTTCCTCTTAGCACAGGAATGAAATATATTTTTCCTTTCTTTCAATCGCATGATCATTGATGTATCACCCGAGTTGATTAGCACAGCTTTGGAGAACATTGAATTTTGGGGCTAGTTTTCGCTTTTTTGTTGTTTATAATGTTCTATAGTTTACAGTTGTGAGTTTCCCTGGTGGTGTAGTGGTAGAGTCTGCCTGCAATGCAGGAGACACAGGCTCGATCCCTGGGGTCCGGGCGATCCCCTGGAGGAGGGACTGGCAACCACTCCAGTGTTCTTGCCCGGGAAATCCCATGGACAGAGGAGCCTGGCAGGCTGCAGTCCATGGGGTCACAAAGAATCCAACAGGACTTAACAACTGAGTAAGCATGCATGCTTATAGTTATCTCTGGGAAAACAAATTCTGAGGGAGCATTTGTTAATATTTAGAATCCGTTTTGTAGTATTCATCATGTATTTATTTAGAATTCATGTTTTCATAGCTTACATATAATGTATGCTGACTCAGAGCATTAAGTAGATAGTTCATAACATACTTAAAAGCTTCAGTGTTCCATTACTTCACTTGATAATAAGTTATAACATTCTGATTACATTACATCAAAAGAAACCCAAGTCATTTGGCTCCATTCTGTAATTTTACAAAGCAGAAAACTAAAATCAAAGATAAATTGGATGACCTGGGGTCTAGGTTAAAAACCAAGCTGTATGTGCTTCAGTAGTGGAATACCTGGACCAGACCCCTAAAGCAAATCTTATAATCAGTGGATTCTTCAGGCAGCCTAGTCAAAATATCCTTTGCTGTCAGGTTTAACTCACCCTCATCAACTGCATGTTCTGCTTCATGTTATACAATTTTAACCTTTATTTAACCTGTTATTGTCCATTTCAAAATTTTCCTTGTTAATATTTACAGTTATAAGACAAAAGATTAAGAATCACTGCTCATTTACTGAGATCTGTAGGTGCATCATACATATCATTTGGTCTTCTGAGCTAACAACAAATAAAGCACAAACATAAAACTCTAAAACTAAAAGGACAAGAAAAAATTCCCTAATAGTATGTTATGGAATTATTTTCTATGGATTTATATTGAAATGTTTATTTTCTTTAGTTTTGTTTCTTGTTATATAATTCATTTCTATTTATTCATCCATAAACTATTTCTAAGTTTCATGTTCTCTTATCTGCTATGTCAGAATTTGGTGAGGAAATCTATATTTAATCTAAAAAATATCCCCCAAACTAAAAATACTGTAAATTAGTTAACTATATGTTTATTATGTCCATGTCAAATATTGCTTTTTTTTAATAAAGATTTTTTAGTTAGACTAAAAAAAGTACTAAGAAAAGTGATGGCAATCATTAAGTATAAATATCTATGATTATTTTTCTTTTACATAACAGATCAACAATATGTAGTCCTGAACCTAAAATCCTTTAAGTGTTGGTTACTGAGGCCAAACTCCTTTATACCTTTCGTGTTCATTTATAATGGTGTAAAATTTTAAAATGAGTACCCACATATAGATCAATGCAGAACTGTACAAAAATATCTGAATGTTGGGAAATAGAAATAAAATAGAAATGAATACCGTTTAAAAAAAACCAAACTTTTTTCTTTCATATTCACATTTTAATTTTTACATGTTTACAAATTGAGGCTTATTCTTAAAATACTCCTTTTACAGTGAGTTCATTATCTCACCAATCTACAATGATTTCAGAACAGAATGTAAAGAGATTAATGTATTTAAAGACTCAGATTCTTGTGAACAATGACATCATCAAAAGGTCTTGTTTTCATTAATTTGCAGTTAATTGGAAAGAGAGGATGGGTGAGTTTTCTTCCGAAGCAGGTTCACCGTGGACAGAAAGGGCCCGCCTTCCCGGCAAGGAGACCCTGACTGAAATCACAAACTCCAGCCTCCATCAATGATGACAGGATTACCTGTGACATAGGCAGACTGCAGTGATAAACACAAGGAGACAGAACAGTTAACCAGGTTGTGTTGCTTCGGTTTGCCTGATTGAGACAGCTGAACAGTTTATTCTCACAGTACTAGGAATTCTCACTTAACAAAGAGAAATTAGAAAAATCTGAATTAAATTCCAGATGATTTAAAACTGCAGAGTGTTCTCATGATCTGGGGCTAACTGGACTCTTGCTGGTGTCTGAGTGCATGTCACATTCTAAGAGTGGTATCAGAATCAGAAAATTAAAATTCTGTGATACAGAGTCATTCCCTGAATTAGGCTAAAATAGTTTGCATTTTCATTTTGAACTCAGAAGTATTCTAAACTAGCTGAGTTTTATGCCACTAATAAACTTTTGAACATCATCAAGTATGTCAGTCATAAAGTAGTCATGTCAATCACCAAACAGAACTTTGTTTAAAAAGATGTACATTTAGTTAATCAATATACATGGCTAATTCCAGGAACTGAATCACACTAAATGTATTTTCTAAATTTATATGAATAATAACTACTATAATCTATTAACCAAGAAAACAATTTAAACTAGTTTCAGACATCTAAATCTGTACAAAACTAAAGGAGTTTAAAAATTACTGGTTTTTTTTTCCATAGAGTTTTTATTTTTCCAAAGAATTAAAGCTGAAGTGATTCTTGTGGTAGAGATTCAGAAATATTTTAACTTAAACCTTTGGCTAATGGATAATCAAGACTCAAATCTATGCTCTTCATTTTAAATACATCTGAAACCTAAAATAATGGAAGAGGTAGGAAGGAAAAAATATCGTAACAGGAGTACAGAGTGTTGTAAAGTACAATATATGAAAATGAGCATACAAAGTATTTAGATAAATGAGTGGGTTAGTAGTCACTCTACCAAGAAAGAACCCCCAGTTTCTCTAAGATTTTTTTTAAAAGCCAGGCTGTCTGATCACATATGGACTCTTCAGGATCTTTTTAAAAGACAAAGGTCCTTTTGTTGTGTATTTCAAGCCAGAGTGTTCCCAAATATTTGCTAACCTAAGCTCTGGCTAAATCAGGGCAATTTAGCTTATCAGCAGTACCCCCAGATCAAACAAGCTTTTCTGAAGATATGGATTCAGAGAAATCAAAAAAGTCAATATACTCACTTTATCACAATCTGTCCAGCAGTTTCCTCAGCTACAAAAAACTGCTATAAATAGTTCTGAGAAGTAGTCACTGCTCTGTCACTAAAACATTTCAACCTCTGCATTTGTCACATTCATCAACTACCGGATGTGTACAAGTTTCATTCAGGAGATGCTGACTGATCAGTAACACACCTCCTCACTCCCACCTACCCCCACTTTTCTTCTTTTAGTTTCCTGGTTGGTTATTACTCAAAGGCATAAAACACAGGGGATGTTCTTGTGCTCTACACCTTACAAGAAATATTTCTAACAAAAAAGTTTCTGTTTTCACAACTGTATGTCATTGGTGGCTCAAGATGCTAAAGCATCTGCCTGCAATGCGGGAGACCTGGGTTCAATCTCTGGGTTTAGAAGATTCCCTGGAGAAGGGCATGGCTATCCACTCCAGTATTCTTGCCTGGAGAATCTCATGAACAGAGGATACAGTTCATGGGGTCGGAAAGAGTGAGTAACACACACACACACACACACACACACACACACACACACACACAATACACAGCAGCCAATAAGGAAGAAACTGGTTACAAATACATGCAAAGTGGAAAGAGACAGAACTATGAATTTCCATACACGAATATAAAGAAGTAAGAATTCACAGGGGAAAAAAGGAGGATGTAGGGGGATTCTGCTAAACAAATCACTAATAAACTGAAAGCACCAGATGCTAATGCTTTGTCTCCTGGACACAAATCTGATTTACCCTTTCCCCATTTTACCTGAAGCTGTCACAGTTTTGGAGGTTCACTGGTTTGATTTACATTAAATCATTGCTTAATCATTATTTTGTTTCCCAAGTTGGTAATTTTTGAAAAGAATGATAAAATTGAGCAATTTAATTTTAATTAAATTGAGCAATTTTAATTTTTTTCAATCCTTCACCGCCTCATTTGCTATCAGATTTAGCGGCATAAAGCTGAACAAGGATGATGGCTGAGGTCAAAGTGGCCTTAATGTCAAATTAAATCAGCACCTATCCCTACTTTGTAAATGCAACATCTTAGCACCTACATGTGATCACTTACTAAATTACATTATTTTGATCAGCAAATTGTGGCCTAACATGATTGAGGATAATGAACCACCCAGGAGAAACAGTGCTTACTTCATCGGAGGCCAAGTACACGCAGAGCAGGGCTACTTCTTCTGCAGTTGCAAATCTTCCTGTTTTCTGTCTCTTTAGGAAATCGCTCAGTGCCTGTAACCAGAAACCATATCGGACATCAGTGATGTGAGCTGAACTATGAACGCACCTGCAACACCTTTAGGGGGTCAAAGGCAAGAAGAATCTACAAAGGAACTGCTGACTTGATTAAGTACGCAGGATACAGGATACAGGACAATATCATTATTGATAATATCATTAACTGCGGACCAAACAGGACTATGGTAACTCCCAAGCTACGCAAACTATTTGTTTTATATTAAAACCTATAGACACCATGACAGATCAGAAAGTTAGTACTAAAGAAGAGGGCATTTTTACGTTTTTTTAAAATGTGGTAAAATGCACATGATATACAATTTACCATCATAATCAATTTTAGTGTACAGTTCAGCAGTGTTAAGTGGTTCACATTATTGTGGCACAAATCTCCAGAATTCTTTTCATCTTGCAAAGCTGAAACCCTATACCCATTAAACAACTTCCGACCCACTTTCTCCCACCCCTTAGCAACCATCCGTCAACCTTTCTGTCTCTATGGATTTGTCTACTCTAGGTAAGGAAGGGGCATTTTTTTAAACAGCATGATTTAAACATTTAAAACAATAGCTATACCTCTTCAGGATTTGGTCTGGCTTGTATTCTTTCTTGCAGAGATGGGGTGTCAACTGTTCCTAAATAAAAGGAGGGAATTCAGCTTGGTTACTTACTTAGACTGAAAAAGAAATTGACAATTAAACTTTAAGCTTGCTTTCCATATCATTCAATGATCAGTGAAATTTTTCTTCATGACTTGGAGTGAGTTTCCCCTCTACCTGCGTGCCCTTTTATTTAGCAGTCTTATAACTTCTTTAATAACGTTTCTGTGATTTTCAAAAACATAGTAGGCAGGGACTCTTGGCGAAGCACCCAGCATTCCCAGGACGTCCTTTGGTCTCACCACATCCACATGATACTTTATGGATAACTTAGGTGGCTCTACATTCTCCTCATTATCTTGAAATTCTCATTGGTTTCAAATTCCCATTTTAACCATTGCTTCATATTTCTCATTGAAAAAATATAACTTTGAATTATCTTAATTAAAACAAGAAAAATAAAAATGACTAAAAATGTTTAAATTGTGAGCAGCAATGAAGACCCAGTGCAGCCATAAATAAATGAATTAAAAAAAAAATTTTTTTTTTAAAATCCCACTTAGTTCACATTCCTTACAGAACAAGTTCCCAGGCATTTTTGTTAACTTCTGTGATCTGCAAATTCTCTTTATAGGGCCTTTCTTCTGCTAACAGTACTCCAGGAGGACCACATGATCCTTCTAAGGTCATAAAAAAATGATTTCACAGTCACAGCCCCAGCTTCATCCTTAGACCATGCTCCTGGGTGTGTCATGGATTTGACGTTTTGCTCGGAAATAATTTCTTTCTTTTTTAAATTTTTATGGGGGTGTAATTGATTTACAATGTTGTGTTAGTTTCAGATGTACAGCAAAAGTGAGTCTGTTACACATGTACATATACCCACTCTTTTTTTAGATTCTTTTCCCTTATAGGCCACTAGAGAGTATTGAGTAGAGTTCCCTGTGCTATACAGTAGATCGTCGTTGGTTATCTACATTATATACAGTAGGGTGTGTATGTCCATCCCAATCTCTCAGTTTATCTCCCTCCTTCAAAACCAGAATCTCAATTTTATTATCATTTGCCATTTTTCTGGCGAGGCTGGGAATCTTTGAAACCTAAAAATCCTGGCTTCTTGCTGTTGGACAGCCCTTAGCTTATCTATCTGCTCTCACATTTTACCGTGAGCAGGCGGAACCTTCCCCAGGCTGGATGGCTGCGGCCTTGGCTACATCGCCTGGCTCATCAGGAACATTTTCCACCCTTCAGTTACTGCAGGCAATAGTGTTGATGAAATTTCTTACACCACACAGCAAAAATCTCTTTGTATCCAATCTCCAATGATATTTTCCTCACTTCCCTCATCAACAGCCTCCTTAGAGTCCACAGTTCTACCAACGGTATGCTCAAGGCAACCTCCTCAAAATTCTTGCTGCCCACTGGGGCAGATGCACACTTTATCTTACATGTGACCGGTATTAATGACTAAGGGTTTCCTTTGTGGTTCAGACGCTAAAGAATCTGCCTGCAATGCAGGAGACCCAGGCTCGATCCCTGGGTCAGAAAGATCCCCTGGAGAAGGGAATGGCACTCCACTCCAGTATTTCTTGCCTGGAGAATTCCATGGACCGAGGAGCCTGGTGGGCTACAGTCCAGGGGGTTGAAGAACTGGACACAACTGAGCAACTAACACGTGAGGCTGAGAGGCTAGCCGAGTCCTCTCACGCGATTCCAGCCACCTGACCCCGCCGCGTCCCAGCAGACTGATGCACCACGCCATCGTCCGCACCCGTCTGGTGCTGAAGTGTTGTGACTCTACCATCAGTACCATCCCAGACTCTCATTCTTCGTCACATTTTCTTCTGTGACTGGCTCAGTGAGTCAAAGCTAGTTCCCTGTCCCAGAGACTGTGAGGATATATTTTCCAGTCTTCCAAAAAGTCCAGCTTTAAAACAACCACATTTTCCAAATCATTAGACATTTTATTCCATTGGGTAAATGGCACCAAGAAGAGCCAACAAAATATCACCAGTGTGTATGTTAAAACCTAGCAAAACTGTGTCTCTCCTGTCAGATCCTCCTCTTTCTGTTCTTAAAACAACATTTGTTTCTTTATTTGTTAGCTGTGGCACATAGCATCTTCAGTTGAGACATGTGGGATCTAGTTCCCTGACCAGGGATCAAACCTGGGCCCCCTGCAATGGGAGTGCAGTGTCTTAGCCGCTGGACTGCCGGGGGAGTCCTGATCCTCCTCTTGGCTAGTGTTACTTAAGTTTACCTTTCTAGTCCAAGAAAAATTAAACAGAACACTTCAATCATGGAAATTCTGTAGCTCAAAGGTTACTTGGTAGCTTCACCTCTTTTATCCAATAAGTCATTGGTTTTCAACCAAGGGGAGAGCGTGAAGGATGACATCAGAATCCCCTTTCCAAACCATACACAGTGTTCCCCATCGACTCCTTCCCTGAATTCTGGCGTGCCCCTCGGGTTTGGAAAGGTCTCACGGGTAATTCTGAAATGTCTTTCCTCCCCACCCCCCAACACCAGTTGTGAACTACGAAGAGAAACTTTGATTCTGGACATGCAATACTGAATTTGGTTTCAGAGAGGAAGTTGGTAATTCCTCTTCAGCACCCTGAACAGGCAGACCTCATTTTACTCCACTTTGCTTGACTACACTTCACAAGTACTGCATTTCTTACAAATTGAAGGTCTTTGCAATGCTTCTTTGAGCAAGTCTACTGGCAGCATTTTTCCAATAACATTGGCTCATTTCATGTCTCTGTGTCACATTTGGTAATTCTTGCAATATTTGAAACTTTTTCATTATTACTGTATTTGTTTTTTTAATTAATTAATTTTTAATTGAAAGATAACTGCTTTACAGAATTGTGTTGGTTTCTACCAAACACCAATATGAGTCAGCCATAGGTACACATATGTCGCTTCCCTCTTCTGTGGGAGCGAACCGCCCTCCATCTGTGATCAGTGATCTATGATGTTACTGTTGCAAAACGATAATGACTCACTGAAGACTCAGATGATGGTTAGCATTTTTTAGAAATAAAATGTTTTTGAATTAAGATATACACATTGTTTTTTTTGGGCACACTGCTATTGCACGCTTAATAGACTGCTGTATAGTATAAACATAAATGTCCTTTCTACTAATAATAATTTCTCCTGTTTTCCTTTCCTTTACTTGAGAGGCCAGCATACTTTTTAGTCAAAAGTGAGACAGAATGTATTTTTAGCTTCGAGAACCATTTGGTCTGTTATAACTACTCAACTTTGACTTCAGCATGAAAGCAGACTTAAGCAGCACAGAAGCAAACTGGGTGGGATGTGTTCCAATAAAACTGTGTTTACAAAACAGGTGGTGAGTCAGATGTGGCCTGCAGACCGAGGTTTGCTGACCCACTCTTTATGCATAATGGAAGGTGTTAATCTCTCCTTTTCGTTTATGGGCCACCCCAGGTGACTGACTCGACTCAGTGGCTCCCTGTGTCTGAAGGCTCCTTTTCCTTCCTGCTGCCCTGGGAGTACGGTCTACTTTTCACCTTTCCTCTGACAAGATCATCCTGGCCTGCTTCCAAAACACCAAGCCCAGGCCAGTTATGACTCTTAATCACAGGGTTTAGAATGGCCCCCATCCACACAAGTAGCATTTAAATACTTTGCATTTGTTAAATTAAAATGGCATCATTTGTGCTAAAGCCCATGATACTAAACCTGTATTTAATGCTTAACCTAACTGCAGTTTCAGTCTTTACCAGAAATGGAATCTTAACCAACCAGTCTGGAATTTTCTGGTCCACACCCAGTGAGTTAATCAGCCTTGTGCACCCTCTATGCCCCCAGAGGAAGAAGAGGCAATCTTAAGATAAAATTCATGCCATCCCCTCCTCCTTAGACTAGAACAGGGCTTCCCAGGTGGCATAGTGGTAAAGAACCTGCCTGCCAATTGCAGGAGATGTAAGAGATGTGGATTCAATTCCTGGGCTGGAAAGATCCCCTGGAGGAGGAAATGGCAACCTACTCCAATGCTCTTGCCTGGAAAATCCCATGGGCAGAGGAGTCTGGCAGGCTTACAGTCCTTAGGGTACCAAAGAGTCGGACATGACTGAAACAACTTAACACGCACACAACCTAGAAAATCCTTTTCTTTTGCCAATGACTTCCTGCCCCATCCTCCTTTCTGTACTAACTTTCCATTTGTATAGAACTCCCTGGAGCATGCATCTAGTTGCTAAACGGGATGCCACCTGATTTATGAATCACTGAATACAGCCAATTAGATTTTCAAATTTACTTGGTTGAATTTTGCTTTCTAACACATCTGCAGGTTGTTCCTAATGACTTAGGATCTTATTCCCAACTTACTGTGGGACTATTATCTTAATAACCCTAGCCTCTTTTTCTTCCTCTTTTTAAAAATGCTATGATTTTATGCTGGAATATTGTTGCTTTACACTGCTATGTCTGTGTTTGCTCTATTGCAAAGTGAATCAGCTGCATGTATGCACATATCCCCTCCTGTTTGGGTTTCCTTCCCAGTCAGGTCTCCGCAGAGCAATGAGTTGAGTTGCCTGTGCTTACTATACGGTAGGTTCTCATTAGCTATCTATGTTATACACAGTAGGATATATACGTCAATCCCAATCTCCCCATTTGGCCCATTCTGCTCTCTCCCCTGTGGTGTCCATGTTTTTTCCCTACATCTGTGTCTCTATTAGCCCAGGCTCTTTTTCTTTTGAGTTTTGCCCAGTGACAACACAGCATGTACTAAACGAGCCGACACAGACGCCTTTCAGGGTGGCAGCCAGGGGGTCAGAAAGGACAGGCTCCCGGCCCCACAGCGCCCAGCTCACCTGGACACACACAGTTGCACCGGATGCCCTGCTGGATGAAGTCTGCAGCCACGGACTTGGTGAGGCCGATCACGGCTGCCTTGGTTGTGCTGTACACGCACCTGTTCACGACTCCTGAGAAGGAAAGAAAGGATTAGTCGCTCAGTCGTGTCCAACTCTCTGCGACCCCATGGACTGTAGCCCGCCAGGCTCCTCTGTCCATGGGATTCTCCAGGCAAAAATGCTGGAGTGGGTTGCCATGCCCTCCTCCAGGGGATCTTCCTGATCCAGGGATGGAAACTGGGTCTCCTGCACTGCAGGCAGATGTTTTACCAGGGCATATCATACCTGAGAAGGAGGGGAAGAAGAAATAAAAAGCGCAGTCTCCTTTAGGAAGCAGGAGACCATTGTCCTGCTTCCTCACACTCCACCCTTTTAAAAATTGCTATCAGTTCTTCTCCATTAATAGGGCTAGTTTCTGATTCTGGGGAAAGAGTATCATTGTTGGCACAATTCAGGTGAGACTTCCTTGTTGAGATGCTACATTTAAGTGAAAGCTGTAGCCTTAGCTTTTTGTCATCAGTTGGTAGAACCCTTAGGTGGATTCCAAAAAAAAAAAAACCAAAACGAACAACTAGGATAAATCAAAGTGAAACAAAACACAACTCAAAAAAACCGATTTCTTTGTATGCCTCTCCCAGGAGGGCTTACTGTGTATCCTTGCTGAAAGAAGGAATGTTATCTCAGCAGTAGCTCCTGCATTCTAAACTCAAAAATCCACCTGTACCATCACGCATCATCTCCATGTCCGCATCGCAGTCTGGCCCTGCAGCTTGACCTCTCGTTCAGGGCTGAACCACACATCCTTGTGCAGCTCTCCCCAATCCACAGGCAGAGTTCCATCTCTGGTATCACGACGGCATGCTGCGCAAAGCTCTGTTATAATCCTATCATGCTGCAGAAGACATGTGTTTTCCCATCTCTCTCCCCTTTGGGGCTGTGGATTCTCTGGGGTCAGGGGCATCTAGTGGATGTTCAGTACATCTTTTTTGATTAATTAAATGGATAAATGTTTCCTTCTCCCATTTTGATCTTCATTTTCATATCCATTTAGAGGGGAAAAAAGGGAAGGCAAAGCAAGCAAACTTCAGTTCCATGATTGGTTTACATATAAGGCAAAAGGCTTGGTCCTTAATTCCAGTTTTTAAAAAAGCAGTTATGAACTCATGTGTGGGTTACATGATCTCTGCTATGCTTGTTCCCCAAACCCTTAAGCTCCTGAAGATGTGTCAGTCCGTGGGTCATGATTCCCAGAGGAAGACACGCCTACCTTTGATGCTGGAAGCCACAGAGGACATGTTGATAATGTTGCCAGATTTCTGAGCCAGCATCTGCCAAAACAAAACAAAGATAGAAAAAACCCCCAAAACATGCTATTCTGCAGGTTAAAAATTCTACCTCTTCAAAAGATGTACATTTGATTTGGTGCTTTCCTGGTGGCTCAGTGGTAAAGAATCTACCCTGCCAATGCAAGAGGAGTGGATTCGATCTCTGATCGGGGAATATCCCACATGCAGTGGAGAACCACACCCATGCACAGCCACTCCTGAGCCCGTGCTCTAGAGCCCGGGAGCTGCAACTACCGAAACCCACGGGAGCTAGAGCCTCCCGTGTCCTGCAGAAGAGAAGCCCCTTCAGTGAGGAGCCTCTGTGCAGTGACTAGAGAGTAGACCCCACTCTCAGAAATTAGAGAGCAGCAACAAAGAGCCAGCACAGCCAAAAATAAGAACTAAACTAAAAGACATGGTGGTGGTGGTTTAGTCACTAAGTTGTGTCCAATTCTTGCGACCCCATGGACTGTAGCTCTCCAGACTCCTCTGTCCATGGGATTCTCCAGGCAAGAATACTGGAGTGGGTTTCCATTTCCTTCTCCAGCGGATCTTCCTGACCCAGGGATCGAACCCAGGTCTCCCACATTGCAGGCGGATTCTTTACCAACTGAGCTACGAAGGAAGCCCCAACTGAAAGATGTACATTTACTTACAGTTTGCAGAGCTACCTTATTAACTGTTAACATTAAGCACCGTGAAGCAGCCTTAACGGCCTCACCCAGTCACTCCTGGGATCTGACGGCCTGTGTACACATTGGCAGGAACTTTACTCAAGGGGTTACTGCCTTCTTGGGGCATAAGAGCATCAGCAAGACCAAGAAGGGACCCAGAGCTAAATGAAAGGCTGATGAATGTTAATGTTACTGTGTGTTCCTGATGGAAAACTCTTACCATTTAACACATTCTTGTTGAATACCTACTGTGGTCAGGTACAGAATCACGACCAGCGATTCAAAGACAGACGACTCAGTCCCTGCCTGCCTGTAGAACTACCAGCCTGATCCAAGTGCAGCAGGAATGTCATCTCAGCAGTAGCTCCTTCATTCTAAACTCAAAAATCCACCTGTACTATCATGCATCATCTCCATGTCTGCAGAGTCTGACACCGAGAAGGAGTGGGGTTGGAGAGAAGGAATCAGCCCAGGTTGAGGGGCATGCAGAGGATGGCTGATGTTTCAAAAGCTAGAATATTAGTTAGAAAAAGAAAAAAGTATTTTGAGGACAGTAAACCACCTGTATAAAGACTCTATCACAGAAGTGGGAGGAAGGGATGAGTGCAGCTGGAACACATAATTTGGGAGGAAGGAGGCTGCAGAGGCCAAAGGGGCTAAATTTAGGAATTCGGGTTTAAACCAGAAGGCAATGTGGTGGAGACAATGAGAGGTTTAATGCGGAGAGGAGTGGCGTGCTCAGATTTGCAGGTTACAAAAATTACCCTGGCCTCATGTACAGGGGGTCATTGGAAGATGATGCAGGGATTTAGGAAAGGAGATGCCGCAGTGATAAAGAATCTGCCTGCCAGTGTAAGAGACACAGGTTCGATTCCTAGGTCAGGAAGATGCCCTGGAGTTGGAAGTGGCAGCTCACTCCAGTATTCGTGCCTGGGAAATCCCATGGACAGAGGAGCCTGGCAGGCTGCAGTCCATGGGGTCGCAGAGTTGGACACGGCTGAAGGGTAGAGACCAGAGATGTCTGTGGGCAATAGGGGTGGAGACAGTCGAGGTAGCCTGGACAAGTCTTGGAACCTGGCTGCCTGCAGTGAGGGCTGTACCCCCACCCCATCTAAGGCAGTGTTACCCAACAATACCTCCATCACAACCCCCCATGGAAAGTGTGAAGGTCTTAAGAGGAGGGTGTGTGGCTGTTTTGTCTTCCTAGACAGGGTACCCAGCAGCCAGTCAGTATACTTAGTAAATCAAGACTTTGTGAGGTGCTAGGTTCAAGTGCAGATGGCTGAGCTCTGCCGCAGACCTAAAAGGGTACATCAGTGAAAAAAGCTGCCATGAGTTAAAAATGTTTTCAGGGGAACTTATACTTAAAAGACATATGTATGTTTTCAAGAGATACACATCTGTGCAAGGGCATGGGTAGTGTGAAAGTGTTAGTCACTCAGTCATGTCTGACTCTGCGATCCCATGGACTGTAGTCCGCCAGGCTCCTCTGTGCATGGGATTTTCTAGGCAAGAATACTGGAGTGGGTTGCCATTTCCTTCTCCAGGCCTGACTCAGGGATCGAACCCAGGTCTCCTGCATTGCAGGCAGATTCACAAGGGTATCCACCCACAAATGTTTGAGGGGGAAGAAGCGAGAGTTGGAGAGAATGCCTGTCTAATGGGTGTTGCAGCAAAAACAGAAATGAAGCTTTTCCTCTGCTAAGAACAAGGAAAGGAAAAGAAACTGACCAGACTAGAGAAGAAATATAAACAGGCCTGAAAGAGTTAATCACTCCCAGCTTAACTATAACGGTTACTAGTCTGTATCTCACAAAACTAACCAGACACTATGTAAATTACAACCTGCACCTACTGCCCCTTAACTCTATGTAAATTACATCGTGGACCAGGTGCTCACCTTCCCCTTCTTTTGCAGACTACCCCTTGTAGCTTTTTGCATTTCAAAAGAGGGCCACAGTATGATAAACCACAGACAAATGGACCTAATTACTGGACTGCCAGGCCCAATTATGGGGTACCTGATGGCAACCCACTCCCGTGTTCTTGCCTGGAGAATCCCAGGGACAGCGGAGCCTGGTAGGCTACAGTCCATGGGGTCACTAAGAGTTAGACACGACTGAGTGACTTCACTTTCACTTTTCACTTTCATGCATTGGAGAAGGAAATGGCAACCCACTCCAGTGTTCTTGCCTAGAGAATCCCAGGGATGGGGGAGCCTGGTGAGCTGCCATATATGGGGTCGCACAGAGTCGGATACAGCTGACGTGACTTAGCAGCAGCAGCAGATACCAGCTCTGACTGTTTTGAAACAAGAAGAAGCATGCAACACTCTCACTACTTTACTCCTTATCATATACCCCAAACTGTGATGATGCCCTCAGATTCCGCATGTGGGGGGCACAGTTCTTGAGGTAGTAGCCTGTTGTGTACTCTTCTTGGCCCACTGGGGATTAAAGCCATTTTCCTCCTCTCTCCAAGTTCTGTCTCTGTACTTACTTATTCCACATCAGTGGGCAGAGAAAGTCAAGATTTTGGTGGTAATATGGGCACTAACTCATTGAAATCAGAGGGTGTGGGGATGACTGTAAGGAACAAGGAGGAGATGGTGAAGAGTCAGAGTAAGTGCTGGGGGAGATGGAGAACACAGGAAGGAAAGCCGGGACATGCCCTGTTACGACAGGCGAGGACACAAAGAGCTTCTACGAGGGAGGAGTCTCCGTAGGCAGTGCAAAGGCTCTAAGAAAAAAACTCACTTCCGTTGGGGCAAGTTTCTCCAGCAGCTTTCAAAGAGATGAGGAATGGAGAAGGCAAATGGTTCAATGACCCAGAGATGAGTTGGCCAAGATTCTATGTTTCCTTCTGGCATTCTTACTTTCTGTTTTGATACTTAGCTACTAACTGTACTTTAGAGCAGAAAGTCTAAAATAACCGTAAGGTCTTATGTTGGATGGACTAAAAGGACACAAGGAGAGACTGAGGTAAAGGTGGCAGAAAAAGAAAATATTTAACCCAACTTGTGTGTCTATATAATAAAGAGGAGTCCTCATAATAAAAGACTAGGAAAATTAGCAAAGTATAACATTGCTGAAAATTAAGCCTTAAAATTATCTTCTTATCCATTTTATCAAATAAGATAACCTCTTGAGAAATCTGTATGCAGGTCAGGAAGCAACAGTTAGAAGTGGACATGGAACAACAGACTGGTTCCAAATAGGAAAAGGACTATGTCAGGGCTGTATACTGTCACCCTGCTTATTTAACTTATATGCAGAGTAAGTTATGTGCATATAAGTTAACTTATACACATCATGAGAAACGCTGGGCTGGAGGAAGCACAAGCTGGAATCAAGATTGCCGGGAAAAATATCAATAACATCAGATATGCAGATGACACCACCCTTATTGCAGAAATCGAAGAAGAACTAAAGAGCCTCTGGATGAAATTGAAAGAGGAGAGTGAAAAAGTTGGCTTAAAACACAACATTCAGAAAACTAAGATCATGGCATCCGGTCCTATCACTTCATGGCAAATAGATGGGGATACAGTGGAAACAGTGGCTGACTTTATTTTTTTGGGCTCCAAAATCACTGCAGATGGTGATTGCAGCACAAAATTAAAAGATGCTTACCCCGTGGAAGGAAAGTTATGACCAACCTAGACAGCATATTAAAAAGCAGAGACATTACTTTGCCAACAAAGGTCCGTCTAGTCAAGGCTATGGTTTTTCCAGTGGTCATGTATGGATGTGAGAGTTGGACTGTAAAGAAAGCTGAGCACCGAAGAATTGATGCTTTTGAACTGTGGTGTTGGAGAAGACTCTTGAGAGTCCCTTGGACAGCAAGGAGATCCAACCAGTCCATCCTAAAGGAGATCAGTCCTGGGTGTTCATTGGAAGGACTGATGCTGAAGTTGAAACTCCAATACTTTGGCCACCTCATGTGAAGAGTTGACTCATTGGTAAAGATCCTGATGCTGGGAGGGATTGGGGGCAGGAGGAGAAGGGGACGACAGAGGATGAGATGGCTGGATGGCATCACCAACTCGATGGACATGAGTTTGAGTAAACTCCGGGAGTTGGTGGTGGACAGGGAGGCCTGGCGTGCTGCGGTTCATGGGGTCGCAGAGCGGACATGACTGAGCGACTGAGCTGAACTGGACTGACTGACTTTAGTTAATTCCCCAGTCTCACGGAGGCGTAACTGAAATACACATGGGATACATGTGCTGTGCGTGCCCAGTCACTCAGTCACGTCTGACTCTCTGTGACCCCATGGACTGTCACCCACCAGGCTCCTCTGTCTGTGGGATTCTCCAGGCAAGAATACTCGGGTGGGTGGCCAGTCCCTTTTCTAGGGGATCTTCCTAACTCAGGGATCAAGCCTGCATCTCCTGTGTCTACTGCATTGACAGGCAGATTCTTTATTGCTGAGCCACATGGGAAGCCCATGGAATACATGTAGCCCAGCTGGGGGCTCCTCGGGCGGCTCAGTGGTAAAGAATCCGCCTGCCAATGCAGGAGACAGACACAAGAGACATGGGTTCAATCCCTGGGTGGGGAAGATCCCCTGGAAAATGGAATGGCAACCCAGTCCAGTATTCTTGCCTGGAGAATTCCACAGACAGAAGAGCCTGGTGGGCTACAGTCCATGGGGTCACAAAGACACAGATATGATAACGTGATTGAGCACGCACGCACACACACACACACACAGAGTTTAATTTATAAAGATGGACTATTGAATAAGTTCGGTCTCTGATCTTCTGAAATGCAATAAATTCCTCGTGCAGAACTTTGGAGTACAGTCACCTGGGACATGTTAATGCTGCCCTCTAACCCTTGGACTATACGTTTAGCCCAGGTCTGCCGGCTGATTCCAGAACCCACAGTCCTTGCCTTCCTCCCACGCTGCCTTCTCACCACCAGTTCAGACCTGCTGTCTTGCTCTGAATGCTCCTCTCTGGCAGGTGCGACAATAAAATGAAGTGCCCGGACACGGCAGGGCTGTCAAGCATTGACCTCCCAGAGACTCAGGCAGGTGCTGCAAAGATCTCTCAAGATTCCCTCTCACTGAATCTGGTTAGTCCTACTGTGAGCTCTTCTGCCCTCCCTGACCAGAGCTCAGCTCCTAAATTTGGCAGACCTTGGCTTGTCTTCAGCGAGTCCATGCCTGACCTCCACCCGGACTGACAACCGAGATTCATTTCTTCATCCAGCAAATGTCTGCTCAGCACCTCAGTGTGTGAGGGACTCTGCTAAGATTCAGCAAAGGAGGAAGACCCCCAGATATCTCAGAACCTTCCGGATCCTTGCTGTAATGGATCCTCTCTTTTGGTGGGCCTTGGATTCTGCACTGACCTCCTTTTACAGTACTTTTCATTTATTCTGTTTTTTCAGTGCCCTTTGAATCTTGGAATGGCTTTCTGTATGCTTATTCAGGAACCCCGGAGTCCACAGGGTCACAAAGAGTCAGATACGACTGAGCAACAACCATAACAATTCGTGAACAAAAATTTCTAGTATTATTCCTGTGTTTTGACCACCTGACCTTACAAATCTGCCTTGACGCCAAACTCTGGCTTCCCCTGGAAAGTTCTAAGCTGGTACATGTGCATCATAGTTAAGGAACATAATTACGGCTGGAAAGGATTGTGGAATTTGTCACCCTCATTTTAAATAGAAGAAACAGATGCTGAGAGAATGCAGAGTCACCTCCCAGGTCCCGTGGTGACTTAGGGGCAGGGCTCAGGCCTGCGTAAGGTCTTCCGACAGCTGATTCCAAGATCCCAGGTCAGGTCAGTTAGGGTCACTTGAACAAGTGACGCCTTCTGATTTCTCATCCCAGTCATTAATATCTCTTGGGATTTCTTACACATGAGTGTCACTGACTCACATGGATTATTGTTAAGATGCTTTACCTCTTAGGCAAACTCACTAATTTGGAAGTTAGCATTTGATATTTTAAAAGTTAACACTTAACAAGTCTAAATTTTTGCTCCACCGTACCTCACACCTGCATCCTTCCCAGTGTCTGCCAGACATTCAGTGTACAGATGTGTTGCCTATACACGCAACAGTCTTATCCATCTGACCTAAGCTTCCTCTTTTACCATAGCCTCTGCTTTTCCTCTGATCCTATGCTAAGGATCAGTCTTCAAGAAATACACTCCAGTTCAGATTCTCATGAACTCCAAACAGGCAAAAAAAAAAACAAAAAAAAAGCAGTTCTGGGAATTCCCTGGTGGTTCAGCGCTTAGGACTGCATATCCACTGCTGGGGATGCAGGTTTGATCCCTGGTAAAGGGAATGATGATCCTGCATGCCATGTAGTTTGGCCAAAAAGAAAAAAAATAAAAGGAGAAAGCTTTAAAAATTTTTATTTTAAAAAAATTTGCTAGTTCAACATTCCATGTGTATGTTAGTTGCTCAGTTGTGTCCGACTGTTTGCGACCTCATGGACTGTAGCCCACCAGGCTCCTCTGTCCGTGGGATTCTCCAGGCAAGAATACTGGAGTGGGTTGCCATTTCCTGCTCCAGGGGATCTTCCCAACCCAGGGATTGAACCCAGGTCTCCCGCATTGCAGGCAGATAGTTGACCGTGTGAGCTACCAGGGCCAATCCAAAGATTCCTTCTAGATGCTAAAGTAGTAGATTAAAAAAGTTCCTTCATTACTAAGTCACTTTCTCCAATTTTCCTTTTAGCTTTCATCTGTATCCTTCTTGACATTAGGCTTAATGTTCACAGCAAAGTATCAGCAACTGTGTTGCCATCAAAAAACTCATCTCCCACCCTGGGCTGGGGCGGCATTCATTGTGTCAGTCATCTAACCCAGCTGGGATGGAAGAGAGGAGCAGCCCTCCTGCATTTCACTAGGGTTCAATTTACAACCCTGAACTGAGCCAGTTCTATACAAAATCAACCTCATTCATTGTCTGAGCCTGTGCTGTCTGCTACTACTGCCTCATAAGCTCACTTGAAGTCAGTGTTTTTCATATTTATGTTCCCCTCCTCCAGAGCACTGAGTGTGGTGCTCTCAACTTTAATGCTTGTCTGTAAAATAAATTTAAACCAGTGATGAGCTGTGTGAAGGCTGGTGAATGCCATGGCAGCAGACTCAGGAGGAATCCTCTCTCTCTAGCACACGCTGTTGCTCACCTTGCTGGTAGCTCTGTCACTCAACTGAAAGCAGGAGTGCAAGGCGAATACTCAGGGTACAGAAGAGCAATGAGAGTGTTGCCGAGACACTGACGTTCAAGAAGGCGCCAGTGGTTAAGACTCAGCCCGCCAATGCAGGGGACAAGCAAGGACTAACCCCTGAGCTGAGAAGATCCTACATGCCGCAAAGCAACTAAGCCCTTGCGTCATGGCTACTAAGCTGGCGAGCCGCAATTACTGAAGCCCACACACCTAGAACCTGTACTCCATAATGAGAGAAGCCCCCATAATGAGAAGCCCTTACACCACAACTAGAGAGGCGTCCCAGCTCGCTGCAACTAGAGAAAGCCCCTGCACAGTGACAGAGTCTCTCCAGCCATAAAGAAAGGAAGGAAAGAAAGAAGGGGCCCAACTTCTAGGGTTCAAATCCTGGCTCTAACCACTGACTAGTTACACGGCTAGTTATTTGACTAGTCACATGACCTCGGGCAAGTTATCTAACCCCCAGCTTCACCCCTCTGCACATTGGATGTGATAAAGCAGTCCCAAACCTCATCAGGCTGCTTTGGTCCCACAAGCCTCCTTGCTGTCCCAATCCCTGGAACCCAATCCAGATACCTGAACGGTCAGCTCCCTCACTTCCCTGGGACCTCTATGAACATTACGCCTTTTCAGTGAGGCCCTCCTGGACCTCTCTGATAACCGAGCATCTTTTTAATTCACAGTACTCACAACCATCCCACATGTTATACGTTTATTTGCTGACATAGTGTCCCATCTCTCCCCTCAAACACAGGACCTTCATTATGGAAAGAACTTTGTTCAGCTCTCTGATGCCTTCTTCATCTGAAATGCAGCCTGGCACAGAGCCCTTGAGTGAATGAAGTGGAAAGTTAGGTGAGTTCATTTCTATTAAATGTCTTGATAAACATGTTCAATACGGGTAAGTCAGTATGTGAGCTACTATCAGAGTGGGGACCCTCTCTGGATGTCCAGTGTGGAGACCCACTTACTCCCTGGTGCTTCTGCTAGCGATGCTGGTCACCTTACCTTAGGAAGAAAAGCCTTGATCATCAGGTACATGCTGCGGACGTTGAGGTTCATCGAGAAGTCCCAGTCTGTCTCCTCACAGTCCAGGATGGTTCCGTGATGGACGAAACTGGAAGAGTGATTAGGCAATGGGGAAAATGATCATCCTAAAAAACTTCTAGTGAAACTCCTTATCCTTTTCATTGTTCTTTATTGGCTCAGACCATTGTCCCTTCCATTACCAAGACTATTAACAATTCAAACCTAGTATTACTTAGTACATTAGGTGAAGTAGTCTAACAACGTAAGCCAAAAAAGTTTAAGACCAAAAACATCTTTTAAAAGAAAGCAGGAGTTTGGAAACTAACAAATGTAAGAAATTTTATACCAATTGCACAGGAAAATCACTGTCATTAAAAACAAACATGGATTTCCTTGGTGGTCCAGTGGTTAAGAATTCAGGTTCCAGTGCAGGAAACGTGGGTGCCATCCCTGGGCAGGGAAATAAGATCCCACATGCTGAAGACAACTAAGCCCATACTTGCCTCAAGCAGAGAGCTCGTGGGCCTCAATGAAAGATTCCTGCATGCTGCAACTAAGACCTGATGCAGCAAAAATAAATAAATATTTAAAAAACCCCAAACCCCAAACCAAACAAATGCGAAGCTGCAAAACGATTATTTCAAGAGCAAGAATGCCCTCTGGTGGCACAAATTTAACATTCTCAAGGGAAATCAAAACTCCAAGGAAAATTGGAAGATAAAAACCATATGATTATCTCAATAGATGCAGAGAAAGCCTTTGACAAAATTCAACACTCATTTATGATTAAAACTCTCCAGAAAGCACGAATAGAAGGAACATACCTCAACATAATAAAAGCTATATATGACAAACCCACAGCAAGCATCACACTCAATGGTGAAAAATTGAAAGCATTTCCTCTGAAATCAGGAACAAGACAAGGATGCCCACTCTCACCACTACTAGTCAACATAGTGTTGGAAGTTTTGGCCACAGCAATCAGAGCAGAAAAAGACGTAAAAGGAATCCAGATAGGAAAAGAAGAAGTGAAACTCTCGCTGTTTGCAGATGACATGATCCTCTCCATAGAAAACCCTAAAGACTCTTCCAGAAAATTACTAGAGCTAATCAATGAATATAGTAAAGTTGCAGGATATAAAATTAACACACAGAAATCCCTTGCATTCCTATATACTAACAATGAAAAAACAGAAAGAGAAATTAAGGAAGCAATACCATTCACCATTGCAACAAAAAGAATAAAATACTTAGGAGTATATCTACTTAAAGAAACGAAAGACCTATACATAGAAAACTATAAAACACTGATGGAAGAAATCAAAGAGGACACAAACAGATGGGAGAAACATACCGTGTTCATGGATTGGAAGAAACAATATTGTCAAAATGGCTATTCTACCCAAAGCAATCGATAGATTCAACGCAATCCCTATCAAGCTACCAACGGTATTTTTCACAGAACTAGAACAAATAATTTCACAATTTGTATGGAAATACAAAAAACCTCGAATAGCCAAAGTAATCTTGAGAAAGAAGAATGGAACTGGAGGAATCAACCTGCCTGACTTCAGACTCTACTACAAAGCCACAGTCATCAAGACAGTATGGTACTGGCACAAAGACAGAAATATAGATCAATGGAACAGAATAGAAAGCCCAGAGATAAATCCACGAACCTATGGACACCTTATCTTTGACAAAGGAGGCAAGGATATACAATGGAAAAAAGACAATCTCTTTAACAAGTGGTGCTGGGAAAACTGGTCAACCACTTGTAAAAGAATGAACCTAGAACACTTTCTAACACCACACACAAAAATAAACTCAAAATGGATTAAAGATCTAAATGTAAGACCAGAAATTATAAAACTCCTAGAGGAGAACACAGGCAAAACACTCTCTGACATAAATCACAGCAAGATCTTCTATGACCCACCTCCCAGAATATTGGAAATAAAAGAAAAATAAACAAATGGGACCTAATGAAAATTAAAAGCTTTTGCACAACAAAGGAAACTATAAGTAAGGTGAAAAGAAAGCCCTCAGATTGGGAGAAAATAATAGCAAATGAGGAAACAGACAAAGGATTAATCTCAAAAATATACAAGCAACTCCTGAAGCTCAATTCCAGAAAAATAAATGACCCAATCAAAAAATGGGCCAAAGAACTAAACAGACATTTCTCCAAAGAAGACATACAGATGGCTAACAAACACATGAAAAGATGCTCAACATCACTCATTATCAGAGAAATGCAAATCAAAACCACAATGAGGTACCATTACACGCCAGTCAGGATGACTGCTATCCAAAAGTCTACAAGCAATAAATGCTGGAGAGGGTGTGGAGAAAAGGGAACCCTCTTACACTGTTGGTGGGAATGCAAACTAGTACAGCCACTGTGGAAAACAGTGTGGAGATTTCTTAAAAAACTGGAAATAGAACTGCCATATGACCCAGCAATACCACTTCTGGGCATACACACTGAGGAATCCAGATCTGAAAGAGACACGTGCACCCCAATGTTCATCGCAGCACTGTTTATAATAGCCAGGACATGGAAGCAACCTAGATGCCCATCAGCAGACGAATGGATAAGGAAGCTGTGGTACATATACACCATGGAATATTACTCAGCCGTTAAAAAGAATTCATTTGAATCAGTTCTAATGAGATGGATGAAACTGGAGCCCATTATACAGAGTGAAGTAAGCCAGAAAGATAAAGAACATTACAGCATACTAACACATATATATGGAATTTAGAAAGATGGTAACGATAACCCTATATGCAAAACAGAAAAAGAGACACAGAAGTGCAGAACAGACTTTTGAACTCTGTGGGAGAAGGTGAGGGTTCGAAAGAACAGCATGTATATTATCTGTGGTGAAACAGATCACCAGCCCAGGTGGGATGCATGAGTCAAGTGCTCGGGCCTGCTGGGCTGGGAAGACCCAGAGGAATCGGGTGGAGAGGGAGGTGGGAGGGGGGATCGGGATGGGGAATACGTGTGGCTCTATGGCTGATTCATATCAATGTATGACAAAACCCACTGGAAAAAAAAAAAAAAAAACTCCAAGGAAAATTCCCCAGACAAGAATACTGGAGTGGGTTGCCATTCCCTTCTCCAGGGGATCTTCCCGACCCAAGGATCAAACCTTGGGTCTCCTGCATTGCAGGCAGATTCTTTACCATCTGATCCATCAGGGAAACCCATTAAAAAAAAAAGAAAAAAATAGACTGCTTAACTATTTCAAGAGCGCCCTCTGGTGGCAGAAATTTAACATTCTCAAGGAGAAGTCTAAACTCAAGAAAACCAGTCTCAAAATCTCAGGGTAGCAAAGTACTAGTCCTACTGTACAGTTCTAACATACTGAGTAAACATTGCAGAAGAAAGCAAAACCTTTAATATAAACTTCACTCTTTTTTGAAGTCACACTTCCTCAAGGAAGCTTTCTAAACACTTGAGTCCTACTTGATTTCACTGTCCCCCGGACCAAAATTATGTAATTAATTATAAAAGATGGTTGGTTCTGATTCCTATGCACCACTGTATTTCCAGTTAAACTGAATGACATCAAGAACCACACGCTCTATTTCTGTATCCCTTAGGTTGCTGAAAATTTAACAGATGCTCAAAAACTAATTTTGCTAGTTCTTTCCACGGTTCTGCATATATCCTCATATGAGGGATGAGCAGCTTATTTATAAACCAGATCATCCCAATTGTTGCTATAATTTAATTCCATACATCGTAACATATGATAAACTATGAATGCAGAGATTTTTTTTTTAAGCTCTGAATCATGATTGGGTAAAACCACAAAACTATATTAGAATGTTCCAGGATTCTTCTACCAAGGCAGGAGCATAAATGTAACACTACCTAAGAAAAGTGGGACATCTGGAAGGTATCTACTGAGTTTCTATTCACTCGCATCTACTGACACGCCTGAGAAGGGAGAGTGGGTTCCAGCAGGGGCTGTCTCTACATGCAGCTGCTGCTCCTCTTTGAGCTCTACATTCATGGTTCAGGAAACTTGGCACCACTCCATGACATTCAATTAAGCCATCCTCTTTGTGCTGTGCATAAAGGTACAACGTGAACCTTGTTTTGCTGGGACTGACTGTCCCAGTAAGAAACACTGAGCTTGGGAGGTATAAAGAACTTGCTAGAATGTGCAAAAAACTGGGGACATTCACATTTCAATAACCTGAGTACTTGGCTTCTGGTAAATGTGCTCTGATAGAGGGTAATTTTAAAGACACTCTACTGGAAAAGTTTTTCATATTATTTTATCAGTCCTAGTGGAGCATCAGTGACAAGTCTGTTGGCATGAGCCTGGTACCAGCCCTGAAAAGAGCAATAGCTTCATGTCAGCGCTGGTGCCTTGAGTGACCCTAACTGCCTGTAGACCCCAAGCCTATGTCAATGTCTATAGCTGTTTTACTTGCAGATCTTAACTGTAATAAAAATTCTGTCCAAAATTTTAGCCATATTCCCCAAGGAATGTATTATGGTTCACAACGAATAATTTTGCTTTATCAAAATTCTTTGTGTGAAAATTGCAGAAAGCTTTCTGTAAGAAGAGTGGAAGTGAAAAGTTGTGAATTACCCAGCAACATTAAAGAGAACATCAAGTTTCTCAATGTCATTGGCAAACTGGTCAATTTGCTTCTTCTTTGTGACATCAAGGACCCGAGTCTGAATACCTGAAATATAAAACAAAGGGCACTATTTGCCTGTATGCGTAAAAGATGTTTAGCCTTGAAGATTCAGCTGTTTCCAAGTATGAATATGGTAATATCTGTATAGTAGGCTTCGTAGGATTGCTGCCCATTCGTAGGGTCTTCATAATCTTGACTCTCAGTAAAAATTTTGAAGTCTCCCCATTTGACCTCCCAATAACACTTCTCTTTCTTCTTCCCCTTCTCTCTAGCCTCTAAATTGAATGATAAAGGTCTTTTCTGAGGAAAGACTTCACAGTGACATAGGGATGATCGATAGCAGACGCATCTCAGTAAGCCAGCAGTAATCGCTGCGAGTCGGCTCATTTGAGCCCATTCTTTCCCCCAGAGGTCAAGTCCCTGCTGGACTCTGTCTGTGTGAAGGGTAAAGGCAGGGGCGTGGGTAAGGTATTGTTTTCACTTGTGTACTTTACCTTTATGCTAATTCTGTTATTTTTCAGAAATGACTCTGCTGGCCAAGGGTATCATCACTTATTTCTGGACCAAATTACAAGGAGAAGAAATGAGAGGCCAGACGAAGAGATGAAACACTTGAAAACCGGCCACAAGAGATCTGGCATGGGGGTGTGAGAGATACACACCACACCAGTTACTCAAAAACCTCTGAACATTCTAGAACAAAAGCAGCAGTCATTATTTTTTTTATTAAAAAAAAATAATACATGGTTCATTATTCTCTTTTGGATATAGAGAGAAAAGTTTATAAACAGAAAGGGAAGACTGAAACCGAGGTTCAGAAAGACCTCCTTTCTGTTGCGCATTTCTATTCCAACAGCTTGATTTGTTGGAATTACAATTCAAGATAGGCTAGTGCAGTTAACTAGGTCAGAGCAGATAACTAGGTCAGTGAACTGATCTGTGTTGATCATGGAACCTGTTCTATTCAACTTCCAAATAAGTTCTCTGTTCTGATTTCTTTCAGAGTAAATTGAAGCTCTCTGAAGTTGGAGTTAGGGTCAGTGTGGTGAAGCAAGTGGTAGAAAGAAACTATTAGTTGCACTCTGTGACTGAGTGACTCTCTGCAACCCTGTAGACTGTGGTCCACCAGGCTCCTCTGTCCACGGGATTCTCCAGGCAAGAATACCCGAGTGGGTTGCCATTTCCTCCTCCAGGGGATCTTCCTGACCCAGGGATAGAACTTGGGTCTCCTGCATTGCGGGCGAATTCTTTACCGTCTGAGCCACTAGGGAAGCCCATAGTATAAGGGGTAATAAACACCTAAATTATCTCTTAGAGTCTCTGGTCATGATAGGTAATGTTAGGGCTGAGCTATTTCCAGTATGGTAGCCACTGGCTGCATGTGGCTACTGAGCCCTTGAAGTGTAGCTAGTCTGGCTGCTGTTAAGTGTAAAATACACACAGGTTTCAAGTATTTAGGAAAAAAATGTAAAATATCCCATTAATAATTTTTATTGTGAGTACATTAAAATTACAGTATTTTATTTTAAAATTACAGTATTTTAGATATGTTCAGTTAAATAAAATATATTCTTAAACTTTTCACCTGTTTCTTTTAACATTTTAAATGTAAAGCTTAAATGTATTTTACTAGAAAAAATTATGCCTGTGAAAAACATCATGTTTCTCTTGGACACTGCTGCCCTCAGAGGAGGGGAGCTCAGAAGTAAGAAGTTGTCATAATGACTGTTAAATGGTCACATCTGATTTCATAATTAGCTATTGAATCCTTTGACATGTTGGATAAAGAAAAAAATTTAAGTATGCACCTTAAAAACTTTGTTCATACATTTATGTGTACTGATTTTTGTCTGCAGGCTCACAGAATACAAACTGGATATCAGAGAATCTGGCTCTAAAAAGAAGCCCCGTGGAGCTGAACAGCTAAGGAATTTTCCCTCAGCATGTAAGGTGCTAATGCTTTATAATCCCTTGTAGACTCCAATCTCAAAATCAAGCTATGGAGGTGCTTACCTGGGTACTTCTCCAGTTCCTGAAGTTTGGATTCATTGATATCTGTGGCTATGACTTTGGCACCTTCTCTTGCAAAAGCCTGGTGGACACAATGTGCAAATAAATCTTTTGTTTACCTGGTTAAACTGCTCTCGTGAACCGAGAGTCTTGTAGCCTCTCCCCTTTATCTTACTGTCGCTATTGTTTTCCCCATGAAATAGGTGAAATTTCACACTACCTAGTCTCACCTCGTTCTTCACAGTTCTTACCAATTTTATCATTAATTGGAACAATGTGACATACACTTGCTTGTCAGTTGACTTTGTCCCTGTGTGTGTGTGTCTGTGTTTGGGCTCAGTTGCTCAGTCATGTCCCACGGACTGTAGCCCACCAGGCTCCTCTGTCCATGGAATTCTCCAGGCAAGCATCCTGGAGTGGCTTGTCACTCCCTTCTCCACGGGATCTTCCCGACCCAGGAATCGAACTCGAGTCTCTTGCATCTCCTGTATTGGCAGCTGGATTCTTCACCACTGTGCCACCTGGGAAGCCTGACTTTGTAATACCAAATAAATATATTTTTAAAAAAAATCGAGGATTCAGTTATTGAACACCTCTCAAAACACCTTTCTTTGGTTTTACAGCCTGCATTCTATTTCTGAGCAGTGACTAAAACCCAAATAATAAGAGAAAAATGGGTTATTTCCACACTTTTCCTCTTAATAAAAATGGATTATTAGCTTAGGTGGGGGTTTCGTGTGTGAGAGGTTGACATACATTAGAAGGCAAAGATAACTTGATACTCTCATAAGTCTGGAGTCCTACCTCTGAACTGACATAATTTCAGAAAACAACGCACTTCTGTAGGGCCCCTTCAGTGATTTTATTATGATGCAGAGAAACTGAGGCAGACAGATAAGTTTCTGTCTGTTAGGTTATCAGTGATGTCACAGGATAAATGTGAGGTATTCATTCCTTCATGTGCCTGGAGTCAGAGTAGCCACTTTTCTTTTTGCAACTTAAGACAACAGAAGCACAAAAGGAAAGAAAAAAAAAAAAAAGAGCAGAACTAAATAACCACGGTACCTGGCCTGATACTTCAGTACCTCAAAAGTTAGTAAGCAAGCAACAGAAGATGATAACTTACCAACGCGGCTGCCCGGCCGATCCCCTGAGCAGCAGCTGTGAGGACGATGACCTTCCCATCAAGTCGGCCCATCCCGGAACCTGCGGTTTAATCTACAGACATGTGTATTTAATGGCTTACACAGTAGCCCATGGCCTCGTGCAGTAACATTTAGAAGGAATGGTTCAACGGACTCCTTTAAGAACCTGAAGATACACACCTGTGTCAAATATCCCCACCACCTGAGAATATCCCCATCGATCTCCAAGAACGCTTACCCTAAATACCTAGCTTTGCATATAAAAACATTTAGCAAAGGCCTGGTAGCTCAGTCAGTAGAGAATCTGCATGCAGTGCAGGAGACACAGGTTTGATCCCTGGGTCGGGAAGATCCCCTGGAGAAGGGAATGGCAAGCCACTCCAGTATCCTTGCCTGGAAAATGCCACGGACAGCAGAAGCTGGAGGGCTGTAGTCCATGGGGTCGCAGAGTCGGACATGACTGAGCCACTAACACACACTGAAGCGGTAGCTGATGACAGACAGACATCAGACTTCAAGCCATCCTCAGGTCGTTTCAGCCTCTGCTGCTGATACAGCCCACCACCGTCCTCCCCTCTGCCCCTCCCTGCAAACACTGCGTGGGTCCTCCCTACTTGGGACTGCTTCTTGCTTCCTCCCTTGTACACTTTTCTTGGGGTCTGTACTATCAATCATCTGTGGTCTGTCCAGGTCTCTTGGGAAGATTTCACAATTGGCCTCCGAGAGTCATTGAAAAATAAGAGTTGGAAAGTCAGATCCTGTCCAAACCCCCCTTTTACATCTGAGGGAACTGATTTGACCTGCTCAAGGTCACAGAGCTGGTCAAGGGCAAAGCTGGGACTAATGTCAGGCCTCCTAACTCTTCCGTATGTGAACATCCTACCCCACAGTGCTGCTGATTAAAGTCTGAGCATTCAGCTGTAACACTTTAACAGACACAAACAGTGATTTTTAAAAGGGAGGACTCAGGATGTCTGACATAGGGGAAATATGATGTACAGAAGATACCTGGTCAATTCTTGGACTGTAACAGATCGCAGGGTGACAGGAAAGGCTAGTGACGAGGTTACAGGTAGTGAAGAGTCAAGTGATGATCAGATGAGGCTGTCTGCAAGGAACCAGGTCCTCTCTCTCACCCTGCAGTTCTTAGTGTGTGCCTCTGACTGCACAACAAGGCACAAAATGGCTGCGTTCTCCCAAGACATTGCATCTGCATTCCAGGCAAAAAAGAAGGAAAGGAGCAAAAGCCAGAAGTCTTTCAGAGACCTTGCTTCTCTATTTTGGAAGGGAGCCCTCCTCTGAAATTCCAGCCCATGTTTTGTTGGCCAGCTTCAGCAGCAGAGGTGAAGAATTTGAGTTTTATTTTCCAGTCTTTATAAAGTGAAAAGGGTAGGGGTCGGGGAGGCGAGTTGGGGGTTGAGTGAGCTAACAAATAGCACACGCACAAAATAATCTTCCCAGTCTGCTCATTACCTGTCTGATAAAGAGTGCATCCAGTCATTTCTTTTTGAACTTATCTCTGTTCTCGTCAGCCAACCTTGGCTTTTTGCGGTAACTCGCCTACACTTTCAAGCCTCCAACCTTTGTCCCAGCTCTCCACGCTGAGGGCTAGTTACTCCTGTGGGGTAATCGGTGCTGGAGGATTTGAGAGCACGACATGACCAGATGTGCATTCTGGAAAGCGCCCTGGAGAGCAGGCCTGGGGAGGGGCTGAGCAGGCGGTTTCCTTCGGAGGAAACTGCAGTGGTGCAGAGGCGGGGGACAAAGAGCGCGGTGGAGGGCAGCGGTGAAAGAGAGTGTTTAAGAGCTGACCCAGGGCCTGGCCGCCAGTGCACTGGTTTCAAAGAGATTACGTGGTTCGCCCAGTGTTTCACGGCTAGGAATTCAAACCTGGGCCTCCTGACTGTGGATTCGAGAGAAGATCTTGTGGTTCTAAATCCCCACATGGCGCCAGGGCCTTGCGGCTCCGCGGAATTGGTACCCGTAACTGACCATGATGCCAGCACCGCGGTCTGAAACCCATCTCTGAGTCTGTGCCGAGGCCACCGCCCCCGGGTCATTTCCGTTGCCTGGGTGCCTGGGTGCGGCACGACTGCCCAGGCGAACCCATCTCGGGGACACGCCGAGCGGGGCTCGTCCCGCGGACTGCAAGGGAAGCAGGATGCGCCCACCCCGCCAAGCCCCTCGTCCGCCCCCTCCCCGCTTCGTCGCGGTCTGACGGCTCTCCCAGCCCCAGTTCCCTCCTCATTTTCTCCCACACCAGCATTTCCTCTAATAAAACTCGTGCGTGTGTAACTTTCTCTAGGAGTCAAGTTTCTTGGAGGACCAGACTGACAGCGCGTGGCTCTAAGACCTGCCCCCAGGGCCTAACTTACGACTTCACTGATGGCTTCGTGATTGACGGAGAAGCAGGGCGTTCACAATGCCCGACCTACTTTGATGCAATTTTATTTTATTTTTTTTCCTTCTTACATGAGTGATACATTTTAAGTTAAACCATGGTAAAAGTTAAGTTAAACACTCAATATAATAATTTAGAAAGGAAGAAACCCCAATAATCCCTATCCGCCCCCAATCCTGAGCATGATGGATTAAAAAGCTGCTACTTGACCCTGCTGTCATCAGCGACTTCTGGCCCATGGCCCTGTGAAGGCACATGCCAGGAAGCGTTGACACCTCGAGAAGCGCTTACTGAAACAACTGCTGATGCGCAGGGCAGCCGTTTTGCTCATTGACCTCCTCCAAGCTGTCCTCCCGATCTTCCTGGGGGCAGACTTTAGAGCCAAAGCCTTACAACTAGATAAACTGCACTATTACACGAAAACGCATTTATTGGGAAAAATGAGTGCCAACATAATCTGAAATGGTGAAATGCGGGAACTTTCAATAAATTCAACGTGAAAATCAGACAAGATGGATTGCTTACTCCAAATATTAGAATCAAAGTTTTTTTTTTAAATTTGGCCCACCTTGCTTATGGGATCTTAGTTCCCCGACCAGGGATTGAACCCTCACCCTTCGCAGTAAGAGTGCAGAGTCCAGAGACACAGAGCATTTACAGGAATTCTTGACGAACCGGAAAAAGGATGTCTACAATAGACTCCTTTAGCTATTGAAAAACTTAGCAGAGTTTCAAACTGTTTAAACATACCTCCTTACCCTGAATTTATGGCTAAAATTAATCCTGAAGAAGGTAATGTGCAGAACAAAGTACCGTCTGAAAATTAAAACTCTCCCCCCTACCCCCCTCCGCCGCCAAAGTTTCTTTTTTAATATATTGGGAAACTTACTTTACAGCCGCAATTTCATGGCGTCCTCCAGATCACTGCGCCGGCAAGAAACTTAAGACCTTTGTGCAGAAGCAAGTCAGGTGCCTAGTAATGCCTGTTGGGATTTGTAGTTCAAATTCCTCCAGTTTTTAGAAAATTACGTGTACATTCACATATTTTATGTGTATGTGCTGCCGTCTAGTGGAGTTAGGTAGAACTGTTAACTCCGATTGCTAGAAGCAAAAAAGTAGAAAAGCATCTTACTGGTGTCTTCCGTTCAGTCGCTCAGTGGTGTCCGACTCTTTGCGACCCCATGGACTGCAGCGCGCCAGGCTTCCCTGTCCACCACCAGCTCCCGGAGCTTGCTCAAACTCATGTCCATCCAGTCGGTGATGCCATCCAACCATCTGGTGTCTTAGAGTGTGGAAATCGCTTCCTTCAAGAATTTTACCTAAGTCCTCTTCTTTTATTTGCACTTATTCTGTGCTGCTCTGGGGGCACTCGAGAGAGAATGAGCCAGGAGTTGCATGTGGAAGTTAGCAACGAAACAGAAGGAAACCAGGTCACTGAAGATCCTGGAGCCTTCCTTCCTGCACCCTGACCTAGATTGCTTTGAGGCGGGGAAATTAGTTCTCTTGTGCTTTTAAGGTATGGTTATTTTGGTATGGTTATTTATGGTTATTTTGTCACACGCAATCTATTCTAACACTCATTACAAACTCAGTGGCAGAATGCAGTCATCTCGAGTGTAGTGGAGGCTGAGTCGGGGAACTTCGAAGGGCATGCTGGGTAATAGCCAAAAATCAAGTTTGGCTGGAGAGAACCAAATATCGGATGGAAAAAGATGTACTAGATCATGTGAGCCCTCTCTACAAGGCTTACTAACTCATGCTTATTTAACAGGCGTGTAACTGAGCTTAGAGACTGTTTAGGCTAGTTTGTGCATATGCTAGTTAAGTAGGGGTCTCTCAACGCCCATGTAACTCACTTTGGCCTGCCTTTTAATTTATAAAACCTGGAAAACAACTCTCAAATTCCCAGCCTTCTTTGCTTCTCGAGCTGGTCAATGAAATAAATGTGAGCTGAAATCTCCGAGGTTTTCCTTCTTGGATAGAAAGCTGAGGCCTCTCTGAAAGGCTTTTGACTTTTGCTCTTTTCTCCCGGAATGCAGTTGTGATGCCTAGGGCCATGGCAACCATTTTGTAACGTGGTGTGAGGTCAGAAGCATACCTTAAAGACAGCAGGGTGAGTGAGAGAAGGGACTTGGTTCCTTGAAGAGAGCCTCAAGTTGACAGTGTTACCATGTGACAGGCTGTCCTATAGTAACCATTACTGTTGAAAATCAGCTCTCTGAACTTCTCCTGTGAGAAAATAAACTTCTTTAGATCATGCTTTTTGCTCTCGGAGTGAATGCGTATCTATAGTAATCACAGTGGCTCGGAACAAAGACTGTGAAGTCAGAAGGATGAAGGTAAGTCCCACATCTTTCCCTCACTAGCTGTCAGTCACTTAGCTCTACAGATCTCAGTTTTCTCGTCTGTAAAACAATCATAGCACTTACCTCAGGGATGTCATGAGGAGGGCGGACTCGGCATCAGTACAACATGCTAGTTTTGTACTTTGTTGGTTGGTTGTCGTGTCCGACTCTGTGACCTCATGGACTGCAGGACGCCCCGCTTCCCTGTCCATCACCACCTCCCGGAGTTTGCTCAAACTCATGTCCATTGATTTGGTGATGCGGTCCAACCATGTCATTCTCTGTCATGCCCTTTTCCTCCTGCCTTCAATCTTTCTCAGCATCAGGGTCTTTTCCAGTGAGTCGGCTCTTTCCGTCAGGTGGCCAAAGTATTGGAATACTTAATAAAAGAGTGTTTTTGTACTTAATAAACATTATTAACAATTCAGTTATAGTGGATAGCAAATATTGTCCTTAAAAAAAAAAGGCACCAAAACCCAAAACACCTTGGCCTAGTTTTTGGTAACAGAACCTCATTGCCCTACTATAGTTTATAATGTTGAGTCTAATGATCTGAAACCATTATCCAGCTGTGCTCCTTGCTTTAATAACAATCCTTTTTCTTTGACTTTTGAAGATTTTGGAATGCACATTTTACAAACATGAGAGTTCCCTGGTCAAGGCCAACTCCGATACTTTTTCTTGAGGCAGATTTCTTGAGCCTTCCTTCATCCCCTGATCTTCAACAGTAGTGGTTACTTTATGACCACCTGTCACATGGTAATGCAAATATCGCCTAACCATTTGTATTCAGTGGACTAAATTTCTCCAAAGCTAGGAATTGTAACTTTTTCACTTTACATTGTGATCAGTTTATATTAAAACTATATGAGTTATTTGTTTCCAAATACAAAAAGTTCCACAAAGGCGGTACATTTGGGTGCCTAGACCGATGATGAGCACGTAGTAGGTGGTTGTTTATTTGCTGAATATGAATGATAGGGTCTAGATAATAATTCTGCGAGGCTCGAGAGCATGTTTCCTATGAATATTTTGTCTTCTTTGGTCATAATTTTGCTTTTCAGATCATTTTAGTATTGTCTGACCGTAGTAGTATTTTTTTTTTTTTTTAACATTCTCACGAGTTTCCATTGCTGCTTTTCATAATCGTTCCTTTGCAGTCACTCACAATATTGAAACTCATTATCATTAGAGATAAACAACATACCAAGGGAGATGTCAGAGAGATGGAGGAACAGAAGCTCTCTTTCCCTAACAGACACCGACTTGACAGCAATATACGGGCCAAAATACTTTGGTGAAAACTTCAGAAGCCAGTTAAGAAGGGCTTCCCTGGTGGCAGTACCCCAGGTCAGGGCAAAGCTGGGAACGGCCCCACTGAAGCAAGTGAGAAGAGCCGTTTCACTTCACCTGCACCCACCCCTCCCTGGGCTAGCACAGCTTAGCCCCGGCTCAGTTTCCCCATCACGGGCAGTAGGGGAAAGAGGAGAGTGGGAGGTTCACCAGAAGTTCCAGCTTTCTGAGGGATGTCCGAGTGACTGGTTACTCTCCCCTGACTCAGAGTGCTGATGGAACTGGCATGGTTTGGCACCAGAGAGCCTGCAAAGACTGGTGCGGCTCTGCAGTCAGGACCAGGTGCCCCCTGGAGGCTTCATTCTTGGGAGGGAGGAGAAGCGTGGGTGTCTGGTGTCCCAGCTTTCTGAATGGCTGCACAAGAGACTGGTTTGTGTTTCGCCTGACTTGGGGTGCTGGTGGGGAAGCTGATATACTTTGGATGCCTGGGGGCCGATGAGAAAAAAGGACAGTGGTGTGACTTGCAGCTGCAGCACCAAAGAGCCTGCAGTACTGCAGACAGACACCAGAGGGAGATCATGAGCTCCTAAAAAGAATTTGGCAACCCTCTCTAGTTGCCAATTCTCACACGCAAGCCCAGATAAATGGCATACCCCCAAAGGTTTCAGAGGCCCCCCAGAATCTATAAACGAGCTGATTGATGAAGATGTTTCCCTGTATGACACTAGAAGAGGTGGCTGCTTTTTTTCAAATGCATAAAACCCAGCAAAACATCAGAAGGCACACAAACATAGACTATTGAGAAACAAGATAAATCTCCAGAAACAAACTCAAAAAAAAAGTTGATCTAAGAATCACCTATCAAAGAATTAAAAATAACAGAAGCTCAATGATCTATAGGAAATACAGACAACTAAATGAATTTGGGAAAATAATGCATGAACAGCATGAAAATATTAACAAGTAAATAGAAACTATGAAGAAGAACCAAACAAATTCTGGTGCTGAAGAATAATCAAATTGCAAAATTCACCAGAGGGGTTGAACAGCCGACTTGATCAAGCAGAAGAATCAACAAATTGGTCATTTGAAATTATCCAGTCAGAAAAGCATAAAGGAAAAAAGAAAAGTGTAGAGAGCCTGAGGTACTTATGGGGCATACTTAGTGGACCAACATATGGTGGTACTTCCAGAAGAGATGGGGACAAAAAGTTGATTTGAAGAAATAATGGCCCTCAAACTTCCCAAATCTGAGGAAGGAACCGGACATCCAAATTCAGAGAGGTAAGCAACATTCTGTTAGACTGGAAACCCGATGACTAATTTTATTTTTAATGGCCTTTAGTTTCCCTGGAGAAAGGAATGGCGACTCACTCCAGTATTCTTGCCTGGGAAATCCCACGGACAGAGGAGCCTGGTGGGCTACAGTCCATGGGGTCACAGAGTTGGACACAATTGTGTGACTGAGCATGCACACAGAGCAGTTTTTTATTCAGGTGAACTTACCTACTCCTCAGTCATCTGGGGGAAGCAGACATCGTAAAGAATCAAGCCTGCGGTACTGTTATAGTGTCTTGTTTGGGTAACGGTGGAAAGCAGAAACAGGCCCAGGTAGGAGGATTAGAGGAGGGGACACTTTCCCTTAGCATTAGTGAATTCCCATGGCAGTGTTAAGATAAGGGAAAATATCCAATCCACAGACTTTAGAATGATGGCTGTGATGCAATTCATAATCTCTTTCTCTGAATAAATATTCTTACCAAAGAGCCAAGAATGTCTTGAAATCACTAACTCTGTTCTAAGTGCATCTTGCTGTTCTGTGTGGTTTTTCAAAATCACGTGATATAAAGTATCAGATACTTTCTAAAACCATAGTTCCTTATAGGTCAGAGACCCCTCTGGGGATATGACAAAAGAATGTATGGACCTTGGTATCCTAGAAAAATGGATCCACACACAAAAGTTAATATTAAACTTCAGAGGTTTTACAGCTGCATGAAGTCCAGATGCCTTGCGTTATCTGTGGGCACTTCAGGTTTAGAAAACTTTACCTTGATAGAAACTCTGGCGCTGTTTCCTCGTGTCTAAAATTGAAGGGCACAATAAATTGATGTGGTTTTTTTCCAGTTGCTAATGGAGTGCAACCAACTACAAAGTCTAATAAAAAACCAATTTAGAGTGCTTGCATAGGGAGTGGGGTGGGTTGTAACTGGAAAGTGAGAAACAACTTCCATAGCTGTTACAGTAAAAGGAAGATTAAAACTAGAAAATGCCGAGGCTGGATCACTTGCTATCCCTTAACAGCCTAAATATGGAATGCATGTGTGTGTTTTTACAGCAAAATTCTGAAAGTCAACACAGAAGAAGAAAGGAGGGCCAGCTATACCTGGAGTATCCCACCAAGAAACCATCAGTTAAATTACATGGTGCTGTGATCTAGAACAACTAATCAAACATTTACTGAATGTTCAAGGCACTAAAAGAGTCTGTAGTTTTGTTAATCAAATGATACTTTATATTAATTTATGAATTATGCTTTGGAATTCTCTAAGTCATATGTGGATAACTTCATATTAATAAAAATATATACATTTTATGTATACATGGGAAGATTGGAAATTTCCTTCAATAACTTTATTCTTTATAAAACATATAAATAAATAAAACTTTTCAACTTCTAAAGGATTACCATGTTTAAGAAGAAGGTATATTGCTATCAGCATTCTAGATTATGGGAATGCATCCCATTCTTTCATCTTCCAATCCTAGTGGCAAAGTGGGAACTGAACTGAAGTTGGATTGTGACATGACTGCCAGGGATAGACACATAAAGACATGAACAGACATTTCCAAACATGGAATGTGGGGCCGCCAGAAAAGTGGCACCGCGGAGTCTACTGAGTCTTGCACTCCGGCACATCTTTTCCTGACGACATTTGCCAAAGACCTGGCTGGGGATTCTCGGTCTCCACTTCAGCAGTTTGCTCTTCTGAGGAGGAAAAAAAAAATATCAACAACAAAAGTAACCTTAGTGAAAACATAGACAAAACCCAAATACAACTGAAGTGGAAAGGATGATGTGACAGTAGACAGATGAAGAATAAAACATGGCCCTTCAACAAGGTCATTAATTTCCTTGCTAAAAAGGTATACTTCACTTCATCAGAGTTGAAGATGTTTATTCCCCATTTTCTCATAAAATGAATGGTTAGAAAAACCATATTGTACATAAAACCTAGAAGTAATAAATTTTCAGTTGGAATCTATCAATCTGAGAAGCAAAGTGAATCAAGCAATAAGCTGAGTTTGGTTTTCCTTTGTCCTATTTTTAGGGAAAAACTACTGTGCTATGCAAATACTATGTATTTTAGAGAATACTTAGCCATCGTTGGAAAGCTTTCTTTGAAGCTTTAAAAAGCATTTTAACTCCATCTATTTATTTATAAGTAATAATTGTTTTAAAATTATATATGCATAAATCTAGGATAGCTGATCTTGAGATAATGAAAATTTCCTTTTATAATTAAAATTAAAAACTGACAATTTTTTGGATTGATATTTTATTAATACTAATTCAAGGATTATGTCCTTTAATTCTGAATTGGTGAATTTTTGATTTATGTATCCCCCCAGCCTTTTATTTCACTTAAAAATCTTACCAGAAAGATCCACGTATTGATAAAAAGACTTAAGCATTTTTATTTGCAGTTGGATTAGTTCATATTATGCATGTGCCTTTGGCACTGTCAAATAAAATCAAGAGGTGATTATAAAACTTATCAGTTTTTCCAAAGACTCTTCTAAAACGGTATGTGTATGTGTGTGTATACACCAAAAGCTCTATGAAAGTGCTAATAACTAGTGGAAGGTCCTTAAGTTTTTGTTAAGTACTATTCAAAGAGCTGAATAGTTTCAGTTTTTTTCCCAAATTGCTTTGTTCCTTACTATCTCCCTAAGAGCACTGTCAAGGTGCTGACTTGATCCAATTCTGACATGATGAGAATGAACTGATTCCTTCTTTGTCACAGTTCCTATGTTCTTTTTTTTTATTTTTTTAAAATTTTTATTTATTTATTTTTTTTTTTTTTTTTTTTTTTTTTTTTTTTTTTATATTCTTTTTTTTTTTTATTTTTTTATTTTTTTAATATTATTTTATTAGTTGGAGGCCAATCACTTTACAACATTTCAGTGGGTTTTGTCATACATTGACATGAATCAGCCATATAGTTACATGTATTCCCCATCCCGATCCCCCCTCCCACCTCCCTCCCCACCCGACTCCTCAGGGTCCTCCCAGTGCACCAGGCCCGAGCACCTGACTCTTGTATCCCACCTGGGCTGGTGGTCCGTTTCACCATAGATAATATACATGCTGTTCTTTCAAAACATCCCACCCTCACGTTCTCCCCTAGAGTTCAAAAGTCTGTTCTGTATTTCTGTGTCTCTTTTTCTGTTTTGCATAAAATTTTTATTTATTTATTTTTTTAAAGTTCCTATGTTCTTGCCTGGAGAATTCCATGGACAGAGGAGCCTGGAGAGATAGAGTCCATGGGGTCGCAGAGTCAGACACCACCGAGCGACTAAAACTTTCACTTTTCAGAGCTCTTATACACCCTGGCAACCTTTGCTCAGAGCTTTAAATAGCTGGCAGTCGCCTCTTTTGATGAAGTTTTTTTAATGTTTCTACAAATGCATAATAGGGTATTTCTGACAGGTGGATACACTGTCACTCCTGGGCATGTGGTGGGAAAGGCTAAGACAGCATATTACAGAGCTTCTCCCGCCACGTTCCCCATCTCTATGGACAGTGCCTCTGCAGAGCTGGGGTGAGCCTGATACCCGACACCCACTTTACCCAATCAGGCACTGAGCCTGCTGATTCCACCTCCAAATCTCTCCCATCTGTCACGTCTCCTCGACTCTACCGTACCTGGCCAAGTTCACGCTGTCCCCTTGCTCAGGCACCTGTCAAACTCTTGCTCCCATGATTTGTGGGTTACCTTACAGCTGAGGCAATGTGTTCCCAATGTATGCGTCATCACGCTCCTCTGCTCTTGTCTGAAACCTGAAGGCTTCCTCCATATGCTCTCAGGATCAAGTTTAAATTCTTTCACACTCTCTACAGAGTCCTTCAGGTCTGGCTCTTACCTCTCTTCTTTGGTTCACTGGCTCCATCCACAGAAGCCTGTGTTCCTTGCGCCCTGGCCGCGTCATACTCCTTCAGCCCCTCCCCCGACTGCGGGCCCTCCTACTCTGGCTGGGGCGGTCAATGTTCTATCTTTAAGTGCTCTGCCCTCCTCTCTGTTCAGCTAGCTCCTGTTAACCTGTTAGAGCTCAGTTCCCTTTTTCAAGGAAGACTTCCGTAATATTACTAAAACAAAACCCTACTGTAAGCCTCAGAGCCTTTTGCACTCTAGAATTTTCCCTTTGACTACCTGATTGCTGTCTATACCTACTACACTGTAAGCTCTAGGAGGACAGGAACTGCATCTAGTTTTGCTTATTACTTCACCATTAGGGTATAATATGAATCACAGAGTTGATAGTAAAGAATTCTGTTGACTGAATCAGTAAGTAAATGATACAAGTCTATGATCTGGCTTGTGTAAAATGAATATAATCCTACTGGAAATACTGGCCCACTGAATTCATAAGAAAGTCTTTTTCAGTAAAAGTAGTTTTGTGCATAGGGTAGTGTCCTTATGTCCTTGGGAGTGCTGCTTGTCCATTTCAGGGAAAAGATGACAGTTTAAGACACAGACTTCACTCAGGGTAAAAAGGGACTGCACTTCAGAGAATCTTTGTCCCCCGAGAAAGTAATGAAGTCTCTGCCCTGTGAGCTTGGTCTGCTCCATCCTCTCCTGTTGATACTTGCCCTGTGGGGTCACGTGGTAAAGAGAAGTTCCAACTGTTATCCCCGCATTTCTGAGCACCAGTATATTTACCTACCTGGACAAAGGCCTAAACCTGAGTTATCAAAATAGCGAATTGGAGGAGGTACTGGCAAAGACTTTGATCGGTTATCAAAAAACCAAGATTTCGGTGACTCCTTTGGCATAGGATCTTGGATATTCCGTTCCTTGCATTGAGAAGACATATGGTGTCTCTTTTTAGGTGTCCCAGTCACTTTAGGAGACTTTGGAGAATTCTCACAAGTTACTTCTTTGTGAACTTCTCTTTTAAGAGTTCTCTCCTTCCATGTCTTGACCTCACTGGAAAGATGATGATAATTGCTTAAATGTGGTAGTGGTGGGTGAGAGGGAGAAACAGGAGAAAAAAGGAGACCACAAGACTGCAATTCCTGCAATGTATTCACACTTAAGTTAAAAAAAAATGTTTTTAAATTGTGGTGTGTGTTAAAATATACATAACATAAAATTTAGCATTTTATCATATTTACATTCTAGTTTCAACCTAATGCTTCCTGTTTGGACTGTTTCCACAGTTCAGAAAATGAAATGAGGTCAGTATAAACTGAGTAATTGTAGTAAATCTCCATAATCATGGGGTTTTGAAAAGAAATGATATCAGATTTTTAAATGAATCGACGATATGATCTAGTGTATTTTGTGGCCATAATTTGATAAATTAGTCTCTGGGGTAGATGACTCTAATCTATCTGTTATTTTAAGAGAAATAATTTGTGGTGCTTTTCTGGATTCATTATATTCTTGCTTCATAGAGGAAATGCTACCAGCATTGCTCTGGTTCCTCCAGAGAGAAACCTGGGCAACAATCCTAGGGCTCCTTCTTCCTCATACTTATTTCTCAAATTCATCTCCTTATTTTTATCTGCATTGGCACCATTCCAGTCCATGCCAAAACTATCTTTTGCTTGGGCAACAATAAACAGATTCCTAAGCTGGGGCCTCCTAAACTGAGATGCTGTCTTATCTCGGAAAGTCGGGGTCTCCTCCAGGGGAGGCAATCCTTCCGTTACATTTAGGATCCCCTCCAAACGTCCTCCCAATGACCTTTGGGGGCCTGTGCTATCTGGGCCAGTTTCCTCTGGGATTTCATCTTGCACCTCACTGTCTCCGTCTCTCTGCCCTTGCCACACTGGATGTCTTTCAGTTCCACCAGCAGGTCACTCTTTCTGACTCAGAGCATGTGCACATGCCATTCCCTCCGCCTAGAGAGCTTACCTGCCTCTCCTTCCATCTGGCCTAACTTCTATTCAGTTTTCACACTGAATCTTACAGGTTAATCTCTTGATCAACACCCCTCCCCACACCAAGAGTTCTATATCTCTCTGTTATATACTCTTTCATAATGTCCTACTTTTTGATGTTGCTGTTTGCTTGACAGCACTCACTACAAAGAATTAGTTATTTGTGGACTTTACTTATTAGTTTAATGCCTAGTTTTCCTCTATTGTATCACTGGTAGGGGTTAGTACAAGATTCTATTCTTTGGTAGAAGCCAAACAATTAAGTTTGTTGGAAATGTTTACAGGTAAAACTAAGCAGCTACAGTAGGGGACCTAAGGGGCCCTTCCTTGAGGAAGGGCTCACTGACTTGGGTATGTGTATGAGCTGCCCCCTCAGAGATCTCTTCTTACTTCCTGGTTCTTGGCTTAGTTAAACATAGGTCAGCTGATAGATGGCAAACACGGAATGGTGCTACTGTATTCCTATTCCTTTTAGAAAAGACATATGAACTTTAAAAAATATTTAGTTGGGAAAAAGACCCCCCCCCCCAAAAGAAAACAAACTAAAAAGACAAAACTTGCGTGTTTACATCATTCTCCCCAACATGTAAGAGACATAAGTATAATTTCTGTATCATATAAGGCGATCTTACCTTGACAGTTCATTCTTTTGCTTCATGAGCTGTTCATTTTGCTGCTTTAACTTAGAAACTTCCTTTTCTAGCCGTATATATTCACTTTTCAGGATAAGCACTTTTGTGCTTTGTACAATGCCACTGCCACCTCCACAGGTTAAGGGTTTGTTTGAAGGCTGAGGATCAATATGTTCTGATACCACTGTGGACGCGAAAGCACAGACAGGTGGGTGATAATTTTAATAGCTCAAAATTCATAACAAAGGGCAATAAGTCATAAAAATAAAAATACCTCGACCACCATCTATCTGGAAGTCAACCCTGACTTCCTTCTCCCTTATCTCACATGCCTATTTAGTCATCAATTTTAAATAGCTCTAGAACCCTCCTGTTTCTTTCTACCTACCGATTCCACTACCATAACCCTGTTAGTACTGTTTGCCATGGCCGCGGTAGTTACGATCCCCCCCAGACAGAGCTGTCCCGCACTTGTCTGTCTTCTATTATCAGTGGAGTCGCCTGGCAGACTTCTTCCTGCAGTGTGTGTGTGTGGGCTCCACCAACATTCAGTGAAGTACTAGTGCTCAGTACATGCTTGTTCACTAAACAAACCTGAGTTGATATTAAAGCACACATTATTAAGGATTCTATACTGCGTGTGCAAAAGTAATGTAAGGAACTGCTTTCTGCATTTTAGATAAAACTGCATGAAGCTGTGAGGTGCTTTCTGATGGAGACTAATCCACTGGGTCACTGGCAACTTCTTAAAGAAGGGTAAAGGTGTGTGTGGGGAAGATACTCGATGTCCATTTCCTTTTGAATGATTCTGAAATCAGGGACACGAAAGTCACAAATCAAGAGTACTTATACCGATCCTCCTGTAACAAGGAACGCTCAGGTCTGTTTTTATCTCTTGAAGTTTTTCAGGTTGGAGCTGTGATCACCTTAACACTATCTCTGATTATTTTTTACTATTATTTATTTATTTACTTGGCTGTCAGGTCTAGTTGAGGCATGTGGGTTCTTTTGTGGCGCACGGCCTCTCTAGTTATGTGCACGGACTCTCTAGTTATGTGCACGGACTCTCTAGTTATGGCACACGGACGCTCTAGTTATGTGCACGGACGCTCTAGTTATGGCACAAGGACGCTCTAGTTATGGCACAAGGACTCTCTAGTTATGGCGCACGGACGCTCTAGTTATGGCGCACGGACGCTCTAGTTATGGCACACGGACGCTCTAGTTATGTGCACGGACGCTCTAGTTATGGCACAAGGACGCTCTAGTTATGTGCACGGACTCTCTAGTTATGGCACACGGACGCTCTAGTTATGTGCACGGACGCTCTAGTTATGGCACAAGGACGCTCTAGTTATGGCACAAGGACGCTCTAGTTATGGCACAAGGACTCTCTAGTTATGGCGCACGGACTCTCTAGTTATGGCGCACGGACGCTCTAGTTATGGCGCAAGGACTCTCTAGTTATGGCGCAAGGACTCTCTAGTTATGTGCACGGACGCTCTAGTTATGGCACAAGGACGCTCTAGTTATGGCACAAGGACTCTCTAGTTATGGCGCACGGACGCTCTAGTTATGGCGCACGGACTCTCTAGTTATGGCGCAAGGACTCTCTAGTTATGGCGCACGGACTCTCTAGTTATGGCGCACGGACGCTCTAGTTATGGCACAAGGACGCTCTAGTTATGGCACAAGGACTCTCTAGTTATGGCGCACGGACGCTCTAGTTATGGCGCACGGACTCTCTAGTTATGGCGCAAGGACTCTCTAGTTATGGCGCACGGACTCTCTAGTTATGGCGCAAGGACGCTCTAGTTATGTGCACGGACGCTCTAGTTATGGCACAAGGACGCTCTAGTTATGGCACAAGGACTCTCTAGTTACGGCGCACGGACTCTAGTTATGCACACGGACTCTCTAGTTATGGCACAAGGGCTCTCTAGTTATGGCGCACGGACTCTTTAGTTATGGTGCATGGACTCTAGTTACTGCGCACGGACTCTCTAGTTACGGCACACGGACTCTCTAGTTATGCACACGGACTCTCTAGTTATGTGCATGGGCTCTCTAGTTATGGCACACAGACTCTCTATAATTATGGCGCACAGACTCTCTAGTTATGCACATAGACTCTCTAGTTATGCACACAGACTCTCTAGTTATGCACACAGACTCTAGTTATGCACACAGACTCTCTAGTTATGCACACAGACTCTCTAGTTATGCACACGGACTCTCTAGTTATGTGCATGGGCTCTCTAGTTATGGCACACAGACTCTCTATAATTATGGCGCACAGACTCTCTAGTTATGCACATAGACTCTCTAGTTATGCACACAGACTCTCTAGTTATGCACACGGACTCTCTAGTTATGCACACAGACTCTCTAGTTATGCACACAGACTCTCTAGTTATGCACACGGGCTTAGTAGTTCTGCGGCATGTGGGTTCTTAGTTCCCTGACCAGGGATTGAACCTGCATTCCCTGTGTTGCATGGTGGATTGTTCAACCACCAGAGCACTAGTGAAGTGTATTGATTTTTTTTTTTTTTAAATGAGTGGACAATAATACACACAAATATCATCCTCCATTTGCTAGACCTTCATAATTTTCAGTGTGCTTGCATATACGAATTTTAGTGTGATCCTTAAAACAAATACATAAGCTAAGTCAGGGCTGTCCTCAGGGTTTCACACAGCATTAAACGAGGGCAATCAACTCAGAGACCTGTCCTTGACTGTGAATTCAATGCTTGTCCTACTCTACAAAGCTGATCTAAGTATTGGTCAGCGCTTTCTCTTTATAAATGAAACACAAGAAACAGAAATACAGAAAAAGGTATAGTTTGAGAGATATATAGGCAGAAATTTGATCACTGGACTTGAAGACTGTTCCTATGATAAACTGGAGTCTGCCAGTAAGAACAAGTTGGATAATATTTAACGGTGAATGGCTATTTTTACTGTGCATATAGTTACAATCTACTAAGATATGTGCTTGTATTTTTATTGGGAAGTGTACTTCCACCCTGATAGTTAAGTCATTCTTTTATAGTACTGAAGATATCTTCACTAATATGTAAAGATTTGATAATGCAAAAGCAAATTTCCTCTTTTCTAAGAATCTATAATGGAGAAACAGTCAAGATTATAGGAAACTAAGGAAATGTCACAGGATAAATATAAGCTCAATGAATTCATCTGAAAAATAGTTTTTTCTAAATCAGTGATTAACTTAGGTTTATTCTTGATTGTCATTATCTATAATAGTAGTCTTCAAAATGTTTAAGTGTATTGAAGTGAAATGGAAAGATCGGGAAGTATCAGCATTTCCCACTTACTTGATGTATCTTGGGCCTGTTGATTTCTTCTAAGATTTTCTCTCAATAACCTTATAACTTCTTTTTGATATTCTACAGTGGCTTTTGTTGAAGCAATTCTATTAAGAGCAACAGAAATATGTAAAAACCCAGAAACAGACTTTTAATGAAGGAATAAGCACAACTGCTGTCAAGAATTTTCTAGCAAGACACATCATATCAACATAATGTTTATAGCTAGCAGTAGGTAACCCCTCATACCTTCCTGGTATCACACACCTCACAGCTATATCATCAAATTGGAAGTATTTTGTCTGGTTGCAGGAATGACTTTTTTTTAACATTGAGAAATCAATTCTATTTAAATTTCTGGAAGCTCAATAGCTGTTAAAAGTATATTGACTAAAATTATACCTGGGAGCACCATAAAACAAGTAACTGGTCTGTTACCATGAGGTCCAAGAATCACCAAGAAGGTATAACAATCACCAGAGCATGAAAGCAAAAAGCAGCTTCCTAAAGTCAGGAAAGCAAACCCTAGCTGCAGCTCTGGTTCAAGGTGTTATAATCAAAGGTCAAATTCTGCTCATTGTTCCTTGGTAGAGACATTTTATGAACTGTTTGCTTAAGCATTAATCAGCAGTGATAAATTATAAGTACTCTGCCCTTTTGAGAGGCTGACAGTATCTGCTGATTCTATTCTGTAAGTAAAATTGCTTTTTATGATGATGATCTTAACAGATATAAGTTTCACTTTTTATCACTAGAAGGCTGGTTAGAACGAATGAAGATCTGGAGTGCTATGTACTTGGCAAAATTACACATCATCATTAAACATTTATTAAAGATTTATAGGAAGAATAAAAAATGTTAAGAGCCGGAAGGGATAAGAAATTCTTTAATATAAACCAATCCTATTATTGATTATGAATGTGAGACCCGGAGAGATAAACAGCTTGTTAAAGGTAATATATTCATTAGGGCAATATATTTCTAATTTAGTTTCCCTGACACTGTTTAATGGTCTTTTCATTATTCTATATCATAAAGAACTTCAGGCATGCTATTATGTATATGGGCTGTGTGTGTGTGAGTCACTCAGTTGTGTTCAACTCTTTGCAATCCCACTGACTGTAGCCCATCAGGCTCTTCTGTTCATGGAATTCTCTAGGCAAGAATATTGGAGTGGGTTGCCATTCCCTTCTCCAGGGGATCTTCCTGACTCAGGGATCGAACCCAGGTCTCCTGCATTGCAGGTAGATTCTTTTTACCATCTGAGCCACCAGGGAAGCCCCACGTATATGGTACTATATAAATAAATCAATAAAAAAGAATATGCTCTTGGGTATTAGGTATTATAATTTAAAAGGAAATATAACTTTCCCACAAAAACATGACAGAAAGAATAAATAAAATAAATAAAAACCAACAGAAACCTTAGCAAACTGGAACCCACAGGTCTTTTTTGGCCACATCTTGTGGCTTGCTGAATCTTACTTCCCTGGCCAGGGATTGAATCTGGGGCCATGGGAGTGAAAGCACCAAGTCCTAACTACTGGACTGCCAGGGAACTCCCCACACAGGGTTTTTGACATTCACTTCCAAGCATAAAGAGAGTATTTTAAAGCTATTTATACATAATGAGCAAAAAGCACCCCCCCCCCCCCACACACAAAAAGACGTGTTAGCAACCAGGATTGTGCTTATTTAAAAACCTTTACGTATGTAATGAGAATTTAATAAATTTAAAATCTGTGAGTGATTGTATTTATTTTTAGAAAAGCAAATAATAATATTTTCTTATATTTTAAAAACTTAATGCAAAGAAATTTATATAATTAAAGCAAATTTAAGCTTTTAAAAGCACATTCAATTAAGGCAAAGACATACTCCTTTTCAAACTCCTTCGCATTTTTCATCTTCTCTAGGTCTACTTTCACCAGCTTCATTTTGAGATCTTCAATTTCTTCTTTATAAGGTTTAGCTCCTAAAGCAGCTTTGTCCTAAATTTTTTAGAGAACAGAAAAATACAATAATTTTAGAGAAATTCTGAAGAGCTGCCTTGATCTGGCAGGAAACATTTGGAAACAGCAATCTTTTAATATATGAAAAGCAGGGGAGGCATAAATTTTAACCCTGAAATGAATAACAGATAGATATTTGAGGTAAAGTAATTGGAAGTGAATATGTATTTAGAGAACATATGATTTTTGTTTCTTTCAACAAGTTTTTTTCCCAATTTAAAACAATCTACCTAAACAAATGAAACAGAGGTAGAAAACAGTGAAATGGATAGAGAAAGGTTAATCAGGAAAATGAAAGAAAAAGATGTCAGTACAACAGTATAAATATCAAACTGGAATCAAATTTAAGGCACAAAGTATTACTCAGCATTGTTGAGGGTTTTTTTTTTTTTTTTTTTTTTTTTGGTTGCACTACATGGCATGTGGGATCTTCATTCCCCAACCAGGGATTGAACTCACATCCCCTTGCAGTGGAAGCACAGAGTCTTAATCACTGGACCACCAGGGGATTCCCTGTTGAGGATATTTTATAGTCAAAGATGGTCCATCCACCAACTTGGAACTCAGGCTTTTACATGAACTAGAGAAATAACCTTCCATCTTATTTGAACCATTGCATTTTTGGTTCCCTTTTTTTATAGCAGCTAGCATGTCACATTAATACACTCTCCTGAATTCTCTCTTCAAATGACAAGTGTTTAAAAATTAACTAAGACCATGATATCCTTTAGCCAAAATCCTCTGACGATTTCCCATCTTACCCAGAATAAAAATCAGAGGAGCCTGCAAGACCCTTTATGATTTGGCTCTCTGCTATTTTTCACCTCCTTTCCCACCTCTATCCTCTTGCTCACTCTGCTCGGGAGACAATGGCTTTCTTGTGGTTTCCTAAACATGTCTAAGACTTTCTGTGTTTCTGTGCTGAGACCTCTGTGTTTGCTACTTCCTTCGCCTAGAAGGCCCTTCTACCACACTGCTCACCCCATCACTTCACGTCACCCTAAAGGTGTGGCCCTCTTCAGTAACCCTTTATAAAATCACATCTCTTTCCCTTACACTCCCACTTTTATTCACTGTCCCCGTACTTTGTCTGGCTTACTTTTTTCCATTGCATTTTTCACTACTTGACACACACATATATATTTCATCATTTTCTCACTTCCTGAATGATAACGTAAACTCCCTGAAGGAAGGGAGAAACTTTTTATCCCATCACTACGTGTGGCATCTAGAACAACGACTAACACATAGCAGGTAGCCAACAAATAGTTGCTGAATGAATAAAAATGTGGTCACTAAATTACCTGAAATATTAAAATATTAGTCCCCAAATTCTAAAGCTTCACAGTGAATTTTCTTGGTTTTTAGCTATACCAACAATTGTCAAAAAAAAAAAATTATTTTCTCTTGCCTCTCTGTTTCATGTCTTATTGAGTGAGCCTGAATTTTTAGAACAATATTAAATAATGGAAAGAATAGACATTCTTGACTAGTTCCCAATTTTAACTACAATGAAGAGACACTGGTGCAGAGATAACACAAATACCTATTAGTGTTGGATTCAAGTAAAAGAAGTATGAGAAGTGGCTGGGCTAAAACAAAAGGGAGTGGTAAAGATACGATCAACGAGGGTACAAATGGTGTAATGGCATTCATGGTCAAAAACATTTATACTACTGTTCTTTATAAAAACAGGTCAGAGTCAGCCGACAGTGTAGCAAGTGGGACTCAACAACAAGGGATTAAGTAGAAGAAAAGAGAATTTTAAAATGTACTTATCTAATAAAGAATATTATTTGGATTGAAGCTTTTTATTTGAAAAATAAAAAATATACTTTAAACTATAAAGAATAATATTTATATGTCTCTTAAAAACAATATTTTTGGAAGATAAAAATCATTTGGGATGAAAATATATTCCTACATTTCATTTCTAAGTTGTCACTTGCTTTTTAAAAGTTTTGAGTCCTGAACTTCAGATATGCATAGATAATACAAAGTTGAAGTAAAAGCTGAGTCCCAAAGCATCTGTCAAATTCAATAGTAAAAGAAAAAAAAATAACACTCTTTGATTTGCAAAATGAGATTGTTAAATTACCTGAAGTACTTGAACCATTTCTTTTGTTTTTTCAAGGCATTCATTTGATTCATTAACTTGCCGTTGAAGTTTTGCTATTACATCATTAGTCATCTCAAGTTCTTTCTGCATCTTCATAATCTTGCCCTCCTTATGCATAGCACTTTCTTTAGCTTCACGGAGTGATGTTTCCAGCGCTTGAATTTTCTAGTAGAAAAAGTACACGTTTAAGATCTGCCATAAAGACAGTCACAGTACATAAGTTTAAGATAAAGATAATCATATACAGGTATTCATTTTCACAGATCGCATTAACAAAGGATAGAAGAGAAGGAGAAGCCAAATGCCAATTTACACACCTATTTTTTTTTTAATTTATAAGCTGACGCTTTTTGAGTTAAAAAACACCCAGATTTTACATTATAAGGTTTAGTGTTTATTTACTAGTTAGCATGGTACCAAGCATTTTAAACAGGCACCTACATTTTAAATGAACACAACTTAAGAGTTGATAATTAGCTCTTTAAAGTAATATGTCTTTTCCTTTATTTTTATTATCTAGTTTTGAACTTGAAAAATAAAAGCATATGGGACAATTGATGAAGAGTAACTTTCCCCAACTCAGTACCCCAGCTGATCCTAAGGTAATGACTTGACTCTTCCAGGTGTATCCTCCTGGAAGTTTTCTATGTGTAGCTAGGCATATGTGAATATTCAATTCATAAAAACAGTCACACACACAGTAGGAACATACTAAATAAATAGTTCTGCATTAAAAAAAAACTTGACAATATATTTTCCAGATCTTTCCATTATCAATGCACATTGTCGTTCAGTAGCTAAGTCATGGTCGATTCTCTGCGACCCCGTGGGTGCAGCAAGCCAGACTCCTCTGTCCATGGAATTCACTCCACGGCAAGAATACTGGAGTGGGTTGCCATTCCTTTCTCCAGGAATTTGCTCAGATTAATGTCCACTGAGTCAGTGATGCTATCTATGTAGATCTCTCATATTTGTTTTCATGGATACATACATCCTGTTTCATGGAAAGTATCCACTAATGAACATTTAGGTGATTTCTAGTTTTTTTTACAGGTGCCAAAAATACTGGAATTTAAATATCTGAATTTGTTCATATTTATAAGATTATTCACATACATATACATGTAGGTTTTCTCAGAAAATACATTTCTTTTTGACCTACCCAGAATTTACTTTTGTTTGAGTGAGGTGGAAATCCAGAATTTTTCCCCCCAGATGTCAAGCTGTTTGTTCTGAATCAAATATTAAGTAAACTGTTTTTTCCTCACTGAGTTAATTGTTAACCATCATCATATACAAATTCTCAAACTTTCCTGAGTACACTGAACTTTGTTCTGTTCCAATGCTCTATTTATTTCTGCATCATTACCAAACTATTCTACTTATCTATTCCTGTATCATTACCAAACTGCTCTAATTTGGCATAATTTCCAAACTAATAGCATATGATTTCTTATCTGATAAGGAATGTCCTGGGTTATTGCTTCTTCATCTTACTGCTTTGTTAGATGGGTTTCAAATTTCTGCCAGTTTACTGAGGTCTGTAGTAATCAATACATCAACCAACTGTATACTAGTGATCTTCTGGTTTCCGCTGGAATTTATTAAACTAGTGACTGTTGTTTTACTACGAGTGTTTATTTCAAAAAATGATCAGTTATAATTTACTCTTGGGTTCCTCACTAAGTCATTTTGTGTGATAATAAAATAAAATATCATGTTTGCTTTAGAGAGTCCCAGTAAGGGTAAAATAATTGAATTATTCATGTAACATACTGATTCTTGTGCACAGGTTAATCTGCTTACAAAATCTATTTTTAGCCTCTTCCATTTTTATTTCCATTATAACATTAACCTATATGAAAGACTGATGATAATTAGGGAAACCCTAAATTGCTCTTTCCCCCTAAACTAGTTTTGTATAAAGACACAGATTATAGTTTAATAGAAAGTCACATGCTTTAGGGAACGTACACTGTACGGTAATACTTTAAGTGGTGTATGCATCTAGTCATTAAATTAAGCTATGAGTTACTTCTGTTTCATAATCCAAAGGGAAGATCTTATATAACACCTAGCTGTTTAATTAGCTGAATGATAGCCACAATAGAACTCTATTTAAAAAAAAAAGCCATATGCAAAGATAGCCCATGTTCCCTAACACATTCAATACTATAATTTTGCTCTGAAATGCTATGTAAGACATGCTATATGTAAATGTCATGTAAGATGTTAAAGGCATTTTAAGACTTTGATGAAACTGCAAATTGAAAACCTAAGGAAGTACACACCTCTGTGACTTGTTGTGTAGCTCTTGTTGTGACATGAAGATTCCTGTCTTGTGTAGTAGGATTAACCAGAGAGCCAGAGGTCAGGGAGAGCTTCAGAGTTTGGCAATTTTTAAATAGTTTTTCATTGTTTTCTTTCAATGATTTCAGATCATGTTCCCATTCTTTGGCTATGGTAGCATTTCTTTCTTCAAACTCTGTTAATTCATTCATTATAGCCTATTGAATTGTAAAAACACCATTACAGCCCTAAAATGAAATGAATTACACACATACACACAAAAAAGGAAAACACTATGAAAATACTGGAGTTCTAGGACAAGGCATACGCTGACACCCATCACTCAGCCCACTCTAGAAGAGAACTTTAAAAGAATGTGGTTCTTTTAAAAGATTTGTGGTTCAAATCAGTTCCTGAAATTTCAAATGACGTTGGATGTTGGTGATGAGAATAAAAGAATAAGGGCTGAAGAGCACCTGTACTGCTTTGCAAGATGATAATCTCACTTTATTGGATCCCAACTAACACACGAAGAAGAATCTGAAGAATTATGCAGGTTAAAGTTATTATGTATGTTATGACATATACCACATCATACATAAACATTAACTGACATCTAATAGCAGGACATACCCAGTAAACTTAACAACAAGTCATTTTCATTCTAAACCTCACTGTTTATAGGGAAAATCATTCACTGTCTTTTGGTAATTAATTTGAAAACCCTCTATTTCTGTGCAGGGAATAATGATCAACATATCTTCTTTTACATCAATGCCTAACTAGTTCTGAAATTACTCATATCATCCTTTTACTTCCTAACTTCTAAGGTATGCACTTTTTGCTGTCATCATGGATGCCTTATTGGTCTTACCTATAAATTTCTTGGTGGCTTTATGGCAAATTTGTCAGAGTTGGATCCTAAATTACTTGTGTTCTTACCAGCATCCTGGATGCTCCATAGCGCTCAACTAGGACCTCACACTATATAGAATTACCAGCTTCTTCTTTCAGGGTGCTGGAGGAAGCCACATATCTATGCTGATACTCATTGCAAGAGTCCCTACTTTCTTTTTTCATTGAAGTGTAATTCATTTACAATGCTGTGTTAGTTTCAGGTGAAGAGAAAAGTGATTCAGTTATACATCTGTACCTATTTTATTTTTTCTTCAGATCCTTTTCCCTTACAGGTTATTACAAAATATTGAGTACAGTTCCCTGTGCAGAACAGTAGGACCTTGTTGGAGGAACTCCTACTTTTTGGTCACAACTGGGCATTCAACATTACAAGCACAACACTTAATTATGTGGAGATTACCTTATCCAAACACTGGCTATGCATTTCTCCATTGACTGTGAACTTTTTTTTTTTTTTTGAAACAACTCATTTACTATTTTGCTAGCTTGGAGTATTTAACAAATGGATGAACAATCCAGTCACAGGCAATTATTCTTTTTAGAAACATTTTTTATATTTCAATATGATTAAAGTATTGTTTCCAGATGAAGCTAATATTCCACACTGTAATATTAATCCAGGTCCCTCTGCAATTACTTATGGTGGTTTACTCACTAAGTTGTGTCCGACTCTTGTGACCCCAGGGACTGTAGCCTACCCGGCTCCTCTCTCCATGGGATTTCCCAGGCAAGAATATTGGAGTGGGTTGCCTTCTCCATTGATTACATGCAGTAACAAGTGATTTTCTGATTACTGCATATTTTTCTAGGTATACGAGATAGGGATTACTTCAGAAAGTAGAATGAATATTCCGATCGGTAAAAGGTGGAACAATAAACTGACTGAAAGTGATGTTGGCTCTTATGAATCTGTTCCCTAGGGCTGGTCACCTTTGGAACGATGATCACAAACCACAGCGTGAACATCAAAGCTGAAGGATCCGGGCATGTGACAGTGACACCGCTGAGATGAAAAGCATGTGAGGCCTTACTAGTGAAGCACCTGACCAGGCTTGTCCAGGGGTTTCCTGAAACAGGCTCATGGCTCACATTGTCAGAGGCTGCTTGGAAAAAAGGCTCAGTTCCTACAGAAGCAGCCCAAAGTGAGAATAGAAAGAGGAAAACGGCAAGAAGATTTTGTGTGTAAAAAATTGATTGCTACACAGCAAGATTTTATCTTCTTTACAAGTATAAATATATCTTTAATTATCCTAAGGAAGCATAATACATTAGTGGCAGAAGATGTTTTACAGTCAACTTTTTTCACAAAGCACATGCAAATAAATTTTAAGAAAATACTTAAAAGAAGAAGAAAGAGGTAGCACAAGAAAATTACTACTTACTGTTATTTTCTTATGATAGAAGTTATTCACTTGACAAATACTATCATTTTCTTCCTGGATGACATTTTTAAGCTTTTCTATATCAAAATGAGCATTCAACCACTCTTCCAAAAACCAAGTCATTTCTTTTCTATTACTTAGTACTTGCTGAAATTCAGTCTTTATGCTATGGAAATCACTTTCTGAAAAATCCTTAAGAATTTCCTGTGAAAAATAAGCATTGAATCACCTGAACATTAGAAAAGTTTTAATCTAAATACCATAAAAAGGGAAAAACACCTTACTGAACTTTATTCTTAATATTTTAAAGTAAATGTAATTTTAATTTAAAACTTTAGTTATTGATAATAAAATTTTGGCAGTACAACCTATGCAACAAAGGCAAGTCTACAAATTTTGCTCAAATTAAAGTCTCTCAAAACTATAAATTTATGACTAAATTATCACAATGTATGAACTGTCTCTGGATGTTGCTTTTTGTGCACATAACAGGCTGCACATGGTATTGGAAATTGGATGCTGGCCTCATACTGCTGAGTAGGACATTTCATGTGGAGTTGTTGTAATGAAAATGTTTCTGACTGCCAGTCATAGATCTAGGAAGCTTTAGAAGGCATTTGGAAACTTATTCTGGGGTTCCATGAATTCCCACTGGATGATATTACATCTATTTTCTGTATCTTTGGGGTTCTGAAAGGATGCTACACTATTATTTAGCACTCTTCACACCTCGCCAGTTGTCATTCTGCAACTGATTTTTAATTTTTGGTAAGTAAAAATGACTCTAAATATATGCAAAGGTACTTTTCGACTTGATAAAAGGCTTGACATCTAGTTAAACCCATTTTAAACAAATTATACTTCGATATGTAGATCGATGTTCTGGTTCAATTTGAGGTCCCTTGATTCTCCGGGTGGTACATCATAATCTTGCTGAAGGTGCTGCATTTCCATCAGCAGTTCATTTTGCTTTTCCACTTCATCAATAAAAGCCGTTTCAAATTTATTGATGGATTCATGTTGTTCTTCCTTTGTCCTTGCAACATAGCTTAGCACATACTTGCAGAGAAACATAAAACAAATTGGGAAATGAAACTTGTACCATGTTTAGAGGAAGTTTTAAAGCCCTGAGACTATGAGGCAGGATGGCATTTCTTGTTTATCTATGTTCCCTGGTTAAGTCAGGAATAAGGAAAGAGCCACTCTGTTCTCAATTTTCTCTTCTTAGCAACTTGGCAGGATAACTTCCAGGCCTCTCTCTAGTTCTGTATTTCTGACTTCCTCCTGCAATACACTTCATAGATGTCCCACAATCACCTCAATTTCAATAGGCTTAAAATGTACATGATTCCTTTCCCTAGAAATCCGTCTATGTCTATTATCCTCTCTTTGGTTAATTATATCATCAACCACCTAGGTTTCCCAGCTAGATACCTGAGATCATTTTCAACATCTTCTGCCTACCTTGACCGGGTAACAAAAATGGGTATGACATGTCTCAAGATTTACTTGTCAAGCGTATTTAGATGTCTGGCTTTAAGATGATGATAATTTGAATACCATATGCTGCAAGGATCTCTTTAGTAAGTTCTGGATATTTGATTACCAGGGTGGGTGGAAGAGTATCAGGGCCTGGAGGGCAATTTACCAAATAGGAAGGCCAGATACCAGTTCCCCACTTCCCCTAACTTCCACCATTCCTTAATCTCTTGTAATTCAGCCTCTTCCTTAACCACTCAACTGAAACCAGGCTGGCAGAGGTCACCAGTGAGCTCTATTATCAACAAACTGGGGGCATCTCTCCAGTCCGTATGCCGGCTGACACATCTGCCCTCTTGACCACTTCATCTTTGGCATACTCTTTCACTGACTTCAGTGATGGCACTTCTGCTTGGTTCTCTTCCGTCACTTTGACTTTTTCTGACCTTGAACCCATGAGCTGCTCTTTTCTGCTACTGTCTCTTCAAGACTTATCCCTTCTGAAGTGCTTATTGGATCTCCAATCTCTTATTCCTCTACTATGCTTTCTGGGAGACATTACTCACAGATGTTGTGCAATGTATCACCTATATAAATCCCAAATCTTTATCTTTAGCCTTGACATTTCCCCTGACAAGCCTCAGACTCTCAACTGAATGTTTACTTGGTCTCACTTCTTAAACATTCTGTCACAGGTATTTCTACCTCAAAACATCTCAAACTGAACACCTAATCTCTTCCCCTCTTTATTTGTTAATGGTAACACTGTCTACAAACCTGGCTAAGCCTGAATCTTGATTCTCGTTTTAAACTTCTCTCCCTTACTGCGACCGTCAATCACATGGACTGCTATCTCGAGCTGTCAGAGGTCTGTCCCCTCATCCCCAAGAACCCTTCCCAAGCAGTGCTGTCGCTTGGTACAGCTTCTCTGGACCCAGTGCAGCTGTTTCTGGCCACAAACTCATTTCTTCTTTGTCTATAGGGAAGTATCTAAAATAATAACCTGATCATGCCACTGCCAGCACCTTAAAATAACTATCCAATGGCTCTGCCTCATCTACAAAATGAACTCCAAGCTTTATCGCTTAAGTCTGTCTTCCACTACAGTCTTATCTTCTCTAACTTTTTATCTGGTATGTCATACAATTTAAACATACTTCTATAACAGTGCTTATTACCTGTTTATATGTCTGCTTCACTCACTATGAGGTTCTTGAGATGCTGTTCACATCTATCTCCTAAATACCTGGACAGTGTCTAGGTCCACAGGCAAAGTTCAGGTTTTGTTGAAACACAGGTCCTAGGTGCACTGAGGGTCTTGAACACACTATTCTTAGACCCATGCAATCTTCAATTTAATAGTAAATATGCTACATAGCAAATATGCTAACTCTCAAAAAGTGAAAAAAGTAACAAGTCTATTGCTAAGCTGTGTCTGACTCTTTCCAACCCCATGGACTACAGCACGACAGGCCAACCTGTCAAGGTAGGACTGAAACACGTTAGTTTGTAATATAAATTTACACCAGTTTTTACAGATATTACTTAAAAAGATGGTACCTGAAGTTTCATCACGACTCTGTGAAATTCCATGGAATACCTCTGGTTTGCAGTGAGGAGTTTCTGGATTTGTTTGGTTTGTGGATATGGAAGTGAGAGGTTTGCTTTTACTCTAACTGAAAGCTCTTTTTGGGTTTCAATTTCCGTCTTCAAGTCAAGAGACAATCTATTTAAACATTCATAGTGATTATCCATCTCTGAGTATCTCTTAAGAAGTTCCTAAAGAAAATTAGAATTTATTCAATGTACCAATTCATTTTAACAAGAAATAGTCCCAGCCCTGGAACAGTAACAAAAAGATTTACTTCTTCTTGTAGGAGGAAAATAAATTATGATCTTTGTGTTTAAAAAACAAAAGCAAACTTATTATTGATTTTGGATTATAAAAATTACTGTGGAAATTAAAAAAAAATTAAATATAACAAAGAAAATCAGAAACAATCATTGTTATCATTTGATGCATTTTCTTTTGGTCTTTTGAACATCCATGATCTGAAGGAGCATTTGTTTATATAAAGTCTGAAGGGAAATTTGAATGAATTCAATCTAGTATGTACTGTAGCTCAAGTCTGAATGCTGTTTTATATTTACAGTGGGCAGTATGTGTGAGCAGATACGTGACCAAGAATCAAACTAATTATTTGTCTATTTGGTGGAGCTTCTTCACACATTTCTATTATTTGCCTAGAGTTCAAGTTTTCTAACCTTTTATCAGAGTTTGAGCATAGATTCCAGCTCTGCCACTTGCTGACTGGGGAAACACTGAGCCATTTCACTACTATAAAATGAGATTACAATAACTGCCCCAGAGTTTTCTAGGGGATCAAATATTAAATGATATCTGAATCTATGCAATCTATAAAATATATAGACATTATTTTAAAAGAAGTAAAAATTATATTTGTAAAGATGCTTCTATGCCCAAGTTTTATACTTTGTCAGACTTGATTTCAAATCCTCATTCTCCTAATTTACTAGCTATGTGAACTTGGGCAACCACTAAACTTCCTCTGAGTCTCAGTCTGTTTCTAAATGGAACAATGAAATCTATCCATGAGGTAAGTACAGTGCCTGCATATGGAAGACAACAAGCCAGGGCCCATAAATACAAATGATGAGAGTCCAGGCAGGTGAACCCTTGGTCAGAGTTCAGGTGGAGGAACATCAAGTTGCTCCAGTCATGTAATAAATAATATGTTTAGTTTAGGGTGTTAAAATTATGGAAGGGGCTGCTGACCACAATGAATTCTTTTTTTTTTTTTTTTTTAAAATAATTTAAGGAAAAGCTAGAGCTAGATACATGTTCATTAATCTGTGGATGTTGGAGGGGGGATGCTGTCTTTAGTCTTAGAATGAATCATATTATGGCATGGAGCAGCACTGTACGTCATTCATTTGTAGTTTTAAAAAAGGCATTCTCAACGCTGATTTCTGTCGGCAACTGTGCTAAGTGATATAGCCATAAGCAACACAAACAGTTTTTAGGGGCTGCGTTTTAACAGGGGTGACAATAATCCTGTTGGCTTTACCCTTAGTATGTATTCAGAATTCAAACACTTTCTCACCACTTCCACTGCTAACTCTTTGGGCTGAGCCACTATCACCTTTGCCTGGATTACTGGAATTAGTCTTTCAATTGTCCTCCTGCTTCCACTCATTTTCAACCTAACAGAGCCATTTCTTTAAAATCTAAGTCAGATCATCTCTCTCAAGAGATCTCCATCTTAATCAGAGTAAGCCCGCAGTCTGCTTAAAGCCCCACAGCCTGCCTCTTCCTCATTAACTCCAGTCCTCACATCTAACTGGCTGTCCTCCTTCCTGAAGATCTTGGAACCCACCAAGCAAGCTTGTCTCAGAAGCTTTGTACCTGGTGTTCCCTCCGCTTATACTGCTCTTTCCCTGGATACAGGCCTGTGTGGCTTGGTCCTTTACCTCTTTCAGGTACTTGCTCAAATACCACCTTTCCAGGGAAGCCTTATGATCACAAACTCCTCTGTTTTGTGTGTGTGTGGTGTATGCGTGTATCTATGTATACATATATATACTAGTGCTAGATTATAAAGTTTAGAAGAGTACTGAGCATTATCCATTCAATCCACGTTAGACCTCTGGAAGTGTACAAATATTCATTCGTAATTTGAATAGGAGAACACTTACTTTTATCCTAAAGCACTTTTCTCTCAGGCTTCCTATAAGGTGTTGGTTTCCATCACATAGTAACTTTTTTTCATATTTTACCTCTTTGTGGTTCTGTTGATCCTGCTTTGATATAAAGAAATCAGCAAGATGTTAGCTGTAACTATATTCACATATGTCTAATCATATACTTTAATTACATTTTTATATCTTTTCAATAATAGAATTAAACATAACACATCTAACTTAAAAGTAGTCTTAAAAATGCTCAGAAAATAAATAACAGTAAGTCCTAAGTGGGTGACCTCAAGCCATTGGAAAAAGTGGCAAAACCACTTAATTTTGAAAGATAGGATCTGTTCCTTTACTACTTATAGTTGAAATTGGATTTTAGATATATTTCTGGTTCCTACTCTTCCATATCTCTGCTTTAGAATCACTGCTGCCAACTCGATATGCAAGCAAAACCAAGTATATTATTTATGGTGTTCTAAGTCCTGCTGATATATTCTTTGCAGAACCTTGGAACAGAAAACTCATACGCTGTTTATATTTTGTATTTCTGATTAAAAGTGCAAAATAAAATATTGTTCAATAAATATTTGTTGAATGAATTAAGTCTCTTTATAAATTTAGCTAGGGCCACTAAAGATGATTTCCAAGTGTCTGATATTTCTAAGATTACAAATGATATTACTTTCCACTTTATTTCTTTACTAGAAGATAATGATGAACATGAAAATGAAATATGAGAATAAAAATGATTTTTTATAGATTTTATACAATTTCTTATTTGTCTGAATTTTATAGTGACTCAGGTTCTTTAACATATGTGAATATTTATAAATACATATTACAAGAATTTCCTCATTTATACTCGTCTTTTTTCCTTTAAAACTCACTAACAAGAGCCTATGTTTAAAACTCTACCAGGCAAAAGCTTAGAAATGAGACATTTAATCTTTTATAAATCTAATCCTTCAGATATTTCTCCACTGAGAATAATGCGATTTCTTGGCTTAGAAATCCTTTAAAAGACTACAGTGAAGGAAATAGTCTTATTTAACATTTTTTGTTTGTTTAAAACCAGAGAATTAAAAAGTATTTTCTGAAAAACAAAAACACTAATTTGAAAAGATACATGTACCCCACTGTTCATAGCAGCACTGTTTACAATAGTCGAGATGCTGAAGCAACTCAGATATCCATCAACAGATGAACAGATGGGGGACACATACACAATGGGATACTACTCAGCCATAAAAAAGGAACTACTATTTGCCATTTGCAGAGAACAGGGATGGACTTTGAGGGTATTATGCTAAGTGAAATAAGCCTGATAAAGACAAATATTGTATGATATCACTTACATGTGGAATCTAAAAAATATAACTAATGAATGTAACAAACAGGAAGCAAACTCACAAATATAGAGAAAAAACTAGTGGCTACCAGAGGGGAGAGAGAAGGGCAAAGGGATAATACACGGCTAAGGGATTAAGAGTACAAACTGTTATGCATAAAATTAGCTACCCAGAAATACTGTGCAGTTTGGAGAATAGACAATATTTTACAGTAACTATAAACGGAGTATAATCGTTAAAAACTGTGGATCACTATACTGTGTATTACAACATATAATATTGTATATCTACTATACTTCTATTAAAAAAGTTCTTAATAATAAAAGAAGTGGTATTTTCTGAACAATATTTTGGCTTCTTTTTAAAACTGCATTTTCTATTTGTGTGAAAACTATAATTAAATTTCCTTCATTATCCTTTACTGTTGGTAAACATAAACACACAACAAAATATTGTCACTCTTTCCAAAAAAAACTTGATTCTTATAGGTACTAGATAGGGAATGATTCTGAACTCACTCTAGCTATCAGGTCTCTTAATTTTTCTCTGCATTGGTCCCTTTCCATTTTGATAGACTCTTTTATCTGCCTCAGCTCATCTCTTTCTTTAGCTACAATTCTTATTTCTTCAAGGCTTTCATAAAGTTTCTTAGTCAAATGCAAGTTATCCATTTCCACACTTTGCATAGATAAATTTAGGGCCTCAAACTGCTTCTTCAATTGTTTCATTTCATTCACTTTTTTATGAGTTTTACTGACATTTTCTTTCATTTTAAGAAGTTGAAGCTCTTTTCTCTGAAGTTCTTGTATCTTGACATAATTATAAAACAAGTTAGAATACAAACAGAATTCCTTAAAGAAAGTAAAATAGTGTCTATTTATGGTATACATACATATACATCTATACTGATATCTATGTCCTTTCTCATTTCATAAATAATTTTGGACAGTTATTCCCCCAGAGTTAAGGGCTTCCCAGGTGGTGCTAGTGGTAAGGAATGTGCCTGCCAACGCAGGAGACAGAAGAGACAAGGGTTCAATCTCTGTATCAGGAAGATCCCCTGGAGTAGGGAATGGCAACCCACTTCAGTATTCTTGCCTGGAGAATCCCGTGGACAGAGGAGCCTGGCAGGCTACAGTCCATGGGGTTGCAAAAAGTTGGGACACGACTGAAGTGACTTAGCATGCACATGTTCCCCCAAAGGACAAAACAACACATACCTTTTTCTGTAATTCATCTTTTGATTTATTTAAATCCTTTTGAATATTTGAAATTTGAGATGTCTTTTCTGAAACTCTCTCTCTCAATTTATCGATAGTTTCTTGGTGTTCTTTCAAATGGATATGAGCAATTTTTAGTTGTTCTTGTGTTTCCAGTTCCTTTGTTATCAGAAGAGAAATATGAGATAAAGGCACATTACCTTTTCTTAACAATGAACTAGCTAAACCAAATCTTAAAAAATACATATTCATAGCTAGAAATAACCAACATGCCACTGCCAAATTACAAAAGTTCAGAAGGACATAAAGTCTAAGTCCCTGACCCTAGCCTCACCCATCCCAGTCCTGTAACATGCTGAACCCTGAAACTTATTTTTCACATTTCATACCATCTGGATATTTTTCTAAATCAGTATCATGTAAAGAGTGTCCTATTCTTATGCTTGGTTTTCCACTATACAGACGAGCCCCACTTATCCAGTGCCTTATTGACAGACGCTTGGATTGTTTCTGATTTTGTTCATCACATATGGTGCTGCAGTGAATGCTGTGGTATTTCCGTCCATATATGTGAATATACTGGTAGGACAGATTTCTACAAGTGGAACTGCTGTAGCAAATGTATATGTTGATACATTTTTAAAATGCTATTGTCAAACTGCCTCCCTGAAAGGTTATAACATTTAATTTTCATCAACAGCATCAATTATTTTCAACCTTCCTAGAGTAGAAACAGTCATCTGGCAGGAAGGAGGAGGACAGCTCACCCTAGCTGTGGTTCCTTGCAGGTCTGCCTTCAGTAGGTCTCTCTCCAGTTTGAGAGTCTCTTCCACTCTCCTTAGGTTATCTCTTTCTTTCATTACAGATTTCATTTCTTCAAGGCTTTCGTGAAGTTTCTGAGCCAAATTTAAGTTCTCCATTTCTATTTTATTCATAGTTAAACTCTGGCACTTAAAGTCCTTCTTCAGTTGCTCAATGTCAGACATTTTTTTCTGGGTCTCACTAATTTCCTCTTTTAACTTAAAAAGCCGCTGTTCATTTGCTTTCAGTTCTTGGACCTTAAGACAATCATGTTAGGATTAATTAGATCACTTTTTAGGGAAGGATTAAGAATAGTTTCTAAACTGACTAAGACAATAGTTATCCCATTTTATTCATTAATGTGCTGTATAATTTCATACAGGATAATAGTATCTTTTGTGATATAATATACATGACTATACATATAATCTTACACGTATATAGCTCAGCTATACTTAACATATGCAGAAAGCTATGTAACTAAAACTCAGATCAAAATATAGAACACTTACTTTACCTGTATGCTCTTCCTAGAATAAATCACTATTTTTACCTTTTTCAATCCCAGACCAGTTTGTCTGCTTTTTAAAATTTTTATTTTTTGTCTTTTAAACATTTCATATTGGAGTAAAACTGATTAACAATGTTCTGACAGTTTCAGGTGGGCAGCAAAGGGAGTCAGCCACACACATACATGTATCCATGCTCCCCGAAACTCCCCTCCCACCCGGGCTGCCACGTAACACTGAGCAGAGTTCCCTGTGCTATACAATAAGAACTTGTTGGTTATCCATTTAAAATATAGCAGTGTGCACATGTCCATCCCAAACTCCCTAACTATCCTTTCCCCTCACTCTTCCCCTGTGGCAAACATAGGCTCGCTTGCCTACTTTTAAACTTATGCATCACAATGTAAATATCGATTCTCCTGTTGATAGGCATATGGGTCGCTTTCAGTTCTTCGCAATTATGATTGCAGCTGTTGTGAGCATTTCTGTATGTCTTTATGTGGAAGAGTGCATTCTTTTTCCTTAGGTACATACCCAAGGAAAGAAAATTCTGGGCCACAAGCAGGTATATGGTTCAGGGTTAGTAAAAACTACCAAGCTGCTTTCTAATATGGCTGAAGTGTTTTATATCCCTCAAGGATTTTAGGCATTGCTTTTTATTCTAGGAATATATTGGGTATTTGAACACATAAGCCCCATGACCCCCTCAGTACCTTTTCTTGTAATTTAGCATTTGAATTTTCTAAATCCATTTGCATATTTGATATTTCTTCTGCCTTCTCAGAGACAATCCCTCTGAGTTTATCAATAATTTCCTGGTGCTCCTTCAGATGCAAGTGAGCTATTCTTAGTTCTTCTTGTTTCTCCAGATCCTTAATTAATAGAGAAAAAAACCCCAAAAACATAGCTTAGTGTTAACTACTTTCTTTTTAATGAAAGTGATATTTTCTTAGTAAAAATGATAAATTTCTTATTTCTTCCTCCACATCTTTGAGGTTATTAGAAAATTGTAGGTTTTCCCTTCCTCTGGCCTCACCTCCCCACAATGTACTCACATTTTTCAGAGGCAAACATGCTATACATGTGTTCTTCTACAACCTGCTTTTCCCCCTAAAGTTTACTTTGGGCTTTCATATTAGAACATTCAAATCTACTTCATTTCTTTAAGGGTTGCATGTATACTCTATGTGCACACTCAGTCGCTCAGCTGCGTCCAACTCTTTGCGATCCCATGGACTGTAGCCCACCAGGTCTTCTGTCTATGGGATTTCCCAGGCAAGAATACTGGACTGGGTTGCCATGTCCTCCTCCAGGGGATCTTCCCGACCCAGGCCTTGAACCTGCATCTCCAGCGTCTCCTGCATGGGCAGGTGGATTCTTTTACCACTCTGCCACCTGGACATGTGACCAGTCGTGGCCCACTCTCTGTGACCCCATGAACCATAGCCCACCAGGCTCCTCCACCAGGCCAGAATACTGGAGTGGGTTGCCATTTCCTTCTCCACACCTGGGACATATTGCTTATATTTACCCGGTTTCCTTGTGATGCACATTTAGGTTATTTCCTATCTTTTTTTAAATCACAAATTGCTGTAACGAACAACTTTATGGCATGTATGTTTATATGTATGTGTTATGAATACACACGCACACAAACACATATTTATTTTTTCTTTATCTTAACAAATGAGCAACTGTACATGCAGTGTAAAACCCATAAAGAAAATGCTGGTTACAGAATTTAAAATTTTCAAAAATAATACCAAATTACCTGCCTAAAAGGTTGTATCCTGTTAACTCTCACCAAAAGCACCACTCATTTCAAAGAAGGATTCACTGATATAAGGAAAACATCACATTAACTTGCTGGCAAGAGGAATGAGTATAACTTACTTTAGCTTTTGTTTCTCTGAGGCTTTCCCTGAGTTGATCTCGCTCCACTTTGAGGGTTCCCTCCATTCTTCTTAGGTCATCTCTTTCCTTAGTAACAGATTTTATTTCTTCAACATTTTCATGGAGTTTCTGAGTCAACCTTAACTTCTCTGTTTCTATGCTTTCCAGGATGGAATTCTGAGTCTCTAATTGCTTCTTCAGTTGCTCTGTTTGATACATATTTTCCCTGAGATCATTTTTTACCTTAAGAAGTTGATGTTCTTTCTCCTGAAGTTCTTGGACCTTGAGATAATCAAACAGTAAGTTAGGATATAGACAGATACAGAGAGAAAGCTAAAAAATAGTTTCTAAATTGAATAGGAAAATCTCTACTTATCTTCAGCATTTGGCAAACTCATGCCCTGTTTCATAACACAAAAGACCTGATTCAAACTCTCAATTAGTTAGATATTATAAGAAATACCTGTGCTTTTAAGGCAGTATTTGTGTTTTCTAAATTCATTTGGATATTTGATATTTCATCTATCTTCCCTGAAACAGTTCCTTTGAGTTTATCGATAGTTTCTTGGTGCTCTTTCAGATTCATTTGGGCAGTTCTTAGTTCCTCTTGTCTTTCCAGGTCCTTTATTATTAGAGAAAGAAAAATAATACATTCAGAATAATACAATTCAACAATACGTAGGAAAGGCATAGGGTAAGAAGTAAAAAATTCTCCTCCCTCCTTGGGCCTCTCAGTTCTCATCCTTTAAAAGTAACTTCTGGATGTCAATATATTCCAGATACTCTTACTCCTTTTTCCCATCGGAAACTTTTTAATTAGCTCTATCTCATTGTTTATCTATGGATTGGTATTCCATGGTCTGAATGTGCTGTATTTTTGTTCAACCAGTCTAATGGACAGTGAGGATTTTTCCTATTGGTGAGGGGGGTTGCTTTATTTTGTTATTGCAACTTGCTGCAATGAATATCTGTCTATAAACATCTTTGCACAATTATGCTAATGTGTGCAGATAAACAGCAATAACTGGATTTTGGGGGTTACTGCAAACAACAGTCTGTATAGTCAAAGCTTTGTTTTTTCCAGTAGTCATGTATGGATATGATTTGGACCATAAAGAAGGTTGAGCAAGGAAGAATTGATGCTTTTGAACTGTGGTATTGGAGAAGACTCTTGAGAGTCCCTCAGACAGCAAGGAGATCAAGACTAGTCAATCCTAAAGGAAATCAACCTTGAATATTCACTGGAAGGACTGATGCTGAAGCTGAAGCTCCAATACTTTGGCCATGTGATTTGAAGAGCCAACTCACTGGAAAAGACCCTGATGCTGGGAAAGACAGAAGGCAGGAGAAGGGAATGATAGAGGATGAGATGGTAGGATGGCATTACCAACTCAATGGACATGAGTTTGAACAAGCTCCAGGAGATGGTAAAGGATAGGGAAGCCTGGCGTGCTGCAGTCCATGGGGTCGCAAGGAGTAGGACTGAACCACCACCACCATATATGCATCCCTCCACTTTTCCCCATGGGTTGGACCACTTTTACATCTCTACCAACTCTATCAATCACAGTTCTTTTAGGACACGATTTCACATTTACAAGTTGGGTGAAAGATGGTAACTCACTCTACTTGTTGTTTCTCTTAGGTTTTCCTTGAGCTGGTCTATTTCTACTTTGAGAGTCTCCTCCATATTCCTAAGGTCATCTCTTTCTTTTGTAACAGATCTTATTTCTGCAATATTTTCATTGAGTCTCTGAGTTAACTTGATGTTCTCCCATTCTGTATTTTCTAGAGTTGACTTTTGGGCCTCAAGTTGCTTCTTCAAGTTTTCCATTTCACATATTTTTTCCCAAGTCTCACTGACATCTTTCATCTCAAGAAGTTGATGCTCTTCTTCCTGAAGTTCTTGAATCTGAGAAAATTATAAAGCAAGTTAGGACATAGGCAGAATTTATTAGGAAAAAGAACTATTTCTAAAATTATGGCAATCATCTTCCTATTTTAGTTTAACATACGTATTATTTTCTTCCTTAAGGGATATGAAGAACACAATAATCGGATGTCATTTTCCAAACAACACAAGACCTACATTTGCCTGTCAGCATCTGAATTCCCTAAGACTCTCTGGATATCTGTGCCTTGATCTGTCTTCTCTGAACTAGTCCATGCATTAATGGTTTCTTGGTACTCCTTCAGAAGAATGTAAGTAGCTTTTAGTTCTGCTTTGATTTTCTGTTCCTTTATGATTAGAGGAAAATGAATCTAACTTAACAGTGAACATTACCATTATCACCTTAACACTACTTTTATAACCAAAAAACATCACAAGAGGGAAACTTACATCAGCTACAATTTCTTTAGTGCTTTCTTTGAGTTGGTCTGTTTCCTTTGGAAGGGCCTCCTGCACCCTTTCCAGCTCGTCTTCTTCCTTAACGACGGTTTTTAATTCTTCTTGACTCGCCTGAAGGTTTCCGGTCAACTCGAGCCTCTCGCTTTCTTTTCTTTGTAGTGATGAGTCTTTGGCTTTGAGATGTTCCTTTAATTGTTCCAGTTCACTCATTTTTTCCTGAGTCTCACTGATTTCTTTGATGGTAATAAACTGTTTCTCATAAAGCTCTTGCGTCTAAAAAAGAAAAAGCCAAAAATATACTTGCACGCAAACACACATAAAAACATGTGCTTATAAATGTATATATATTTTTTGAAGGAAAAAAATTTAGGATGCTTTCTAAAACAATTTAGTAAGTAAACAGTAGTCTTTGTACTCTAGTTAGCTACCTCCCTTAAATTGGTTCCCCCTGCTCCTTTACTCCCATTTTACCTTTCTCTGTAATTCATCATTTGCTGTTTCTAATTTCTGTTGAATGTGTGATATTTCAGTTTCTCTCTCTGATAGATCCACTCTCAGTTTACCAATAATTTCCTCTTGTTCTTTTAGGTGACAATGAGCAACTTTAAGTTTCTCTTCGGTTTCTAGTTGCTTTATTATTAAAGGAAATTGCAAGAAAATTTGAAAACATTATAATCATTACATGGTAACTAATTCCTTTTCCCCAAAGGTTTAGTTTTTACCAAGATATTTGCTTACAGAATATTAACACACACACACACGAAAAAGAATGACACCTACTTTAGCTGCCATTTCTCTTAGGTTTTCTTGGAGTTGGTTCTTTTCAGATTGAAGAAATTCTTGTAGCCTCTGAAGGTCAGCTCTCTCCTTAGCTACAGATTTCACTTCATCAAGACTTTCTTGAAGTCTTTCAGACAATTCGAGCTTTTCCATTTCTAGCTTTAGTAGTGATGAGTCTTTGAATGGCTCCTTCAATTGCTCCATCTCATTCATTATTTTCTTAGCTTCACTGTCCTTTTCTTTCATATTGAAGGACTGTTCTTGTTTGTCTTGAGATGCTTGGATCTAAAGAGAATCATAAAATGATACAGTTGATACCCAGGGATACTTTATTTTACTTTTGGGGAAAAGAAACAAGGATGCTTTCTATATCAATTAAATCAAGAATTTAATGGCTTGTTTCCAGAACAAATTTCCTCTCACCCACTCTTCCATTATTCAGATATTTAACACATTTATTGAGTATTCACTGTGTTGTCAGTATCCTATGATATTAGAAGTTGGAGATGAAATGGTAAATGAGACTTTACATGATTGGCCTTTTTGAGACTTACACATTTTAGAAGGAAAAATACATATTATACCAAATCTTAACCAAACAGAGGTGGTGGGTTATTTCGGGGTACCAGTGGCAAACCTAATCTATCCTGAGTGATTAGGGAGGCTTCCTGGGGCATGGAAAGCTTCAGCTGAGATCTAAAGGCCGAGAGCACTTGTTAGGCAAAGAGGAGTATGGGAAGACTACAGGAGGGAAGACCAGGCCATCCGAAAGCCGCGAGGTGGGGAAGAGCAACCGACTAGAGTCGCCTGAGCACAATGAACAGGAGGAAGAGCAGATGAAACAGGGGTAGAAACCAGCAAGGTCTGGGATCCAGGGTCTTAAGAGCAATAATAAGCTATTAAAAAGTTTTAAGGAGAAAAGATCACCTTGGCACAGATTGGGGAATGAATTACAGAAGTATGAAATGAATGAAGAGACCAGTTAGGAGGCTATTGCAGGAAAGCCAGAGAGAAATAATCCTAGCTTTAATTGGTAAAGTGTACTTTGGATGTAAACTGGAGAAGAAAATGATGACAGAATATGGAGAAGAGTGGGAGGATTTCACACATAGGCACATGCCTTAAAATCAACAAGGTTTTGATTCTTGGATTATAGAGGGAGTGGGGAGGAAGGGATAGTAGTAGGGTTGATTCTCAGATTTCTGACCGGATCAGTGAGGGAAATGGTAATGCCTTATGGGATACTGGAGAAATAAGTTTAAATACAGGAAGAAAACAGTGTTTTTGACTTTATCCTTTCCTGTAATTTAACACTGCTTTTTCTAAATCATTTTCAATACTTAAGAAAACAACTATCTTCCCTAAAACATTTTCCTTCATTATCCATAGTTTCTTAGTATTTATGAGCAGTTTTTAGTTGTTCTATTTCCAATCACTTCGTAATTAAGAGATACTTAAAACTGGAAGGAATATTTTAACTATAAATGTTCTCTCACTTATAAAATATAGAGCACTTATTAAACGGGAGGAAAGGATGAGACCTACTTCAGCCAAAGTTTCTCTCATCTCTTCTTTCAGTTGGTCACATTCAATCTGAGGTGCTTCTATTGTCATTTTAAGATTCTCTCTCCTTAGTGAGAGATTTTATTTCCTTGTGACTTTCTTGAAGTTTTTCACCCATCCTGAGACTCTACATTTCTATCCTTGCTAGTGTTGTTGAATCTTTGGTTTTGGATTGTTCTTTCAATAGCTCTGGTTCATCCACTGTTTGCCGAGTATCAGTGACTTCTTTCACATTAGGAAGTAGCTCCGGTTCCTCATGAAGCACTGGGATCTTGCGATATTCATATAATACTAAGGGTTCTATCTAGACACTGTTGTCATAATTTTTAAAGGGAAAAGGTAAGGATACTCTCCATAGCAACGGAAGTGATTTTAAACCTTCATGGTCTACCACGGACCACAAACTCCTATTTACTCACTTTCCCTTGATTCCTACTCAAGCTATTCATGACTGCTAGTCATATTCTGTCATAATTTTCTTTTTTCTCCAGTTTATATCCAAAGTACACTTTACCAATAAATTATTAATCCAATCAGTTGCATGATTCCTTTCTATCAGTTCAGTTCAGTCACTCAGTCATGTCCAACTCTTTGCGACCCCATGGACTGCAGCATGCCAGGCTTCCCTGTCCATCACCAACTCCTGGAGCTTGCTCAGACCCATGTCCATCAAGTTGGTGATGCCATCCAACCATCTCATCCTCTGTCGTCCCCTTCTCCTCCTGCCTTCAATCTTTCTTAGCATCAGGGTCTTTTCCAAGGAGTCAGCTCCTTGCATCAGGTGGCCAAAGTATTGGAGTTTCAGCTTCAGCATCAGTCCTCGCAATGAATATTCAGGACTGATTTCCTTTAGGATGGACTGGTTGGATCTCCTTGCAGTCCAAGGGATCTTAAGAGTCTTCTCCAACAACACCACAGTTTAAAAGCATCGATTCTTCAGCACTCAGCTTTCTTTATAATTCATCTCTCATATCCATGCATGACTACTGGAAAAGCCATAGCTTTGACTAGATGGACCTTTGCTGGTAAAGTACTCTGCTTTTTATTATGTTGTCTAGGTTGGTCACAGCTTTTCTTCCAAGCAGCAAGCATCTTTTAATTTCATGGCTGCAATCACTACCTGCAGTGATTTTGGATTCATTTCTATAATAGTTCTGATTCATTTCTATACTAGTTTCATTTCACTGATTCATTTCTATATTAGTTCTCAAATACAACAGGAGAAAATTCAGAGCTGAGTAGATTATATCCCAATAAATTAATGGCCCCATTCTCAGATGAATTCTAATGCTACTTAACATATTTTTTACGTGTAAAGATTGATTCCCTCTTTCCATAATCACTAGTGTTACTGTGTAACTTTGCATATCATATTTCTACATTTATCAAATTGGAATTGAGAATGTTTTTCATATGCTTATATTGGGGAAAAAGAACAATGTCTTATTCATATCCATAGTCTCAATACTTAGCACACAACAGGCTTTTAACATAGGTTGGTCTAGTTTATGTTTCATTTTCTCCACAGCATTTGTTATTATTGCAAATTATCCTGCTCATTTGATTGCTTATATTGATAATCTCTTTCCACTACAAAATAAGTTCTATGACTTCAGAGGATCTGTCCACCTTGTTCTCACTTTATTTCTATAATCCAGTACCCAATACTGTACCCAATACCCAATACCCAAACTGTACCCAATACATTAAACACTCAACAAATATTACTCAATAAATGAATGAATCATAACCCATTCACTATCTATCGTTCCTTCAAAGGAGGAAGAAAAGGGAAAGAAAGGAGGAGAAGAAAGGATGGAGAGAAGAAAGGACAAACCTTTTCCTGCAGTTCAGTACTGGATCTTTCTAAGTTCTTTTGAATATTTATTACCTGAGCTGTCTTCTCAGAAATGTTTCTTCTTAGTTCTTCAATAGTTTCTTGGTGTTCTTTTAGATGCATGTGGGCCATCTGTAGTTCTTCTTTTGTTTCTAGACCCTTTATTAGGAAGTAAAATTTAAAGAATAATTTTAAGAACATCATCCAACACTGCTTCCCCCTTTCCAATTGACTCAGTCTTTAAAGAAATGTTTAATAGATGAAAGAAAAGGTCATGACTTACTGTAGCTTCAATCTCTCTTATGTGTTCTTTAAGCTTATTTCTCTCTACTTCGAATGACTCCTGTAATTTCTTTAGATCATTTCTTTCTTTGGTTATGAATTTCATTTCCTCATAATTTTCATGAAGTTTCTGAGCTAACTCTATCTTCTCAATTTTTATATGTTCCAATGTTAACTCTCGGTTCTTTAGTTCATTCTTTAAGTTTTCCATTTCATTCATCTTTTTCTGCATCTCGCTCATCTCTTCTTGTACACTAAGCAGTTGCTGCTGTTTTTCTTGCAGTTGTTGGCTCTTAAGAAATACAGGTTTTATAATTACTATTTTGTCTATACTCTCTTAGAATTCTTATGTAAAATCTACTTTGCAAACTGAAATAATCATTATCATAACCCTGTCGACTACTCCAAAATAAGCAGACAAGGGGCATTAAAAGTAAAATAACTTTCTAGGTACAATGTCTAGTGGGTCAAATAGAGTCCCACACCAAATTCAAGTCTACCCAGACCCCGAGAACCTGATCTTCTTTGAAAAGAGGGTTTTTGTAGATGTGATTAGTTAAGGACTGAGAAGGAATCCTCCTAGATTAAGGTCGGCCCCAAATCCAATGTGAGTAGTCCTTCTAAGAGACAAAAGGACACACAGAGACACAGAGGAGGTCCTGTGCCGATGGAGGCAGAGATTGGAGGGATGCAGCTCTAAGCCAAGAAACACCAAGGTCAGCTGGGAGTCAAGGGCAGGAAGAGGAATTAAAGGATTCTTCTCTAGAGCCTTCAGAGGGAGTCTGGTTCCGCCAACACTGTGATTGTGAACATCTAAGACGCAGAACTGTGAAAGAATAAATTCTTGTTGTTTTAAGCCATTAAGTTTATGTTAATTTGATACAAAAGCCCTAGGAAACTAATATAGTGCCACTAGGTTAATCGAGGAAGAATGTGAAAATGAGAAAAACTAAAAAACAGAAGAGATTAATTAAATATGCAGACATCACTGTGCCAAATAACTATAATTCCATGTCTCTTAAAAACTTGAATAATTAAAAAAAAAAACAAACTTGAATAATTTACTTCCATTTCTAGTGAGGGCCATATGGAGTGGCCCAAGCAAATAATGAAGCATTAACTTTTACATAAGCTCAATGATTTCCCTCCTTTAGGAGGAATATGAAATAGAAATTAGGTTTTAACATATTCAATTAGGTTATAGTAAAAGGGATGAGAATTAAGAGAACCCATATTAGGAAAAAATACACAGAAGCACCATGGAAATCACTATATATTATCTGTAATGAATGTGATACTGCTTCTAGAATATACAGAAAGATCTCAGTGGGTGCATTTTAGAATTTCTTGGGGAATATAATTGTTACCAGAGTCTGAGACTTGTCTACAAATTTTACAATAGCATCTTATTGACAATATCTAAGTGATAATACAGTCAGACCTTGTTATCCAACGGAAGAGTAGTTCCAGGACCTCTGCAGTTACCAAAATCCATGAACGCTCAAGTCCCTTTTATAAAATGACAGCTATTTGTATATAACCTAAACACATCCTCTCATATACTCTAACTCATCTCTAGATTATGTATGCTACTGAATACAATATAAACGCTATGTAAATAGTTGCCCAAGTGTGGCAATTTTGGGTTTCAGTTTTTGGAACTTTCTGTATTTTCCTCTGAATATTTCTGATCTATGGCCAGTTGAATCCATGGATGCAGAACCTGCAGATACAGAGGCTGACCGTAGAGATGACTCTCACTTCAGAGCACGACTAGAGCACCGCTACAGGGGCGGCATCTCTGTTTTGTTGACCAGTGTATCTCAGGAGCCCAGAAGAGTGGCTGGCTACAGTAGTGCTCAATAAGCACTCGATGAACGAATATACCAAATGACTTGTTTAGAAAAATGAAGGCCTCCCCCCGTCTAAAGACTCCAGAATAATATAATCATCACAAAGGATGCTAGCTAACATCTCAGTAGGAGTTGAAACTGTCCAAAATACTGTCCATTAAGATCTGTTCATCTGAGAGGTTATTTCTGGAATTTAGGTTTGCTGGAATCAAATTTATTATATAAGTAAAAAATTTAGTCAGGAAAAATGACCAGGCAGATAACTTTAAAAAGTTACCTTTTCCTTTAGCTTTTCTTGAACTTCTGATAGTTTTTCACAGGTCCTAGAAAGCTCTTCTTCTTTCTTAATGGTACGGTTCTTTTCTTGTGCAACAATATCCTGTTGTTTTTTAAGTTCATTTCCAAGAATTCTTAATTCTTCCTGGTTTTCAATGGTCTAGGATTTTTTTAAGAAGTTGAGATCAAAATAATACTTACTTACACTTAAGAAATCAGGTAAAAATCAGAATTCACTTTAGCCAAAAAATGAAGAGATCATGGCAAACTATATTGGAAAAGATTAATTTAAAAAGTGAGTCTTTAATCATATAAATGTCAAGAATCTGCTTTTTTAAATACTGTTTCTTCATTGCTCACCTTACATTCCTATCATGAGAATTAGAACTGGGTTTAGTATTTTATCATGTGAGATTTGCTCATTTTCTACACCTAAACCAAAAGACACTTTGGAGCTTTTGTTGACAACAGATGATATGAGACACTTATCTATATATCTACATATGGTTATGGTCTTTTCATATGCTGGAATGGCTTTGATTTTATATATTGCTTAATAGCAAGCTCAAAATGGCAGCACTGTTTAGTAGTATGAGGTAGACTAATCCAAGTTATTAAGCTTAAACAGTAACATTCTTAAGTCACAAAAACATCTCAAGCCGGAGACTGATAAGTGAATATGACTTTTGTCTGTATTCTTATTTACAGTCAGTAATTCGAAGCAAACAGACAATCCCAAGAAACATAGAAAACCACACAAAAGATCAGGTTCTACTGTGATTCATAGCAAACTTCTCAAAATATTAATTTCATTCTAGGCACATCATATTGTCTCTAAATTTAGAAAAAATACTAAAGTAGGTTTGAAAATATTGGCAAACATTAACAATAAACAATTAAAAATGAAGTCAAAAACTGCAACAGCATATATAAAAGAGAAGCATTTAGGAACAAATTTAAGAAAATATGGAAAAGATCTGTAGACTGAAAAGTATTACATAACACAGACACAACAAATAATCTATAAAAAGATAAACAATGGCCAATAAGCAATCTCATGCTAGTAAGCATGAAAAGATGTCCAATATCTTTATAGTTATTCAGGTCAGTTCAGTTGTTCAGTCGTGTCCGACTCTTTGTGACCCCATGAATCGCAGCATGCCAGGCCTCCCTGTCCATCACCAACTCCTGGAGTTTACTCAAACTCATGTCTATCAAGTCGGTGATGCCATCCAGCCATCTCATCCTCTGTCATCCCCTTCTCCTCCTGCCCCCGATCCCTCCCAGCATCAGGGTCTTTTCCAATGAGTCAAGGGAAAGGTAAATGAAAACAATGAGGCACACAAGCAATAGAATGGTTAAAATTAAACACAATACTACGAAGTGTTGGTGAGGATGTGGAGTCATCAAAATTCTTTTAATTTGCTGACAGAAATATAAAATGGTACAATTACTTTGGAAATCAATCTAGTAAATTTTCAGCAAGTTAAATATATATCTCCCTATGATTCAGCTATCCCATTTAGATATTTATCCTAGAGACATAAAAAAACTTCATAAAAATATTTGTTTATGAAACCCACGGACAGAGGAGCCTGGTAGGCTATGGTCCATCGGGTTGCAAAGAGTTGGACACGACTGAAGCAACTTAGCATGCACACACAGAAAGAAGACACAAAAGAGTTTATGCCATGTGATTCTATTTGTATGAATTTCTAGAAGAGACAAAGTCATTAAGGTAAAAACCATAAAGGATAGTTGACTATATGGGGCAGAGGTTAAGACTGGGATTGAGTAGATCAGGGCTCAAGGGAACATTCTGAGGTGATGTTCCACATCTTGATGAAAATGGGAAGTCCACAGTAGAGATATTTGCCAAAAGTCATCAGACTGTATACTTGCATTTGTTACATTTATCACATGGCATGTAAGTTATACCTCAATAAAGCTGTAAAAGTCTAAAATACACAAGGACAAAAATGTACTGCAAAGTACACAGTGCTGAATCCTACCATTTCAATGTTTTCTCTCAGGTCGGTCTTCAGTTGTTCCTTTTCTGCTGTAACACTCTCTAACATTTGTTGCAGTTCATTTTTCTCCTCTATTAAAGACAGTATCTTTCTCTGTTGCTCAGTTAGCTTATTATCCTCAGCATCCGCAATCAGAGCTTGGGTTTTCGTGGTTTCCAAATTTTGGCTTTTATCTATGCCAACCATCTAAAATATAAATACAGTAAAGAATTTCTTAGTTAATAATACTTTTAATAATAATAATAAAAACAGCCAACACATATTACTTATATATCAGGCAATATTTTCATATATTGACATACTTAATCTTCACCATAACTTTATGAGGTAGGTACTATTATTGTCTCCATTTGACAGATGAGGAAATAATCCCAGAGAGGATAGGTCACTTGTCCAAGGTCACTCAGCAATGAATAACCAGGTTTTGAACCCAATGCTCTGGCTCCAGTGTGTGCTCTTGTGCCTGATCATTAATAAGAACTACCTAAACAGCTATAGATAATTTACAATTATCTTTATGCATGATGGGCTAACCAGATTTTATGAAAAAGTAAGCTACTTTGAGCTCTATCACTTTATTTCTTTCCTTAAAAGCTGGAAATCATTCCCTAATCCCAATAAGAATATTCCCAACTTTCATTTTCAGAGGTAGTAAGTATGCACCATTGTAAGTATACATATAGAAGGCAAAGTAATTTTGGTAGAAATATATCTCATATTATAATAGTATAATTCATTTTTTCTTAATATATAATTTTCACTTACTGCTTAAGAAAAGTATGTTATATAAATTCATTTATCCATAATAAGTCTTAATCAAATGTAACTTAAAATGTGAACTCCCTGGTAAAAGGAGACTAAGATTAACATCACAATTGTTGGCATGAAATTAGGTTGTTACTATATAAGTTTATACTAGTCTAATAAATATTCAACTCCATACTGGCCACATGTCTTGAAAGGTTTTATAAAGATCTATAATTAATGTTACAAAAAAATATGAAAAATAAAGAGAAAAAATATCATCAATGTCACCAACACACCCACTATTAGAATTTTGGAATATTTCATTCTAGTGTTTTCCATTAACTTTTTTAAAACAAAGCAATCATAATTAATTTACATATATAGGATTCATTGTAGCTTTTCTTCTTCATGTAGATCATATGCATTTCCCCATACTATTATGTAAACTTCAAATTAGTATTTTTAGCAGTTTCTTTTTTCTCTAGAGTGGATACAGACAAACCATCCTTTGTTTAGTTCGAGCTTCTGACAATGGTGCACACCATGGAGCTAACTATATGAGAAATTAAGGTGGGGAACATATAGCCTTTGGGACTAGTTTGTCAGATACTGTAAAATGGACTCCTGAATCTTTACTCCTAAACAAAGGAATACCTACAAAGACAAAGAAGACGGAGACAAAGTATTCTGATACCCTCGGCACATTTCAAAATTGAACACAGACTACGAAATATTTCAGCTACTGTGGTTAGGAGTAAAATTTAATTTCTGTTGAGATACACTAGAAAAACTGCATTTCCAAAGAGACAGACATCAAGTAGGTTGAAACGGCCACTCCAAGAGGATTTCTGATAGACCTACTAATAGAGTTCTGTGGTGCCCAGAACAGAGGGGTCCCAGGAAATTCCTGGACCCAGTCTTTTATCTACATGTGTGATTCCAGCAGGAATATGGTTATCACGGGACCAAGGTGACCTCAGCCTTCCAGTCCAGACTTTAGGACCTCTAATAAACAGAATGGTGTGAAAATCCCAGCAGACCCTTTATCACATGGAAGCTTCTAGCATGAGTATAACTTCCCTCACTTCTCATTTACTGTCTCCTCCTCGTGTGTGTATGTTAGTCATTCTGTCGTGTCCAGCTCTTTGTGACTCCATGGACTCCTCTATCTGTGGAATTCTCCAGGCAAGAATATTAGAGTGGGTTGCCATTTCCTTTTCCAGGCCTCCTTCTCATGGGGCACTATGATTGCATTAGTTTTAAAGCAGATATACATTGTTAGATCTTATTCTAAATAAACTATTCAAAAAACCTTCCCCTTATGAAAGCAGAAGTTATAAACTTCAAATCAAGGTCAAGAACCTTTGGTCCACGGTTGATCCAAATTATAGATAAGCTAGGAACATGAGATAATAGAGGAAATGAAAGGACTTAAGCATAGGAGACAGAAGAGAGAGCTCCTTTTCCAGCACCGGAATATTGTGTCAGGGCAGAGGGGGGAAAAAGAAGCTAACTTAAACTGTATAAAAATTTAAAATTTATGTGCATCAGAGGACACAATCAACAGAGTGAAAAGGCAACCTATGAAATGGGAGAAAATACTTGCAAATCATAAAACTGACAAAGGGTTAATATCCAAAAAATAGAATTCTTACAACAACAAAAAATCAACTTAAAAATGGGTAAAAACTTGAACAGACATTTCTGCAAAGATAAATAGTTTACAAATAGTCTGTGATATTTTGTTATGGCAGTCTTAGCAGACTAATATGCCTACCTAAAAAAAAATCACCATTAGCATCCCAATGCATATAATTAAATTTGTAACTGATTAAATAATCCGTTTTTTTTTTAAAGCAGTTTTTCTCCTAAAGTCTCAGGGCAAAATGAATCTTACTATCCGAATGAATTAAGGTAAGATTTAAGCACCTAAAAGTAAAATTAAGGCCTAAACCCTAGAAATAGACACAAACATGATATACAGGTTGATTCTATAGCAAACTGTAAACAAACATAAAGTATACAAAATCCAACATAAAACAAATATTTTAGCCATAATAAGCACTGAATCTTTCTCACACTGTTAAGAGTTCATTGGGTTTTGAAGATGTGCAAATTATATCAGGTCTCAGAAAAAAGGTCAGCTCAAAATCTGAATTAGTATTTTTTGTCTTTTCCTTTTCAAATTGATTGCAAGCAATTATATTTCAAAGTTATTTCAAAGACATTAGGCTTAAGCATGTAAATTATTCTGAGTTACTAATAGTGCGAATAATAAAGATTGAGATTACCATTATGATACCACCCTTACGGCAGAAAGTGAAGAACTAAAGAGCCTCTTGATGAAAGTGAAAGAGGAGAGTGAAAAAGTTGGCTCAAAGCTCAACATTCAGAAAGCTAAGATCATGGCATCTGGTCCCATCACTTCACAGCAAATAGATGGGGAAACAGTGGAAACAGTGGCTGACTTTATTTTTTGGGCTCCAAAAATCACTGCAGAGGGTGATTGCAGTCATGAAATTAAAAGATGCTTACTCCTTGGAAGAAAAGTTATGACCAACCTAGACAGCATATTAAAAAGCAGAGACATTACTTTGCCAACAAAGGTCCATCTGGTCAAGGCTATGGTTTTTCCAGTGGTCATGTATGGATGTGAGAGTTGGACTATAAAGAAAGCTGAACGCTGAAGAATTGATGCTTTTGAACTGTGGTGTTGGAGAAGACTTTTGAGAGTCCCTTGGACTGCAAGGAGATCCAACCAGTCCATCCTAGAGGAAATCAGTCCTGAGTGTTCATTGGAAGGACTAATGTTGAAGTTGAAACTCAATATTTTGGCCACCTGATGTGAAGAGCTGACTCATTTGAAAAGACCCTGATGTTGGGAAAGATTGAATGTAGGAGAAGGGGAAGACAGGATAAGATGGTTGGATGGCGTCACTGGCTCAATAGACATGAGTTTGAATAAACTCCGGGAGTTGGTGATGGGCAGGGAGGCCTGGCATGCTGCAGTTCATGGGGTCTCAAAGAGTTGGACACGACTGAGTGACTGAACTGAACTGAACTTTAGTGTTTGAGGTTAAGGTTATATACCTAAGTTTCAAGGTTTTATGATAACCTTGACCAGAAATACTCCTTACCTTTTCCTGAAATTCATCCCTAGTTTCTTCTAAGTTTCCCTCTATATGCAAATTCTTGGAAGCGTCCTCAGAAATTTTCATTTTTAGCAAGTTAATTGTTTCTTGGTGTTGTTTCAAAGACTCAAGTGCATTTCGTAGTTGTTCCTGGGTGTCTATGTTCTTTGTCAGAGAAATAGAAAATAATTTTCATTAGAATGTGAAACAATGAATATCATTTTACAGTTACTGCTTGATTGTAAATAATAAATGATGGCTCCTGAAAGGTTTTTAAAGAGGCTCTAAGATTTCACAAGTTTAATCAATCAAAACCTTACCATATTTATAGTATCTTGAATGTCACTTTTGAGTTGGTCCCTCTCAATTTGTAGGCTCTCTTGGAGTTGTTTTTGATCATCTTTTTCTTGGGCTAAGGTTTTGACTTCTACTAAGGTTTGTTGAAGTTTCTCAGTAATCAGAGTTTTCTCCTTTTCTAATGTGTGCAGCCTAGAATCTCTACTTTCTAATTGTTCCTTCAGTCCTTCCACTTCCTTTAATCTTTCCTGATTCTCAGTTGTTTTTTGCAGAAGTTCTTGGGTTTTGTGAGAGAGCTTTAAGATAAGAAAAAATAAATGTGAAAAGCAGATCATTTTGTGACATATATATAAAAGCAAAACCCCAGAACAAAGATCACTTCCCTAGAGGATGTCCTGCACTAACCTCTGTCTTCAAAGCCTCCAAATTTAACCCAAGTTCTTCAGCTTCTTTAGAGAGATTTCCTATTTCTTGATTCAATTTTGCATTCTCTTCAAGGACCATCTTATACTTTTGCTCAGATTCAATATGATGATTTTTAACATCTTGGAATTCTTGATCAGTGCTTTCACAACTCAACTGGGAAGTTGGTAGGTCATTTTTAGTGTTCCCAATTTCTTCAAGTAAACCTTGAATTCTACTTTCCTTATCAACTACTTCAGAAGACAATTTGTCTTTTTCTGATGTTACTATACAGAGCTCTTCAGATTTATCATGTATCTGTGGAAAAGAAAGAAAACTTAGCTATGAAAACAAGATATGATATAGTTTACCAGTTTTCAGGAAAAAAGCTTTCTCTGCCTTACTCCCTCCCCACCAAAGACACTGAAATTTAACCAAGGTTTGATTGAGGAATGGCAATATTTTTCTTGTCATATCTCTTTAACACATATTATCCTGTTTAACTTTACTTTCAAAGTTTTGCCCTCTAATCTCTGGTTCTAATAAGAACTGCACACAGAAGGACACTCAGTAGAAACACAATCCAGCTATGTCTTTAAATCCTTACCTATCATTTTAAAATGTTTTCTATCTTTCTGATGAGGCAGGCATTGCATGACTTTTCTTAGAATTTTATTTGTATTTCTATTGCTAACAAACTGAATCAAACATTTATAGTCTCTTGCCTGGTACTTTAAAATAAATTATGGCAAAATATTTAAGGTACTTCTCAAAGGTTTTTATTTCATGAGTTGTTTTCTTAAAAATATGTTTACCTCTTTCCTTAGCATTTCTACTTCTGAAGGTAAAGATTTCAATTCTGACAGCAAATTAACTTCCTTATGCAAAGTTTCATTTTCTTCGACTGCTTTATTCAATTCTTTCTGCAGCTGGGTTATTTTTCTTTCCAATTCCATATTAGACAGCAAATCTAGAACATTTTTAGTAGTTTAAAATAGCTTGCACTTATTGGGTCAATCTAAATTATGCATGTAGTTAGATTATTTAATCAGATTGTATGAAAGTTATTAAAGAAAGTGTCAGTGTTGGTAAATAGTTAATCCAATAGTTAATCACCTTTTCCAAGACTGGGTTAAATTTATTTGAGAAATAATTTTTAAACTCTTTTGATGTAATGTCCAAGGAAACATTTATAAATTCTGATACCAAATGACAGTAACATTTACCATCAAGCAATTAAAGACACCAGGGAATAATAGATTTTTAATCACTGGAATATAGCTGCAAAATCTTTTAGGTACTATTCTATATAAAGACAGATTTGCAAAAAGGTAAGTCTGAAATGATAAAATACCTTTTGGAACTTTGCCATCAATAAGGGAGGTGAGTTTTGTTATTTCACAAAAAGAAGATTGTAATTCTTTCTCCAGATCAACTTGCATTTTCTTTTTTGCCTCCAACTGACTTTGATATAACTGCATATCATTTTCCATCTGCTTGCATGTACTTGCAAGTTCTTTCTATTGAGAGAAACACTGTAAATTCACAGCAATGTACTGGTCATTTCAACTGTTACTGTAAATAATACAAAAATCACTCACCATTTTCTCTTTCAGCTTTAGATTTTCACTTCTAAGAAAGGCTGATTCTCTCTTAGCATCAAGAGCTACAGTTTCGACATCAAGCAGAGTCTGTTTCATTTGTTTTAGGTCTTCAGTGTTTTCCTTTACACATGACAAAAAAGATTTAGTGAAATCTAATTTTGTTAGATTTGGAAAAGCCAATATATACATGTATGTTATTCCTAAGAAATGAAAAATGATTATAATATGCAAATTACCAAATGTATTTTTAGAATAGATAAAAATGAATAACATTTTTCATAATAAAAATATTTTAGGGGATTTTAAGAGGTTCAGTGGTTTAGGATTCAGTGCTTTCACTGCCAGGGCCTGGGTTTGACCCCTGGTCAGGGAATTAAGATCCTACAAACCATGCAATGCAGCCAAAAGAGAAAAATTAAAAAAAAAAATTCTAGCTATAACGTTTCAAAATTATAAAAGCATCATGTAGAAGTACCATAATAATTCTGCTATTGTTTAAAAAGGATAACATAATTGTTGCTCACCTAGCCTGTTAAAAGTTTTCTATGTATTTTTATTTTTTGCTTTACTCTTTTTTTATGTTTTGTTTTGGTCATGCTGCAGGGCAAGTGTGATCTTAGTCCCCCACCAGGGATTGAACCTGTGCCCCTTGAAGTGTAAGTGGGGAGTCTTAACCACTGGAATGCCAGGGAAGTCTTTGTTTTCTTTATTTTTTTTAAGTTACTCTCTGCAAAACATGACAGGTGAGTGGTTAATAGTTAAAATTAAGGATGTTTAATCACAAATTAAAAAAAAAAAAATTTCCGTAGAAAAATAGAGAAAAGATATGAACAGGCAACTCACAGAAGAGAAAAAAGGAAATGACTGGTAAATATGAAAAAAATCCAGTCTCATTTTTAGAAAGAAGTGGCATTTTAACATGACTTCAACCATACATGAATTCAACCGTATGTCCTTGGCAAAATATTAATGGGTGCATGCATGAATCAATGAACTGGATGAATAAAGAGAAAGAAATAAACAACAATTAAAAAAATGGGCAAGGTCATCTCTGGCAGCCCAGTGGTTGGGACTAAGCTTCCAGTACAGGGTGCCTGGATCTGATCCTTGGTTGGGGAACTGAGATCCCACATACCATGTGGCATAGTCAAAAAAATTAGGAAAAAAAAGGTGGTGGTGGGGGGAATTCTTATTCTATCAATAGACACGCCAGGATTATATGAAACTGTCTTTCTCTCCAAGGCCTTAGAACAACAAGAACACTTTCAAAAAAGATGACTTGCCATTAACAAAAGGTAATAAAAGAGTACCAATAGAAAATAACAAAAAGTACTCTGAAAAACTCAAATGCAAACAAAAGAAGAACAATAGCAGCTAATAATCTAAAATTTCTTGCTAGAAATTGCTACCTTTAAAAAAAAAGAGTTAAAAACTAGAATTCAACTAATACTTTCTTGAAGTAATCAGGTGAATTAAAAGAAAATAGAAAAAAAAACACCTAATTCCACCATAAGATTCAGTACTGTTTAATGGCACAATCTTATATTGACCAAAATAACCTATAGCTACAGTTTCTGAGAAATATCAAACTGTTAAAATAGTTACTTCATTATAATGAGAATACATTAATATATATATTAATGAAATAATGTAATTTATGAAATCAGGCTCAATTACATGTTTTATAGTTCTAGTTACTAATCAATGTCAAGTGTTTACCTGAAGATACTGATTATATATTTCTCCATGCATTTGTACAAAGGAATTGAAAAAAATTAAAAAAATTTTTGATTACTGATTTTTAATGGAAGTTCATCACTAACTTATTTACATTCGATTGAAGGATAGTGTTGTCAACTCTTATTTTTATCCACAAAATGGCAATGATATTAATTGTGCCTTCTTCACAGGATTAACTAAAATACTATACTTAAAACAACTAGAACAATGCCCAGCACACAGTAGGCTCAGTTTAAGTATTTGCAATGATGATGATAGTATAACTACAAATGTCAAAATGATGACACAACAAAATAAATCTGACTTTTACCGATGAGTATGACAAGTCCATTTTCATACTTTCTGACTTCTGAGACTCTATGTATTCCTGGAGCTTCTTAATCTGGTCTTCCTTTTCTCTAAGCAGCTCTACTTTTGAACTTAGTTCATTCTAAAACATTTAAAGGAGAATGGAAAACATAGTTTAAATGGGTTTCAATTTTAATTAAAAAGAACTTACATTTAATAGTTTAAATCAGCAGATAGCAAAATTCAAAGAGTTGAGATTTTAAAAATATAATTCCCTCTATTTTCTGAAATCATATTTAATTACATAGATGTTTTACAGTTTGGGCTCCTTATCAATAGAAATATCAACATAAATGCTCACCTCAAGATCTTGATTATATACTTCTGCATGCTTAACTAAATTCTTTAAGTTGGAAATTTCATGAATTAGTTGCATCTGTAAGAGCATGTGAACAGGCAACAGAGCAAACCAACAGTTAATAAAGCAAAAAAAAAAAAAAAAAATGATAGCATTCATTCACCGCTCTAGAATCACCCAACACAGCAAGGACTGGGAAAGCAACTGTTCAAGCTACTGCAACAAAGCACCTCATTATTTAAAAATAAACAAATAAAACCCCAAACTCTCCAGCCAAGAAAAAGAATCCCCAAACCCTACAAAACAAATAAGAAAAAAGCCTAAGCGTGACCCCAAAATAGCTACGTCATCTGTTAATAAAGCTACAATAATGTCAAAAGCAAATTAGTATCCACCATTTGTAGAAGACATAGTGGTAATCAAACTCTAAAAAAAACATAGTTTTAATAGATTTTTGTTTTGGGTTAAGTGCAGAAGTATATTTATTCTATAAGATTTTCCTCTCTTCTGATAAATTATCCACCTAGCTTTATACTGGCATACTTTTAATGAGTTGTGACTTGAAATTTAGTTTTGGATTATGACAGTTTTAAGTGGTACCTTTTTTTTTTTTTTTTATTTTTAATTTTTAAATTTTTTTTTTTTTTAATTTTACAGTGGGTTTTGTCATACATTGATATGAATCAGCCATAGAGTTACACGAATTCCCCATCCCGGTCTCCCATCCCACCTCCCTCTCCACCCGATTCCTCTGGGTCTTCCCAGCCCAACAGGCCCGAGCACTTGACTCATGCCTCCCACCTGGGCTGGTGGTCTGTTTCACCACAGATAATATACATGCTGTTCTTTCGAAACATCCCACCCTCCCCTTCTCCCACAGAGTTCAAAAGTCTGTTCTGTACTTTAAGTGGTACCTTTATAATATTTTACTGTTCACGAAAGCTACAGAGATATGTATGGGATTATGAACTATTACCTTGTTGGTTTATTTTACAGGAAATACTGGAAAGATGATGTTATTGCTTTATATTGTTCAACTGTCTAAAGTATAAAGATTACTTAAAGATATGAGAATTTCTATTGAAGTCTTTTTTTTATTGAAATATCTGCAACATTAAATATTTGAGTACCAGAAACTTTAGTGTTCAAAACAAGTAAACTATAGTTTAACAAAGATAAATGTATTATCCCTTAGAGTTCTTTAATCTTCATAATCAGATGAGTCACTAGAGTAAAAGCAACTTCTAGTCAAATATAAGGGACTTACAAAAATAGCATATCATTTAAATAAAATTTTCTGGATGAATAATTCAGTCCTAACTAGTTTTAGATTTCAGACTACTGCTAGTTTGACATTTTTCTATTTTAGGTCAGCATTATTCAGTAGAAATATAATATGGGCCAAATTTATAATAAAAAAATTTTCTAGTAGCCACTACTAAAAGTAAAAAGAAATCGGTAGGATTAATTTTAATGTAATTAGCCATGCTGCGCTCATGCTCAGTCATGTCTGACTCTTTGCAATCCTTTGGGCTGTAGCCCACCCGGCTCCTCTGTCCATGGGATTTTCTAAGCAAGAATATTGGAGTGGGTTGCCATTTCCTCCTCCAGGGGATCTTCCCAACCCAGAGATTGGACCCAAGTCTCCTGTGTCTCCTGCACTGCAGGCAGATGCTTTACCCATTGAGCCATCGGGGAAGCCCCTTATATAATTTAATCTAATAAATATAACTATTTTACTTCATGTAATCAGTATTAAAAAGTTCATGTAACTTTTCATCATTTTTTCATACTTAGGTCAGTAGAGACTAGCCCCATTTCAAGTGCTCAGCTGGCACATGTGATTAGTGGCTAGCCCATTGTTCAGCAACGTTTTAATCTGTATTGTTATAATTTAAATTGGCTGGCTCTTTTACCTTTTCTTCTCTAACTTTTGTGCAAAGAAACCACATTTGCCAGAAATGAAGAACTAAATAATTAACTTCAAATTTTGAAAAATATTTAGAAGGAAAAATTCCTTTACTTCTCATTTGAAATTGCTCTTCATTTTAAGTACTGGTTCACATAAACAGAAAAAGATTAAGTAACTTTTGAAAAGAGATGAGTGTATTCTTCCAATGATGTATTGTTTAAAATGCAGAGTAGAGAATCTATATGATATGATCAAAGTTAATCCACTGCTACATAAAAAATGTTGCATATTTCAGCTGTAGTTTTCAGCAGGTGAAACATTTAATTAACATAAATATCTCCAAGTTGTGAAAATTATAAAATTAAATCAAGCTAAAATTGGTAGAGAAATGAAATTTCTCTTGTTCCCTGATCATGATAATACTTGATCTTGTTTATTCCTTTCTCTAAAATTACTATTTAAATATTTTTATTACTGTATCTTTACTTGAAAATTACCCACAGCTTTAGTGATTTTTGATAAAACCCTTAGGAAACCAGGGCAGTGGTCACATGTCCTAAGGCTGTAATTTGACTTTTACTCCTTTTTGGCTAAACTTTCCCCCAAAATGTTGATTTTAGAACATACTTTATTGCTTACACCCAGACTTGCATTTTTAGTTTAATATGGAATGGATATTGTAAAACTGTCTTTGAATAGATTCAGTTAGTATTACTTAAATTTTAGGTTACTTCACAGAACCTAGAATTTCAAAGTGTGTCCAAGTGAAAATGAAGAGAATAGAATTATTTACACCTTTCACGGTAAAAAGGAAAAGAAAAATCAAGATGTGAGACTGTGTTATTTTTGTAATCTTTCTGTATGTGATTCAACTCGGTGAATTTGTTCACTTTTAAAGATTAATGGAATATATTTATTTAATGTAAGAAAAATTAGAGACATTATTGCTACACTTTGGGTATAAAATTGCCCAAAGTTAACTTTATACCATATTATTTATAAGGTACATACAAAAAATTAGATAAGATTTTGGCATTAGAAAGGGACTTGAAAAGCTCCCAATTTAACTTCAAGAGGGAAGATACACAGAAAAGTAAGCCCTGAAAGATTTGATGACTTCCTCAAAGCCTGGCCCACAATTCATGCCAAGCTCAAATTTGTGGTGAGCTAATAGACAGCAAAACTAGAGCTTCATTCCAGCTAGTCTGCTCCAGAGACCATGCTCTTAAGCATGATACTAGAACTTCCCTCTCAATAAAACTCAGATTACATGTTGAAGTTCACTTTTCTCCTCATGATGTTTTACATTTTGTGAATTCACAAATTTTAAAACAAGTTAAATGAAACTCTGTGGAGAACTTACAGATTTTTGCCTCTCAGGATATATCTATGAAATGCAGAAGTAAATATACTACAGTTTGTAGGCAGAACTTTTGGCACAGAATTCTTTTTTTCTTCTTAAGAAAGAAAAACAGGTGAGAAACTCTGAAACTGAGAAAAAAGAACTGTGTCCCTCTGGGCTTTCCACACAGAAATCTGAGAAGCAGCTACAAATTAACTCATATTTTACCTACACCAAAACACTGACTCTCATTTTTAAGGGGATTCATGGATCATGTCAGGCTTCCCTGGTGGCTTAGCTGGTAAAGAATCTGCCTGCAATGCAGGAGACCCGAGTTCAATCCCTGGGTTGGGAAGATCTGGAGAAGGGAAAGGCTACCCACTCCAGTATTCTGGCCTGGAGAATTCCATGGACTGTATAGTGCATGGGGTTGCAAAAAGGCGGACACAACTGAGAGACTTTCACTTCACTAATGGATCATGTCCCGGGTCTGATAGTAGCTGTGGATTCTTACTCTAGAAAACTGATATGGACTCCAAAATTACATAAAATAATTTCAAAATGTTTATGAACTCTAGGTTAAAGACTCTCTACACTGAGAAATCTCTTGAATCTTTTGGACAGTTTCCAAGTCCCAAAGTCTGATGGCTTCTGAATTAGCTTAACATGTAGCTTAATACTACACACATAGTTATTTAGGTATATACTTTCTAAAGAAAACAAAGTTCATTAATAGATAATATTCATATATAAAACATTCAGCTGGATATTAAAATTCATGTTGGTCTCAGAAGGAAATGGCTATAGTCTAGGCAGCATTTCTCATATGCTCAACAAATTAAATACTTTAATATACAAATTATAAGAAAACAATTTCTTCAAGACAAATCCATCAATAGGCAGATTCACCAAACCTTGCTAAAGATGTTCTTAATTTCTTTTTCTTGTTCATAAGCACAAGAGAAACAAATATGATTTAACTATTTTTAAAACAATATAAATAATTTCTTAAATTCTCTAAATTGTGTATATATGTGAAAAATAGGTACATCTTCAATATCTCAACTTTAGAAATAAATATTTTTAAGAGAATACCTCTGTGTTTTTAGTTTAGTTTCACATTTCCACATTCTTTACCTCTTGATCTTTCTCTGCTTTTCTTTCCAGAGCTTCAAATTCATCCAAATCATTCTTTTCTTTTAATTTCAATTCCATTTCTTCATTTTCTCTTCTTAATTGTTCATAGTCTAGTACCAGGTTATCATAGTTAGCACGAAGTGAATTCAATTCACTTTCTAAGTTTTCCTATTGTAAACAAAACCAAATTTTCAAGTCAGAATTCGAATCATACATTCTTTGTTTTCTTAACTAAAATTTAGATTAATCAAATAATTAATTTAACTTTGAATCATTTGATGGTTCAGGCCATTTTCTTCTTCAATATCTTTTTAATGGTCTAGCTTGATACAGAGTAAGATAAAGGGTTTGCAATTTTGGTAAACTAACTCAGAATAGAAGACTATTTTGAAAGGGTTAGGACGGAAAAAAAAAAAAAAGAGGATCATATAAACAAATGGTCTGCCTGTTCCTCACTGGCAAAGTTGAGTCAGAAGTAGGAGGTAGGACGCATAAAATGGAATACAGGTCTTTATTTTATTTATTTATTTATTTTTTGGAATACAGGTCTTTAAACTCATTAGTTATAAAGCTGATAATTTAACTCTTCACTTGTCTGACTACTATTTTATTTCTCAGGTATCTCTAAATTTAAGAAGTGAAACAGAGATTATTGATCTTTAAAACTCTAGTGGGAGGGGGGATCGGGATGGGGAACACATGTAAATCCATGGCTGATTCATGTCAATGTATGGCAAAACCCACTACAATATTGTAAAGTAATTAGCCTCCAACTAATAAAAATAAATGAAAAAACAAACAAACAAACAACTCTAGTGGTTGCTAGGTTTTCCTATATTCAAAAGGGGTCTGTTTCTGCTTTCTATACTGTTTGAGAGTCAAATTATGAGTTAAAAACAAAACTAACATCAGGGATTTTCCAAAAACACTGAACTTCTAAAGTATGTTTTAGGGACACAAAAATACTTCGTCTAAATACTTAACTAATTAAAACTAGTTGCAACGGTTAGCTAATGGTAATAATAATTCCCAAGAATCACTGCAATTTTCCTCCAAAGTGAAAATGAAATTTTCTTTAATAAATACATTTGTAAAACTATATTTCTTTGAACATTAAGAGTCTAGAAAGTAAATATATAATTTAATTTACTGTAGTATTGATTATACTATTCCTCATTTCTTAAACTCTTGATAAAACAATACACACTCACTTTTAATTTTCAGTATTATCTGGCAATCTTACCATTCCCAAACATGTATCACTCTTCTAATATACGACTGAGAATTTTGACACTAAAAGTCAACCCTTTTTATCCCTAGGGGATTGTCGCTAAGTCACTTCTGTCTGACTCTTTGCGACCCTACGGACTGTAGCCCACCAAGGTCCTCTGTCCCTGGGATTCTCCAGGCAAGAATACTGGAGTGCGTTGCCATGCCCTCCTCCAGGGTATCTTCCCAACCCAGGGAATTGAACCTGCATCTCTTAAGCATTCTGCATTGGTAGGTGGGCTCTTTATCATTGGGCTTCCCTTGTGGCTCAGCTGGTAAAGAATCTGCCTGCAATGCGGGAGACCTGGGTTTGATCCCTGGGTTGGGAAGATCCCCTGGAGAAAGGAAAGACTACCCACTCCAGTATTCTGACCTGGAGAATTCAATGGACTGTATAGTTTCATGGGGTTGCAAAGAATCGGACAGCACTGAGCAACTTTAACTTTCACCTTATCATTAATGCCACCCAGGAAGCCCTAAATGGAACCAAAACTGTTACTGAAATTAACTGAGAGCTAGAAATGTGTTACAACAACCATAAACACCAATAACAAATGAGTTTTAAAAAGAATAAAACCATAATGCTCAGTAAAATACATTTAAATTACCTGACTTAGTAGCTTTGTTGCTGGATTCCATTCTATCTCAGTCAATGTATCAAGAGTGTTACTGAAAACATCAGACTCTGAACAGAGAGCTATAATTAGAGAGAAAATAAATTTATCCATAAACATGTTATTAAGATTCTTAAAACTCAAAGATTAAAAAAATTCTCATCAGAGGTAATAAACTCAAACTAATATGACTTCCCTGGTGGCTCAGATGGTAAAGTATCTGCCTACAATGTGGAAGACCTGGGTTCAATCCCTGGATCAGGAAGATCTCCCGGAAAAGGAAATGGCAACCCACTCCAGTTTTCTTGCCTGGAAAATCCCATGGACAGAGGAGCCTGGTAGGCTACACCCATGGGGTTGCAAAGAGTCAGATACAACTGAATGACTTCACTTTCACTTTCAATATGTACTTACTATATGAATGACAAGAATACATTAAAAACAGATGTGATCATTTGTATTACTGTGTGAATGAAGATCACTGGTTAGAATAAGTGATAAAATACATGGGTCGTCAGTATACTATAGGTAAAAAGGACAAATTCTAAGTTTGAGATTTGATTATTTTAAGTAGATTTTAAAATGCCCCTAAGAGAAATAATAGCATATGAAGCAACTGACAAAGAATTAATCTCAAAAATACACAAGGCAACTCATGCAGCTCAATTCCAGAAAAATAAATGACCCAATCAAAAAATGGGCCAAAGAACTAAACAGACATTTCTCCAAAGAAGACATACAGATGGCTAACAAACACATGAAAAGATGCTCAGCATCACTCATTATCAGAGAAATGCAAATCAAAACCACAATGAGGTACCACTACACGCCAGTCAGGATGGCTGCTATCCAAAAGTCTACAAGCAATAAATGCTGGACAGGGTGCAGAGAAAAAGGAACCTTCTTACACTGTTGGTGGGAATGCAAACTAGTACTGCCACTATGGAGAACAGTGTGGAGATTCCTTAAAAAACTGGAAATAGAACTGCCATATGACCCAGCAATCCTACTGCTGGGCATACACACCAAGGAAACCAGAATTGAAAGAGACACATGTACCGCAATGTTCATCGCAGCACTGTTTATAATAGCCAGGACATGGAAGCAACCTAGATGTCCATCAGCAGACGAATGGATAAGAAAACTGTGGTACATACACACAGTGGAGTATTACTCAGCCATTAAAAAGAATACATTTGAATCAGTTCTAATGAGGTGGATGAAACTGGAGCTTATTATAGAGTGAAGTAAATCAGAAAGAAAAACACCAATACAGTATATTAACGCATATATATGGAATTTTTTTTTGTAATATATGGAATTTAGAAAGATGGTAACAATGACCCTATATTCGAGACAGCAAGAGAGACAGAGATGTAAAGAATAGTCTTTTGTATTCTGTGGGAGAAGGAGAGGGTGGGATGATTTGAGAGAATAGCATTGAAACAAGTATATTATCATATGTGAAACAGATCACTAGTCCAGGTTCGATGCATGAGACAGGGTGCTCAGGGCTGGTGCACTGGGATGACCCTGAGGGATGGGATGGGGAGGGAGGTGGGAGTGGGGTTCAGGATGTGGGACACATGTACACTCATGGCTGATTCATGTCAATGTATGGCAAAAACCACTACAATATTGTAAAATAATTAGCTTTCAATTAAAATAAATTAATTAAAACAAATAAAGAAAAGTCAGCACAGCAAAATAAATAAATAAATAAAATGCCCCTAAAAAATACTTTTAACTACATTGGAGATAATTCTGAAACAGATTTCTGTGTTAAACACAGGAATTCTTTCAAAAGTAATTAGCCTCCAACTAATAAAAATAAATTGAAAAAAAAAAAAAGATTAGTAGTTTAAGGCTAATGTTATGTGGATCCTAATTTAACTGGATAATGATTAGAACAAAAATGTGTGCTTCAACTACAATGCATCATCATTCTTAAGAGATCTGGAAATAACAGAAAACTTCATGAACGTTCAGTTTCTTAAAATCACTTAACTTTCTCATTATCTCCATTGTAATTACACTTAAAATATTAATACACACATTTTATTTAAATGTGTTTATCACATTACTGAGTTATAAATAAAGTCCTTGCTTTAGGGAGGGGACGTATGTACACTGAGGGCTGATTATGTTGAGGTTTAACAGAAAACAAAAAAATTCTGTAAAACAATTATCCTTCAATTAAAAAATAAAGTAAAAAAATAGTCCCTCTTTATAGGGATGCTTTTATAAATGAAAGTAATTGGAAAAGTACTCACATTCATCAATTTCTCCTAAACTTACAGCAGCCTTATGTGTTCTTGTTGTTACATTCGCTGCCATATTAAATTCATTTACGTAGTTTGAGTCCTTCATTTTGTTAATTTTCCCCACGCACCAAGTGACTCTTCGTTTTTTTTTAGCCTAAAAAGAAAGAAATCAAAATTACCTCACACAGATTGGGGCTCATACACTGTAAAACAAGGGAACTAGTTTCCATTTTAAAAAACCATTGCTTTGGTGAAATTTGTACTAAGTCGAGTTTAGTATCTTAATAATTTAAGGATATCCTGAGATAAGAAAACATACTCAAGCTTTTCAGATCAGTGTTTAACCCCATGAAAATTTTGATGAAACTATTACTTACACTATACGTTTTATTTGAAGGTTTACTTATAAGCTTTTCTGGAACATAACTGAAAGGAATCGGTTGACATACAACTCTTTAAGTACTCTGGTGTTGCAAGAAAGGGACAGCTGCTGCTGCCACCCCATAGCTATCGATAGCACTTTGGGGTACCCAGCTCTACTCCCTCAGTTATCTGGCCATCTGTCACCTTCCCTAGCTCCTTCTTGGCTTCACAAACGCTCAAGCCTATTTATTTGCTTTTGATTTTTTAAAGAAACAAACTCTTGCCTCCTCACTTCTCTCTAGCTACCATTTTCTTTTAGTTTTTACACTATCTTCTTTCTCATCATTTATCTACTTCTTTGTCTCTTCAGGATCATTTCTGTCTACTGCACTGCATCTCAAAATTAACTGCTGTTCCCAGAATATACTGCTCGCTTTCATGCCCCTACACACAGTACCTTTAGGCTTGAGACAGTCAGCCCTTTCCACAGCCTGCTCTGCAAAACCCAGTTATATATAAATATTTCACTCCAATGACCTTCAGCTCAACATCATGTGCTGTACTATTTCAAACTCTTAGCACTGTCTATGAACGTGTCTCCAACCATCTCCTGATATCTCAGCAGAAAAGTTAAACCTATTTTACAAAGACAATAGAAGCCTAAACTTACAGAAGCATTCCTTCTTCTGTCCTCGTTGAAATGAATAGATGTTTCTCCTTCTATCTAAGGCCAGACTCTTCAACTGTATTCAAGATTCCACCCCTTTGGGCATCTCTACCCACAGCAAGGTGGCTTTTATTACCAACGCATTAACTCAAACTGCTTTTGCAAATAAGCTTCGTTTCTAAATCTGAAGCATCTTTGTCCGTATCTCATTTAACTTCTCAGCAGAATGTGACCTTGCTTACCACATTCACCTGATTTCCTTTCAATTCTAGAGCTCAACATGGGCTCCTATAGGGGTTCTTTTATTCTGCTTTTGCCTAAAAGTTGTTGTTTCTTGGGGTTCTGTGTTTGGCCCTCTGTTCTTTCCATTCTCAACATGCTCCAAGGCCAAGCTCATCCATTCCCAGGATTTTAAATTGGATCAGCTGTAGTTAATACCCAAACTGATATCTCCATCTCAGACCTTTCACATTTCCAACTGCCTGATGTCTTAAAATAGAGATGTCCTGAATCAAACATTGAGCAGCTCCACTAATCTTTATTCAGTGAAAACACTACCAACTGCCCAGAAAGTCTAGTAATGCTTGCAAGTCATTCAGGATGCCTCTTTCTCTCTTTCCTTGCCCCTGCATCCAAACAACCACAAAGTCCAGTTCAGTCTGCCTCCCAAATAGCTCTCCAGTTTATCCAATTTCTTCCATCTTCAGAACCACAATCCTTGTAGAGGCCAAATCAATCTGATGCACATAGCAATCACAGCTTTCCAAAATGCAATTCCTACTACGTTCTATACAAGGCTTTTAGCAAAATGCAAAGTTCAAATCCCTTAATGTGGTTTACAATGTCCCTGCCATCAGAAAGTCTAATATACTGTTGTCCCACAATTTCAAGGTTTTGTATATGTATTTTTCTGAAATACTATTCCCTACACCTTCCACTGGGCTATTTTCTACTCATCACTCAGTCAAGAAATAGATCTTGAGTGTCTCTATACTTAGAGTGGTGATCTGTACATGATACCTATTAATAATATACATATTTTAAAAATATGTTTATTTCTGGCTATGTAGGGTCTTTGTCACTGCGCCAGCTTTCCTTTAATTGCAGCTCCTGGGCTTCTCACTGCAGTGACTTCTTTTGTTGTGGAGCATGGGCTCGAGGCGGGCTCCAGTAGTTGCAGCTCCTGGGTTCTAGGAGCTGCAAGCTCCTAGCACAAGCTCAATGGCTGCAAAGCACAGGCTTAGTTGCTCCACAGCATGCGGGATCTTCCCAGAACAGGGATCAAACCCGTCTCCTGTGTTGGCAGGTGGATACTTTACTACTGAGCCACCAGGAAAGCCCAGTAACAATCTCAGCAGTATACATTTATTGAGGATTTCTGAGTGTAAAGTGTAGTGTTATGCACATACTGTATGTTACTTCACTTAATTCTCAAAACAATCCTAAGAAGTAGGGACCAAGCTATTATATCACAGATAAGGAAACTATAGCAAAGTATATTTGAGATATTGTCTAAAATTAAGTGTTAGGAATTGACAGAACTGGGATTCAGACCCAGGGAGTTCAAATCCAAAGGCTATCCTCTTAAATAAAAAAAATCTGTCAGATAAATAAAGCCCTCGCAAAAACAAAAAGACACAAATCAGAAGTCAGAATTTTGATTATTATGTTGATCTACAGTCTAAATCATTTTCTCGATATTAACATTTTTGTTTCTTTAAACAGAAAATATTCCAATATACTTCAGACACCCATGGTTTCCAATCAGCTAATTAATTGTATTAGAATTTCTTAAGAAACATATCGAAAACAGATTCCTTGGTTATACTGTAGACTGTAAACCACAAAAGACTCCAAATAGCCAAAACAATCTTGAGAAAGAAGAGCAAAGCTGGAGGCATCATGTTTCCTGATTTCAAACTATATTACAACGCTATAGCAATCAAAACAATACATATGATAGTGCCACAAAAACAGACACATAAAAACAATGGAATAGAAGCCCAGAAATAAACCCTCACATATATGATCAATTAATTTACAACAAAGGAACCAGGAAGATAAAATAGGGAAAGGGCAGTCTGCTTAGTAAGTGATGTTGGGAAAATTGGACAGCCGTATGTAAAAGAATGAAACTGGATTTTATCTTACTTACATGTAAGTAAGATACACTTACACTGGACTACTACACATATGCATATAATATATGATTTTTTCATATATAAAAATCAATTGAAACTGATTAAAGACTTGAATGTTAACACCTGAAACCATAAAACTCCTAGAAGAAAACTAAAGTAGCAAGCTTGAATCCTTGAATTAATACTTCTACATCTGTAATTTTAACAACTTCAAATACACAACAGGTTCTTGGTTTCTTGAATATAATGTATCAAAAGATTATAAATGAATAATTATGTAATCAATATTTAGGAATGTCCAGTTCTATTTTCTGTATACCAAGTTTAAGCTGTTATCTTTTAAATTTTACCTTTAATTCTTGCTGCGATGATAGGGAAGAAGATGTCACCAGCATCCTTGTTAGGTTTTGAATTTTCTCAATTTGGACTTTTTGAAGTAGATCTTTTTCTTCCAAGAGCTGGGCTAGTTGGTCTTTTTCCATTGCCTGAGCTCGAGTCTCTAAAGAAACCTATAGAATGTAATAATGGATTATGTTAATAATAAATGTAGCTATATTTTAAAACCTTGAAAGTAGCTTAAAAGAACAGAAATTTGCATGTGAACTAAGAGAATTTTAATTATATTGAAATAAATAAAATATAATCTATGTGCAGAACTCTAGTACAGTTATCATAGTCAGTAATTTCTCAAACTAAAAATAAAATATCCATTTCTTCTCATGTCATTATTCTATATGCTGTGTGTAAAATTATTACAATGCAGCTAAGGCAAATCTATTAACTGCTTAAAATATATAAATAGAAGGCAGAGAGGTTATAAAAGCAGAAACTTGAATACCTACAGCAAAAGAAGAGATGTTTTCATAAGATTACCATTTGTTGTTTTAGATCATTCCTAAAAATATCACCAGAATGCAAGATTTACACAAAATCGAGGGCCATAATAGTTAAACAAATTACATTACAATTTTAAGTGATTATCCTATTTTTTTGAATTCCTATCCTGGGGTTGGAAGAAAAATTCAAGATAATGTGAAACTCTGGAAAGTAGTTTCAGGTAACTATACATGGCCTCTCTCTTTTTCAACCTAATTTTTCCTATGCATTTGTGATAATTTTTTAAAAAACTCTCTCAACTTGGCCCATTTGAAAACACCAAATCTTACCCTTTGAAAATGAAAAATAAAACCTAAAATAATTTCAGGAAACCAAGTCTTTTAGTTTATAGTAAATTAAACTAAATTTTTTTATGAGTTGATTTCTTCTTGGTTGAAAATTGTTTTAAATCTAGGTTGCAGAGCTCAGTTATTGATGGCTTCAGAATCTCTGGGCATTTAGGCAGATCTCAATTCTAAATCTGTTTCTTCTCTTTACTGAAATACATGGTTCATACATACCTCCTCTAATTGCTTTTTAAGATCCATTATTTCTTTCCTATATCTTTTCAGGAGAGCTTCATCACTTGATACCTCATTAACATAAGGAGTATTCTTCATATATTTGGCAGTGCTGGCAAACTGGGAAAAAATGCAAGAGTGTTATGCACTCAACACACACAAAAACTAATAATACTTGGTTTTCTTGTAATTAAGTTTTGTAAAAAAAAAAAAAAGAAAGAAAAAAAATCAGTACTCTTCCCAGATAGTTTAATACTTTTGAGTACAGAGAGCATTCTATGTCCCCATAACAAGGCCAGTAAGGCTCCCATCAAAAGCCCTTCTCCTTGCTTTGAGCTCTATCCTACTTACTAGCCACTTAAGTGTTATCCAAGGCAATCACATTGGAAGACAGGTCTTGTCTTCCCTGTAAGACTATAAATTCTGTGAAGCCCGTGACTCTATTTTCTACCTTTTTTCTCTGACAGTACCTAGATCTAGTACTCAGTAGCTATTTAAACCAATATTTCTTAGCGTGTATCAGAAGTAATTTTAAGTGGGTACATGAAGGTGTCTATTATATATGACACTGAATCCTTCATTGAGACAGCTATTCTATCAACAACTTCAGTTCCTCCACCCCAACCCTCCACCTTTTTTTCTTTAAACATAAAATGCAGGACCTAGACTCAGTGCAAAGACAGGCAACAATTAGCTAGCAGGAGTTTTGGAAGTTTTTTTGTTGTTATAAACACATACACATGCTTTTTCAATCACCTTCTATTTGTTGTAAGTGATATTAATTTTTCATTTATGGAACTGATATAAAGTTTCCTTTCATAAGTGAGTTTGTAAAAATAAAAAATCAAGTCAATTTCAGTAAAATAGTGTTGAATGTGACAGAAATTGTGGAGGTGGGATAATGCATTTTGTGATTTTGGAAAAACACATCAATCTTATTTTATCAGGTATGGTATGTCAATTAAAAGACCTATATCTATTTTTAGTAGGAAACTTTTCCTTCTTAAAGATGATATCCCCTCATATTAAGTTGAGATAAAAATCACACTCACCTGGAGAGTACTAAGTGTTTCATCAAAAGACACTGGGGTAATTGTGCAGATAATACGTGTTTTTGCATTTCCTCCCAAGGAATTCTGGAGAATTCGTGTTAATTTGCTATCTCGATAATTTATGAAACCACTTAATGAGAAATGAGTTTGGGAAGAAAAAGAGAAAGCTTTTATATAACAAAATTGGTTGGTTTTTAATGGAGAACCTTAAAATAGCTACAGTTATAAAATTAATTCTTTACAGGTTACATGGGGCAGATCGAAACTATTAACTAAAAAAATATTTAAAATATAGAAGGTAAATTTAGTAGGACACCATCATATGTATCGGTTCAGTTCAGTTCAGGTCAGTCACTCAGTCGTGTCTGACTCTTTGCGACCCCATGAACCGCAGCACGCCAGGCCTCCCTGTCCATCACCAACTCCTGGAGTTTATCCAAACTTACGTCCATTGAGTTAGTGATGCCATCCAGCCATCTCATCCTCTGTCGTCCCCTTCTCCTCCTGCCCCCAATCCCTCCCAGCATCACGGTCTTTTCCAGTGAGTCAGCTCTTCGCATGAGGTGGCCAAATTATTGGAGTTTCAGCTTCAGTATCAGTCCTTCCAGTGAACACCCAGGACTGATCTCCTGTAGGATCATATGTATAAGAGGCCACAAATGCTCAGAGTCATGAGAGCTTTTGAATATATGAAAGAAATAGGTACATATATTTTGAGTGTCACTAAGGGATTCCCACATGGCACAGTGGTAAAGAATCTGCCTTTTCCAACGCAGAAGACTCAAGAGATGTGGGTTCAATGCCTGGGTCAGGAAGATTCCTTGGAGTAGGAAATGGCAAACCACTCCAGTGTTCTTGCCTGAAAAATTCCATGGACACAGGAGCCTGGCAGGTTACAGGTCATGGGGTTGCAAAGAGTCGGACATGACTGAGCAAGCACACACCAAACTATTAAAATTTTCGACCTAATTTAAACATAAGTATTAACAGATAAATGTACAGTGGGATACACTTACCCAACTTGTCCATCACTAAGTTTCTTGATCACTTGTCCCAAAATAAACAAACTTCGATTTATATTACAGCCTTCCTTGAGTCGCAAACCTGCATTTATTACACAAATATAAAAACTAATATTGAGCCCTGTATTGGATGATGAATTTATTTATCAGCAAATTATGAGAGAAAGTAAAAATTAAAGGGACAGATGTTGAAGTCTCTGTTCTGGACTAAATCTGAGTCTACCTTTAATATCACTGATGGAGGTGCTCTCTCCCTACCCTCCTACCTATTAGGTGAATCAGAAAGGTTATCACCTGAGAGAAACAGCACAACAAAAAAGATGAATAAAGAAAGAACAAGAGGGAGGAAAAGTCCGTTTCCTAAAAGATCCCCTCTAATTACTCCATTTGAATCTAGTTTTTTTAAAACTTCAAATACAGACAACTACAGACTTGAAACCAAATTAGTTCCTATATGGACTCACAACCCGAAAATCTTTAATTTTAAAACTAAATACACATACATGACTCTAATATTAAAAAAAGAACAAGTACTCTGAAAAAGCTCTCTTCCAGTTTTACGCCCCAATCAGGACAGGCTTCCTGTCCCCTCTATCAGGAAACCAAGTTTATTATTTATTCTTCTGGAGATTTTTAGAAATACAAGTTCATATACACTCATTTCTCCCTTTAATTTTCAGACAAATAGTAGTATACTATATATACTGTTTTGCACTTTGCTTCTTTTCACTCGGCAGTATATACGTATCAGATTAGTAAATACTGGTCTTTTTCATTCTTTTTTATAACATAGAATTCCACTGTATGGAGGTATCAGAAATTACTTACCCAGAATCCTGTTGAGGGGTATGTAGGATTCCAATCTACTATGTACACAAAAAATAATGCATCAAATAATTCTGAATAGCTGTTATTTCATAGATGCATTATTTAGCTACCGCTATAATACTGTTATTTGGTAAGCCAACTTGAAACAACAGTATGTATTTCCTTTTCACAGGTTTGATTTGGTGGATACCGGCCATGCTCAGCTGGGTAACTTTATGTCAGGCTGCAGGAAATTAACACAGAGAGCGGCTTGACATCTTTAATTTGCACCTTTCCATCCAAGTATGTGTTTCCATTTGTTTATGTATTAATATTTGGTTATGTCCTTCAGGTCTGTTTTGAAGTTTTCTTTTTTGGTCCTGTGCAATTTTTGTTGAGTTTCTTCTGAGGTATTACATCTTCTAAACTATTATTGTATATTGCATCTTTTTGTACACTAAATATTGTAGCTGGTTGTCTTTAAGAATTATTAATGTCTGAATATTAACTGTGTGCCCCATGACCTTTCTGAATTTTCTTACTGATTATGAAAATTTAAATGGTTTTCATGGTACTCTCATAAGCTCTTCAGCTATACAGTCCTACAAACTGTATAGTTTTGACTTTTTAAAAAACTGATGGTATAGTAGCCCAAGGACTTCCCTGGTAGCTCAGTCGGTAAAGAATTTGCCTTCAATGTGGAAGACCTGGGTTTGATCCCTGGCCCAGGGAAGATTCCCTGGAGAAGGAATTGGCAACCCACTCCAGTATTCCTGCCTGGAGAATCCCATGGACAGAGGAGTCTGGTGGGTCACATGGGGTCCCACAGTCCATGGGGTTGCAAAAAGTTGGGCACGACTCAGTGACTAACACACATTTAGTATCCCAAATGAGATAACTGGTCAGATACAGAAGCTACTTTTTACACTGAGAACTTTTATCACAGTATTATTATTACCATTACTTCATCAGTTTCTAAAATGCATGGCAGCACTTTTATTCTGCGAAAGAATCAGAAGACACTCAAGTCCACGTCGTATTTCATGCGTTTTCCTTACCTTCAGCACCTGTTTGAGCAGCCCTTTCACTGCCTGCAAGATCGACCAAATTCTGTAAGATGGATGGAAATGAACCTTTAGAAAGTATAACTTGAGATAAAATCCAACCTACTGAAAGAACATTTTAAACACAGTTTACTTGAACACTCCATCTGTAACCTCTCACCCCACAGCTTAGGCCTTCCCCTGTCAAACCAATCGTAACATTTGTTCCTTCTTTGTAATGTAACATATCCTCCATAATGCTGCCAGAATAGGTTTTCTATTTTGTACACAAAGTTCAAAACCTTATCATGGTGAATGTGATTCACATGGTGAATGTGATTCTTTGCAATCTGACACTTATGTTGCTTCAGCCTTGTATCTATTCATTACTTACGCCTAACTCAAGTGGAACTACTCACTACACCCTGAATACCTCACATACTTCTACACTTCCAAGTGCTACTCTATGCCATTTTCTGTTACTTCTAAAGTTCTTTATTCAGGACCCAAGGCAAATGTTACCTGCTCAATGTAGCTTTGCTGATTTTATCCTTCCTCCTCCCTTTCCTTGAATGAGCTGCTCTTTTAAACTGTGCACCCAGAGGTCATTATAGGTATGACTTATTCTTACAACACTTATTGTGTAGAGCTAGTTATGTGTTTTTGACTATACTGCAGCAACTTTAAAAGCAGAACTCCTTTCATTTCACAGATACTGCTGAAAAAAGTGACTGTCATGCTTCAGGTAGTATGTTAGGTGCTAGGGATTTGGCAAGGTCCCTGCCCTCACAGAGCTTATATTGTCTATGGAGTGTACGAGAGGAGGAAATTGATGAGGAGACAGAAAAAGACAAAGAAATGAGAAACAGAATATGGTAAGTGTAACAAAGATAATTTAAATAGTCCTGGAAGAGGGAAGAAGGGACAGAGGAGGTTCTCTGATTTGGTAGGGGAAGGCTTCCCATTAAGCTAAGATGTGGAATGATAGAGGGAGGCAGCCATGCAAGACCAAGGGAAACACAGTCCAGATTAAAAGAGCAGCCAGTATGTCCAGTCACAAAACAGAAATGAGCTTGGTGTGTTTATAAAATAGAACAGGCAGCAAGGCAGAGTTGGTGAAGCGGAGATGGGACAATACAGTGTTAAGAGAAGGAAATAGGGGTCAGATTACTCAGGGCTCTGTAAATAAGGATAAGGACTCTGGATTTCCCAAATACAATGGGAAGCCGAGAAGGGACTTTAATGCCTTGATTTAACTTTCTGAAGGATCGCCTGTGGCCCCCTAGATGGAAAATGAGCTGTAGGGGGGCAACAGGTGGCAGTGGGAGCCCAATCAGGAGGCTAGTGCAGGAATCTAAGTGAGAGATGATGGTGGCTTGGGCTAGGGAGGTGGTAGTGAAGACAGCAAGTAGTGAGGGATGTCTTCTTTCTTTTTTTTTAATTTGAGAGCCCAGTAAGTATTCTTAATGTTTTAAAAGAAGGCGGGAGATTTAAATTACTTCTTTCTTTGGGGAGTGGGCAGATAATCACGTACTCTTGTTTTACCGTTCTGTTTCAGATATGTACTGTTATCACTAAAATACTTAAATAAATCTAATCACTGTTATACAGCATCTACTACAAATGATCTAGGTAGAGGCATAATAAAGGGGCAAAGTGGTAAGGAAAGCAGCATGAATTCAGATATAAGTACTACTGGTAAAAGGAATATTCACTATGATAGGAATAAATTAACTTGGCTTTAGACCCACTGAAGCCTGAGATAACTAACAGTGGGACAATCTTTATGGAAAGACATGACTTAGAACTCAGAGACTTCAGAAACAATAAATACTTGACCATCATCAACACAGAAAGGGTAACAATGCCTGAGGGCAAACAAGGGCAGAAAGGCTACAGAACACTCTTGTGCTTTCATTAGGAGGGTAGGAGGAAAGAAACCCCGAAAATAAAGGACCTGGGCTGAGAGCACTTGGATGTTATTATTCCAGAAGGCCAGGAGACACTCAAAAACACATAACCAAAAAACCATCTTTAAAGAGCCAGAAAATGACTCTTTGGGGAAGTCTTCTTTCCAATAAGATACTTAAGAGTAATTGGCAAATCTGGAGTGTTGGGTTAGATAGTATCTATGGTCCCTAGATAATACATCATCAAAAAATATGAGAAAAGACACCAAACGGATCACTGAGTATGTCAAGACTAGTAAAGCTAAATCATATTAAAAGTTAAAATTGTAGTGATATATCACAGGGCGGCTTTGGACAACAAAACAGAAGTTAGATTTGTTGTTGTTGTTCTTAAAAGACCTGTCTGTTAAAATAAATGCTATACTGATATGGTAAAATAACTAAGGTGAACTGGAATTAGATATTTAACTGAATTTTCAAAATCTGAAAGTAAACATGTTATAGATTTATTATTTTTTCCCCTGAAGTTTTCAAATCAAATGCAGTAATCTTAAATCATATCCCACATCAAACTAAAGAATTTAGGCCTTGAAGACAGAGAACAAAACAATAACGGTAAGGAATAGAAAGCACAAAAAAAAAAAAAAAAGAAGAAAAATGAAGCAGTTCAGCAAGAAAGAATGCTTGCATAATGCTTATATTCACTTACCAACAGACAGGTACTGAACATAAACTAGAGTAATGTGATTTATTTTTTTTTTAACTATCTCACCCAGGTTTTCATTCATCTCACAAATCTCAGTTGCACTGGTGGAGGCCAAAAAACAAAACCCCGTCGAATCCCAAGATCACATTAACTCTTAAGTGTGCATAGAATTAGCCCTTTCTCCATTACTGGTTAGGGAAAGCCCCACTCCTACAGTTCTTACATCTAAAGCTTAGGAAGTGGCAGCGTAAGATCACAGGAAGTAAGATCCTCTGACCTCTTCCTGCATTTCTGCTAGTAATTTCATGTTACTGATGAGACTCAACTACCAATTTATAGATGCTTTTGCCAAAGAGTCAATAGTTCTTATGAAACCAAAGCTTCAGCAGCTACATTAAATTTTACTTTGGCTCATATAGTACATTATCATGGTTCCTCAATACTCACCAAATGGGACACTTTGACAGATCCTTCAAAATTAGAAGGTTCACCTTTCTCTCGACTTTCCAAAATCTAGAAAAAAAAGGCAACTTATAGAAAAATTAGTGTATTCTTAATTGGAAAGACAAAATATGGAGAGAATTACCTACCATCCTAAAAATGGTATGAGAACGACTACTTCGCTGATTCATTTTTGTAATTCCATAATGCCTGTTCTCTGTAAGAGAGTCACATTTCAGCTGTGTGTATTAAAATCCAAAGAAAAACACTAACTTGTATTTTAGATGAAAAGTGAAAAGTGTAATTTAAAGCCAAATACATTCAATTAAATCATTTCTATAAGTGTTTTGAAGAAATATAGTACAAAGTCTTACTTTCTCCCTTAGTGATCCACTTCAAAGCCATTTCTGATGTATAAACAACTTCTTCTGTGAGGTCAGACACATACACATTCCTCTGAAACAAGTTTAATTACGGTAAAATAGGGAAATATAAGTCACTTAAAAGTTCGCATTTCAAAAAGAAAGTACAAACTATCATAGAGTTCATTTGTAGATGTTACGAGGAAAATGGGGATTTTTATTCTGTATGAAAATAATAAGTATGCTTCTGATATTTACAATGCATTTCCTATACCAAAGTATACCAAATTCTAACCTGATAGTTCCACTTTGCTCTTTTTAAGCACTTACACTAAAATACTATAACTGTCAATATTTAAAAACTATACATATTACTTAAGACATAATCTCTTTAAGTGTCTAAGAAAGAAAATAAAAAACAAACCATAGTAACAGGAGATACTTTAAAGTATACAGAAAGTAAAGGCAAATGTTCAAGAAAAAATAATCCCAATCAGTATATCTAACTTTTGAGCCACCCTGTTAATTCTGTTACTCACATTGAAGTCTTCCCGAATTATTAAAGGCTTCATTTTTTGAGTGTCACAAAGTAAGTCTGTAATGGTTTCATTGTATATCTCCATGTAAGACACACGTAAGAGAAATTCCCTATCAGGAAACTAGAAGAAAAAGATACGTGACGAGGTCAGAGATCATCCAGTTATGAAAACCTAATAAAGAATGCTCATGTGCTAATATTAAATATGAAAATATTCTTTGAGAAAACACCTTTATAAAACTTTAGCTTATTTTTTAGCTGGTGTGGGGCTGACCCACTCCACTATGTTAGTTCCTGGTACACAACACGGTGGGCCACTATTTCCATACATTTCCAAACGATTACAGAAGTCTCACTGCCATGTGTCACCATGCAAAGATGTTACAGTAGTATTGACTATGCTCCCCACTCTGCACATTTCATCTCTGTGACCCACTGATTTTCTAATGTAAAGTTTATACCCTTTAATCTCCCTTACCCTATTTCTCATTCCTCCAACTTCTGTTCCCTCTGACAATCACCTGTTTGTTCTCTGTTATCTATGAGTTTGTTTCTCTTCATTTTTTTTTAGATTCTACATACAGGTGAAGTCATGTGGTATTTGTCTTTCAAGAAATTATCTTTGTAAAACAAACAAAAAACCAAAAAAAAAATTCTCACTGTGTTTCTATACTGACAATAATAAACAACAACAAAAAACATAAAAACAGTTTCAGAAATAACCAATAGTATCATAGAATTGTAACAGGAAAGTACCCCATCCAACTCTGTAACCTCAAAATAAAACTCAACCTGTATATACTGAAGAAATTAAAAATCATTAAAATAATGATGAAAAAGTAATTTAAAATCAACTCTTAACTAATTAGGTTGCCTATTCTGGCCTTCTGCTCTCCTTGTCTTTTATCTAGTCTACTTTTTACTGCTCCTTAATAATCACTGGTAGCTAAACAAAGGCAATAAGGATGCAACTGTGATAAGGTTTTCCTGCTCCTTAATGCCCACTGTTTGGTGGGAATACTGCTTCATGATTCAAGGGAAAGAACTTTAAGTTTCTTAAGTAAGTTTATGGGGAAAAAAAATGAATCTATGCTATGCCTTCCTTCTTTCCCCTTGGATAATTAAGAGATAGCTGTAAATATACTTCCTTTCATCATTACAAGAGAACAGTAACGTTGCTATCCTATATCACTATTTTCACCTGCATGTACTAGAAACGTAGCTAAGTTGTTTACCTTCTTAATTTTCTGGAAAATGTCATGAATTGCCCTGGGTATTACTCCCAAATACTCTTGTGAACCCATCATGGTGTATGTTTTTCCTGAAGCAGTCTGCCCGTAGGCAAATATAGTACCTGCAAAAACAAAACACACACATGCAGAGATTACAAATGAATTTACAGTGTAGAAAATGATCGATACCTGATGAACAGACACCAAAGACTGCAATGTTTCTGCAATGAATACGCACCATTGTAGCCTTGGATGGCAGAATCTATGATTGGTACCGCAATTTCTTCATATACATTTTTAGTAGTTTCATTACTATGAAAGACACGATCTAAAAAACAAAACATATTAAACCAAACAAATTGACTGTATTTTCACTCTGAATTAGTAGTTGCCCAAAGAAATAAAATTGTCAGGATATGGGATGATAGAATATTTAAGGTACAATATTTTCTTCAACTCATTGGTCCTATGAAAATACTCTCTTTAGGTAAAATGTGTTGGTCCTCACACAGAAAAAATACAAATGTTTCTAACAAACCTGGTAAGAAAGTCTAGCTCAAACTAAACCAAGAAATGCAGATATCTGGAGGAAAAGAACTGACCGAAGCTGAAGTGTTATGGGGAATGATCAATGAGTTGGCTGCTGAAGGCTGGTGTTTAGGGTAGGATTTACACTGATGAATTCACAAGTCCAGGATGTGGTTCTCTGCTTTTGTTAGCACATTAAAAATAGATCACTCTTTTAGTGGTGGCCTCACCTTAAAGAGCTCGCAAGAAATGGATTTGTAAATCAGGAGGGAAAATTATTGACCTGCAATTAACAGTTCAGTGATTATACTCCTTGCACGGCGACCACACATCTGCCCTACTGGCAGAACAATGTGGACAACCTAAGTGCCATCTGAAGGCTGCTTAAGGGTCATTATCTCAGAGCAAGAAGAAATGGCAGGTGATTCAAACCTTAACGTTATGTGGTTCAGATACGTGGCTGTACCCCAACACAAAACAAAAAGTTTGAAAAAAAAAAATTATGCTAATACCATCAAACATTCCTTTACCAGAACTCATTTTCTCTTCCACACATCTTTGTGGCTTTCTAGTTTCACACTAATTTGACAACTTAACCACGCTTACTGCTGAGGTTGTTCAGAGGATGTCACTGTCGCTCTAAGGAGTCTAAGTGGCATCATGGTGGTGTGGCTAGAATACAGATCTGGAGCCTTTCTCTCTTATTTGCGGGCTATGTGACTCCAGGCCACTTTGCTTCAGTTCCTCATTAAAACAGGAAGGCACCAAATATACAAGCTCGTTAGGAGGGTTAAATGAGGGAATATATATGAAGTGCTTAGAACGGTGCCTGGCACTGTGGCACTGCTATATAGCTGTCAGCACTATATACATGCTCAATCAATGTACAAATCAGTCTAGTTAATCATCAGAGCCTGGAAGTCCCTCTGTTCTAGCTAGCTCTCACTCATCCTGCACGTCCTGGTGTAAATGGTACCATTCCAAACACCAAGTTTAGTTCAGTTCAGTCGCTCAGTCGTGTCCAACTCTTTGTCACTCCATGAATCGCAGCACACCAGGCCTCCCTGTCCATCACCAACTCCCAGAGTTTACTCAAACTCATGTCCATCGAGTCGGTGATGCCATCCAGCCATCTCCTCCTCTGTTGTCCCCTTCTCCTCCTGCCCCCAATCCCTTCCAGCATCAGGGTCTTTTCCAATGAGTCAACTCTTTGCATGAGGTGGCCAAAGTACTGGAGTTTCAGCAGTTTAGTTAGATCTCCGCAAAAGCTTATGTCAGCATAAGTGAAACTACTTGTTTAAAGCCTTTCTTTCCATTATGTACGCTCTACAACAGCAGAGGGAGGTCCCTGCTATATTCTAGCAGACAAAGAAGCAATAGCTTCACTATTTATTCTTTAAAAAGTTTTGAAAATAGCTGAGAAACAAACAAAAAACCAAAACAATGAAAACAAATTGGAAGATCTTAAAGATGACTTGACACTAAGCAACATATTTTGGGCTTACAGAATTTTAGGCCACAAGTACTCTCATGAGTAAGAGGAAGAATGTTAGTTTCAGTCATAAGTTACTGTGAATACAGTAATAGTGTATGTGTTTAATTTTTCAATTCCTTTTTCTTTTTTACAACTACTGTATTTAAGCATCAATTTGTTAGCTTATAAATGATGGATGAACAATTTTTCAAAGTTTCCATTGAAACAGTTTATTGAAAGCTTGGTTTGATCTTTAGTGACAAATCCAGTGTTATTCATAAGGCTTTTATACCCATAATAGAAAAAGGATACCAGGTTAACTTTTGATGCTATTATGAACTTACCAAAATTGAAGGATTTACTCCCATCAACTTGATAAACTGTATTATTGTCAGTTTTCCAGTACACTTGAGGATCTTTTTCAGATGCTTCTTCTCTAAAAGAATAAAAACATTGCATTTTAGAATAATTGGTCATAAAAGCTGTGTTATGTGAGATAGTACAAAGACTTCATCATCTGATAAATATTTTAAAAGATTGTAATGACTTACACCATAAATAAGATAAATGTGGAAAATCTACCTTTGAGGGAGCAACACTTTTAAATGGGGCTTCAGTGACCTCCTGCACTTTCATGCACTTTGTGAAACTCTTCACTTCCACCTTCCTATCCAGTAGTGGCAGTTGATATGTCTCTCTCTCTCTTAAAACATTTAAAAACCATCTGAAACCTTTAATTTGGTACATGACACCTCTATCACTATAATTTCTCTCTTCAATCTCATCTTCCTCTAAATTCTGTATACACCTTAACTCCCAGACGAATCAACTACCTGAAGTTCACTCCCAAAATCAGATTCAACCTTTCCCTGCCTGGAATACCCTGACTGAGGTTTCCACTAAGTACCTTAACTGTTCTTTCATTCATGATTCAGGTGTTCCCGGACACTGCCCTGTTCTTCCCCCACAGTCATCTCACTAAAGGACTAATGACTTTGCTAGCAAACATTCTTTAACTGTCTATCGTTAACATCTGTCATGAAATATTATAATGGTTTCTTCAAGTAGCTGTCTTCTAATGCATCAATAAGCTTATTAAAAATAGGAAATTCCTCATCTTGATATTCTCATTTACTAAGCACCCAGTAAGATTTAACAAATGTTTCTCAGAGACAAAACTGTGCTAGCATTCGGGGGCGAGGACCCAAGACTGGCATAGCAAACAGACTTTCCTTGCTTCCCCTTCCTGCTTTTTCTCTAAAGCATTTATTACTCCAGTATCACCACCTAATATTCTATATCTTTTATCTATTTTGTGTTGTGAGATCCACTGGACAACGATGGTAGTGTCTGTTTTAATACAGTACACTGTACTAAAAAACAAATCAATATTGATGAATATCGTTCATTCAACATTCTGAATGCGGAATTCAGTTATTGACTGAAGTAATAAGTGTCTACCGGATACAATGCAACAAAACTGATTCGTTTTCGCTTTTAAGGAGTATACAGTAAAGCGGAAGCGAGAGTCAGTTAGACGTAAAATTTAACTGCACTGTGATTAGTGCAGTAGGATCTTTCCGATTTCGACTTTCCTAGGGGAGCGGTGGGGACCGCAGATGGGCAACTGTAGTGCAGCGCAGGGAGTAGGGTCTTTAACGTCGGTGAGCCTGGGTTACAGATATAAGAGAATTCCACAGTTGAAAAGGATCCTCTAGATCCTCGATCCTGCCCCGTCCCATTACAGATAGGAAACCGAGGCACAAAGCGGGCCGAGCTTCTAGGCAGCTAAGGAAGAGGAGCCAGGACTCATTCCTTCGGTTCATGCCGGCGCCGGAGTCCGCAGTGGGGACCTGGGCTCGGTCTGGCCTACCTACCTGTTATTGAGCGGCCGAACCCGCACGCAGACAGCTACAGCTCCTTCCTCCGCCATCCTGCCTGGTTGGATCCCAGGGAATACGTCAGAAACCTCCGCGGCTGGAGCTTCAGAGCGTACGGGCCACCCCGCCTTTAAATTTAAAATTTCCCAAACGCCGCGTCTGATTGAGTCGCGGTCTCGTGACGTCACGGCCCGTTCCACCTGTGTCGCGGCGCGGGGGACGCCAGGCCGGAGGCGCGTCCAAGAATCAGGCGTTGGAAGGTTTCGGGCCGCAAAGACCCGGTCCAGGAAGCGCCTGGCGAGAGATTCACCAGGTAATAGCGGAAATAACTAATATTTGCTAAATGCCGTTTAAGTGCTGAAAGCCTTATAGAAACGCCTTCTTTCGCTCCACCCTTAAAGTGTTTGAAATCTGGAAAAAATTTTCTTTATTAATAAAAGGGAATTAGGGACGTTACAGAACTACATTAACAGTTGGGTTAAAAAAAAGAATTGAAACAAACGAAGTACCTCAGATGACAAGAGTTGAAAGCTACTGCTCAGCCCAGAAAGAACAATCTGGTGCTCCTTTGAAAACTTGGGTTTTAGGTTGTTCATTTTCCGCTTGCTTACACTCCCTTTTCCCCATTGGCTTAGAGTTCCTAATAGGCTGACTTGGGAAAAGAGTTACTGAAGACTGGTAGTTAGGTGAAACGTTTATTAGCAGAAATGTGTTGTTCAGTCGCTCAGTCGTGTCGGACTCCGCGACCCCATGGACTGCAGCACACCAGGCTTCCCTGTCCTTCACTATTTCCCCGGAGCTTTCTCAAACTCTTGTCCATTGAGTCAGTGATGCCATCCAACCATCTCGTCCTCTGTCATCCCCTTCTTCTCTTTTCTTCAATTTTTTCCAGCGTCAGGGAGGCAGAAATAGAAGTCTAGATAATTGTTTTTCAGAAATAGCGCTTGCTTTTTCAGAACTCTGTATTAAATAACAACTTTCTCGTCTATTCTGTTTCTTTTAAAATGTTTCTCATAACTTTCAGATATAATTAGTATATATTCTTGTATGACTATGTATCTGTTTCCTCACACCAAAGTGTCAACTCTGTGAGGTTAGCAACTTTGTTTTTATTTACTCTTTATACCCTGCACCTGGAAAGATACTTGGAGTTTAGTAAACATTCAATTAAAAAATTGCCTATTCAATTACTCAATAATTTTGACATAATTTCTGGAAAGGTACACTATTTCCTTTGGAGGGGAGGACTAAGAAAATAAATCTACCTTTAATGTTTAATATTCCATAATTGTAATCTTAGTGAATATTTATTGGTTTCTCTCAAATTTAAGAAATTTGTAGATAAACTATAAATAAAATAGTCTACTCTTTCTTAGGCTAATCAATATTGTTTTGGTTAACCAATTGTGAGCTAGTATAGACTACTTTTCTCACAGCTAAACTGTGAAGATGCTGGATTTTGTGAGATAATACAGAGATAAAGAAGCTATGTTTTAATTTAAACTAAGTGCTTAGGGAGGGCAAAGGGATTTGTTAAAGATAAACAGAGGCATAATAAAAATTGTAAGGCTTTATTTGAGCAAAATTGATTTGAATCAGGCAGTATCCAGTCTACCAGATAGACAGGAGCTCCAAAGACCAGTATAAAATGGAAGACTTTCATAGGCAGAAGGGGAAAAGGAACTTATACAGGTCAAAAAACTGGGTTGGTAATTGAAAAGTTACTTTTCTTTAGGGGATGACCGGGGCCTATCAGTCAGATTGCTTAACTGGTGCCAATTAGGCAATTCCTGATTGACTAGCTTACAACTCCATTTCTGGGTGAGCTAAAACGATAATTAAGTTAAATCTCTGTTGATATGGGACTTGGCATATGCAACTCTTTTGTTTTTAAAAGATTAAAGAACTTGTCTGAAATTAAGGAGCTTCTGGAGAGAGAGGCTTAAAATTTGGATGCATACTTAAGGGTAATCAAAATTTTTATTGATTAACTCTTGTCATGTAACTGTTTTGTTACATGAAAGATTAATACATGCATGTGATGAAAAAATTTTAATAGTACTGTTGCAGGGAAAAGCCAATTCTGACTGCATGTTGAAACTAGTTTTTTAATTGGAGAATAATTGTTTTACAATATTGTTGGTTTCTGCCATATATCAACATGAATCAGCCATAGGTATACACATGTCCTAGCCCTCTTGAACTGCTCTCCCACCCCCTCTTGAACTGCTCTCCCACCCCCTACCCTACCCCATTCCACCTCTAGATTGTCTCAGAGGACTGAGTTTGAACTCCCTGCTTCATACAGTGAATTTCCACTGGCTATCTAGTAATAATTTTACATATGAAACTGTTTCTTTGGCTTGCTTTTCACTGCCTTTGTTATACTTACGTACTTAATGGCCTACCTCAGAGAATCCTCCTTTGCCTGACTGTTAAGCTAAAGTGCGGTTGTTCAGAACCACGTTCACCTGTAGGTGGCAGAAAGGAAGAAATTAACACGTCCCCAATTTAGCTCAGATGACCGTTACATCTACTACTGTGGGCAAGAATCCCTTAGAAGAAATGGAGTATCCTTCATAGTCAACAAGAGTCTGAAATGCAGTACTTGGATGCAATCTCAAAAACGACAGAATGATCTCTGTTTCCAAGGCCAACCATTCAATATCACAGTAATCCAAGTCTATGCCCCGACCAATAATACCGAAAAAGGTGAAGTTGAATGATTCTCTGAAAACCTACAAGACCTTCTAGAACTAACACCCAAAAAAGATGTCCTTTTCATTATAGGGGACTGGAATGCAAAAGTAGGAAGCCAAGAGATACCTGGAGTAACAGGCAGATTTGGCCTTGGAGTACAGAATGAAGCAGAGTAAAGGCTAACAGTTTTGCCAAGAGAACTGGTCATAGCAAACACCCTCTTCCAACAACACAAGAGAAGACTCTACACATGGACATTATCAGATGGTCAACACTGAAATCAGGTTGATTATATTCTTTGCAGCCAAAGATGGAGAAGCTCTATACAGTCAGCAAAAACAAGACCAGGAGCTGACTGTGGCTCAGATCATGAACTCCTTATTGCCAAATTCAGACTTAAATTGAAGAAAGTAGGGAAAAACACTAGACCATTCAGGTATGACCTAAATAAAATTCCTTATGATTATACTGTGGAAGTGAGAAATAGATTCAAGGGATTATATCTGACAGAGTGCCTGAAGGACTATGGATGAAGTTTCATGACATTGTACAGGAGGCAGGGATCAAGATCGTCCCCGTGGAAAAGAAATGCAAAAAGGCAAATTGGTTGTCTGAGGAGACCTTACAAATAGCTGTGGAAAGAAGAAAAGCAAAAAGCAAAGGAGAAAAGGAAAGATATACCCATTTGAATGTAGATTTCTAAAGAATAGCAAGGAGAGATAAGAAAGCCTTCCTCAGTGATCAGTGCAAACAAATAGAGGAAAATAATAGAATGGGGAAGGCTAGAGATCTCTTCAAGAAAATTAGAGATATCAAGGGAATATTTTATGCAAAGATGGGCACAATAAAGGACAGAAATGGTATGGACCTAACAGAAGCAGAAGATATTAGGAAGAGGTGGCAAGAATACACAGAAGAGCTATGTAAAAAAGATCTTCATGACCCAGATAACCACGATGATGTGATCACTCACCTAGAACCAGACATCCTGGAATGTGAAGTCAAGTGGGCCTTAGGAAGCACCACTCTGAACAAAGCTAGTGGAGGTGATGGAGTTCCAGTTGAGCTATTTCAAATCCTAAGAGATGATGCTGTGAAAGTGCTGCACTCAATATGCCAGCAAATTTGGAAAACTCAGCCGTGGCCAGAGGACTGGAAAAGGTCAGTTTTCATTCAAAGTAAGGCAGTGCCAAAGAATGCTCAAACTACTACACAAATGCACTCATCTCATATGTGAGCCAAGTAATGATCAAAATACTTCAAGCCAGCCTTCAGCAGTACGAGAACTGTGAAATTCCAGATGTTCAAGCTGCATTTAGGAAAGGCAGAGGAACCAGAGATCAAATTGCAAACATCTGTTGAATCATCGAAAAGTGAGAGAGTTTCAGAAAAACATCTACTTCTGCTTGATTGACTATGCCAAAGCCTTAGACTGTGGATCACAAAAAACTGTGGAAAATTCTTCTAGAGATGAGAATACCAGATCACCTGACCTGCCTGCTGAGAAATCTGTGTGCAGGTCTGGAAGCAACAGTTAGAACTGGATATGGAACAACAGACTGGTTCCAAATCAGGAAAGGAGCATGTCAAGGCTGTATATTGTCACCCTGCTTATTTAACTTATATTCAGGGTACATCATGAGAAATGCTGGGCTGGATGAAGCACAAGCTGGAATCAAGATTGCCAGGAGAAATATCAATAACCTCAGATATGCAGATGATACCACCCTTATGGCAGAAAGTGAGGAAGAACCAAAGAGCCTCTTGATGAAAGTGAAAGAGGAGAGTGAAAAAGTTGGCTTAAAACTCAGCATTCAGAAAACTAAGATCATGGCATCTGGTCCCATCACTTTATGGCAAATAGATGGGGAAACAATGGAAACAGTGACAGACTTTATTTTTTTGGGCTCCAAAATCCCTGCAGATGGTGATTGCAGCCATGAAATTAAAAGACTCTTGCTCCTTGGAAGAAAGGTTATGACCAACCTAGACAGCATATGAAAAAGCAGAGAGATTGCTCTACCAACAAAAGTCTGTCTAGTCAAAGCTATGGTTTTTCCAGTAGTCATGTATAGATGTGAGAATTGGATTATAAAGAAAACTGAGTGCTGAAGTATTGATGCTTTTGAACTGTAGTGTTGGAGAAGATTCTTGAGAGTCTCTTGGACAGCAAGGAGATCCAACCAGTCCATCCTAAAGGAAATCAGTCCTGACTATTCATTGGAAGGACTGATGCTGAAGCTGAAACTTCAGTACTTTGGCCACCTGATATGAAGAGCTGACTCATTAGAAAAGACCCTGATGCTGGAAAAGATTGAAGGCGGGAGAAGGGGATGACAGAGGATGAGATGGTTGGATGGTATCACTGACTCAATGGACATGAGTTTGAGTAAACTCTGGGAGTTGGCAATGGACTGGAGGCCTGGCATGCTGCATTCTATGGGGTCAGAAAGAGATGGTATGACTGAGAAACTGAACTGAACTCTGAGGCTTGCCATTCTAGGACACATTTGCAAGACTAATGACCTTTATTTTTCTCTTACCTCCCCTCATCTCTGATCTGTAAAAGAACCTGACATCCAGACCCCAATAAAATGGTTATTTTGAGACATTAGTCTGCTATCATCTCTGTCAGCCAGGTTTCTATGAAAAGCCATATTCCTTGCCTCAACACCTTGGCCTGCCTTTTGGTGAGCAGAATGAGCTCAGACTCAGTAACAGTACCAGAAGAGCCACAGTGGAAATAGTCTTCCCACATATGTTCCCTAGGGTGCCAGTTTGTGTCTCTGGTGGCAACTGAGCCATATTTTAGAGTATTATCCTCAAATTAACCTACAGTTAGACACATATATGTATCTTTTTCTATATTGTGTATCTTTTTACACAAGTAGATACCTGCTATAGGGCTTCCCTGGTGGCTCAGACGGTAAAGCGTCTGCCTGCATCTGCCTTTGTCTGCCTGCAATGCGGGAGACCTGGGTTCGATCCCTGGGTCAGGAAGATCCTCGGGAGAAGGAAATGGCAACCCACTCCAGTACTCTTGCCTGGAAAATTCCATGGATGGAGGGGCCTGGTGGGCTACAGTCCATGGTGTCGCAAAGAGTCAGACATGACTGAGCGACTTCACTTCACTTCACTTTATACATGCTGCAGTGCACTTTGTTTAAAAAGTGATCTTTACATAAATATTTTAATTCAAACTTTAAACGTAAAGTGAATTTCTGAGGCATGTTAATTGCGTACACTTCTATGTTGGTGTTCAAATTCCTGATTTTGTTTGTTTTGTTCTTTTAAATCACGGTTGTGATTGTATTTATTTCTGCTGAAACTGCAGAGGGCACTGTAACCCTTCCAAAAGCATGGCATAGCCTGGATGGCGCTTTTCAGTTCTTGAGGATAGTGCAATTTTTAGGATTTGGAGAAAATTCTGATATTACAAATATACATCATTTCAAATTCCTCAGTTCTTATAGGCATCTCATTTAAAATCAATTGCAGTATATTTGTATTATGCTACACCTTAAACAGGAGTAATTTTTGTTTAGTGGATACAATGTTTAATTTTGACAGCAGTGAGTCTTGCCTTAATGTTGTGACAACTATTTGTGATGATTGCAGACATAGTAACCCTTTCTTTATATAATCATGGTTACACAGGGTTTGTGTGGCACCTGGGTTAGTCTTATTTTACCATTTATAAACTATTGCTTCACGAGAAAGTCATTTATCTCTGTGACTCACCATTTTCTCGTCCACAGAATGGGGGAATTGGTATTCCTAAGGTTCCTTTCAGCTTTGATAAGTCTATAATGTCTTCATAAAAGAAGAAACTTTTAAAAATAGAGTATAGGTGAGTGTAAAGTAGAGTACAGATGTGTGAGGGGGTGGAAAACTGATGTAGGTTACAGACAAAATCTAAGGTGGTCGTAGAGCTGCAGAGACTGATGGCAATCCCCCAAAATCTGTTCTCTTTTTGGCCAGAAAGTAAGACTATCCTCCCAGCCTGTCTTACACCTAGTATGCTGCTTCTAGGACTAGATAATAAGAACTTCACAGGGGCACCTTTCCTCTCTTGTCCTGGTGAACGTCCTTCCACTTTACCTTATCGACCATTCCAAACCTTGACCACTCTCCCCAGTCCTGTCTCATCCTCCTTACTGAGAAACCACAAGTGTTAGGTAAATCATATCTCACCTCCCAGCCCTCCCACCCGTACAGCCTGTATACCAACTGATCCATAGCCCCACCAATTCTTGCCACCTTTCATGCACTTCCTGAAAATGAGGTGTCTGCTTTTTCTGAGGTGGATCTATTCATACGTGCCCTCAATTCTTTCCTTTCAGTCTCCTCTAGGACTTTGCTTCAGCGGTTATTCTCTATTTCAGAAAAATGCTGAACAACAACAGAAAGAAGAATCACTGTAATTCTACTAGTCTAACAAAATTATCTAGGACTGTCAAGTGACTATTCCTTATCACCCACCCATCAAATTTCATCTTCTCTAAAGTGACTCTTGAGACTCTTGAGAAATCTGCATGCAGATGAGGAAGCAACAGTTAGAACTGGACATGGAACAACAGACTGGTTCCAAATTGGGAAAGGAGTACGTCAAGGCTGTATATTGTCACCCTGCTTATTTAACTTATATTCAGAGTACATCATGAAAAACGCTGGGCTGGAAGAAGGACAAGCTGGAATCAAGATTGCTGGGAGAAATATCAATAACCTCAGATATGCAGATGACACCACCCTTATGACAGAAAGCGAAGAAGAATTCAAGAGCCTCTTGATGAAAGTGAAAGAGGAGAGTGAACATGTTGGCTTAAAACTCAGCATTCAGAAAACTAAGATCATGGCATCTGGTCATGGATGGGGAAACTGTGGAAACAGTGACAGACTATTTTTCTGGGCTCCAAAATCACTGCCAATGGTGACTGCAGCCATGAAACTAAAAGATGCTTGTTCCTTGGAAGAAAAGTTATGACCAACCTAGACAGCATATTAAAAAGCAGAGACATAGACATTTCTCCAAAGAAGACATACAGATGGCTAACAAACACATGAAAAGATGCGCAACATCACTCATTATCAGAGAAATGCAACTCAAAACCACAATGAGGTACCGTCTCACGCCGGTCAGAATGACAGCTATCCAAAAGTCTATAAGCAATAAATGCTAGAGAGGGTGTGGAGAAAAGGGAACCCTCTTACACTGTTGGTGGGAATGCAAACTAGTACAGCCACTATGGAGAACAGTGTGGAGATTCCTTAAAAAACTGGAAATAGAACTGCCATATGAACCAGTAATCCCACTCCTGGGCATGCACACTGAGGAAACCAGAACTGAAAGAGACACATGCACCCCAATGTTCATCGCAGCACTGTTTTTTTTTTTTTTTTTCTGTTTTTTTTTTAATTTTATTTTATTAGTTGGAGGCCAATTACTTCACAACATTTCAGTGGGTTTTGTCATACATTGACACGAATCAGCCACAGAGTTACACGTATTCCCCATCCCGATCCCCCCTCCCACCTCCCTCTCCACCTGACTCCTCTGGGTCCTCCCAGTGCACCAGGCCCGAGCACTCGTCTCATGCATCTCACCTGGGCTAGTGATCTGTTTCACCATAGATAATATACATGCTGTTCTTTTGAAACATCCCACCCTCACCTTCTCCCACAGAGTTCAAAAGTCTGTTCTGTACTTCTGTGTCTCTTTTTCTGTTTTGCATATAGGGTTATCATTACCATCTTTCTAAATTCCATATATATATGTGTTAGTATGCTGTAATGTTCTTTATCTTTCTGGCTTACTTCACTCTGTATAATGGGCTCCAGTTTCATCCATCTCATTAGAACTAATTCAAATGCATTCTTTTTAATGGCTGAGTAATATTCCATGGTGTATATGTACCACAGCTTCCTTATCCATTCATCTGCTGATGGGCATCTAGGCTGCTTCCATGTCCTGGCTATTATAAACAGCACAGCACTGTTTATAATCAGTTTGAATCAGTTCTAATGAGGTGGATAAAACTGGAGCCTGTTATACAGAGTGAAGTAAGCCAGAAAGAAAAACATCAATACAGTATACTAACGCATATATATGGAATTTAGAAAGATGGTAATGATAACCCTATAGGCAAGACAGAAAAAGAGACATAGATGTATAGAACAGACTCTTGGACTCTGTGGGAGAAGGCGAGGGTGGGATGATCTGAGAGAATAGCATCAAAATATGTATATTATCAAGTGTGAAACAGATCGCCAGTCCAGGTTGGATGCATGAGACAAGTGCTCAGGGCTGGTGCACTAGGATGACCCAGAGGGATGGGATGGGGAGGGAGGTGGGAGGGAGGTTCAGGATGGGGAACATATGTAAATCCATGGCAGATTCATATCAATGTATGGCAAAAACCACTGCAATATTGTAAAGTAATTAGCCTTCAATTAATACAAATAAATGAAAAAAAAAAAAAAAAAAAAAGCAGAGACATTACTTTGGCAACAAAAGTCCATCTAGTCAAAGCTATGGTTTTTCCAGTAGTCATGTATGAATGTGAGAGTTGGACTATAAAGAAAGCTGAGCGCCGAAGAATTGATGCTTTTGAAGTGTGGTGTTGGAGAAGACTCTTGAGAGTCCCTTGGACTGCAAGAAAATCCAACCAGTCCATCCTAAAGGAGATCAGTCCTGGGTGTTCATTGGAAGGATGATGCTGAAGCTGAAACTTCAATACTTTGGCCACCTGATGTGAAGAACTGACTCATTTGAAAAGACCCTGATGCTGGGGAAGATTGAAGGCAGGAGGAGAAGGGGAGGAGAAGAGGAGGAGATGGTTGTTTGGCATCACCGACTCAATGGACATGAGTCTGAATAAACTTTGGGAGTTGGTGATGGACAGGGAGCCCTGGCGTGCTGCAGTCCATGGGGCCGCAAAGAGTCGGACACAACTGAGTGACTGAACTGAACTGAACTGTAAGTGACTTACATTAAGTTTCTTTCCAATCTTTTCTTGAGCAGTTGCAAGAAATCTATATAGAGAAGCAGCCCCATTTATAGTTTCAGGAATGGAATCACTCTGTATTTGTGTGAAATTTGCTTTTTACACTAACAAATCAATATGTATTTTTTCCTCATTTGCCTAATATTTTTTCCTCATTTTCAATCATATGGCTACATTATAGTTTATTTAATCATGCTTTTATGGATATTGAGATTGCTGCCCATTTTTCAATATAGTTTATAATAGAATATCCATCTATATCCATCTTTATACTTTCATGATTTTATTTTCATAGAATAGATCACTAGAATTCAAAATATTAGCTCAAATGATATTTTAGTTTTGAGTTATAATATCTATTACCAAATTACTTCCTAAATAATTTGTATGAAAACCAATAAAATCTGTGTTCATTTATTTCTTCATTCCTTCTCCATCACATGATATTATCAGTATTTCTATTTTTGCAGTTTTATGGGGAAAAATATTTTCTTATTTTAATTTGCAATTACTTGACTTCAAATATGATTGAATGTCCCTTCATTGCTTTTAGTAATATTTACATCTTAGTTTTGAATTGTCCATTTGAACTAAATAGTCCTTTGTTCATATGCCCATTTTAAATGTAGATTGTATATCTGTTCAAATATTTTTATCATTTTAAAAAATTTGCTTGTTTTCTTACTTTTGAGTCTTAAGAGTCCTTTGTATATCCTAGATATGTTCTTTACCAGATGTTATTTACATATATATGCTTCCATTTTATGATTTGTATTAACAATGTCTTCCTACAACAAAGATTTATAGTTTTTATGAACCTGAATTTATCATTTTTTTTTCTTTTGTGGATTGTACTTTGGGAACATATCTAAGGACTGTTGGCCTAATCTAGTTCATAAAGTTTTTCTTCATGTTTACTTTAAGAGTTTTGCAGGTTTAGATTTTAAATTATGTCTATGGTCTATTTTGGGTTAGTTTTTATATAAGATGTGATATATGGAATTTTGTTCATTTGGGCATATATATAGTCATTTGTGCCAGCATCATTCATTGAAAAGATTCTCTTTACTACATTGAATTGCCTTTGAGCTTTTCTAAAAAAGTCGTTTGATCTCTTTGTGTCTATCCTGGACTCTATTTCATTCCCTTGATATACATGTCTGCTTTTAATTTTTATTTTTCTAAGCTTCTAAATTTTGGGGCAGTTCGTTATACAGCAGTATATAGCTGACAGAGTCACTGTCAAGAAAGGTGTGAGATTTGACTTTTCTTGTAAGCCAACAAGTTAGCTTGGCACAATTTCATGGATGCTAGTAGAAGACCCAAGTCTTCTGGGTCAGCGATGGAGAAAAGTTTATTATAAAAAGCAAACATTTATCACTTATTATTGCAATAACAGTACCTAGAACATCAGCATTTTTGTACTAGTTTTCTGAACCCCAGTTCCCACAAGACAATGCAAAGAGGGTCAAGTGACACTTCTACACACAGTGGATTTAGTCACCTTGAGCTTAAGAAATCTTTCTCTTTTATAATGGGCAGTAAGTATGCCTTCTCTTTGCTATGCAGTGAGATATTATCTTCATTTTCCAGGACTGTTCTTTATACAGATAACTTTGGGAAGATATGTTGGAATAAAGAGCACTCAGTGCTTTACTTATAAGATCTACAGAAACTTGACCCCTATGGAGAATTGTCTTCTGATAGTCATAATTACTTCTTTCCTGAAATACTCTATGTATGATAGAAATAAAAGCCATGATACCTATTAGCCACTCAGAAAATAAAAAAGAGACAAGTGGAATTAATTTTAATAACATTTTAGTTAAACAAGTATATCCAGGATATTATCGTTTCAACATGTAATCACCATGACATATAATTAACTCAAGAAAAGCAAGTTACAAAGCACTACATGTACATTGATGCCATTATTGTGAAGAAAAAATTAAAGGTTCATTGATCTAAATGTTTTAAAAACAACTGTTCTACTTATGACTTAAACATGTGACTTAAACATGGGCATTTAAGCCACTTCAAATAAATGTTAGCAACTATCCTTGTTAAAAAAACAAAAACCAAAAACCAAAAAGCATATCATCAGTGTACAGATTTAATAAAATATTTTTACATTCTATTCTTCATACAAAAATCTCCAAAATGAGTGTATTTTATATTCACTCTATGTCACAATTCTAATGCCAGATTTTTATCAGAGATACTTAAGTTTGCTGAGATTTTACAAAATTTATCATTGAAAAAATAGATTCACATACTCAAGTTATCTTAAGCATACTTAAACTCTTTTCAAAAACTGAATCAATTATCAGTTTTTTAAACTAAGTTAAAAATTTAATTCCTCAGGTGCACTAGGCACATTTCAAATCCTCAATAGCCACATGGGACTGGTGGATTCTGTATTGGACAGTCCAACTCTGACCCCAGTGATTCTCATGTACGTCCCTTTGCTGATTCCCTTCTTTCTAGTCATTGCTCTTTCGTCTCCTTGGTAAGCTCCTTATCTTTGCCTTATTCTTGGATGTTATGTTTCCTGATGGCTTCATTCAAAGTCCTCTGCTCTTTTTAATCTGTCACCGATCATTGCTTTAGTTATCATTTGAGGCTGATAACTCCCAGATCTGCATCTCTAAACCAAAATCTTTTCTGAGCTTTAGAAATATACGTCTGACTCTTTACTGAACATCACATGAACATTTCACAGTCATCTCAGAATTGCCCAAACTAGTTTCATATTTTTCATTACATCAGCTCTGCCTCCTTTATTTGGGCTTCCCAGGTGCCTGAAGAATCCCATGGACAGAGGAGCCTGGTGGACCACATTCCATAGGGTCTCAGTCAGACAGGACTGAAGCAACTTAGCACTTACCCACGCTCCTTTATTTGAATTTCCATTTGGTTTGACAACAATTGGAAGTTACTTTTAACTACTATTGCTCAGAGCCCATGGCTAACAAATCAAAACGTCCTATGGAGTTCTTTCCTAAATATCTTTTTGAACCCCTACCTTCTGTGCATCACTAATACCACTGATATAGTTCAGCCTCCCCTCCTTTTTGTGATTGACTCCTTTTTTTTTTCCAGAATCAGGTCAAACACCATTTTCTAAGAAGCCTCTGGTTTTTAATCCTATGTGTTACTCTTGTACTATAGGTAGTACCTATAACTTGGAGCCTGATATGACTTCCCAACAGGCAGTAAACTCTTAGAGAGTAGGCCTTAGCCTCATTCTCCTTATATCCTAGTTTTTAAATTATTTAAACACTTGATGTATGACTTTTTGAAGTGTCAGTTGATGACAGTTATGTCCTCAGCATTTTCATGATATTATAAGAAATGGAATACAGTTACTTTAATACCTATAAAAATTATTGATCCTGAAGAAGTTATTTTTATACTGAGAGAAGCAGCTGAAATTTCACATAACATTCTTTCTGAAAATGTTAATTGATATACGACAACTAGAAAGGACCTAGTACATAATTTTTAATATTTAAAGGCATCTCTGAAATGCAGTTGCTGAAATGAGTGTATGTCAGTAATATTGAGAACCACATCATTTTATTCCAGAATCCATGAAGGACACTGCATATGTAATTAGCAGAACAAATTAACGAGTGAGGTTACATTTGCACAGTCAGTTAAGAGTAATTGTTTTGATTATGATTTCCATGTATGTGGTATTTTACTTCTCTGACTTCTGTTGTCATTCATGTATATATCCGAGTACAAGAGGAGGATACAGTAAATTTTGATAATAAAACACCTATTTGATTTGGTGAAGTGTAAGATCTGCTCACCAGTAAAACATGCTGGTTTAGCTTTATTGCTCATGTTTCTCTAAGTATTTAGAGCAGAACTATTTAGTGTGAGTTTTGAAAACTTACTTTTGAAGTACTTTTTTGCAAATGTATGTATGAGAACAACCAGAATTTTCTTAGTACACAGAATAATAATGTTTATTTGAAAACCTAATAGTCGTGCTTATTACAGTAAAACATTAAGCTTTTTGCCAGAGTACCCTTGATTGTTTGTTTTTCAGTTTCTTCTAGACAACTTTGAAATTTGAATTTTCTTTTGTGAGATAACTTGCCATCTTGTAAGAAACTATTGGAGAGTTAACTGAAAGTGCAAGCAAATCCCAAGGAACTCCTAAAAATAGCTCACCCCTTTCTCTTACTGCCAACCTTGGCTTCTTCAGACAAAAAAAAAAAAAAAAAAACACACACAAAAAACCCAAATAAACTCTCACTGATAATAACCCAGTTATTTAGGAATTTATGTAGTGCTATTTGGAAAAAGAGTTCAGTTCCCACATTACCTAGCTAAGATATTTGAAAGTAGCTGCCTCAGAGGAATAGTTGTGAGTGGTAGATAAAGAGTAGAAACTGCTGTTTTTTCTTTCTTTGTCTGCACCTTGTGGCATGTGAGATCTTTGTTCCCCAACCGGGGATTGAACCTGTGCCCTCTGCAGTGGAAGCTTGGCGTCTTAACCATTGGACTGCCAAGGAAGTCCCTGCTGTTTTTAAGCTTTTTCACACTACTTAATTTGCAAATTCTGTGTACATAGTATATCAATAAAAATAAGACTTTACTTGGAAGAAGAAAACTTATAAGACGAAATTATTAACCCCAAACTTGGGCATTAGTTTGTGTTATTGCTTATACACTAGATGTACACCCATTGAAAGAAAACTGGAGTGGTTTTCCTTGAGTGGGACTTCTCCCAGAGACCCCACTGGAGATTGCTGACTGTGGCAGGAGTTAATCATGAGGAAACAGCTCATGAGTGGAGGTGGGGGTGTCATTACTTGTATCAAGGGAACCATAGGTGAGACTTTCTTCAAATACCCTTAAAGAGAAAAGATTACTTCCCAATGCAGTCCGTTCCACTCTGGTGCCCAAAGCCAGTGTGATGGACTGATGTTTCCTATCTTAAAGGGGAATGACACCAGAAAGCCAGTATTCCTGTGATCCTTGGACATGTGGAGCCTTCGTAAAACTCTGGTCTCTATTCTGAGAAACATTAGAGAAGCATTCACTTGCATCATCAATGTCCTTGATCTCCTTTACTTGATAATTGAAGAAGTAAAAATAAAATGAAAATGGCTCTAACTGGGTCAAATTGGGCTTCCCTGGTGCTGAGTCTGTGAAGAATCTTCTTGCAATGCAGGGGACCTAGGTTGGATCCCTGGGTCAGGAAGACCCCTTGGAGAAAGGAATGGCTACCCACTCCAGTATTCTTGCCTGGAGAAGTTCATGGACAGAGGAGCCTGTACCAATCTTTGTTCCTTGACCAGATTTTGTCATTTGATTTAGTATGATTGATGTTAGTGACAAAGTTGCCAGGATGAAATCCTGATTGATGGTGAGAGCTGGGGAAAATGGAGACAGAAAATCCCCCCCTCCTTTGCCTCCTTGGAGCATGGCCTGCTAGGAGCCCATTTCCTTTGAAGGCACTGGGCTCTGGGTTCTCATCACTGAGATCCATTTGGGTAGCCAGACAACTCAGAGGAGGTCTCCTGGTAGAGTAAAAGTGCAGTTGCACTTTTGGACATTAACCACTGGGAGTGAAAACAAGTTCACACAAATTCCTATACATGAATGTTCTTAGCAGCTTTATTTGTAGTAGCCAAAAACTGGGAATATCTCAAAGGTCCTTCGACAGGTGAATGAATAAATAAACTGTGACATATTTATGTTTCAGTATCACTCAGCAATAAAAAAGGAAACAATGATACATACAATCACTTGGATGGATCTCACGGTAATTAGACTGAGTGAAAAATGCCAATCTCAAAAGGTTGCATATCTTGTAATTCCAACTCTAGTGATAAAGAACCCATCTGCCAATGCAGGAAACATAAGAAATATGGATTCGATCCCTGGGTGGAGAAGATCCCCTGGAGGAGGGCATGGCAACCCTCTCCAGTTTTCTTGCCTGGAGAATCCCATGGACAGAGAAACCTGGCTGGCTACAGTCTGTAGGGTCACACAGTCTGAAATGACAGACAACTTAGCATGCACACACATGATTCCATTTATACTGGAATAAAATTACAGAGATAGACTGGTGGTTGCAAGGTATTAGAAATGGGAAGTGAGAGTAGAGTGGGTTTGCCATACAGAAGTGAGGGGGAGCATTGTGCTGATGGAGCAGTTCTGCATCTTGATGGTGGTGATCACACAAACCTATCCATGTGATAAAATTTCATGGAACTCCCTATGTATATGAATACATATAAAACTAGTGAAATCTGAAAGGGCTCGAGGTTGTGCTAATGTAATTTTCCTGGTTTTGGTACCCTGTTATAAGTTATGAAAGGTGTTATCAGTGGGAGAAACTGGATAAAGGGTATAGTAGAAGGTCACTCCGTTTAGGTTTTTTCTTTTTTCTTTTTTTTTTTTTTTGCAATTTTGGGTGAATCTACAATTCAGTTCAGTTTAGTTCAGTCGCTTAGTTGTGTCCGATTCTTTGCAACCCCATGAATCGCAGCACGCCAGGCCTTTCTGTCCATCACCAGCTCCTGAAGTTTACTCAAACTCATGCCCATCCAATCGGTGATGCCGTCCAACCATCTCATCCTCTGTCGTCCCCTTCTCCTCCTGCCCCCAATCCCTCCCAGCATCAGGGTCTTTTCCAATGAGTCAACTCTTCGCATGAGGTGGCCAAAGTACTGGAGTTTCAGGTTCAGCATCAGTCCTCCCAATGAACACCCAGGACTGATATCCTTTAGGATGGACTGGTTGGATCTCCTTGCAGTCGAAGGGACTCTCAAGAGTCTTCTCCAGCACCACAGTTCAAAAGCATCAATGCTTCGGCCCTCAGCTTTCTTCACAGTCCAACTCTCACGACCATACATGACCACTGGAAAAACCATAGCCTTGACCAGACAGACCTTTTTTGGCAAAGTAATGTTTCTGCTTTTTAATATGCTATCTAGGTTGGTCATAACTTTCCTTCCAAGGAGTAAGCATCTTTTAATTTCATGGCTGCAATCACCATCTGCAGTGATTTTGGAGCCCCCCAAAATGAAGTCTGACACTGTTTCCACTGTCTCCCCATTTATTTCCCATGAGGTGATGGGACCAGATGCCATGATTTTAGTTTCTGAATGTTGAGTTTTAAGCCAACTTTTTCACTCTCCTCTTTCACTTTCATCAAGAGTCTTTTCAGTTCCTCTTCACTCTCTGCCATAAGGGTGGTGTCATCTGCCTATCTGAGGTTATTGATGTTTCTTCCGGCAATCTTGATTCCAGCTTGTGCTTCTTCCAGCCCAGCGTTTCTCATGCATATAAGTTAAATAAGCAGGGAATCTACAGTTATCTCAAAATTAAAAGTTAAAATGGAGGAGGAGGGAGAGGGTAGGATGTATGGAGAAAGTAACATGGAAATATACATTACCATATGCAAAATAGATAGCCAATGGGATTTTACTGTATGACTCAGGGAACTCAAGCCAAGGCTCTGTAACAACTTAAGAGGGGTGGGATCGGGAGGGAGGTGGGAGGTGTGTTGAAGAGAGAGGAGACATAAGCTGTATACCTATGGTTGATTGATGTTGTTGTTTGGCAGAAACTAACACAATACTGTAAAGCAATTATGCTTCAATTAAAAATAAATTTAATTAAAAAAAGTTAAAGTGATTACTCAGTGTTTAGCAGTTTCACAATGATTATTCTAATCCTTTTAAAGCAGCCCTGAATCAATATTTAATAAGTTTCTGTAAATGTGGAAGATGGACTCTTCATGCTCTGGGTAGCACAGTTATAACTGATTTTCTTAGAAAAGAGAGTTTTTTTTTTTTGTTTAAACAAAGTCACATTACTTTAGGAAAAATTGTTTATTTAATTTTTAAAGATTGTCAATTATGCAGGACTTCAAGGTAGGACTGTGTCTTATTCATCTTTGTTTGCTTCCATAAACAGTAACAAACAAAACACATTAATCATTTCAGACACTCAGCATGTCTGCTGATTTCTTAATTTTGTTGCTCTATTCTGCACTATATTACTCCAGATATGTAATAACTCCCTTTCTCCCTGATGTTCATGAAAAAAAATTTTTTTGACTAATTTACTATCAAAGGTATTTGTGTGGGCAACTAATTTTTTAAGTAGGAATAAGTGAAAATGGTTTACATGATGTATGGAAATTAATATTTAAAATTTCTCTTTTTAAAAGTTCTTTTGTGACTTCTCTCATAGGCTAATTATTTCTAATGTCTTTAGCCTTCTGCCTTGTTTTTACATATCATATCCCTTTCCCTCTGTACTGTTTGCTCTTCTTTTTTTATATTCTTTTTTGTCCACAAATTTCTGCCTTAAAAAATTGTAGAGCTGTTTCTTGGTTTCTATGTCCCTCTACAATTTATACTTTCAGAGTCTCACCTTTCATTCCTGACAAAGATTGTTCCTCCATAAGTGGAGCTTGGATGCTGCCTATTAATAATACTTCCAGCATGGTTATTGCAATTTTAAAAGTGGCCTTTAATACCTTATATGTTGGGGTATAAGTAAATAAGTAAGACAAACTTATGTATGTAGCACATAGAAATGCATACATGTGCTTCACAAGAGATATATAAAAATGTTCATAGCCACAGTAGTTGCAATGGACAAAAAAGCAGAAACAATCAAATGCTTATCACAAGTAGAATGAATAAATAAATTATGGTATTTTCTTTCTTTTATTTTCATTTATTTTTATTAGTTGGAGGCTAATTACTTTACAATATTATAGTGGTTTTTGTCATACATTGACATGAATCAGCCATGGACTTACATGTATTCCCCATCCCGATCCCCCCTCCCCCCTCTCTCTCCACCCGATTCCTCTGGCTCTTCCCAGTGCACCAGGCCCAAGCACTTGTATTTTCATGTAATGAAATATGGAATGAAAATGAATGAAGTACTGCTACCTACAGTGAAGTATTTAAAACTCACAAATTTGATGTTGAACATAAACAGCTGAACACAGAAGAATACACACTATTTTAAATAATATTCTGAAATAGGTAAAACAAATCAATGGTGTTAGAATTCAGGATAGTTGTTTCTTTTGGGGAAGTGGAGTGTTATAATTGGAAGGGACTTCCAGGGTTCTGGTAGTATTCTTTTTCTTGGTGTTTTTGGAGATTACAGGAGTGTGTTCACTTTGTGAATGTATATTGAGCTGACATTTGCAGTTTATATGTTATTTATATCATACTCAATTACATACTTCATTTTTAATCCATTTTGAGTTTATTTTTGTGTATGGTGTTAGAAAGTGTTCTATTTTCATTCTTTTACATGTGGTTGACCAGTTTTCCCAGCACCATTTTTTAAAAGAGATTGTCTTTTCTCTGTTGTGTATTTTTGCCTTCTTTGTCAAAGAAAAGGTGTCCATAGGTGCATGGATTTATGTCTGGGCTTTCTACTCTGTTCCATTGATCTATATTTCTGTCTTTGTGCCAGTACCATACTGTCTTGATGACTGTAGCTTTGTACTATAGTCTGAAGTCAGGCAGGTTGATTCCTCCAGCTCTCTTCTCCTTTCTCAAGATTGCTTTGGCTATTCAGGATTTTCTGTGTTTCCATACAAATTGTGAAATTATTTGTTCTAGTTCTGTGAAAAATACCATTGGTAGCTTGATAAGGATTGCATTGAATCTGTAGATTGCTTTGGGTAGTACACTCATTTTCACTGTATTGATTCTTTTGATCCATGAACATGGTATATTTCTCCATCTATTTGTGTCATCTTTGATGTCTTTCATCAGGGTTCTATGGTTCTCTCTATATATAGGTCTTTTGTTTCTTTATGTAAATTTATTCCTAAGTATTTTATTCTTTTCACTGCATTGGTGAATGGGATTGTTTCCTTAATTTCTCTTTCTATTTTCTCATTGTTAGTGTATAGGAATGCAGGGGATTTCTCTGTGTTAATTTTGTATCCTGCAACTTTGCTATATTCATTGATTAGCTCTAGTAATTTTCTGGTGGTGTCTTTAGGGTTTTCTATGTAGAAGATCATGTCATCTGCGAACAGTGAGAGTTTTACTTCTTTTTTTCCAATCTAGATTCCTTTTATTTCTTTTTCTTCTCTGATTGCTGTGGCTAAAACTTCCAAAACTATGTTGAATGGTGGTGGGAGTGGGCAACCTTGTCTTGTTACTGACTTTAGGGGAAATGCTTTCAGTTTTTTGCCATTGAGGATAATGTTGCTGTGGGTTTATCATAGATGGCTTTTATGTTGAGGTATGTTCCTTCTATGCCTGCTTTCTGGAGAGGTTTTTTTTTTTTTTTTTTTTTTTTCATCATGAAAGGTTATTGAATTTTGTCAAAGGCTTTTTCTGCATCTGTTGAGATAATCATATGTGTTTTATCTTTCAATTTATTAATGTGGAAAAGTTCAGTATTCTCATTTCTGTTTCACAGTTGAGCAAGCTAACCTTATAATAATTCAACCTAATTGAAGCTAACCTAATAATTCAAAAGACTGAATTATTTGCCTTTGAATTAGAAGTGAAATGCAGGTCCAGTACTTACGTACCACTAGTACTGCTTTCAAAAAGGGTTAATTAAGCATCCATGTACGTGATTAATTTTTTTCTGACACTCTTTACCTTTAACTTTTTCTCCAAAAAAACATGGCCATTTTCTTAGTCTTTGTGGGCCTTGTGGTCTCTGTTACAATTACTCAGTTCTGCCATCACAGTCTGAAAGCAGCTATAGTTAATTTGTAAATAAATAGGTATGGTGGTATTCTAATAAAATTTTATTTAGGGACAAAGAAACTTAAATTCATTTAATATTTACATATCATAAAATATTCTTCTTTTGTTTTTTGAACTTAACCATTTAAAAATGTGAAAACCATTCTTATTTTCTGGGCCTTATGAAAATAGATGGTAGGCTGGATTTGTCCTGTGGGCCTCAGTTTTACTGCCCCTGTTTTAGAAGGTCTATTTGTGGTATTGATATGAATTGCAATTTATATTCATAATTTATGTGTTTTCTTACATACCTGGGCTTGCTACTTTGTGAGACTCTTTAAATTGTAAAATTTCCAGCTTATTTAGCACAGTCACTAATTTCATGGCTCATAGGTTAAGCTAGAAAGTTTTCTGAAGAGCAGTTTTATTCACGGTCTCTCTTGTGTTTTCTTTCATTTCTTCCCTTTGCATTTAATGTGAATAAACAAAATGTTCTGGGATAAAACAAAAGGATTTATTAAATGTCAACAGCTGTTGAGCCATCTCTTATTGAAAAAGAGTTTGATTAGTGCCTTGGGGCAATCAAGCCATTTTAGCTCTGGATGTACTAGAAGAAAAAGGAAATGGAAGACACAGCCAACCAATGATGGGTATCACTACTGACAGCGTCTCATTCATAGAAAGATTTAGACAACAGAAGAATTAGTAATTTGAAGGTTCCTGGTAAATTATCATTCATATGAAACTTTTATTCATTTTGATAAAAATATGAAAGGAAGTTATGCCATATGGCTGGCCACCACTCCTCGCCCTGGTTTGAAGGATACAGTTTTTCTATGTCATCAGTTTTACTCACAGTGGACCTTTGCTAGTCTGTTGGATAGATGGCTTATATACCAGAGTTTGCAACAATAGACAACTTGGCAATAAGATAAAGATATGAAATGTATCTTTAACCTTGATGAATAAAGCATGGAAGACACATTAAATAAGACATGTTGTTCCTAAAATTAAAGTATATTTTTAATTATTCTTTTATATATATATATACACACACACACACACACACACACACACACACACACACACACACACACACAAGGCTGGTATAGTAGAAGGTTGTATATGGCTATTTCTAATAAACACATCTTTTCACTAATTTCAATACATTGATCCTACTCTTCCTTTGTGATGATGCATACTGTATTTGTCCTCTTTCACATGTCAGTCCTTCAGACATGGGAAATATTTAATTATGGCTTCCACGTGTAAAACATTTTTAGTTACTTAGTTCACATAAACTATGTAGTTTCCATACCCCTCATTATCCTTGTCTTCCTCTTGATACACTGTTATTTGTCAGTATCCTTCCTGAGGTTTGGTGCCCAGAATTAAACCAGTCAATATGACTGGTCATTGTCAGGTTACTTTGAGTATTAAGTACTGTGACCCTCTTTGATCTGGATGTTAACTTCCTGTCAATGCAAATTAAAAAAATGTGTTTTAGATATCATGAGTTATTATTAATATTGTACTTTTGGTCATTTAAAACTTCTTTGGTTATTTTTATGGGAATTACTGTTATTCATTTTCATCTTGTACCTAAGTTCTTAAGGTTTTATTCTTATGTTTCAAACTTCATATTTTCCCTTCATACTTTTTCATGTTGATTTTTAGCTTACTTAAATGAATGAGGAATACTTTCAATCCTTATTATGTCACCTATTACATTAACAGTCACTCTTACAGTCATATCAAATGCAACTTTGAGACACACTTTTTATGTCTTTATTCACATTATCAATAAAAAGGATGAACAGGGTAGAGCCAGTAATAGAGTTCTACAGCAAATCACTAGAGAACACACTCCAGGTTGACACTTATTAATCAGCAAACTAGCTATTATTCTCAATAAGCAAAATGTTATCACTGATTTCCTCTGAAGAGGCTCATGGAGGAGGTGAAAATTTTGTGTCTTTTTTTCATTGGTTTGCTGTTTTTCAGTGGATGTTTATTTATTTATAATAAAAAATTAGAAAAGAACCTGGACACTCTTTTTTAACAGGATATGAGGTAAAATTTATATGCAGTGACATGTGGAAATACTAAGTGTAGAATCCTGTGAATCTTGACAAATGCATGTCACTTGCATAAACACAAAGGCAGAGCATTCTCATCACTACAGAAAAGTGGCTCCCTAGGTATGCTTTTTGAGAACTTCCCTAATGGCTCAGTGGTAGAGTCTGCCTGCGAAGCAGGAGATGCGGGTTTGATCTCTGGGTCAGGAAGATCTATTGGAAAAGGAAATGGCAACCCACTCCTATCTGCCTGGGAAATCTCATGGACAGAGAAGCCTGGTGGGCTATAGTCCATAGGGTTGCAAAGAGTCAGACATGACTTTGTGACTAGAGAACAAGAAAAAAAGTATGCATTTACTATCTCCTTTTCTGATAGGGCTTCAATTCTTTCTTGATGATGTTTGTTTTACTCTTATGATTCATAATAGTCTGTTTCCCTAGTCCTAAGATGAAAATAGGAATTCTCAAACATAATAAACAAGTCTTGTTTTGGCCTTCTTCCAGCCATTATAAGGGAAGGCTACACCAACCCAAATTCATCTGATATTTTGCAAACTAGTAGGTTATATAATCAATAGGCAAAACTAATAGTACTCATATTTGCACATAATAACCTATTAGAGGACATAATAGGAAAGGAGAATCCTATTAATGATGAAAAATTGAATGAATTGAAATAGAGTATCTAGGCATGAACTTGACAAGAAATAGTCAAGCTTGTATGAGAAAACTATGAGACAACTCCAAAATGCACAAAATTAGATTTGAACAAATGGAAAGACACACCATATTCTTGTCCTGAATATTATATATATGACAACTTTTCCTAAATTAATTTCTAAATTTAGTGTTATCCAAATGAAAACTGGAGCTATATTAGTTGATTAAAATTTTTATTTGAGTGGTTGCCAAGCAAAAATAGCCAGGAAAACCCTAAGAAAGAAGAGAAATGACTGGAATGCTAGTCCTAACAGGTATTATTAGAATGTTCAAAGAAAGCCAGAATGTAGAATGCCAAAGACTGTTCAGACTACCACACAGTTGCACTCATCTCACATGCTAGCAAAGTAATGCTCAAAATTCTCCAAGCCAGGCTTCAACATACATGAACTGTGAACTTCCAGATGTTCAACCTGGATTTAGAAAAGCCAGGGGAACCAGAGATCAAATTGCCAACATCTGTTGGATCATCAAGAAAGCAAGAGAGTTCCAGAAATAGATCTACTTCTGCTTTATTGACTGTGCCAAAGCCTTTGACTGAGTGGCTCACAATAAACTGTGGAAAATTCTTCAAGAGATGGGAATACAGACCACCTTACCTGAGAAATCTGTGTGCAGGTGAAAAAGCAAGTTAGAACTGGACGTGAAACAACAGACTGGTTCCAAACTGGGAAAGGAGTATGTCAAGGCTGTATATTGTCACCATGCTTATTTAACTTATATGCAGAGTACATCATGCGAAATGCCAGGCTGGATGAAGCATAAGCTGGAATCAAGATTGCCAGGAGAAATATCAATAACCTCAGATACGCAGATGATACCACCCTTATGGCAGAAAGTGAAGAAGAACTAAAGAGCCTCTTGATGAAAGTGAAAGAGGAGAGTGAAAAAGTTGACTTAAAGCTCAACATTCAGAAAACTAAGATCATGGCATCTGGTCCCATCACTTTATGGCAAATAGATGAGAAAACAATGGAAACAGTGACAGACTTTATTTTTTTAGGTTCCAAAATCACTGCAGATGGTGACTACAACCATGAAATTAAAAGATGCTTGCTCCTTGGAAGAAAAGCTATGACCAACCTAGACAGCATATTCAAAAGCAGAGACATTACTTTGCCAATAAAGGTCCGTCTAGTGAAAGCTATGGTTTTCCCAGTAGTCATGTATGGATGTGAGAGCTGGACTATAAAGAAAACTGAGCACCAAAGAATTGATGCTTTTGAACTATGGAGTTGGAGAAGACTCTTGAGAGTCCCTTGGACTGCAAAGTGATCCAACCAGTCCATCCTAAAGGAAATCAGTCCTGAACATTCATTGGAAGGACTGATGCTAAAGCTGAAACTCCAATACTCTGGCCACCTGATGTGAAGATCTGTCTCCTTGGAAAAGACCGTGATGCTGGGAAAGATTTTTTTTTTTAATTAATTTTTTTTTTTTTTTTTATTAGTTGGAGGCTAATTACTTCACAACATTTCAGTGGGTTTTGTCATACATTGACATGAATCAGCCATGGGGTTACACGTATTCCCCATCCCGATCCCCCCTCCCACCTCCCTCTCCACCCGACTCCTCTGGGTCCTCCCAGTGCACCAGGCCCAAGCACTTGTCTCATGCATCCCACCTGGGCTGGTGATCTGTTTCACCATAGATAATATACATGCTGTTCTTTCGAAACATCCTACCCTCACCTTCTCCCACAGAGTTCAAAAGTCTGTTCTGTTCTTCTGTGTCTCTTTTTCTGTTTTGCATATAGGGTTATCATTACCATCTTTCTAAATTCCATATATATATGTGTTAGTATGCTGTAATGTTCTTTATCTTTCTGGCTTACTTCACTCTGTATAATGGGCTCCAGTTTCATCCATCTCATTAGAACTGATTCAAATGAATTCTTTTTACGACTGAGTAATATTCCATGGTGTATATGTACCATAGCTTCCTTATCCATTCGTCTGCTGATGGGCATCTGGGTTGCTTCCATGTCCTGGCTATTATAAACAGTGCTGCGATGAACATCGGGGTGCACGTGTCTCTTTCAGATCTGGTTTCCTCAGTGTGTATGCCCAGAAGTGGTATTGCTGGGTCATATGGCAGTTCTATTTCCAGTTTTTTAAGAAATCTCCACACTGTTTTCCATAGTGGCTGTACTAGTTTGCATTCCCAGCAACAGTGTAAGAGGGTTCCCTTTTCTCCACACCCTCTCTAGCATTTATTGCTTGTAGACTTTTGTTTTTTTTTTTTTTTTTTTTTTTTTTGCTTTTTTTTTTTTTTTTTTTTTTTTTGCTTGTAGACTTTTGGATAGCAGCCATCCTGACTGGCATGTAATGGTACCTCATTGTGGTTTTGATTTGCATTTCTCTCTGATAATGAGTGATGTTGAGCATCTTTTCATGTGTTTGTTAGCCATCTGTATGTCTTCTTTGGAGAAATGTCTGTTTAGTTCTTTGGTCCATTTTTTGATTGGGTCATTTATTTTTCTGGAATTGAGCTTCAGGAGTTGCTTGTATATTTTTGAGATTAATCCTTTGTCTGTTTCTTCATTTGCTATTATTTTCTCCCAATCTTAAGGCTGTCTTTTCACCTTACTTATAGTTTCCTTTGTTGTGCAAAAGCTTTTAAGTTTCATTAGGTCCCATTTGTTTATTTTTGCTTTTATTTCCAATATTCTGGGAGGTGGGTCATAGAGGATATTGCTGTGATTTATGTCAGAGAGTGTTTTTCCTATGTTCTCCTCTAGGAGTTTTATAGTTTCTGGTCTTACATTTAGATCTTTAATCCATTTTCAGTTTACTTTTGTGTATGGTGTTAGAAAGTGTTCTAGTTTCATTCTTTTACAAGTGGTTGACCAGTTTTCCCGCTGGGAAAGGTTGAAGGCAGGAGGAGAAGGGGACAACAGAGGATGAGATGGTTGGATGGCATCACCTATTTGATGGACATGAGTTTGAGCAAGCTCCAGGAGTTGGTGATGGACAAGGATGCCTGGCACGCCGCAGTCCATGGGGTTGCAAAGAGCCAGAAACGACTGAGTGACTAAACTGAATTGAGCAGATATTATTGCTATGTGAATTAGAGAGATTAATGTAATAGAGAAACTAGTGTAACTCGACAGACTAATAGAATAGAATAAATGAATCCAGAAATAGTCCCAAATACATACAGAAATTGATATAGGATAAAGATATCTAAAGCAGTGCTGAAAAGATGGATATTTTAATAAGTGATATTAACATAATAGCTATATGGAAAATGATAAAATTTCATCCTCCCTTAAACCATACACTGGGATGAATTCCAAATGTGTCAGTGATACCATGCTACTGCTAGAGAAAGTATGGGGGAATAACTATTTTGTAAATGGGAAGACTTTCTTGGTTAAGATTTAAAAAATATAGTAGAAGACATATGATAATGACAGATAAGTTTGCATCAAAATAGAGAAGAACTTCTGCATGAGAAGAGCTGTAAGAAAATTGAAATACAAAACAAACTGCGAAAAGTATTTATGATTTATATTACAGATAAAGGGATGCTATCTCCAATACAAAAAAGCTTCAAAACAGACAGTAGAAGAAGACCAGTAACCCTAAGAAAAATTGATAGAAGTTAACAAAGAAAAAAATAATAAATGTTAATGGTCCTAAATAAAATGAAAAGATATTCAGCATCCCCTGTAATGGGAAATGTCTTGCATCTCCTGCATTTGCAGGTGGGTTTCCCTGGTGGCTCAGAGGGAGCCTACAATGCGGGAGACCCAGGTTCGATCCCTGGATCGGGAAGATACCCTGGAGAAGGAAATGGCAACCCACTCTGGTACTCTTGCCTGGAAAATCCCATGGACGGGGAAGCCTGGTAGGCTGCAGTCCATGGGGTCGCAAACAGTAGGACACAGCTGAGCAACTTCACTTTCACTTTATTTCTTTGCCACTAGCACCACCTGGGATGCCATTAAAATTACATTGACATACAATTTTTCAACCATTAGAAAAACTATAATAAACACATGAAAAGATGCTCAGCATCGCTCATTGTTAGAGAAATGCAAATCAAAACTACCATGAGAAAGCACCTCACATTGGTCAGAATGACCCTCATCAAAAAGTCTGCAAACAATAAATGCTGGAGAGGTTGTGGAGAAAAGGGAACGCTCTTGCATTGTTGGTGTGAATGTAAATTGATACAGCCACTATGGAAGATGGTATGGAGATTCCTTAAAAAACTGGGAATAAAACCACCATATGATCCAGCAATCCCACTCATAGGCATGTACCCTGAGGAAACCAAAATTGAAAAAGACACATGTATCCCATTGTTCATTGCAGCACTATTTACAATAGCTAGAACGTGGAAGCAACCTAGATGTCTGTTGACAGATGAATGGATAAAGAAGTTGTGGTACATATACACAATGGAATATTACTCAACCATAAAAAGGAGCACATTTGAGTCAGTTCTGATGAGGTAGATGAACCTGGAAGCTATTATACAGAGTGAAGTGAGTCAGAAAGAGAAATATAAATATTGTATTCTAACATGTATATACAGAATCTAGAAAAAATGGTACTGAAGAATTTATTTACAAGGCAACAATGGAGAAACAAACATAGAGGCTAGACTTATGGACATGGGAAGAGGGGAGGAGAGGGTGAGATGTATGGAAAGAGTAACATGGAAACTTACATGACCATATGTAAAATAGATAGCCAATGGGAATTTTCTGTATGACTCAGGAAACTCACACAAGGACTCTGTATCAACCTAGAGGGGTGGGATGGGACAGGAGGTGGGAGGGAGTTTCAAAAGGGAGGGGACATATGTATACCTATGGCTGATTCATGTTGAGATTTGACAGAAAACAGCAAAATTAAGTAAAGCAATTATCCTTCAATAAAAAAAAAGTTTTTTATTTTATAAAAAAATAATATATTTTATTGATTGGTGGAAAAGCAGAAAGATACAAACTCTATGGAGAGAAATTGGCAGTTCATAGCCAAGTTGTATTTGCATTTTTCCTTTGACACAGCAGCTCCACTTCTAGAAACTCATCTCAAATATATGGATATTGGAAAAGTAAAAAAGAGCACATCCACGGAGCTATTCTTTGTGGAGCTATTTTCAGTATAAAAAAATTTAAACAAGTATCATGAATGAGAAATAGTCAGACTATTATGCATCCACATAATAATATACTATGCTCCTGTAGAATAAAGAACGTATTTATATACTAGTTTGAAATGAGCTCCAGGTAAATAATTTAGTAAAAAATAAAGGAGAAAACTGCGTATATTATACTTATTGCTTATCTAAGAAAGTACTTAAAAAAATTCGTATTAAAAAAATGAAAGATCAACTGAAAACTAAAAGGAAAAGTGTTATATAGAGTAGGATTTCTCAACAGTAACACGATTGAAACTTTGAACTGAATAATTCTTTGTTTTAAGGCTTCCTGGTGCATTGTAGGATGGTTAGCATCGTCCCTGGCCTCTTCCTACTAAGGCCAGCAGCTGCTACTTGGTTGTGACAAGCAGACATTGACAAATGTTCTAAGGGGCGCTGTTTTCTCATTTGAGAACTTCACTGACTGTGGAAGAGAAAAGTAGAAGGGTAGAAATGGAAGCTGGGTTTCTCAGAATATATATATTTTTTGTTTTAAGATTTGACTTTGGAATCATGTAAATGTTTTATGTATCTATATAGTCAATCCAAAATAAAAGCCATTCCTGAAAATTGGGAGCAAAATGAAACAAATTGAGTTGGCAGGTTAATCACACAGGATAGATATCTCAAGTGACTTCAAAACATAATAATTTGACTGTACAACTCTAATGAATGTACTATAAAGAGAAAATGAACTGCAAAGAAATATTAATTTTTTTTAGTAATCAGTGTTAGCAATAATACTGATTTTATTGTTCAATAATTAATGAGTAATTATGTTAATGTTGTTCAGTTCATTCGCTCAGTCATGTCCGACTCTTTGTGACCCCGTGAAAAACAGCACACCAGGCTTCCCTATCCATCACCAACTCCCGGAGTTTGCTCAAACTCATGTCCATCCAGTTGGTGATGCCATCCAACCATCTCATCCTTTGTCATCCCCTTCTGGAACCAGTTTTCTTTTGGCTGCATTGCACTATGGGATCTTCTTTTCTTGACCAGGGTTCGAATCTGAGCCCCTGCGTTGGAAGTACGGTATCTTAACCACAGGACCACCAGGGAAGTCCCAAGAACCAATATTTTTAGCAAAAAGAGAAGAGGTATGAACGTATAAATAAAAAATTAAGTAACAACATCTTATCCTAAATTTAGGTGGAGGTATTAAAATGAACTTATGACGTATTTTCTCTTAAAGCAAGTGTTTCTAGCCTTGTCAGCTGAAAAAATCCTGAGACATTACCTTAGAGTACCTGAGCTGCTAAAAATATTTTAATGAAAAAAATCAGGCCAGCAACACCAAAATTCACGAAAAAAGGCACAACCAGATATTATATACTTCTTAGTAGATGTACACAGCACCAACTTGACAGTATATTGAGCTGAATCTGAACAGACTTGTGTATCCACCTACCCATAGTCAATGCTATGGTTTTTCCAGTAGTATTGTATGGATGTGAGAGTTGGACCATAAAGAAAGCTGAATGCCAAAGAATTGGTGCTTTTGAACTGTGGTGTTGGAGAAGACTCTTAGAGTCCCCGGACTACAAGGAGATCAGACCAGTCAGTCCTAAAGGAAATCAGTCCTGGATGTTCATTGGAAGGACTGATGCTTAAGCTGAAGCTCCAACACTTTGGCTCCCTGATGCGAAGAGCCAACTAATTAGAAAAGACCCTGATGCTGGTAAATATTGAAGGCAGGAGGAGAAGGGGATGACAGAGAATGAGATGGTTGGAATGCATCATGACTCAATGGACATGAGTTTGAGCAAGCTCCATGGAGATGGTGAAGGACAGGGAATCCTGGCATGCAAAGAGTCAGACACAACTGAGCGACTGAACACCACCACCAGGAGACAGAATAATATGCTAACTGACACTGTGGGGATACAGTCAGCAAAATCTAGAATGTGGAAAGTTTGGTAGGAATAAGAGTCTTGTTCATATGATTTAAAGAGACTTAAAAAATGTCAACCAAATGCAACATTAGACCTGGGTTGATTCTTGATTGATTTAAATCAACTCTAAATAAAACACAGTGATGCAGTTGGAGACATTTGAACATTGACTCATTATTTGATAATATTAAAAATATTATTGTCAATTTTGGGGGAGAGGGTACCTGGATTAATTTTAAAGAGATATATAGTGGTTATTTTTAATAAAAACAATCCTTTTCTTGTAGATACATAAACTATTTATGGGTAAAATGAAATGCCTGTTATTTTCTCTCCATTGGAAGGACTACTTAGTGCTGCCTCGTCGGCTCTCCAGAATTTGTTTAGAATTTGTGGTTAGTATCTGAACATCTCAGGCAAGGTGGGGTAACATTCATAAAGATTGTGCTCCTTGGAAAAGATAAAAATTGAAATCCCTTAATGGATCTTTTGGCCTTTTCTTTGTTATCCATTAACATTCTGTTATCTAACTCCAGCAAGGAGATAGACATTCCTTATTTATTGCTTCCCTGGAATAAAGGAAAGGCATCTCAGTTGTTTTCATGTTTTCCAAAATTTCAGGGTGTTTTTGGCTTAAGCCTTTCTGGAGCTGTTTAAAGAATTTATGTCACTTCTGTGATGTTTGTGTTTTAAAACTTTGAGACCATATTATTCTCTCCTTTTATTTCTCAATAGATTTTAAAATCTGCAGTTTCATTGTTTGACTATGTCTAGTATGTCCAGGATTTCTTTCTTCTGTTATTCTTTATCCCAAAATAAACAGCTAATTTTCTACCTAAATTTTTATCATATCTATATCACAAACTAGTCTGAAAGCATATTTTTCCAGTTTCGTGCATGAGGATATTATCGGAAAGGCAAGAAATGTGTGAGAGAGATAGAGAATTTCTGATGTATTTTTTAAAAGAAGGCTTTGACTTTAGCAGATGTCCATGTTATTGAAACACCCCATCACCACTGTCTCTTGCCCTTGTGCTGGATTTGTCACCTGTGTTAGGGAAGTGTCACTCCTTTCTTCCACGTGAGAATCTGTAATGACATCATTATCTCTTTTTCTCCCTTGTCTAAATGCCCTCAACTACACTGGCACAGTAAGGCATAAGAATGAACAAACCCTACTTTTGTATGGCATCTGGGTAGCTGCTGTTCAGTTTTCATTTCTAAATCATGATCTTCAATAGCAGCTGAAGGAGCAGTACCACCTGTGCCCCTAAACTCTCCATTTCCTAAGGAGAGTTTCAAGGTTGCTCAAGCTCAATTACACTACCTCCTGACTACGTTGGTTTTTTACAGTGAATCAGCAGAAATGTGTCCACATCCAACATGGGTTTTATATTTTTGCCTGACTGACTTTAGAGCTATTTTGTTTTCTATTAGATTTTTAAAATAATTGTTGTATCTCTATCATGAATTTTATTCTATAAATTTTGTGATCTCACTAATGGGGGCCATTTAATTCCTTGTGTCAAAATTTTGAATTGATTTAAAAATTTTAATAGCCCTTATTCTATATACTATTATGGAGAGGCAGCACATTTTAATAGAAAAAAATACCAAAAAGAAAAAGAAAAAGGAAAGAACACTAAAATGTATGTCAAAAATAAATGCTTGCATTCTGGCTTCAGAATTTACCGGCAGTGTGACTTGCTAGTACTAGTACACCATTAAACTTCTCTAATGCTGCAAAGTATGAATGATGATATATGACATTTTTGTTACCATCAAAAATACATGCAGAAGTACTGTGCAAGCATTTTATATACATATTCAACCATAAGTTAGTGTTATTACTATTGCCATATCAATCCTTGAGGCCATCGTTAATATTTTTGTTGTCCTTTTACTGTTTCCTTCCTGCTCATGATGAAGTACCATCTCCATCAGATCCGTCCTTTATTGGTCAGACTTCTGTCTGAGAGGCAAAGTGCTAAGACAGTCTCCTAACATTGGGTTTTCATTTTGTTCTGTAATTTACTGATTATTTCCTGATTTGTCAGGTTCTCATGAGGTTGTCATGAGAGTTAAATATAAAGGTGATAAAGCAGTCTAGAGTTTTTGTGTTGGAATCTCTCCATTATAGTATCCCAAGATATTGAATATAGTTCCCTGTACTATAAAGTAGGACATTGTTGTCTGTCCATTCTATATGCAGTTGTTGCATCTACTGCTGCTTCCCAGGTGGCGACAGTGGTAAAGAACCCACCTATCAATGCAGGAAACACAAGAGACCTGGGGTTCGATTCTTCAGACTGGATGATCTCCTGGAGAAGGAAATGGCTACCCACTTCAGTATTCTGGCCTGGAGAATCCCATGGACAGAGGGGTCTGGTGAGCTATGACCCATGGTGTTGCAAAGAGTCGGACATGACTGAAGCAACCTAGCACGTACAGTGCATGTCTGCTACTGGTAGTACTAATAGTAGTACTATCTACTACTATTTGCATCAAATACTTTTTATGATATTGATTTTCATTGAGTTAAAATTCAGGTGGAATTAAACAGGAAGAGGAGAGTGTGGAAAAACACTGAAAGAAAACGGAAGCTGGAGGATTTTAGAAGCACCATTTACTTTGTTAATTCATCTCTTTAGCCCAGCATCTGTCACGTTGCTCAGCCCATGGTAAGTGCTCAATAAATCTCTGTTGAATTAAATTACGGTGATAAATGTCAGTAAAATATAATGCAGAATAGGTCAGCCACTATTTTAGAGTAATATGATGTCTATTCTCAGGAATTTATGTTTCTGTACTACATGTGGTTACATTTTAATTTTTTGCTTTGCAGTACTAACATTTGATGTTTTTAAGGTTTTTCTAAAATGAAGCATGTTGTCTTAAGCTAGTGGTTAGTATTTTAGCCTCATTCATTCAGTGATTTACATAAAATACAGATTAATTTTTCTTTTTATCTAAAAAGATTAGACATTATGGTAAATAGCAAAATTAAATAGTAAGAGAAATATTTCTTATAGTGTTTTTAAAAGGATAAAGACAGACTTCTGTAACATTTGGTATTTTCCTCCTTAATTCTTACTGCTGTTTACCTGTTCCAATCAGAATTTCATCCATAGACTATACCTGGCATGCATATCATAATACATTTGAAATGCTTGGTGTTGTAAGCCCCTCTTGGATGTTTGCAGAACTCTGGATGATCAGTCACCTGGATAAATGCTTCTGTACCTGTCCCTGGCTACAACCTGTGAAAGTGAAAGTGGCTCAGTCGTGTCCGACTGTTTGCGACCCCATGGACTATACAATCCATGGAATTCTCCAGGCCAGAATACTGGAGTGGGTAGCCTTTCCCTTCTCCAGGGGATCTTCCCAACCCAGGCATTGAACCCAGGTCTTCTGCATTGCAGGCGGATTCTTTACCAGCTGAACCACCTGTGGGTGGTGATCAAATCAGTTCTCAGACTTTATTTCTATCCTCCATTGAAGTAATTCCTCAGAGATACCTACTTCTCTCTCTTTCAGAATTCTCTCATCTTTTGTGTGTCATAAACCAAAATATAGTCTTAGGGTAATTCTCTACTTTTTAAGAAGAGTGGAAGCTAGTAATCTGTTTAGTTCATTGACATTTGCTTAGAGCTGCTAACACAATATTTACATTTAATTGCATGCTCATATTGCTCACTCATTTTTTATGTTTTTAAAAATTTCTCTAAAATTTCAAATTGTTGGGTAGAGAGATTGTGTCCCCTGAAGGCTTTATCATCTCAACAGTGTTTATTGAGAATCACTCAATTTATAAGTGATATTTGTTGGTTACAAGTGACAATGGTTTCAGCTTTTCCTTATTGTTCTTTTGTGAACCTGTTGAGCAACCTGTTGTGAATATTTATTAGTGGCTTTCAATACTGCCGATCTGACTGATTTAGAGATAGTATATAATGTCTCATTCACTTTCTCTTTGGCTGCAGGAAGGGTGAACAAAGCAAATTCTTTATTACACTTGGGTGACTCATTAAAATATTTTATAAACTAATACCAGAAATACCAAAATCATAAAGCATAAGCCTGACAATTATTTTGAAGAGTTTAGCATTTTTTTTCCTGTAGTTGGCTATGTCATAATGTCATTCCAGAGAGAAAACTTATTTTTCTTTCTTCATAGTTTATAGAGGGTACATCTTGTCTACAATAAAAATGTTATTTTCTTTTCTTGTTAAAATTCTATTACTGGCAGAGAGTGTCTGGTTTCAGTTGTATATATGGGAAAAAACTAATCTTTTAGAAAATTTATATTTTATCAAATCTGACTTCTACTTGGTTTTCTATCTATCACCTAATTTACCCAATATAGTAACTGACTTCTTTGAAATATTTAAAGGCTCAGTATTGTACGTGGTTTGTGGTGTATATGAGGTAAGAAGCTTATAAATACAAGTATGTAATAGTTATTATTTATTCTCTTTACTTGCTCTGTTATTGCCATTAAAACATAGAATGTTGATAGTAATATTATATTAATATAACATTTCATATTAATATTTTTGCATATCCATTACAACTTAAGTAATTTTCAGACACTGTTAGCAATTCTCATATTATGATTTGTATTTACCCATAATCATGCATACAAACAACTGCTGGACACTGATGGTCTACTTATTAGGTGCTAGATCTTTAAATACTAGTGGCCTGCCAAGTTTTGAGATGTAACTGGGTCTAACTTGAGGATGTTTGGTGAGAATGTTATGCTGAGGACCATTGTTATTATTATTGCAAGGATAAATTGTGCTGTCTGAATCTCAGGTGGTTTTTGCTATCTCTCAGCTTTTTAAAAAAGATATATCTTAAAAAAAAAAGATATGTCTTTTTACAGCTTTTTGAGATACAATTGACATATAACCTTAATTTTAAGGATTCAACATGATGATTTGATACATGTGTACATTGAGAAATTATTACTACATTAAGGTTAGTTAACACCTACATCACCTCACAGAATTACATTTTTTGGGGGGAGGGTGGTGAGGACCTTTAAGATCTACTCTCTCAGCAACTTTCAAGTATTTACTATAGTGGTATTAACTGAAATCACCATGCTGTACATTACATCCCCAGAAAGTATTCATTTTATAACTTGAAGTTTGTACCACTTGAGCAACATCTCTCCATTCCCGCTCCCCGGCCCCAACCCCTGGTAACCTCTAGGTTGGGTTTAATTTCTGCCACTTTCTAACTCTGTGACATTGAGCAAATTAATTAAGCCATGCCAGTTCTCTGAGTGTGTCTTATTTACTTATAGAACTCTGAAGTGCAGAATAAGAGTTTGGGAAAGTCCTTGCTATACAACAGACATTGAATAAATGTTACTTGTTTCCTTCATAACCTAATAAGCTAGACTACTTCTTGTAGTCTGTGAGGCTGTCACGGCTAACGCCATGGCAGGCAGCCTAGAGTAGGAGTAGGCCTGGTTTCCCGGGGTAACATAATTATCAGGCCTCCTGGAGCCAGCCAATCAACATATGCCTAGCCAGAAGAAAGGGAACCTATCAGGGAAAAGCTGAAAGCCCCACATAGGGCCAACAAAAATTACCTTGCAACTGTGTAACCAATCCGCTTACGCCAACTACCCACTGTGTAACCAATTCGATTGTGCCAACTACCTGCTGCTTGTTTTGACCTAATAAATATCCGAGAGAACTGGGGCTCAGGCCCTTTCGTCCTCACACACCTGGTGAGGGCGGGAGGCCCTGGCTCGAGTCAGTAATAAATTCCCCTATTGCGAGTTGCATTGTTTCGAGGAGTCTTCTTTCCCGACCTGGGACTCGGACTACGGGCAGAACATAGTCAAACCACTGTTGTTCCTTGGATGATACTAAAAATTTATTTCAAGCACTTATGTGTATATGACCATGTGTTAATATTGAATGTTTGATGTGAAAATGACCCATTCTTAGAATCATGATGAATTGTTTTCACATATCTTGCATGCATGCATGCTAAATCACTTCAGTTGTGTCTGACTCTTTGCAACCCTATGGACTTTATCCTGCCAGGCTCCTCTGTCCATGGGATTCTCCAGGCAAGAATACTGGAGTGGGTTGCCATGCCCTCCTCAAGGGGATCTTCCCGACCTAGGGATTGAACCCAGGTCTCTCGCCTTGCAGGCGGATTCTCTACCTACTGAGCCACCGGGGAATATATCTTACACACTTTTATTTACTTATTGACCACTAGATAATTAGGATTGTTTAAAATCCAGCCATTGAACAAGTTCAAAAGCTGAACTTGAGCTGAAAGACTAATGAGTTTAGTGAGTCTGTTAAGGACTTGTGAAGTTAGGACAGTTTATCCTATAGAAATTTTATATCCCAATTCCTGGGATTATAATAGAGCCAACATATTACCTTGGTTTGGAAAATGAATCGTTTTCAGGCATTTTGAGGACATTGAATTCCAAAACTGTATCAGACTCTTTCTAAAACTTATTAAAGAAGAGATAGGATACCCACCGGAGAAGGCAATGGCAACCCACTTCACTACTCTTGCCTGGAGAATCCCGTGGATGGAGGAGCCTGGTAGGCTACAGTCCATGGGGTCGCTAAGAGTCGGACATGACTGATGCGACTTAGTAGCAGCAGCAGCAGCCTCAGGATACCCACTCCAGTAGTCATGGGCTTCCCTAGTGGCTCAGATGGTAAAGAATCTGCCTCAATGAGGGAGACCTGGGTTCGATGCCTGGGTTGGGAAATCCCCTGGAGGAAGGTATAGCAAACCAGTCCAGTATTCTTGCCTGGAGAATCCGTAGGGACAAAGGAGCCTGGCAGGCTACAATCCATGGGATCACAGAGTTGGACATGACTGAGTGACTAAGCACACACAATGATTGCGTTAGCTCTTTTGCACAGCCTGTTGTACTAGGCACTTTTCATAAGAACTGCTGCCAAGCTGGTTTCTCTCCTCAAGGCACCACTACAGTTGATTTTTTGAAGTCTAGGGTACAAAATATTACAATGACTATTAAATTTCTTCTTGATTACTACATACCAGTGATTCAGCCTATTCAGGTTTTTCTGGATCTTGGTTTCCTTTTTTTGATTTATTAGCTATTATCTCAGTACTCTCCTTCTGAAGATTACTTAAGAATGATTTCTTTCTTTCTTTTTCTTTTAATCCAAGTAAGTGATTTTAAAAAGTTAAGCAGGAAAGGGCCAATAGTTGAAAATTACTATATTTCATTGGCGACTCTGTTTAGATTGATGCCAAACTTGCAATCATGGTAAAATCTCTAATTTTATAGATGAATAAACTAACAATTTGGTGCATCTATGTTTAGTTGTACAGGTTGTGCAGTGCACAAATCTGGGTGTGTATTCACATATATTCAAATGCACCATTGTGCACAGCAGTCCAGCGTTGGATGGCCGTTTTCAATTCCTGCAAATTCACCTATGTAGTTGTTTCACTTAGGTCACATTTTCCTACTTTAGTCATGACAATAAGATTAAATATTTTTCCAGATCTCTTGTTAAAAACCCAAAATATACAAAATCAGTAAGATTCCCCTCTTTCCCACTTAGGAAAGAAACTTGCTAATAGAAAAAAAAAAAAAAAGATTATTTTGGCATTATTTGTTCCTGACAAACACTGGTTATCTCTTTGTAATTGCCTTTTACTTTTTTTTCCCCATTTATTTTTATTAGTTGGAGGCCGATTACTTTACAATACTGTAGTGATTTTTGCCATACATTGACATGAATCAGCCATGGATTTACATGTGTTCCCTATCCCGATCCCCGCTCCCACCTCCCTCCCCATCCCATCCCTCTGGGTCTTTACTTTTCAAATCATCTGTTTGTCATGTGGTAAGTAATTTAGTTTTGATTTTTTTTGAGAATTGTCATTAAATTTTCACACTTTTCTGAAGTGTATTATTTCAAATAATGTCAAACAGATTTTAAAAACTTCCATAGAAAATATAGAAATTATGTACAGAATTAATTAAAATCTAGAATTTCTAACTTCTTTAGTAATTTAGGTAAACTTTTTTGCTTTTCCTGTCCCCAGGGAAAAAATGAGGATTACAAGGATAGGATGCCTGTGTATTCTATTTGTAACAAATTATTTGTGTTAGTTTCTGGCTTTTGAGTTAGAAAGAAATATACATAAGACTTAAATAAATAATAAAAATTTATGTTAAGTTTGAAATTGTGAAAATTTTTTGTAAGTTTACATTTTCAGAGTTTAATAAATAACATCTATTGAATGCTTGTTCTCTTCCAGGCACTGTTCTAGGCATTTTGCATATACTGCTTCATTTAATTCTCTCAAGGGTATTTTGTGAGCTGGCTCTATTTCACAAAGAAGAAACAAGTAGAGTCAGTGTTCACGCCTATGGTGACTCTAGCATTCATTTTTTACCTACTGTGATCTGTTGTATCTATAGTAAAGTCTGTCTAAAAACACTTGCTACTGGCTTTTGCCAATAGGCCTTTGAGATGGAACTTTGTCCCAGTTTGTTAGAAAAGGGCCAGGAAAAAAAGCTTAAAAAGGTACTTCCCTTTAGTATTATGTTACAGAGAATGACAAATGAAAAACAGTAATATTTAACAGAAATAGAGTTTATAGCAGAAGACCACCTCTTGGAGCTTGTTATTATGAAGTTTATCACCACAGTAATAAAAGAGACCCTTCTTGAGTACCTGGTATGGGTCAGAGTTCACATACATTACCTTTAATCATTATAACACCCACGAAAACTTCATATCTTGATGTTATAAATGAGGAGACCAAAGATTGGAGAGGTTTAGTGGCTTGTCCAGCCAGCATGTGGTGAGGGTTTTGATTCAGATATAGTTATGTCTAATTCTGAAACCTATGCTCTTTCCAGTACATCAGCCTGACTACAAGCCCCCATGAGAGTGATGTGAAGTGTCTTGATGTCTGTTTCTATTCTCAGAATTGTGCTGTGGTGAGGAGTTGTAGATTTCAAGGAGAAAATCTCTCTCATTCTCTATGAGGTGTGCCTTTTCTGTGGAGTAAAGTGAAGGAAAAGGAGAGAAAAGGCAATGAGTTAGAAATTTTGCATTATGAATTTCCTGTCTCTTTCCTGGAATATAAAATCAAGGTGATATATGTGTGTCTGGAACATTGATTTAGAAATTTTAGTTGCTGCTGTGAGATTAGTTGTGTGTGTGTGTGTGCGCGCGCGTGCGTGTGTGCATATGTGTGTTTGTCTTTGTACCTGAAATAGTTTTCGACTTTATGGGTTTTGATGATACCAAGAATTCTGACATTTCTTTTTATAATATCTTACTTTGTCTTGTGTAATTTCTAATAGTTCAGTTAGGTTCTTAGAAAATCTTTATAGAAAAACACTTCAGATTATCTTAACTGCAGTGAAAATTGGGCTTTGGAATCTCAAAAATATTTTCCTTCATTCAATAAATATTTCTGGAGTGTATCATATGTGGTTGGCTCTATTGTAGGTGCTAGGGTTATAGCAATAAAAATTGGAGAATTAGAAAAAATCCCTGCCCCCATGAAAATGCATTCTAGTGGATAGATAATGATGGCAAATAAATAAAATATGTTGTATATCAGATGGAAATAAATAACTGTGATGAATAACAGACAAGGGCAAAATGCAGTACAAGGATATCATGGGAGTAAGCAGATTTCTCAGTAAAGATCTAACTACATGAGGATTCTCAACAGAGGACATTAAAAGAGAGGGTAGATACCTGGGTAAAAAGCTTCCCAGGCAGAATAACCACACCTTTGAACTTCTCATTGTGAATTTCCATGTTATTAAGAGCTATCTCTCTTATATACCAGGGGATTTATATACATTACTTTTAATTCCTACAACATCCATCCGAGGTAAATATTACTTCAGTTTATAGAGCAGGAAGACATAGTTAATGCATAGCTCCAGAGATAGAAAAATATTTGGTATATTAAATAACATCAAAGGGATCTTTATTGGTAGATCAAAGAGAGCAAGAAATAGAGGAGAAAGAGATTTGGTTAGAAAGGTTGTGAAAAGCAGATCGTTTTAAGTCTATTAGGTGAATGAATGAAATTCATTCTGCCATTGTTGAATTTTGAGCAGAAGCATGCTGTGAGAAGATTTATATTTAACAATTTAATATAATTGTTAGTATTAACAATTTAGTTACTCTGTAGAGAAACCTCTTTGGAAGCAAGGACACCAGCAAGAGATTCTAGCGTAATCCAGATGAGAGATGAGGATGGTTTGGGCCATAGCATTGTCAGAAGAGGTACTTAGATATGGTTGAGTTCTTGAAAAATTTTGAAGGCTGAACCAATAAAATTTTCTGACAGGTTGATTGTAAGGTATGAGAGAAAGAAAGGAGTCAAGGAATGGCTTCAAGTTTTTGGTCTGAGCAACTGGAAAGATGAATTTGTTCCTGACTGAAATGGAGAAGAATGTGGAAGAAGCATGTTGTTAAAGAAAGTTCAAGATACCTGTTTTGACTGTTTTACATTTGAGGTACTGATTAGGTATTAGGAGAAAGATCTGGGCAGAGCACATGTATCTGGGTATCATTAACATATATTTAATATTGAATATTGAATTATATTACTAAACAGTAATAATAGATAGAAAAGAGAAGGATCCTGAGGAATAAAACCTGGAGAATTACAATGAAATAGATGGAAAAATGAGGAATTTCCAAAGGAAATGGGTTTTGATGTCCAGTGAAAAACCAGGGGAGTGCAATATGTTAGAAGTTATATTGGTTTGCTTAGGCTTCCATGCTTGAAAATGGCACAAAATTGGCGGTATAAACAACAGAAACTTGTTTTCTTATAGTCCTGAGTCTAGAAGTCCATCATGTGATGGAAAATTTAATTTCTGGTGAGTATTCCCTTCTTGGTTTACAGTGGCTCCTTTCTTGCTGTGTCCTCCCATAGCCTTTCCTCTGTGTATAGGCACAGAGAGAGGTACAACACATTAAAAATTGAAGAATAAAAATCACATGATCATCTCAGTTCAGTTCAGTCACTCAGTCGAGTCTGACTGTGACCCCATGGACTGCAGCATACCAGGCTTCCCTGTCCATCACCAACTCCCAAAGCTTGCTTAAACTCATGTCCATCAAGTTGATGATGCCATCCAACCATCTTCTTCTCTGTCATCCCCTTCTCCTCCTTCCTTCAACCTTTCCCGGCATCAGGGTCTTTTCTAATGAGTCAGTTCTTTGCATCAGGTGGCCAAAGTATTGGAGCTTCAGCTTCAGCATCAGTCCTTCCAATGAATATTCAGGACTGTTTTCCTTTAGGACTGACTGGTCTGATCTCCTTGTAGTCCAACGGACTCTCAAGAGTCTTCTGCAACACTACAGTTCAAAAGCATCAATTTTCAAGCACTCAGCTTTCTTTATAGTCCAACTCTCACATCCATAAATGACTACTGGAAAAACCATTGCTTTGACTAGACGGGCCTTTGTTGGCAAAGTAATGTCTCTGCTTTTTAATATGTTGTCTAAGTTGGTGATAGCTTTTCTTCCAAGGAGCAAATGTGTTTTGATTTCATAGCTGCAGTTACCATCTGCGGTGATACTGGATCCCAAGAAAATAAAGTCTTGTTGTTGTTTCCATCGTTTCTCCATCTATTTGCTATGGAGTGATCATCTCAAAAGATATAGAAAAAGATTTTGCTAAAATTTAATATGCATTTATGATAAAACTCTCCACAGAGTGGGTATAGAGGGACCTTACCTCAACATAATAAAGGCTAAAAATGATAGTGTGTTAGTTGCTCAATCATGCCTGACTCTTTGTGACCCCATGGACTGTAGCCTGCTAGGCACCTCTTCCCATGGGATTCTCCAGACAAGAATACTAGAGTGGGTTGCCATTCCCTTCTCCAATAAATGATAAGCTCACAGCTAACATCATACTTAATGGTGTAAAGCTGAAAACATTCCCTCTAAGATAAGGAATAAGATTAGGAAGTCCACTGTCTCACTTTTATTCAACATAGTATTGGAAGTCCTAGCAACAGAGAGAAATTAGCATAGTGTTGGAAGTCCTAGCCACAGAAGGAGAAATTAAAAATAAATATTATTTATTATTGCATCAAAAAAAAAAAAATAAAATCTCCAGGAACAACTCTAACCAAGAGGATAAAAGACCTGTACTCAGAAAGCTGTAAGACACTGATAAAAAATTAAAGATGACATGATAGATGCAAGATATACTATTCTCATGGATTGGAAGAATTAATATTGTTAAAATAATCAAACTACCCAAGGCAATCTACAGATTCAATACAATGCCTATCAAAATGCTGAGATTTTTTCACAGAACTAGAACAAATAATTTTAAAAGTTACATTTAAATATAAAAGACACAGAATAGTCAATGTAGCCTTGAGAAAGAAAAATAGGGGTGGAAATATTACACTCCCTGATTTCAAACTATACTACAAAGTGATAGTGATTAAAACAGTATGGTGGGTGCTCATGCTCAGTCATGTCCAACTCTTTGTGACTCCATGAACTGTAGCTCTACACGCTTCTCTGTCCATGAAATTTTCCAGGCCAAGATGCTGAAGTGGGTTTCCGTTTTATACTCCAGGGGATCTTCCTGATTCAGGGATAAAACCCACATCTCTTATGTCTCCTGCATTGGCAGGCAAATTTTTTTTTTTTTTTTTAATTAGTTGGAGGCTAATTGCTTCATATTTCAGTGTGTTTTGTCATACATTGACATGAATCAGCCATGAGGTTACACATATTCCCCATCCCGATCCCCCCTCCCACCTCCCTCTCCACCCGATTCCTCTGGGTCTTCCCAGTGCACCAGGCCCAAGCACTTGTCTCATGCATCCCACCTGGGCTGGTGATTTGATTCACCATAGATAATATGCATGCTGTTCTTTCGAAACATCCCACCCTCACCTTGTCTCACAGAGTTCAAAAGTCTGTTCTGTACTTCTGTGTCCTTTTTCTGTTTTGCATAAAGGGTTATCATTACCATCTTTCTAAATTCCATATATATGTGTTAGTATGCTGTAATGTTCTTTATCTTTCTGGCTTACTTCAGTCTGTATAATGGGCTCAGTTTCATCCATCTCATTAGAACTGATTCAAATGAATTCTTTTTAATGGCTGAGTAATATTCCATGGTGTATATGTACCACAGCTTCCTTATCCATTCTTCTGCTGATGGGCATCTAGGTTGCTTCCATGTCCTGGCTATTATAAACGGTGCTGCGGTGAACATTGGAGTGCACATGTCTCTTTCAGATCTGGTTTCCTCAGTGTGTATGCCCAGAAGTGGTATTGCTGGGTCATATGGCAGGTCTATTTCCAGTTTTTTAAGGAATCTTCACACTGTTCTCCATAGTGGCTGTACTAGTTTGCATTCCCAGCAACAGTGTAAGAGGGTTCCCTTTTCTCCACACCCTCTCTAGCATTTATTGCTTGTAGACTTTTGGATAGCAGCCATCCTGACTGGCATGTAATGGTACCTCATTGTGGTTTTGAGTTGCATTTCTCTGATAATGAGTGATCTTTTCATGTGTTTGTTAGCCACCTGTATGTCTTCTTTGGAGAAATGTCTGTTTAGTTCTTTGGTCCATTTTTTGATTGGGTCATTTATTTTTCTGGAATTGAGCTTCAGGAGTTGCTTGTATATTTTTGAGATTAATCCTTTGTCTGTTTCTTCATTTGCTATTATTTTCTCCCAATCTGAGGGCTGTCTTTTCACCTTACTTATAGTTTCCTTTGTTGTGCAAAAGCTTTTAAGTTTCATTAGGTCCCATTTGTTTATTTTTGCTTTTATTTCCAATATTCTGGGAGGTGGGTCATAGAGGATCTTGCTGTGATTTATGTCGGAGAGTGTTTGGCAGGCAAATTTTTTTACCACTGTGCCACTCGGGAATCCCTAAAATAGTATGGTACTTGCACAAAAACAGACATAGATCAGTGGAACAGAATAGAGAGCCCAGAAATGAGCAAACGCTTATATGGGCAATTAATCTATGACAATGGAGGAGGAAATGGCAGCCCACCCCAGTATTCTTGCCTGGAGAATCCCATGGACAGACAAGCCTGACTGGCTACAGTCCATGGGGTCACAAGAGTTGGACACAACTGAGTGACTAAACCAACCAATCTATGACAAAAGAAGCAAGAATATACAGTGAGGAAAAGGCAGTTAATGATTAAAACTGAGAATGATTGCTTTTCCAACTGGGAAACCAGACATGCAAAAGAATCAAACTGGACTACTTTCTCACATCAGGTACAAAAATAAACTCAAAGTGGATTAAAAACTTAAGGTAAGACCTGAAACCATAAAATTTCTAGAAGTAAACATAGGCTGTATGTACCTTGCAATCTGTCTTAGCAGTGCTTTTTTGGAATGTCTCCTCAGCTAAGGGAAATGAAAGCAAAAATAAACAAATGAGACTGCCTCAGACTAAAAAGCTTTTGTGCAGCAAATGAAATTATCAACAAAATGAAAAGGTTGCCTGCTGAATGAGAGAAGGTATTTGCAAATAATATATCCAATCAGGTTTTAATATCCAAAATATACAAAGAACTCATACAACTAACATAAAAAACCCCCCAAAAACCTGATTAAAAATGGGCAGAAGACCTGGATCGACATTTTACTAAAGAAAGTGGCAAACAAGTACATGAAAAGATGCTCAACATTACAAATTATTAAGGAAATGCAAATCAAAACACAATGATACATCACTTCACACCTGTTACAATGACTGTTATCAAAAAGACAAAAAATAAGTGCTTGAAAAATGTGGAGAGATGGGAAAACTCATATTCACTGTCATGGGAATGTAAATTGGTTTATCACTATAGAAAACACAGATTATTCAAAATATTAAAAATAGAGCTACCATATGTCCAGCATTTCTACTCTTGGTAGTTATTCAAAGAAAATGAAAACATTCATTATGAAACATATAATGTACATGCGTGTTTACAGTATTTACAATAATTACAGTAAGGCGTTATTTGCAGTAGCCAGGAGAGAGAAGAATCTAAGTATCCATGGGTAGATCAATAAAGAAGATGTGAGATACATAGAGGAAGGGAATTAAGGGGTACAAACCTCCAGTTACAAAATAAATAAACCATAAGGTTGTAATATAAAGCAAATGGATTATGATCAACAATATTGTAATGGTTTTTTGTGGGATGATGGTTAGTAGATTTATAGTGGTGATCATTTCATAATGTATGCCAATGTCAAACTACTGTTCTCTACTTTTAAAACTAGCATAATATCGTATATCAACTATATTTCAATTAAAAGCCCCAAACCTTGTCTAGATATGCTTGAAACAATTGGATAATAGAAGGTCTGGGCAAGCATTGAAATTCTTAGCAAAAAATTGAAAATATAAAGAAGAACCAAATGGAAATTTAGAACTAAAAAGACCAACAAGCACACGCGCACGCGCACACACAGACACACACACACACAGACACACACACACACACACACACCCACCCCTCAAAGGGTAGTTTCAATAGAAGAATGGAGAAGACAAACAAAAAATAAGTCAGTGAACTTTAATATACAACAATAGAAATTATCCAGTTTGAGGAACAAAGAGAAAAATAGAAGAAAAGATACATAGAGCCTCAGGGGCATATGGGACTACAACAGTTCAAGTCACTGTAGTTTCAGAGAGAGATAGAGAAGAGAGATGTCTTTTGCTATTATTCCTGCTTGTATGCTAAGTTGCTTCAGTCATGTCCAACTCTTTGTGACTCTATGGACTGTAGCTCACCACGGTCCTTTGTCCATGGGATTCTCCAGGCGAGAATACTGGAGTGGGTTGCTGTGCCCTCCTCCAGAGTATCTCCCTGACTCAGGGATCAAACCTGCGTCTCCTGTGTCTCCTGCATTGCAGATGGATTCTTTACCCTGAGCCACGTGGGAAGCCTCTATTGCTATTATACAAAAATACAACTGATTTTTTACATTAATCTTGCACCTGCCACCTTGCTTAACTCATTTACTAGTTCTAAGAGGTTTTTTTTTAAAAAATAGATTCCTTGGAATTTTCTCTGTAGACCATCTGCAAATAGGGACAATTTTTATTTCTTATTTTCTGATATGTATGTCTCTTATTTCTCTTTGTTGCTTATTGCAGTGGCTAAAACATCTCATGTTGAACAGCAGTAGTGAGAGTGGACATTCTTGCCTTGAACACACTTAGGGCAAAGCTTGCAGTCTTTCACCATTAAGTATGATGTTAGGTATGGGTTTTTTTGTAAATGTGCTTTTAAGTTGAGGAACTTTCTCTTTATCCCTAGTTTTCTGAGAGTTTTGTTTTCCATAAATAACTGTTGATGCTGAAATAAAAAAATGTGATGCCATTTACAATCATTCAAAGAAATACTTGAATATAAATTTAGCAAAACATATGAAGGACCTTTAGAAATTAAGGAAGATCTAAATAAGTGGAGAAACATACCAAGTTCATAGATGAGAAGAATCAACATAGTAAAGATGTCAATTCTTCTGTAATTGATACACAAGTATTCAAAATCCCCCAAAGACTTTTATAGAGATACACAAGATTATTATAAAATTTATAGGGAAAGATAAATGAATTAGAGCAGCTAAAGCAATTTTGAAAAAGAATAATAAAATGGGAGAAATCATGGGTGACATAATACCATGGAAATAATTCCCTTAATTGAAGCAGTTTTTCAAGTTCTTAATTCCTACTTCAAGTCCTTTGTTTCAAGTTTATTTTTTCTTAAAAGTTTTCTTCTTGAGCATGTAAAGGCATAACTGAACAAAATTCACAATATGAATATTACAAGTAGACAAATTTTGGTTCAACATAAAGAAAACTTTATGATAAACATTCAAATGTGGGATATGTTATTTGGGGAAGAGGCACTTAAACTAGAGAAACTTTCAGGTCCCTTCTAACTTCAAAGTTATATAAATAAAGAAAAGCTAAAATTTATATAATGATTTCCTCAAGAGAGAAATTTAAAAAATGGCAAGAATTCCTTTTCAAACTTCCATAATCACATGAGCTAGTTACTATAATAAATATCCTCTTTTATATATCTGTATATATATTATTGGCTCCATTAACTGGAGAATGCTGACTAATACAGGTGGAAAGGAGTTTGATAGATTGGGGGAATTGCAAGGAGGCCAGTGTGGCTGATTGGAATAAGAGAGAATAATCAGAGAGGTTAGAGAAGTGATGGTAGAGCAGAGGTGGAAGAATTATGTAGGAAACTGTGGGTCACAGTACGTCTTGTGGCTTTTACTATGAATGAGATGGGAAGCTGTTAAAGATATGAGCAAAAAGTGACATTATCTTTCCTACGTTTAAAAGGATTGTTCTGATTGCTCTGTTGAGAACAGATTGTAGGGTGTAAGAGCAGAAGCAAAGATAGAGTATTTAGGAAGGAGGGTATTGTAGTAATCTAGATGAGAGACAGAAGTGGATTGGAATGGGGCTGGAGGAGATGGTAGTGGTACAGATAAGAAGTAGATGGTCTACTGTAATTTAAAAGTAGAGACCAAAGTTTTTAACTGGCGAATTGGTTGTGGAGTCCGAGAAAAAGAGATAAGTCAAAGATAGGTGTCTCAAGTTTCTGGCCTGAGCAGCTGGAAGATCATATTATATTTGATAAAATAAAGGCCTGAAAGTTTCACTGGTGTTGAAGAATGTGTCTTCCTGTTCAGTGAGCAGCAGTGTGGGCTTCTCTGATGGCTCAGCAGTATAGAATCCGTCTGTAATGCAGGAGGCACAGGAGATGTGGGTTCAACCCCTGGGTTGGGAAGATCTGTTTGAGGAGAAAATGGCAATCTACTCCAGTATTCTTGCCTGAAAAATCCCCTGGAGAGAGGAGCCTGGCGGGCTGTAGTCCAAGGAGTCAGACATGACAGAGCATGCATGCATGCATGAGCCTCAGCATATGGCTGTTGCTGCTCTTTGGCTCAGATTTGTAGACTTGAGCATATATCCCTTTTCCTTCTTGCCAGTTGCCACCACATGTGTGCCTGGGTTTCCCCATAATTTATGGAGGGTGAATATTAGCCACGGCTTGCATAAGTCATACCAGCGACATGAGTTTAAATATTATGAGTGCAATCCAAAGCACTCAGACAGGATAATTTAGAATACCTGTCATTTTGTAATTGGGTTTTATATCATTGTGTGAAAAATTTTATAGGACTCTTTAACTGGGCTCATTATTCTTTCTTTCTGTTTTGACTCAGACTGTCACATCCCTAAATACCTCTACCTCTAAGGCTAACCTCGGTTATCAAAGTTTTTCTTTCCTTAAAATGCATCTTTGAAATAAAGAGAAAGAGACTGGAGGCTTCCTTTTAGAAAAGCTAGTATATGTCTTCTTTCAGGTGTGTCCAATAAAATGTTAATGTCTAGGGTGAATGATAGTATCGATTTTTTACACAGAAGGACTTTAGCCATTTTCTCTGAATATTTTTGGGTTTCGCTAAGGCATATTCTGCGTATTCTGGGTATGTTAATTTTAATTTTCACAAAGGTTTAACTTGCTCCTCATCTCAATAAGAACTGGAGTACAGTATTAGATTTTAGGATACAGTGAGAAAGAATTTGAGTATGGGTTCAGAGGAACTAGAGAGAAAAAGAAGCCAGAAATAACTAGAAGGAATCAAGTTAAACATACAATTATCTATCAAGATCATAATAATCCATAATGGGATGTTGAAGTGGATTTTTAGATTGATTCTCAAGACCATTAAGTACAGAGTTGAAAGTAGAACTTCAACATAGAAACGTATGTAAAAATTTCAATGAATGAATGAAAATAAGATCAAAATATGAACTTCAAGCAGGTACTGTCAAGAATCATGACTGTGAGCAAAATCAGTGGTTGTGGTCCAGCAACAGTGGGAACAGCTCACTATCACAGAATGGCGTCCTGGTAGGTTGATGCTACCTATGATACTACCATACTCCCCAATACTCTCATGGGGCGTATGGAGGGCACTGGGAATTCCCCTGTTATCACGGAATAGTTAGAGGTGCCTTTCTTTAACTTTGTAATGGCATCAGCCGTAACCAACCAATGAAAAATGGGCAGAGCAGTCTCTGGAGTGTTTGTAATAGAGATGGTTGCCTTGGCCAGCCATCAACTGGGGCTTGCATTTCCACATCCTTGACTCTGACAGGAGACCTCTTAATGCCAAGAGACATGTTGTTCCTGGCTTTCTCTATTTCAAGTAAAATGTTTAGTGCTGACTTTTAGTTTTAAGCTTCACCTCTTCAGAGTTGACACAGATTTTTAGTTGCCGTCCTGGATGGCTGGTGCTGGGAGACAGCACTCTTTTTTTTTCCTCCATTTATTTTTATTAGTTGGAGGCTAATTACTTTAGTGATTTTTGTCATACATTGACATGAATCAGCCATGGATTTACATGTATTCCCCATCCTGATCCCCCCTCCCACCTCCCTCTCTACCCGATCCCTCTGGGTCTTCCCAGTGAACCAGACCCGAGCACTTGTCTCATGCATCCAACCTGGGCTGGTGATCTATTTCACCCTAGATAATATACATGTTTCGATGCTGTTCTCTCAAAACATCCCACCCTCTCCTCTCCCACAGAGTCCAAAAGTCTGTTCTGTACATCTGTGTCTCTTTCTGTTTTGCATATAGGGTTATCATTACCATCTTTCTAAATTCCATATATATGTGTTAGTATGCTGTACTGTTCTTTATCTTTCTGGCTTCACTCTGTATAATGGGCTCCAGTTTCATCCATCTCATTAGAACTGATTCAAATGAATTCTTTTTAATGGCTGGGTAATATTCCATGGTGTATATGTACCATAGCTTCCTTATCCATTTGTCTGCTGATGGGCATCTAGGTTGCTTCCATGTCCTGGCTATTATAAACGGTGCTGCGATGAACATTGGGGTGCACATGTCTCTTTCAGATCTGGTTTCCTCAGTGTGTATGCCCAGAAGTGGTATTGCTGGGTCATATGGCAGTTCTATTTCCAGTTTTTAAAGAATTCTCCACACTGTTCTCCATAGTGGCTGTACTAGTTTGCATTCCCACCAACAGTGTAAGAGGGTTCCCTTTTCTCCACACCCTCTCTAGCATTTATTGCTTGTAGACTTTTGGATAGCAGCCATCCTGACTGGCATGTAATGGTACCTCATTGTGGTTTTGAGTTGCATTTCTCTGATAATGAGTGATGTTGAGCATCTTTTCATGTGTTTGTTAGCCATCTGTATGTCTTCTTTGGAGAAATATCTGTTTAGTTCTTTGGCCCATTTTTTGATTGGGTCATTTATTTTTCTGGAATTGAGCTTCAGGAGTTGCTTGTATATTTTTGAGATTAATCCTTTGTCTGTTTCTTCATTTGCTATTATTTTCTCCCAATCTGAGGGCTGTCTTTTCACCTTGCTTATAGTTTCTTTTGTTGGGCAGCGCTCTTATTTTCTGTTGGTCACCTATCTTTTATGGTCCCTGAGATATAACATTAAGTTATGTTTATATCTGTTTATGCTGATATAAGATTATGCTGCCCTGATGTGGCCTGCTGGCTAGTGTAGGAAAGGTGCTCAGGGAAGTCGGAGTTAGAAATGCACATACAAAAGGCAGCACTTTTCTTGGAAATTCTCTATCAGTCTGTCCTTCTCTTATGACACAGTACATTCTCCAGTGGTGTTTTTTTTGCATATATCGCTTTCCTCCCTAGTGAAGTATAAGTGTTAAAGGGCATGTAGTTCAGCTTCCCACTCACAACCAGAAACTCTTCTCACACCCCTAAACAGTTATCTAGCCCCTGCTCCTGCCTCCGGAAGTCTTATCTTACAACATATCTTTGAGTAGCAGGTTTCTCCCCTTTCATTTAGCTAAACTACTTTATTGACATAAATCATGTCATATTTTAATTTAAAAAGTACATTTTATTCTAGTTCATTTTATTTCTGCATGGATATTTTTCACTTTTAAAATTCTGATCATAATTATCCATGTTTTCTTGAGTATTATATCATAGAAACAGTTAAACATATTTGAATTATTTATTAATGTATTCTTTCACTTGTTCATCACAATTATTTTACTGTAATTTAGAATCAAGTTTATGTTCATGGTTTGTTTCCATGGTCTCTCTTGCTTTTATTTGTGAAGTTTTATAGTGTTATATAATTAGTCATTTAACTGATGTCTTTTTTTATTAGTAGGTTGCAAAGATAATGACAATAATCCTTATACCAGTCACTGGAGATTTAAATAAATCACTCATAGATCTCTCAGTGCTAGACCAGCAAATTTTTCATGCATGTTGCTTGAGGGTATTTGATACTAAACACAAGGAATCTTAACTGTGGGTCTGGATCAAAGGGATCCATGAATCTCCTGAAATTATACGCAAAATTTTATTTTGCACTTATAAGCAATTTTTAAGGAAAGAGATTCCTGAGGATGTTCATTATGCTTTTAGAGAGTTTTGTAAATTTTCCTTTTCCAGGTATCATGAAGCTTGCTACTAGAAGGTTTTGGGAGTATGTATGAGTTTGTTAGGGTGGCCATAACAAATATAATAGACTGGGCGGCTTAATCAACAAAAATTTATTTTCTGACAATTCAGGGACTCAGCAGGGTTGGTTTCTTCTCCTTGGCTTGTAGATGGCTATCTTCTCCCTGAGTCCTCACATGGTCTTTCCTCTATGCATGTCTGTGTCCCAATCTCTCTTTAATCATCAGGACACCCTTTATATTAGATTAGGGTCCATGCTAATGACCTCATATTAATTGATTACCTCTCTAAAGACAATATCTTCAAAGAGTCACTATGTTTAACATTAGGGGTTAGAACTTCAACTATAGATTTTTGGGGAGAGAGGACACAATTCAGCCCATAATAGAACACTAGTTTGAAAATTAAAAATGAAAAAGTGAAAACTGCATTCAGTTCATCCTAGAACAAATTTTCCCTGGTCAGAATCTTCTTGTGCAGTTCCTACTTGCACAGTTCCTTGCACAGAAACCACTTGCACCAGTTTCAAATTGGTGGCTTCTGTGTGAGCTCTCTGGACCACTGGAGTCTGAATCAATCTGTCAGCAATATTTATCTAGTATCCACTCTGTGCAGAAAGCTGTGCCAGGAACTATAAAGTCTGCAATATTGATTGTACCTGCCAGCCATGGTCAGGTTATATTATGAAATAACTCTAGTAGATTGGCTTGTGCTGTGAAGGGAGCAGAAGTATAGATATATGAGTTGGGTATTTTAAGTCCTGAAATTTAAAGGTCTTTAATGCAGGAAGGAAGTCTCCAAAGATGTCTTTCATTTATGTTTTCTTTAGACCTATGGTTTAGACACTGATGGTGTCTGTAAACAAAAAGTGATTAGAAATTCTTTGTGAAATAGGCTTGTTAAAATCCATTCCATTTACAAAGCATGGTCATAGCTGTGGTAAAGAGAAAGTTGTATATATTACTTTCTAAGCTAATACATAGTGTTTATCTCAAGGAGACAACTGTCTTTTTTGGGGACCTACATTAGTAGATGTGTTTGATTAACAAGATGAGACCTTCTGGAGTGCAGTGAAATAGAGATTGCTACACTGTTCTGACTAGGAAAGAAAAGAAACTCAGGGGTTGGGATTTGGAGCTGAATGGTCCATGGAGGAAAGGGGAGGAGAGAAAAGGTGGGAGGAAAGTGGAGATTCTGAAGAATGGTTGGAAGACTGGAGCCTGGGAAGACACAAGCATTGAAAATGCCTCTGAGGTGGAATTAGCAGAAGGGAGGTCGAATCCTTAATTATAAATTATTGGCAGTTCTGTGCAGTACTGTGAGACTGATCTGCTTTTCACAAACCCCTGCCGGCACAACTTTGATTCTTGGCTGCTAAAAGACAAAGGATGAGGCCAGATGGAGTGAGAAAAAGGAGCACAATATAATAAGAAAATAAACACATGAATCTACCTAAACTAAGGAATAGTATTACCAATAATGTTGAGGCTGCCTTTACAACATTTTACTAAAGTAAGGCGCAAATCTCCCCCAACTGAGAGGTCTACTTTATTTTATTTTATTATAAAAATAGTATAAACAGAAACATTTGTTTGGTCTTTGGAGGCTCTGAGACAGTGGGCAGCAGATGCCAGCAGAGTATGTGGTGGGGCAGGGACAGCGGAAGAGACAGTTGCGGTCATACTCCTTAGACACGAGTGAGTGAAGATTCATAGTTTGTCTTTAGCTTGGCCCAGGAGTGCAAAGTTAGGGGCTGTTTATCTTATTGAGGTAGTCATTTTCATCGTCTTTTTTATTCCAAATATACATACACAAAGTTATAATGATGTGGGAAAGGGCAAGACTCTGTACCTGCTTCTGCTGATTCTCTTTCCTGAGAGTCCTTTTGTAGTCAGATTGGGTCTTGATCTCTCATTCTCCAGGGACAAAGACTTTTGGTTCAAGGCTTTTGGTTCAAGACTTTTGGTTCAAGTCCTCAGCTTAGCAATATGAATATGTGTGTGTTCTGTCACTTGGTCATCTCTGACTCTTTGTGACCCCATTGACTGTAGCCCAGGCTACATGGAATTTTGTACATGGAATTTTCCAAGCAAGAGTGTTGGAGTGGGTTTCCTACTCCAGAGGATCTTCCTCACCCAGGGGATTCGAACACGTGTCTCTTGCATGTCCTGCACTGGCAAGTGGATCCTTTACCACTGTGCCACCTGGGAAGCAATATGACTATGACACCCCAAAGGGGACTGTGTGTCTTGCTAAGGAAAGTGATGGCACAGTCAGACTGGGTAACTGACTTGAATCAAATCCAACTGAATTGAATAAAGGAATAATTTGCAAAGGTGCAGGTGGGGCTTAATGAAGACCACAAGGGGTAGTGCAGCTTCTCAGGGTTAATCTTTGCTGGAAGCCGTTGCCCTCCTAGGCTGAAAGGGGCAAGGAAGAAGATGAACCTTGAACCTGGTGAGAGAGCTGTGTGAGTTGGTCCAATTACAAGAGTCGGCCATTGGGAGAAAGACGTAGATAATCCGGGTGGACAGCAGGGGGCAACAGGTAGGAGGTGGGGGCCCTGGAGACTGACCTCCTGCCTGCAGCTGTCCTGCTGGTGCCTCAGGTTGACTGAACCCAACTGGAAGCTTGCTGCAGTCCACACAGGCCAGTTTCTTTGGGGGTGGATAGGGTGGAAAAGGATCTGGAGAGGAAAACATTAGAGATCAACCTATGGCCACGTTATTTTTCTGTTTTGAGGGTTCAGACATTCTTCAAGCAGTAGACTGTCTCAGGTCCAAGGAATGCCTTGGTTACTAACTTTAGGCCTGCTCAGTGCTGTTTCTTCCAAGAAGGTTTCCTCCTAAGCCCAAGCAGGAGTCTTGCTATCTTTTGAACATCCCTAGCACTGTGTTTGTCCTAGTCATTAAACACAGCAGACATTGCTTTGGATTCAATGTGCATGAAAACCTCTCTATTAAAATTGTAACTCCTAAGGCAGAGTTGGTATCTTGCTCAAGTTGTTTTCTCCAAAGTGCCTTGCACTATGCCTTGTCTCAGCTATTTTCATTAAAAGTATTTTGTTTTTGAAGAGGCTAGTCCCACAACAGGAAGAAAAATTATTCATGCCTCTTCAAGTATGACCACGGTTTGCCTCCAGTTTTCACTGTCACTAAGATAGTCCCATCTCTACATGGATGGAAATGACTGCAGTTTTCACATGGTTCATGCCACCATCCTTCCATTCAGTGTCTACACAGCAGCCAGAGGAACCATAAACTCAAAATGGCATTGGGGTGATTATCTTCCTAAATGGTACTCTTATGGTTGTTTCCCTTGCTCTGAAGTCCCTTGCTCTTTACTTGCTTCCTGACTTAACACTTATTCCCAGATTCTCATTAGTTCTATCCTCCAGCTGAACTCCCGTTTCTTCATCATTGTTGTATATTTTGGATCTTCATTTTGCTCTCAAACATATTATGTCCCCAATTTCTGTTTATTTGTAAGTTTTATGGAAGATAGTCAAATTTTCAATCCAAATGTTGGTGAAGACATCAGAATAGGCAATTTATTATAGATTGAAATTCATCTATTTACCAACACTATTTGTTATCATTATTCTTCTAGCTACCAATTAATTCACTTGTAATGTTATCCATATTACATTTCTTCATGGAATTAATAAGTACATAATGAAAAGTGTCAAAGGTCTTTCTGCAACCCCAATACATCATTTTATGCTGGCCTGGTGATTAGAAAAGGATATTAATTCATGAATTTTTCTCGTAAGGCCAGGCTGGCTCCTAGTCATTCACCCTTAAAAATTTCACACACCCTGTTCAATGATTTGTTCAAGTTTATTTATTTTTTTGGTTAAAATAAACTTTTTAAGTCTGTAGCTTCCAAAAAATATATTTGGAAAATGGAACATTGGCTTGCTAATCTTCAATCTTTTGCCATTCTCTCTTACTGAATACATTGTCTCAAAATGCTAATGTTTGTCTTGCATTGCACTTGTAAATCCTTTCAGTATTGAGGGATAAAATTCATCCCAGATAGATTCACTTGATCTGAGAGCAAGTAAAAAACAAAAACCAACAAATAAAAACAAAAACCCAAAACCACACACACACACAAACTAAACTAAGCTGATGAGAGTTCTTCAACTCTCCTGTCACCAATTTTTGATTTCAGTTCTATTTTTCTAATCATGTAAGCATTGAACTTACCCTCTGTTGGACTGGGCAGTAGTTTTTAAAGTTAAGATAAAAAATTGGATGCTATCTAATATCCACTGTGAGGGATGAGTAGTGGTCAAATTTATGTGCTATGTTTAAGACTAGCTCTGAATTTGAAATTCTAATTATTTGAAGACCCTTTTAGTTCCACTGATATTGAAGACATAGAATTGAATTTGTTTTTTAACAGAGGCACCTTATTAAAATCCACACTTCTATGAAATGATGTCTTAGATTTATTGAAGAGGTAAAGGAGCTTCATGGTCTTCATGGTGATGTATTCCTTCTCTCATCTTAAGACATGAGAAAACAATGAATGAAGAGGAATGCTACTCTATGTGACTTTATGTGAGGAATTAATGAGTGGATAGAAATAATAGCAGGCTAATTATCACATATTTATTATGTTTCTCAAGCAAGTTTGAAATACATTTTGGAAATTGCGTATTTATTGTTTAAAAAATTTACTTATTTATTTTACTTTTTGATCCCCTTTGCCCATTTCTGTCACCCCCACATGCCTATCTGGCAACCAATGATCTGTTCTCACTGAGGTTTTTTAAAAAATGATTTTACATATGAGAGATTATACCACATTTGTCTCTGTCTGATTTATTTTACTTAGCATAATGCCCTTGAGCTCCACCCATATTGGGGCAATTGATGAGATTTCATTCTTTTTTTATGGCTGAATAATATTTCACACACACATATACGTACATACGTACATACATACACATACCACATCTTCTTTATCTATTCATCTGTTGATGGAAATATAGGTTACTTCCATATATCCATACCTTAACTGTTATAAATAATGGTGCAATGAATATAAAGGTCCATATTCTTTATCTTTCCCAGTTAGTGTTTTCATTTCCTTTAGATAAATACCTGAAAGTGGAATTGCTGGATCATATGATAATTCTATTTTTAATTTTTTGAGGACCTTCCATACTATTTTCCACAGTGGCTGTGCCAATTTTCCCACAAAAAGCAAACCAAAAGTCTTCCCTTTTCTCCACAGCTTTCCAACACTTGTTATTTCTTGTCTTTTTTATAATTCTAATAGATGTGAAATGATATCTCATTGCATTTTGATTTGCATTTCCCTGACAGTTAATGATGTTGAGAACCTTTTCACGTGCCTGCTGGGCATCTATCTGTCTTCTTTGGAAAAATGTCTATTCAGATCCTCTGCCCATTTTTTTTTAATTGTATTTTTTTTTCTATTAAGTTGTATGGGTTCTTTATATACTTTGGATGTTAACCCTTTATCAGATATATGATTTGCAAATATTTTCTCCTACTCAGTAGGTTGTCTTTTCATTTTGTTGATTGTTTCCTTTGATGTGCAGAAACTTTTTAGGTTGAAGTAGTTCCACTTGGTTTTTTTTTTGCTTTTGTGGTCTTTTCTTTTGGTGTCAGACCCAAAAAATCATCACCAAGATCTATGTCAAGGAGGTTACCACCTATATTTTCTTCTAGGAGTTTTATTGATGTCAAGTCTTACATTCAAGGTTTTAATCCATTTTGAGTTAGTTTTTGTTATTGGTGTAAGGTAGTAGTCCAGTTTCATTCTTTTGCACATGGCTGTCCAGTGATCCCAACAGTTTTGATTGAAAAGATTATTATTTCTTTATTGTATGTTCTTGACTCTTTTATTGTAAATTAATAGATCATATTTGTTTGGGTTTATTTCTGGGCTTTCTTATAACATTGCATTGATCAATGTGTCTATTTTAATGCCAATACCATACTGTTTTAATCACTATAGCTTTGTAATAGAGTGTGAAATCAGAAAGTTTGATGCTTCCAACTTTCTTCTTTCTCAAATTCCTTTGTCTATTTAGAGCCTTTGTGTGTTTTTAGAAAGTTTATTCTATTTTTAAAAAAGATTATTCTCCTTAAAACAAGGATGAAAGCAAAACAAAAGACCCACTAGGTCTCTCTGTTTTTTGTTAGTAATGTATTATAGTGTAATGGGCTTCCCAGGTGGCACCAGTGATAATCTGCCTGCCAATGCAGGAAACGCAAGAGATGCATATTTGATCCCTGGGTCAGGAGAAGTAGGAAATGGCACCCCACTCCAGTATTCTTGCCTGAAAGATTCCATGGGCAGAGGACCCTGGTGGGCTATAGCCCATGGGGTCACAAAGAGTCAGACACAACTGAGCGATTGAGCACATACCTACATATGATATAATAGATGGTTCCAAGTAGGAAGTTTCTTGCTCTTTTGTTTTGCTGTGTGTATATTGCTTATTATCTCCTCACCCCTCAGACAACAACAGCAAGCCAGAAACTCCTACAATAAACCAAGCCAAAATAAAAATTGATAAAAAATAAAATTGAAAGCAGTCTCCTTGAACTGGAAGCTCTGATTCTGGGTAATGAAGACCAGGGAGCAGGGCAGCTTCTAAGCTGACTTCTGGTGTTCCCATGCCATTCAGCTATTTTTGTAGTGCTTATTCTGCTCTTTTTATGTTTATGCACCTTTAAAATGTATTTAGATGACTTTTTAAAATGTACTAATAATATTCTTCTTTTGTGGATTAAGAACAAACTGTAGTTATCCCAAGATCCCAGATCTGTAGTGATAATAACAACCGTGAGCAGAGAGGCATTCTCTCAGGTCTGTTTACCTAATATCAGTTTGACTTGATATTGTACCATTTATAGGTCATGAAATTAGCTACTTCCTTTTTAATTTTACCTCTCAACATTTGACCTTTGCTTTCCTCTCAGTTCAACACAATAAAATTCCCAAGTCTTATTTTAAAGAGTCTTTCAATTGTAACATCTAAGGAATTTAGCATAAATAAAATTATATGCACAGAAAAGTTATATTATGCTATGCTCCTTCATTTGTGTTTTTTTTTTATCGCTATGTTTGTGTATATGTTTTAAGTTTGGATCTTTGATCCAATTTTTGATTTTTGTAAGCAATGACCTTGATATGGTAAACCAGTAGAGTTGTGCATTTATTAAAGATACTAAAACACAGCACAGCTGCTGAAAGGTGTACTTGGTCTCCTCAACAATTCTACCTTGTGGGATGCAATTCCTGGAAACTACATTTATTTCTTATCAAATGAAAACTGAAGAATAATTTAGCAATGTTTTAAACTATAAGAAAATCTACCAAGTGGAGTGTGGTATTTGTTTATTGTCACTTTTCTGCTGAGGAAGGAAAAAAAGAATTTATATTGAATTATACATGAAGGATGGAATAAGTCTCAAAAGTGAATGTTATTAAATATTAGAAGGCCATTAGAAGGAAATTATTTCAGCTTTTGGTGAAGTCAGGAGGAGAGATAAGGTAGAAGTAGGGTCATTAAGAAATAGTATTGGAAGTGAGACATTATATCTGATAATTTTCAGAGGGGCTTTCCCAATAGGATAAGATATTGATATATTAGATATATTGAAAGGAATTTAGATTTTACTCTCTCTGGGAGTTCAAGGTGGATATTGGAGAGAGACTGGATAACAAACAGCATTTTAAGATCTTAGTTAATATTAGAGTTTTATGATTAATTAAGCCTTTTAACAATTCAGTTGCCAGTCTGTTTTACAGAAATCACGTTTTCTATTAAACCAAAGCATTGCAAAATTAGAACACTGTTATGTGGAAAGTTCTTTTGCATTTTGCAGAGGGCTCTTTTTCTTTTTTATATTGCTAAATTTAGGCATTGGCATTTAGCAAGTAAAACTGGTTTGAATGTGATTTTCCAAGGCCGAAGGTGAGTTCCCTCTTTTCTTTTGTTTTTCATATTTAGTGTACCGATCTTATATGTAAATTCCGTAGGTGGTTAGTGGTAAATAGGACTACTTTGAGGAATCAGTGTGAGTTTACTTGTGCAATTTCTTCCACTCCACCCAAACTCCCTGCTTCTTACTGTTTCATTTTGTAGAAGCTTAAGATTACTACATAGTAGTCACTGCTCATAACAGTGAGCAAATGATGTTGGACAGGAATATCAAAGACTTTCAACCTTTACTGAGATTTGAGGTCCTTGGTTTAGGTCCTCTGGCAGACCCCAGTTCAGATATCTGGGAGAACTTCTTGAGACCAGTATCCTTCCTCGCCTCCTAATGGGTTTTAACCATTTTCTTAGAGTTTTACTGTTACAAAGAATATTCAATGAACATTTGTATGTACTAGTTCAAGTATAGATATCTGAAGAATAAATTCCTGGAAGTGAAAAATTTGAAAGTTATTGCGTTGAAAATTTAATAGATAGTTCCAAGTTTTCCTATAAAATAATTAAAATTCAATGTTAGAGAGCTCCTGTTTTGAAGGATCTCTTTTAGTAGAAAGAATTTCACGGTCCCATATATGACATGATGATGCTTACAGTTTTTGTTTCTTGTCATGTAGTGATATCCCTGCATTTAAAAAGTTTGAATTTTAGTTTTCAAAATAGCAGCATTCTATATTTGAAAAAACATGTTTGTGCATGTATGCATAAGATGACTTAGTTGACAAATATGACTTAATTGACTGTTAAAGCTTGGTTTATATACTTCAGTGGTCTGCTGCACATAGTTTGGAATCACACACTAGACCATGAGCTTAACTAGACACAGGCTTATGCTTTGGCCCTCTATGGTATTTGGCACAAATTTTGCACATGGCGCTGAATTTTGCACATGAAAATATTAGTTGATTTGTGAATTTTTCATGTTCACTATTTGAACTGGGATCTCCTGCATTGCAGGTGGATTCTTTACCAGCTGAGCTACAGGGAAGCCCAAATAAGCTTTTTGCCCTCCTCCAGGGGATATTCCCAACTCAGGGATTGAACCCAGGTCTCCAGCTTTGTGGGCGTGTTCTTTACTGTCTGAACCACCAGGGAAGCCCATGAACATTGGAGTGGTTAGCCTATCCCTTCTTCAGGGGATCTTCCTGACCCAGGAATTGAATCAGGGTTTTCTGCATTGCAGGCGGATTTTTACCAGCTGAGCTACCAGGAAAGATTGCTCACTATTAGTTGCTTCAAATTAAGGTTTTTATCTTCTCAAACTCACCATGGGGGAGAAAAGCCAATTCTCACAGCTTTCTCTTAGATCCATTCCCTAAAATGAGGCTTTTTGAGGTTTTCTAAGGATTATTTTTGTTCCTTTTATTTCAGTAGGAAAATAGGGAAAAATCCTCCTCCTTTCTGGTTGCCTCCAGTTAACTGACATCAGCATTGAGAGTAGCAATGAATCTAAAAGGGCTAGGACAGGGACTGGGACAGGAAGTGTTGGGGTTTGGGGTTGAATTGCATGCCAGTTGTCATGTGAAAATGTAAATCTGGTTTTTTTTTTTTTTTTTTTTTTTTGCCATATCTTGCAGTTATTTATGAGTAGCCAGAAATCTGAGTTTTATGTTCCATTTTTAAAAAACTAATTAAAAATAAAGTATGTCATGGACCAAACAAAGCAAGTTTATGGGCTTTATTTGATGTGTAGCTTGTAGGTTTATAACTTTTGTGCAAAGAGATCTTTATGCTCAGGCTTATATTTAATGCTCTTTGACTTCTCTTTATTATAAATAGCAATTCAAATCTCACTACCACTCTTTAATAATATCATGTTATACATATGAAGGTTTATTTCTGACAGCTAGGTTCTATGTTCTGTTAGGACAGAAACTGAGACCACTTGGCTTATTGTTGTGTCTGGTCCTATTATAGTTAGTACTCAATATTTGTTGACTATCTTAATGTCAGAAAATTGGATTTCCAAATTTATTGGGTAAATACTGAGATAAGTGACAATCATAATGTCTAGTAGAGAGTGACATACAAAATATAAAATCTCAAAAAGTTGATAGTATTTCATTTTATGCACTATTTGAATTTATTTCTGTTTTTTCCTTTGTATTTCACTTTGCTTGTGTTTCTTTATTTCCTTTAGTTTTTATAGGAGAGAAAAATATTGAACATGGGTTGCTTAGGGCCTTTCAGAACAATAATTTTTTTAAAAAGGTTTTCTTTGTGCTCACAAAATATATGTGTCTTTTAAAGATATGGACTTCAAATGTTCTGCCCCATTTATTGTAAACTACCCAGATGTCTTGGCAATTACAACATTTTTTATATCCAGCCTGCTTCTTGCTCTCAGAAATCACAAAAAAGAAATCTTTGGTAAAATGTATCTTCAATTTAGTTCTGAAAATGTGATCACCATTTATTTTCCTACCAAATCATGCCACTTTCGTGTTTCCTGATTTTCCTTTCTCAAAATCCAATTCAATTATTTGCTTGAAGGCACTCATTATACCTTCCTCATTATGATTTATTTTCCTTCCAGGAAGTGTGTTAATCACTCAGTCCTGGACTATAGCTCACCAGGCTCCTCTATTCATGGAATTCTCCAGGTAATAATACCGGAGTGAGTTGCCAATCCCTTCTCCAGGGTATCTTCCACATGCAGGGACTGAACCCAGTCTCTTGCATTGTAGGCTGATTGCATTGCAGGCAGACAGTAAAGATACCATCTGAACCATGAGGGAAGCCAGGAAGGTGGCTGTCAAAGTGTGGTCCATAGAACCTCAAAGGTCTGTGAGCCTTGATTCAGGAAATTTATGAGATCAAAATTATTTTCATAATAATAGTTTTTTTTTTTTTTTGCCCTCTTTTATTATATTAACCTTTGTACCAATAGTGCAAAGGCAAGGGTGAAGGAAACCCTTGGAATTTAGCAGGAGTGAAGGCAGTAAGAATTTAAGACAACACTAAAATTAAGAAAGAATGTCCTTTCACTGCATATCAAAGTACAATGACTGTCCAAGGAAAATAAAAATTAAATAAAAAACAACTTATTTATTTGACTACACTAGGTCAGCATGCAGGATCTTTAGCTGTAGCATGTGGGATCTAGTACCCTGACCAGAGGCTGAACCCAGGCTCCTTTCATTGGGAGTGTGAAGTCTTAGCCAGTGGATCACCAGGATCCCCCAAATACTTTTCTTTTTTTTGACTCATAAACTGAAGCCTTCAGAGGTGATTTGGAGTTGCCTATTGCTTAGGTTAGGAAAGCAAGTTCATAGAGAAACAGTAGAATGGATGAGCAGTGCTTGGTGCAAGGGCTCACTAAAGATTAGGGTTTAGTGCAAGAAAAACAATAAACATTTCAATTGTTTTTGGTAAATTTATAGAGCTATGTAGACATCACCACAATTCATTTTTAGAACATTTCCATTACTCCCCCAATTTTCCTCAGTCTTGCTTGCAGTTAAGCCTAATTCTGGTCACCTCAGTCACAGGCAATTTCTGATCTGCTTCTTGCTTCTTTAAATTTGTCTTCTCAAAATATTCCATGTAAGTGGAATCATGTAAGTAGTCTTTTATGTCTGGCTTCTATCACTTAGTATGTTTCCAAGGCTCATCTGTATTGTAACATGTATTAGTATTTCATTGCTTCATTTTTTTTTGTTGTGAAACAATAGTCTTTTGTGTATGCCACATTTTATTTATCCATTCCTCAATTAATGAATATTTGAATTGTTTCTAAATTTTAGTTCTTATGAGTAAGACGACTACATATATTTACAAGGTACTGTTTTAATTCCTTTGTTGATTTTTAAAATTCTATTTTAAAGTATAATTTTCAGTTATTATACTTTCCATCTCCAGAATTTCCATTTAATTTTTAGTCTATATAATTTCTAGGTCTTCTTTGGGATTCTTTATTCACTGCAATCTCAGACTAGGTTTATTGTATATGACCTCTATTATGTTGAGGTATAAAGCTTTTTCTGCATCTATTGAGATGATCGTATGGTTTTCATTCTTCGATTTGTTGATGTGGTATATCACATTGATTCAGTTGCAGATATTGAGGAATCCTTGTATCTTTGGGATGAATTCCACTTGATTACGGTGTATGATTTTTTTTTAATGTACAGTTTGATTCATATCGCTAATATTTTGTTGAGGGTTTTTGTATCTATGTTTATCAGTGATATTGGCCTCCAATTTTTTGGGGAGGGCATGGTATCTTTATCTGGTTTTGATATCACAGTGATGGTGGCCTCATAGAATGAATTTGGGAGTTTTCCTTCCTCTGATATCTTTGGGAGCAGTTTCAGAAGGATAGGTGTTAGCTCTTCTCTAAATGTTTGATAGAATTTACCTCTAAAGCTATTAGGTCCTGGACTTTCATTTTCTGGAAGTTTTAAAATCACAGTTTCAATTTCAGGGCTTGTGATTGGTCTGTTCATGCTTTCTATTTCCTCCTGGTTCAATCTTGGGAGATTGCACCTTTCTAAGAATTTGTCCATTTCTTCCATGTTGTCAATTTTATTGGCATATAATTGCCTGTTGTAGTCTCTTATGATTCTTTGTATTTCTGTGGTGTCAATTGTAACTTCTTTTTCATTTCTAATTTTATTGGTTTGTGTCTTCTCCCTTTTTTTCTTGATGAATCTGGCTAAAGGCATATCAATTTTATCTTTTAAAAGAACCAGCTTTTAGTTTCATTGGTCTCTATTTTTTTCTGTCTCTATTTCATTTATTTCTGCTCTGATCTTTATGATTTCTTTCCTTCTATTAACTTTAGGTTTTGTTCTTCTTTCTCTAGTTGCTTTAGGTGTTTAAGACTAGGTTGTTCATTTGAGATTTTTCTTGTTTCCTGGGGTTGTAAACTTCCCTCTTAGAACTGTATTCACATTTCATAGGTTTTGGATTGTTCTGTTTAATTAAATTTCATTTGTCTCTATGTATTTTTGATTTCCCCTTTGATTTCTTCTGTGATCCATTGGTTGTTTAGTAGCATAATGTTTAGCTTCCACATGTTTGTGTTTTTATAGCTTTTTGTCATGTTTCCTTTTTGTTTATTTCTGATCTCATAGTGTTGTGGTCAGACAAGATGCTTGCTATGATTTCAATTTTCTTAAATTTTCCAAGGCTTAATTTGTGTCCCAATACATGGTCAATCCTGGAGAATGGGCCCTGTGCACTTGAGAAGAATGTGTATTCTGCTGATTTTGGATGGAATGCTCTATAAATATCAGTTGAGTCCATCTGATCTAATGTGTTGTTTAAGGTCTGTGTTTCCGTTATTGATTTTCTATTGAGATGATCTGTCCACTGATGAAAATGGATTTTAAAGTCTCTGCTATTATTGTGTTACTGTTGATTTCTCCCTTTATGGCTGTTAGTATTTGCCTTTTATATTGAGGTGCTCCTATATTGGGTACATATATATTTATAGTTGTTATATCTTCTTGAATTGATGTCTTGATCATTATGTAGTGTCTTTCTCTGTCTCTTCAGAGAGTTCAGTTCAATCAATCATGTCTGACTTTTTGTGACCCTGTGGACCGCAGGATGCCAGGCTTCCCTATCCATCACCAACTCCCAGAGCTTGCTCAAACTCAAGTCCGTTGAGTTGGTGATGCCATCCAACCATCTCATCCTCTGTCATCCCCTTCTCCTCCTGCCTTCTCTCTTTCCCAGCACCAGGGTCTTTTCCAGTGAGTCAGTTCTTTGCATCAGGTGACCAAAGTACTGGAGCTTCAGTTTCAACATCAGTCCTTTTCTGTCTCTTATAACACCCTTTTTTAAAGTCTGTTTTGTCTGATATGGGTATTGCTGCTCTGGCTTTCTTTTGATTTACATTTGTATGGAATATATTCTTTCATTCCCTCACTTTCAGTATGTATGTTTCCCTAGGTCTGAAGTGGATCTTTTGTAGACAACATACATATGGGCCTTGTTTTTGTATCCATTCAGCCAGTCTGTGTCTTTTGGTTGGAGCATTTAATCCATTTATATTTAGGGCAATTATCGAGATGTATGTTTCTATTATCATTTTCTTATTTGTTTGCCATTTTCCTAATTGTTTTAGGTAAACAAAAATTGACTTAATTTTTGGTAGGTCTTTTTTCATCCCTTCCTCTTTTGTCCTCTACTCTTTTGACTTGATGACTGTCTTCAGTGTTGTGTTTGAGTTGCTTTTTCTTTTTTTGTGTATCTGTTTTGGTTTTTAGATTTGCTGTTCCCATGAGGTTTTAATATAACAGTCTGTATATGGACAACATTGTTTTAAGTTGCTGGTCTCTTTCCCACCTAGAGGAGTTCTTGTAGCATTTGTTGCAAAGCTGGTCTGGTGGTGTTGAATTCTTTTGACTTTTGCTTGTCTGTAAAGCTTTTGATTTCATTTCTCTGTCGAATTTGAATGAAAATCTTGCTGAGTAGAGTATTCTTGGTTATAGGTTCTTTTCTTTTATTACTTTAAACATATCTTGCCACTCCTTTCTGGCCTACAGAGTTTCTGATTAGAAATCAGCTTATAACCTTATGGGAGTTCCCTTGTATATTACTTGTCATTTTTCCCTTGTTGCTTTTAATATTTTTTTCTTTGTCTTTAATTTTTGCCGATTTGATTACTCCATGTCTTGGTGTGTTCCTCCTTGGATTTATCCTGCCTGGGATTCTCTGCATTTTTCCTCATCTGGATGACTGTTTCCTTTACTGTGTTAGGGAAATTTTCAGCTACTATCTCTTCAAATATTTTCTCAGGTCCTTTCTCTCACTCTGTCTCCCCTTCACTTAGTTGTTTTTCTGCCAAGCCATAATTTCCATTTATAGAAAGAGAGCCAGTTTTTTTTTCAGGTAATCCCTTTGTGGGTGTAAGTGGAATTCCCTTTGAAGATTATTCATATTATACCACAGAGATGCAAAACAAACCTTTATTAATCTGAAGGAATGACAGCTGCTAGTATTTATAGTTAATACTAGAAAGATAATTAGCCCTATACAGAATAATCTGTATGTTCTATATTATAGTATTATTGTGTATTTTTAGCAGGGCATTGTATTTGCAGATAGATTAAATTCATTCATTGTTAAAAATTTCCTGGGTACAAATATGAACATTACTTGACATATATTTTATAAAATACAATGAACAGTTTTATTTTTAATTCATATAAATGATAGAACCCACAATTATTTTGTTTATAATTTTACGAAGACTCCAGTTTGTTTAGGTATTGTTACTACAGAAACACTTGTAATTACTTTTTCAGGTTTCAGAAGAAATCATTTTTCAAAGAATTAAATGATTTATATTTTCAATACCCTGTAAAATGTAATAGTGACTGCCAGGAAACAGACTTGTTTACTTTCTTATTTGGTATTTTAAAAATTATTTGTATATTTATTATTTCTTGCAGGACCAATTGTACAACCATTTGAATAATTTAGATCTTTTCAAACTTTACTTCTGAATATACTAGTTGATTGAAATAAAGACTCCCCTATGACTTTATCTAAACAACAGCGTTAGTTCTATTTTATATGATACTATGTCTCACATCAAGTAAGCATTCAATAAATGTTTGCTGAATTGATTAATGAATACTTGTTCTTGCCAATGTTATTTTAACAGTCTAGAAATTATAAGCAAGCATGAACATTGTTATTTTCATTGAATGAAATCTCTCCTCAGATCCTTGGATTCAATATTTTCTTTGATTTAGGAGACAAATTAAAGAATGACATTTTAAAAGTCTCCAGATACAGCCCTACTAGTGCAAGATTTTGAAGGTCAGCCCCAAGTCTATCTTAACTTCTTGCAGGGCAGCTCTGTTCTGCGAGGTGGCCCAGGGATATTAAGTAACTCTATCATGTTGCTTTGCCATCCCTTAAAGCAATACTTTTTAAACTTTGTGTGTATATAAACCATATAAAAATCTTATTAAAATGCAAATTATGTTATTTATTAACCAACTATAGGCCTGGTATTCTTTGTTTTGTCAGATACTTTATGCTTGTCTTAATGCAAAATGAGAGCCTGGTGAAGCTTATTATTTCAATTTATTTGCTTAAAATATGAATAATAAATAAAGCATAAATAGTTACATTTATTTCCCTCAGGGACACAGTTCAATCCTTGTGTTGATTGTGAAGCACTATATTGTCTCATTTGGATACAATGGGAATCATTGAATGCCATTAATAATTAGTGAATCTAGTCTGTGTGCTGTCCTTTAGGGCCTGTTAGAATAGGCTTGTATACTAGTTAAAATCACCCTTTGTAATTTATTTATTAAACTGAACTGTATTCTTCCATAGTTAAGGCCTTGATATTTTTCAGATATCTTTGCCTCTATAATCTTCTTCCATACTCTGAACTAACTGCTACATTCATTGCTGCTTCATTTCTGCTGACTTTAAATTGTTGTCTGCCAAATTTTATAACTTCCTGGAGTAGAAAGGGAAATTAAACATGAACCATAGTGCACTTGAACAAAATACATGCTACAGTTAGAGGCTGAATGAATAAATATATGCTGAAAAGTCTTTTGCTATGGCCTCTCATTAAGAGTCTTTGGTTTATCTGATTTTGCATATTTTTATTTTAACATACCATATTCTTTAAAAGGTGGATTGTTTTTATTATCACAGGCATTTTATAGTAGAAAAGTGACCACTTGCACAGAGAGTTTTAGTAGTTGGCCAGTTAGATTATAGGATGACAATTGCTTCTAGACTATAATACAATAGACTTGTAAAGGTAAACAGGAGACAAAATTGTGTAGATGGTTATACTATTTTCCAAAGATATATATATATATATATGTATATATATACATATATGTATTTATGTATATATATACATATATGTATTTATGTATATAATATAAGCATATTGTATCACATAATATAATCACATACCTCTATATAATATTTATATGACCAGTAAATTGGTAAAAGAATGGAATCAAAATGAAATTTTATTTTTGTCTCCTTCAGCCCCTTTAAAATTAATTTAGTGTAGAAAGTTTCTTTCCCTAAATGTAAACTTAAAAATGAATTCTCTAAATTACCAAACACAGTATTGATTTAGAAAATAGGATGTGAAGTTTGAATGATCAAAACTCCAAACCTCTAGATCAAATATCTCCTCTTTCAGCCAGCACAGTATTCAGGTGGGCTCCCTGTTTTTGGAAAGAGCATATGGATAGCTTCTCCTCCTCCTGCTCTTGGTCTGATGTTTCCCGACCCGATGTCAAGTCCTCCTGTAACTGGTGCGCATGGCAGAAAGGAGAGAAAAGGGGATAAGAAAGTTCTCAGTGGAATCCTCAGTGCTGTAAGCTGGCTTTGGCTCCTGGGTGGGCAGATGGCTGACTTATGACCCTTTTATGGAGTACTCTGGTGGATTCCTCAGATCCTTATATCAGAGACTTCTTGATGCCATGCCTCAGCAGGCACATTGCTCCTTCTGTGTGATCTGAGATGTTTCCAGCAATCCCTAGGAATTCTAAGTCCACTTCTAGTTTTTCATTGCTGGAATCCCTTCACTCTTCTAGAGACCCAAGACAATTCCAATCCCTGCGCTTTTTCACATGGGAAATTTTCACTTATCTTTAAAGCTGAGCAACTCAAGAGAAGTCTAGGCCGAGTGTCAGGCAGCTGGAGCCCACCTGGCTCCTCCTGGGCATTCAGCCTTTGTATCCTCCAGGGGAAAGTCAGACTCCAACCCTCCACATTCCCATTTTGGGGCTGCATACTAAACTCTCTTATTAGTTCTCTTGAAGCTTGGGTTACCTCCTTCATCATTGAGCTTTAAGTGTAGGATGGGCATTCCCAATGCTTCTCTGTTGGCTATCAATATCTCAGAGACGGGGATGTCCAATATCTCAGTAACTCCCCAAATCTTTCTTTGAAAGTTTTCCTGTCTCCTGTTTGGGTTTCATTTTTGCATCCCTGATGTGGTTAAAAATTCTGAAAGCCCTGGGAGACTTCTCTCTCTTCTACTTTTAAAAAATTAATAAACTGTCCATTTGAGTCTGGCCCTTCTCTCTGGTATGCAAAATCAATCATGTTTTGGTCTTGACTGAAATTCAACTTTAGGGAACATAACACAAAAACAGAAGCTTGTGCCTCAAAATACTAACATTGGCTGAGAAGAGGTGGTAAAATGAGGTTATAAGTGTTTTAGTTTGAACTTGTATGTATTTTCTCACTTTTTGTGACTACATCCCTTTTTTAACTTAAAATATATTGTTGAAAAGCAACATATTTTTTTTATTTTTGGGTGAAAAGCAACATATTTTTACCTTCTGGCTTTTAAAATCTAGCAGTAAACTAGTTGTTTTTATCACTAGCTTGGTTCTTATTTCTTAGTTCACCCCCTACATACTGCCCTAACATGATATAATTAGGGAAATATGTATAGATGTCATGTTTTTAAAGAGCCAGTTTAATATTCAAAAGAGACAGTGAAAAACTTAGAATTTTATATGATATAAGTATAAAATGGCTTTTCTTGTTGAAGACAAATATTGCCTGATTTAATGAAAGTTCCAAAAGCTCTGTGTGACCCTAGGTTTGTCTCTATCTAGGGATCCCTTCTTCAATTTATAAAAAATGTAAAAAGAATAGTCCCTTTCCCCCTTGTAAGTAGCAGCACATCAAATTTCCCTATGGTTAGGAGAGATGATGGAGAACAGAATAGAATACAGAATGAATGAAGTCCTCTTAGCTGACAGGTACAGCATAGCTTGGCAACCTGGAAACAAGTGACACTTGGAAATATAGGCAAGGGGACATTGGTGTCAATACTCACTTGGTGCCCTGTATTCTCTAACCCCTGGAAAGGAAGTTAGGATCAGAGCTCCAGTCCATAGGTAGGTCCTTGGAAAGAATATAGTATTCAGGGCCCTGGTTTTGGAAATACTGTTGTTCTGGGTATTTTATAGAATCAAAATTCTAATTCACTTAATATGTAGACCTTCAAATAAGGAGAGTCTTTTCTGTATTTAGTACCAGTGAAAAAACTGGTATGAAGCAGAGTCAAGGACTCAAAAACAGAAGAAGAGAATAGTCTCGTTTAACTTCCAATACAAGATCAGAGGTGGACCAGAAGTGAGGATTACAGATGCTGAATCATAAATATTAGATCAGGGTTCCTTAGGTTTTATCTGCAGGAGGTTAGATTTAGTTTGGAGTGAGGATGGTGGTAAGAGGTTTGATATACAGAATGGAGGAAGTGTGATAGTAGATGCTAGGGCTTAAAGTCATTAAGGTTTGGGTTTCTCCTATAAAACTCCTGGAGGAAACCATAGGCAAAACACTCTCTGACATAAATCACAGCAGGATCCTCTATGACCCACCTCCCAGAGTAATGGAAATAAAAGCAAAAATAAACAAATGGAACCTAATTAAACTTAAAAGCTTTCGTACAACGAAGGAAACTATAAGCAAGGTGAAAAGACAGCCTTCAGAATGGGAGAAAATAATAGCAAATGAAGCAACTGACAAATAATTAATCTAAAAAATATACAAACAGCTCCTGCAGCTCAATTCCAGAAAAATAAATGACCCAATCAAAAAAATGGGCCAAAGAACTAAACAGACATTTCTCCAAAGAAGACATACAGATGGCTAACAAACTCATGAAAAGATGCTCAACATCACTCATTATCAGAGAAATGCAACTCAAAACCACAATGAGGTACCATCTCACACCAGTCAGGATGGCTGCTATCAAAAAGTTACAAACAATAAATGCTGGAGAGGGTGTGGAGAAAAGGGAACCCTCTTACACTGTTGGTGGGAATGCAAACTAGTACAGCCACTATGGAGAACAGTGTGGAGATTCCTTAAAAAACTGGAAATAGAACTGCCATATGACCCAGCAATACCACTCCTGGGCATACACACCTAGGAAACCAGAACTGAAAGAGACACGTGTACCCCAGTGTTCATTGCAGCACTCTTTACGATAGCCAGGACATGGAAGCAACCCAGATGCCCATTGGCAGACGAATGGATAAGGAAGCTGTGGTACATACACACAATGGAATATTACTCAGCCATTAAAAAGAATGCATTTGAATCAGTTCTAATGAGGTGGATGAAACTGGAGCCTCTTATACAGAGTGAAGTAAGCCTCTTATACAGAGTGAAGTAAGCCAGAAAGAAAAACACCAATACAGTGTATTAATGCATATATATGGAGTTTAGAAAGATGGTAATGATGACCCTATATGCAAGACAGCAAAAGAGACACAGGTGTAAAGAACAGTCTTTTGTACTTTGTGGGAGAAGGCGAGGGTGGGATGATTTGAGATAATAGCATTGAAACATGTATATTATCATATGTGAAACAAATTGCCCGTCCAGGTTTGATGCATGAGACAGGGCGCTCAGGGCTGGTGCACTGGGATGGCCCTGAGGGATGGGATGGGGAGGGAGGTGGGAAGGGGATTCAGGATGGGGACACATGTACACCCATGGCTGATTCATGCCAATGTATGGCAAAAACCACTACAATATTGTAAAGTAATTAGCTTCCAATCAAAATAAATTAATTAAAAAAAAAGAAATGGAAAAACAAAGTTTGTGTTTCTTCATATAATCCTGAAATTACTTACATTTGAACCATTTGAAGGCTTTCTGAATGTGGATTTTCAGACTTTCTGAACTAGTGTCTGAGTGTATTTCAAGGAAATGTACATGGCTGTGAAGTATCTTACATATGATTCTTATGTGCTCTGGAGTCTGAGAAGCATTCTAACAGGGGATGCCAGTCTCCTCAAGATGAGCCTTTGGTTTGACAGTCTTTTGCTTTCAGCTCTGTTGATATTCCCTTTCTTTAACATTCAGCTCAAATATTGTCTTATTTTAAACTATTCTTAATTTTTCTAAATGAAATGAATTATATACAAAGCCTTGATGCCTTCATGGCATTTTTCTTACTGTGTTTTGGGGTAATATAGCACAGTTGTTGTTTGTGTGGCTCTATGTCTTTTGGGGAAGGGCAGAATGTACTGTGGTCCATAGTCAGTCAGCCTGGATTTAAGACTCAACTCCACCTTTCACCCTCTAGATAAAGATCATTACAGCATACTAACACATATATATGGAATTTAGAAAGATGGTAATGATAACCCTATATGCGAAACAGAAAAAGAGACACAGAAGTACAGAACAGACTTTTGAACTCTGTGGGAGAAGGTGAGGGTGGGATGTTTTGAGAGAACAGCATGTATATTATATATGGTGAAACAGATCACCAGCCCAGGTGAGATGCATGAGACGAGTGCTCGGGCCTGGTGCACTGGGAGGACCCAGAGGAGTCGGGTGGAGAGGGAGGTGGGAGGGGGGATCGGGATGGGGAATACGTGTAACTCTATGGCTGATTCATGTCAATGTATGACAAAACCCACTGAAATGTTGTGAAGTAATTGGCCTCCAACTAATAAAATAAAATTAAAAAAAAAATAAAGCTTCACTTTTCTTCTCTGTAAAATGGTTGTGAGAATTAAATGAGTTAATGTAAGTAAAGCACTTAATAGATTGTGGCATAGTCTAGATGCTCAAGGAATTTTTGCTATTATTATTTGCTGGTGGAAGATAGCACGTTGTATTAATTTCTGTCAAGCATTCGGTACAGAATTAGACACTCAAGAAAAACTACTGAAATTGAATTAAATTCATCTCACAAGCAATTTTAAGGTTAATCAGGACAGTGTCTAAGTGGAAAAGACTCACTTGGTTCTCTGGAAAAAAATACCTGAAACTATTCAATACAATATTTATGCTTTTGGATCTGAGAGCATGAAGGGTTTTAATTAAAGATACCAGGAAGAGAAAGCAGGACAGAAGAGTTGTCAGAGTTTTCAAAACTAACTCTGCAGTGTGTTCAGTATACTTGTGGTATATGTCTTATAGAATGCAACTGCTACTTGTTAAATGACCTATGCCTTTCCTGATTTTTCAGTAGTATGCTTATTTAGAAGTATACCAGTTAATTGAATTCAGAACTATCAAGCAGTACCCTATTTTCCATTTGACTTCTAGAATACTTGTGTATGAGACCTCAATTTTCAAGTCTGAGACATTTAGTGAATAGTAATAAAAATACATAGAAAATCTATAAGATGTGTGAGCTATGCCTGATAATCAGATCCAAGAGTACAAAAATAGCAGAAGTTTTTATTTTCTATTCATTTACTTACTATATTCCTGCCCCTTCCCACAAAGGATTTACAGTCACTAAATAGATACTTTGAAAAAAGTTCATCTTTTCCAAACAAAAAAGTTCATCTTTTCCAAACACCTAAAATTCAGTTTCCATTTATATTTTCCAAATTGGGTTACTCAAAGCTCAGTATGCAAATTTCTTTGCTTTTTAGGCTAATGTTTATTGTGACTTGTCAAAAAGCTGAATACAGAAAAAATTTCATGTAATTATAATTATGTAATTATATGGATAATTATATAAAATATATAAATATATTCTTAAGTAAAAGACAAAGGCTATTATTTTCAACAGTAAAAATATGTCTGACTTTTTCAATCAATCAAGAATTACTGAATTGACCACCACTTTCCTGGTGGTCCAGTGGTTAAGAATCTGCCTTGAGATGCAGGGGACGAGGTTTTGATCCCTCATCAGGGAACTAAGATACCACATGCCAGGGAACTCCTGAGCCCGTGCCCTGGAACTATAGAACCTATGCACCATAACTAGAGTCTGTGCTCCACGTGATGCAACTGAAGGTCCCACGTGTTGCAACTAAGATTCTATGCAGCCAAAAAAAAAAAAAAAAAAAAAAAGAGTGATCAGTTTCAGAGGATCAGGGGATAATTTTGATTGTTAATAAGTGATTCAGTTGGCAGTAACTGTTCACTTCGAAATTTGGAAAAGATTTTTGTATTATTTAAAATATTCTCTTTGCATCATGGATAATATACATTGTTTGACAAGGATTGTGAGTGCAAGCACTTGAATTCTTATAATAAAATATTCTTTTCAGATTAAGTTTTAAGACTTTAGGATACAATCTAGTAAAGTGTACTAATGAAACTATTAGTTTATGCTGCAGTATGCAGGTGTAGGGGCTCTGGCTTGTAGCAGAGGATTGCCTTATCAGGATTTTTCTTTTATCCTACAACAATCCCCGAAGATAATTCTCTACAGAGAAATGTCAAAACCATGTTTTAGTATAAAATGCCAGTATCCTCACTTCTAGCTTCTAGTCATAATGTAGTAACAAAGATCATGTTTATGCTCCTGCCTCTAACAATTTAAAAAGTGGACAAAACATATAAAACAAAAATTTTCACATCAGCAGGGAGTCAGCAAAAGGCTAATCTTTGAGGGAAGGAAAACAATTACATGAGCCTTTGCTTCCCCATGTTATTGCCTGGAGAGAGCTCACTGTCTGTGGAGTAGTATAGGTAAACCAACACAGAACCTGGAGATGTCTCTGAGTTGAGAAAGCAGGGTTGAAAAATTGCTGAACAGCAACACAGCTAGAATTCACATGATGGAATACCAGGAAAGAGGGAATTACTCAGTTGTATATTTTAGAGATTTGTTGTCTAGAGGATTTATTCTTCCTGAGTGTTCAGCTGAGTTTGGAGTATTGGATATGTGTGAGGAAACTTCTAGACACTGGAAAGAAGTTAGTGGAGAAATCTGTAGAGGTCCCAGAGAGATGGGATAGTTTGTATTCTCACCAGCCAGAGGAGAAAGATACATCAGTGAGAGTACTCAGAAGAGTAATGTATCAATAGGGACTAAAAACTGTACTGTTCTTACCCAGTAAAGCCTGAAAGCAAGCCTCACAGGGATAAAATTTTCCAAATAACTTTTATTAGAATAAAACATAAGAATATTCAGTAATTGACAAAGTAATATTCATAATATCTGGCTTGCAAAAGAAGCAGAAATATATGACACACAATGAAGAGAAAAATCAACAACAGAAATGGACCTGAGTTATCATATGATCCTGCAGGCCCAGTCTTGGGCATATATTTGGAGAAAACTCTTAATTCAAAAAGATGCATGTACCCCAATGTACAATAGCCAAGATATAAATGTCCATTGACAGATGACTGGATAAAGATGTATACACACACACACACACACACACAATGGAATATGACTCAGCCAGAAAGCAGAATGAAATAATGCCACTTGCAGCAACCTGGATGAACCTAGAGATTATCATATTAAGTGAAGTTAGTCAAATAAAGAAAGACAAATATCATATGATGTCCCTTATATGTGGAATCTAAGTTCAGTTCAGTTAAGTTGCTCAGTCGTGTCCGATTCTTTGCGACACCATGGACTGCAGCACGCCAGGCCTCCCTGTCCATCACCAACTCCCAGAGTTTACGCAAACTCATGTCCATTGGATTGGTGATGCCATTCAACCATCCATCTTCTGTCATCCCTTTCTCCTCCCACCTTCAATCTTTGCCAGCATCAGGGTCTTTTCAAGTGAGTCAGCTCTTTGCATCAGGTGGCCAAAGTATTAGAGTTTCAGCTTCAGCATCAGTCCTTCCAATATAGTCAGGACTGATTTCCTTTAGGATGGACTGGTTGGATCTCCTTGCAGTCCAAGGGACTCTCAAGAGTCTTCTCCAACATCACAGTTCAAAAGCATCGATTCTTCAGCGTTCAGCTTTCTTTACAGTCCTACTCTCACATCCATACATGACCACTGGAAAAACCAAGACTAGGTGGGCCTTTGTTGGCAAAGTAATGTCTCTGCTTTTTAATATGCTGTCTAGGTTGGTCATAACTTTCCTTCCAAGGAGTAAGTGTTTTTTAATTTTTTGGCTGCAGTCACCATCTGCAGTGATTTTGGAGCCCCCAAAAATAAAGTCTGCCACTGTTTCCCCACTTATTTGCCATGAAGTGATGGGACTGGATGCCATGATCTTAGTTTTCTGAATGTTGAGTTTTAAGCCAACTTTTTCACTCTCCTCTTTCACTTTCATCAAGAGGTTCTTTAGTTCTTCACTTTCTGCGATAAGGGTGGTGTCATCTGCATATCTGAGGTTATTGATATTGATATTTTTGAAATGTGGAATCTAAACTATGATACAAATGAACTTATCTTTGAAAGAGGAATAGACTCACATACATAGAAAATGAAAACAATGTATGGTTACCAAAGGGAAGGTGGAGTGATAAGTATACTAGGAGCTTGCAATTAACAGATACACATTACTGTATATAAGAGAGGTAAACAACAAGTATAGCTCAGGGAACTATATTCAGTATTTTGTAATAACCCATAGTGGAAAAGAATCTGAAAAAGAATGTGTGTGTGTGTGTGTGTGTAACTGACTCACTTTGCTGTACCCTTGTAAATAACAACATTGTAAACTAACTATGAAGTGAAGTGTTAATCACTCAGTTGTGTCTGACTCTTTGTGACCCTGTGGACTGTAGTCCACCAGGCTTCTCTGTCCATGGAATTCTCCAGGCAAGAATACTGGAGTGGGTTGCCATTCCCTTCTCCAGGGGATCTTCCTGACCCACGGATCAAACCCGGGTCTCCCACATTGCAGACAAGTTCTTTACTGATTGAGCTAGCAGCGAAGCCAAAACTAACCATACTTCAATTAAACATTAAATAAATTGAAAATAAGTACCCAGAAGTGACTCAGATGATAAAATTAATAGACAAGAACATTAAAACCATATTAAAACTCTATTCTATATAATCAAAAAAGTGGAAAGTAGTTGAGAAAGAGCATATTAACAAATAAACATGTAAAAGAGGATCCATTACACTTGCAGGGATTAAGAAAAAACACATGATCTGAGATGTATGCATTAGATGGAATTAGCAGTAGATTGGACACTACATAAGAAAAGATGAATGGATTGAAGAAATTGCAATAGAAATGATTCAACATTATTCAAAGAGGAATAAGTCTGGGAAAAAAGTGAACAGAATTTCAGTGAGCTGCAGAAGAACTTTAGATGGCCCAATGTGTGGGAAATTAGAATCCTGAAGAGAAAAGAGGGTGAGAGGCCAGGACAGAAAACACATTTCTAGAAATAATTGCTGAAAATTTTATCAAACGATAAAAACTACGGATCTAGGAATTTTAGCAAACCTCAAGCACAAGAATCATGAAGAAAATTCCTCTCCAGGGCACATCAGAATCAATATGTTTAAAAGCTATGATGAAGTAAAAATCTGAAAGTAGCCAGAGTGGGTGAGAGAAAACACTCTAGGTACAGAGAAATGAAGTAGAGATTGATAGTGATTTTTCCTCAGAAATAATTCAAAGTGGCAGACAGTGTAATGACATCTTTTACTGAAAGAAAAAGTCTATATCAACCCAGATTTTAGATACTCAGCAAAAATAGAATTTAAAAACAAACACAAATTAAAGATATCTTCAGACATGAAAACTGAGTGAATTTAACATTATCAAAATTGCATTATAAAGAAAAGTTAGTGTTGTGCTTCACAGGCAGAAGGAAAAGATACCAGGGAGGAGCTCAGAATCTACACAAAAACATGAATATATTCAAAATGACAAATATGCAGATAAAAAAGAGGCAAAGGGAACTCTTAAATACTGTTCTTGGAAGTGCAAAATGTTTTATTAACTGGTTTGTTGTATTTTTTAGATTCCCCATATAAGTCAGTATGAAAAAAAGTATATATATATATTTTATCATAGAAGACATGTATTATTGAAAAGGACTTGGTTAGTTAAATTGAAACATTTAGTGAAAGTATGAATATTTATTACCAAGTATCCTGTTATTATTTAAATGGGCACATTTGCTGTTCTTTTTCTCCACTGAAGAAAATAATGAGGATATAAGCCTCATACAAATAAATGCATGTTAAATATGTGTTAGACGCTCAGTCATGTCCAGCTCTTTGTGACCCCCTGGACTGTAGCCTCCCAGGCTCCTCTGTTCATGGAATTTTCCAAACAAGTTGGAGTGAGTTGTCATTTTCTCCTCCAGCGTATCTTCCTAACCCAGGGATCGAACCTGGGTCTCCCACATTACAGGCAGATTCTTTACTGTCTGAGTCACCAGGGAAGCATATTAAATAAGTGGAATAAAATTTTCACCAATAAACCATAAATTAAAAAAATAAAAACTTAAAAAGCAGCTTTAGCTTGTCATAACAAGCTAAACCACAGAAAATTCTGGCCTTGTTTTGAGTCTATGTTTTCTGCTCTGAATGAATTAGAAGATTCCAACAATGTTAAGATAGTTTTGGAATCTAAACTATGTTGTGATAACTTGTAAACTCTGTACTTACCTGAATCAGCCAAAACAGAATTAAAACCATTTCCAGCCCTTCTATTAATGTGACATTATTTCCAACTCAAACTACACTGTGTTTTGTGTGATTCTTAGGATACACAAGGTCCTTAAATGCTCTAGAACAGTGTCCCCAATCAGTTGTTTACCAGCCAGCAATAGATAAAAGATCAAGTTTATTGCCTCTGCCATGGTTTGTTTTCTTTTCCCTAACATTTGATTTATCTAGGTTCCTTAGATTTAGGTGATATATTCTTTCACAGCTGTTGGACATTTAAGATTTAAAGCCATGAAAGGGAAAATTGATATGCTAAAAAAATATCAATTTGTAGCTTTCCTTTATACTAATCACCAGAATAAATTTCAGATATATTGAAGAATTGCATATAAAAATTATTTTAAAAAATACTAGAGAGGGACTTCCTGGACAGTCCAGTGGCTGACTGTACACATCCACTGCAGGGCACACAGGTTCCATCCCTAGTTGGGGACATAAGGTGACTGCCACAACCCCAAGTGCTACATCTTCATTCAAAACGTAGCAGGAGTGCTCGCTTCGGCAGCACATATACTAAAATCGGAACGATACAGAGAAGATTAGCATGGCCCTTGCGCAAGGATGACATGCAAATTCGTGAAGCGTTCCATATTTTTTATACACCATGGAATATTACTCAGCTGTTAAAAAGAATTCATTTGAATCAGTTCTAATGAGATGGATGAAACTGGAGCCCATTATACAGAATGAAGTAAGCCAGAAAGATAAAGTACATTACAGCATACTAACACATATATATGCAATTTAGAAAGATGGTAACGATAACCCTATATGCAATACAGAAAAAGAGACACAGAAGTACAGAACAGGCTTTTGAACTCCGTGGGAGAAGGTGAGGGTGGGATATTTCGAAAGAACAGCATGTATATTATCTATGGTGAAACACCACCAGCCCAGGTGGGATGCATGAGTCAAGTGCTCGGGCCTGGTGCACTGGGAGGACCCAGAGGAGTCGGGTGGAGAGGGAGGTAGGAGGGGGGATCGCGATGGGGAATACGTGTAACTCTATGGCTGATTCATGTCAATGTATGACAAGACCCACTGAAATGTTGTGAAGTAATTGGCCTCCAACTAAAAAAAAGAACAAAAAACAAAAACATAGCAGGAGGAACATTACTGGCAGGAGGGAAAGGCTGAGTAGGGAAAGTATTTTCATCAGGGAGAAAAAATAATTCCATAAATCTCTCCTACTCTCTTGGTCAGAGCTAGGTATTTGGCTCATTTGCTGTAAATAAAGCTGAGAAGATGATTTTCTGGCAGAGGGTAATGGAGTTGACATGGATATTTTTACCCACTGTGATTTTTCTTGGTCTCGGAATGTTGTTTCCTAGAACAGAATTATAATTCTTCATTTTCCCCCATTTTTTTTTAAAGAAACAAGAGGAGAAAGGCTACTGAGTTGGTCACTAGCAGTAGTTTCTACGCACATTGTATTAATATCAGTGTGTGTATATAGAACTTTGTTTGCTTGTTACTAATACAGACTCCAGATTTAAACAAGAGAGAAATTTACTTTTCTTCCTATAAGTTCAGAGCAGGTAGTACAAGGAGTGAGATTCCTTTCAGATTCTACTTTGCCATCCCTAGAGAAAATGAGCCTCATTCCCATGGGTCAAAACATTAATTATATACATTTCAAGCAGTTGGATGAAAAAAGGATAAAACCAAAGGAGCCAAAAGAGCATGTACTAGCCAGTATTATGGTGATGTTCCTTGAAGTTGCTCTGAAATTTTTGGCAGGACTCAGCTATTAGGGAGGCTGAGAAACGCACCTCCTATGATGGGTGGCTGTGTGTATAGGTAAAAGTGGTGTGTGCATGCTCACTCACTTCTGACTCTGTGAACCCCATGGGCTGTAGCCTGCCAGACTTCTCTGTCTATGGAATTTTCCAGGCAAGAATACTGGAGTGGGTTTCCATTTCCTACTCTGGGGGATCTTCCTGACCCAGGGATCAAATCTGCATCTCCTGCATTGGCAGATGAATTCCTTATCACTGAGCCACCTGAGAAAGTTTGTGCCTATTGAAAGAGAAGCCCTAAGAAAGAGTGGAATTGATAGGGGAGATTACTGGTAACCTCTGCCATGTATAAGCATAAGGGAACATTCAATAGTATCATTGCTGTAAAAGTGGCATCATTCTGAGCGTATTTATTAGTGTCTTCTGTTTATTTAGAGAAATTATTTTAAGGTAAGGCATGTGAAAGCTGTGAAAATTCATATCTTTTATTGGTTTGATTTATGCCTAATTTTTTTTTCAACTTGGTATTCTGTTCAGGACTAAAGAAAACATTTCTGAAAGCTACTGAGTTTTCTTAGTGCAGACATTTAAAGAAAACTTTTGGAGCTTATATTTTGGGCATGGCTTGAAGTCTTAATCATTTCCAAAAAGGATATGGAGATAAGGGCTGCTTTCAGCCCTTATCTTTGACCCTTTGAAAAAGACCCTTTTTCAAAGGTCTTAACACTATTTAGGTCTTCTAAATCTGTGAAAACTATGTGTGAAATCCTGTCACCACAGTGTAAACTGTTAGACAGTGAAAGTCTTTCTTTTTCAAAATTTTCTTTCTTTATTCTTTCTGAATGATTACTATAATCCAGATATTAAGATTTTATTCAACAGATTTGTGTGTGAAGAGAAAAGCCATGGTAATCTCTTTTGTGTGTATTCTTTAAAATTGCTTCTACATAGATTAATTTTATATCCAAGCTTAGAGGTAAAAAGCAACCTAGTAATGTAATTGTTCTTTGTCTAGCCTGGTCACAACCTACTACAGAAAACTCATTCAAATATGCATAGTTGAACATTTCTGTCAGAAAGTGAAGTCTTGTTCACATAAATAATACCATGTCAATGAATCTTTTTTAATCCTGGCTTTGTGAAATGAAGTTTTAAAGTCTAATAAGTATTCTCTAGTTTGAAGAATTGCTTTAGTAGAAAGAAATAACTTTTATTACTCAAAGACCGTATGGTTATGTCCAGTCTGTTTTTGATCTCTCTGTTATTGCTTCTTTGGTGAAATGCTTGCTTTCAAAGAGAAATGAGTTCACTTTTATGAGTTTTTTCTACCAGGCATTCCTTTGAATGATGCTGGTGACCAACTGTCTGAGAATCTGTTACTGAGGGTTTTCTGCATGACACGTGATGTCTTCTTCCTAATACTGTGTAAATCTACAATATTCTTTATGGTGTCCCTTAATCACTTCATTATTCCATGTTGCTAAGCAGTCAGCACCTGCTGGCTGCTTAAAGGAGAATTTGATTCACTTATTTTGCACTACGGTTGACTAGGCCTAGAGTTTTGTAATATCGCAGATGGTGTGGCATAAGTAGGGCTTCCCTGGTGGCTCAGCTGCAAAAAGAATCCGCCTGCAATGTGGGAGACCTGGGTTCGATCCCTGGGTGGCGTAAGTAAGAAGGTCACATGGATTGTGGTAAAATTTAACTCAGCTTTCAAATGGGATTTTTGAAGCCCCCTTTCAGTGGTATTGTTTGATATGTGTTTAATCAATATTTCTTTTCCTGAAAGTTTGTTACTGTTTAAAAATGTTAATCATTTACATCCTGCTGTATGCAGTGCATTGTTCTGGGCACTTTGAGAGATACCACACAACAATAAGATAGGATTTTTGTCTCCATTCATTCATCCTAACTCATGAAAGTATCATGTGGGATATAGCAGACATTTCCCCTAGTACCACCTTCAGCAGGCTTCAAGTGAAGCCTCTTTCACGTCCTGAGATATATGTGTCTCCCACTGGAGGACCTCCCTTCCCGGCTCCCATGACATCTGACCAGCACTGACAAGCAGACATACATCGCCAGATATTAGAGGGATCACTCAGAATACATTCTGCTGAGGTGAGGCAGTAGCTGCCACTGCATCCTCTCTTCAGAAGCAACTGACAGTAGTGATGGAGGGAGAGTAGATGTACCTAATGGCTAGCACTGCGGGTTAGTGGGATAACCTGAGATGTATGCATCCATGGATGGTAGCTATGATGTCCACATGAAATCAATTTTATGATGTGAATTTGGGCATTTCCTTGGTTGGGAAGTCTCTCTGACTAGTTGCTAGGCTCTTTCAGGTTCTGTGAGTTACTCAAAATATTTAATATAGTGAGAATCACTTTCTATTGCTTGTAACTAAGGACATTGATTAATATAAGAGGCTAGAAACTATCATGCCTTTAGTGAGTAACAAAATAGTAAAACCCAACATTTTTGGTTGATATATTAATTTAAAATAAAGGAGATATACAGAGATGAATAAAAGGATGAGATTCACAGAAGAGATAGATGTGAGTTGCAACTTCCTACTCTAGGGGATCTTTCCATCTCAGGGATTGAACCCACATCTCTTTCATATCCTGCATTGGAAGGTGGATACTGTCTAATAAAAAGAAATTAATAATCACTACAAGAGCTCTGGTAATAGCTCTGTTGGGGGAATAAGAGAATAAAACATGAACTTTCATCAAGAACAGTCAGGTGACACTGATGAAAGAATCGAAAGGTGGCACAAACAGATGGGAAGATATTACATGTTCCTGGATTGGACAAATCAATACTGTGAAAATGACTATAATACCCAAAGCAATCTACAGATTCAGTGCAATCCCTATCAAACTACCAATGGTATTTTTCACAGAACTAGAAGAAGAAATTTCACAATTTGTATGGAAACATAAAAGATTCTAAATAGCCAAAGCAATCTTGAGAAACAAAAATGGAACTGGAGGAATCAACCTTCCTGGCTTTAAACTATACTATAAAGCTACAGTCATCAATACAGTATGATTCTTGCATAAAAGCAGAAATATTTTCCAGTGGAACAAGATAGAAAACCCAGAGATAAACCCACACACCTATGGGCACCTTATCTTTGACAAAGAAGGCAAGAATATACAATGGAGGAAAGACAGTCTCTTCAATAAGTGGTGCTGGGAAAATGAGACAGCTACATGAAAAGAATGAAATGTGGTCTCTCTAACACCACAGTAAACTCAAAATGGATTAAGACTTAAATCCTTACTTTCTGTAAGGCCAGAAAGTATAAAACTCTTAGAGGAAAATGTAGGTAGTACACTCTTTGACATAAATGACAGCAAGATCCTCTTTGACCCACCTCCTAGAGCAATGTAAATAAAAATAAACAAATGGGGCCTAGTTTAACTTAAAAGCTTTTACACAGCAAAGGAAACAATGCAAGGTGAAAGGTGTTAGTCGCTCAGTTGTGTCCAACTCTGCAATGACTGACTTACAGTGTCTGACTGTAGCCTGCCAGACTCCTATGTCCATGGGATTCTCCAGGCAAGAATACTGGAGAGGGTTGCCATTCCCTTCTGCAGGGGATCTTCCTGACTCAGGGATTGAATTGGGGTCTCCTACATTGCAGGTGGATTCTTTACCATTAGAGCTACCAGGGAAGCCCCAAAGGAAACAATAAACAAGATTAAAAGACAATCTTCAGAATGGGAGAAAGTAATTGCAAATGAAACAACTGACAAAGGATTAATCTCCAAAATATATAAGCAACCCATGTAGTTCAATATCAGAAAAACAAACAGCCCAATCAAAAAAATGGGCATAAGACCTAAACAGACACTTCTCCAAAGAAAACATACAGATGGCCAATAAACACATGAAAAGATGTGCAACATCCCTAATTATTTAGAGAAATGAAAATCAAAACTACAGTGGTCAGAATAGCCATCATCTAAAAAAATATACGTGTACAGCAATAAATGCTGGAGAGAATGTAGAGAAAAGGGAACCTTCTTGCACTGCTGGTAGAATGTAAATTGATACAGGCACTCTGCAGAACACTATGGAGAGTTCTTAAAAAACTAGGGAGAAAGCTACCATATGACCCAGCAACTCTGAGAAAACCATAATTGAAGAAGACACATGTACCCCAACATTCATAGTAGCACTATTTACAATAGCTAGGACATGGAAGCAACCTAGATGTCCATCGACAGATGAATGGATAAAGAAGTTGTGGTACATATATGCAATGAAATATTACCCAGCTATAAAAATGGATCAAATTTGAGTCAGTTCTAGTAAGGCAAATGAACCTACAGCCTGTTATACAGAATGAGGTATGTCAGAAAGAGAAAAACAAATATCATATGTTAATATAAATGGAATCTAGAAAAATGGTATTGATGGGTCTATTTGCAGGGGAGGAATGGAGACTCAGATATAGAGAATGGATTTGTGGACACAGCTGGAAAAGGAGAAAGTGGGACAAGTGGAGGAGGTAGCATAGACACACATACACTGGATTTACCTGGTGGTTAGGCAGTAAAGAATCTGCCTCCAAAACAGAAGAGCTGGGTTCGATCCCTGTGTTGGGAATTACCATGTATAAAATAGGTAGCTGGTGAGAAGTTGCTATGTAACACAGGGAGCCCAGCTAGTTGCTCTGTGATGACCTGGAGGGGTGGGATGGGGGGAGGGGAGGAAGGCTCAAGAGGGAGGTGATATATGTATAATTATGGTTGATTTGTGTTGTTGTATGGCAGAAACCAACACAACATTGTAAAGCAATTTTCCTCCGATTAAAAAATAAATTAAAAGAACATGGTGTCAGTCAGTTGGGGCTTCCTAAAGGAATATCTTTGAGAAACAACCTGAACAATGTGTAAATTAAAATAAACTGATGGAGGAGGGCTATTGGGTAGTAAGTGTCCAGTTAAAGATATCAGCATTTGTAAAAAGATTTACAGTGACACAGTATATTTAGAACATTTGAAAAATTGAAAAACTTTCTGCGTGGTTGAAATATAAAATATGGAAATGAAAGTGGCTGAAATAATCTGGAGAAGCATCAAATACTTTTCTTCTGTATTTAACTGTGATGATCAGAGACAGTTTACTAAGGTTAGTGCTTATGAAAAATAAGATCGAGCCTGAGAATCATGTGCAGTGTTACAGTGCTAGTATTATTCTTCACAAATAAAGATGATTACCCTACTGGTTCTTCAATATACCCAATTAAGTTCTGATATTATATACAGACTTGAAAGGTACCTTTATGTGGATTTATGCCTGGGTAAAATTGAGATGATTATCTGAAGACAATGAACAACTCTGAGTCATGCGATTATATTATTGCACAATCAAGAGATTCTTTATACTTGCCTTAAAAATAGATGGAGAACTGATTGGCGAAGTTTGGGAAGGTACGTTTTCTTGTCTTAAAATTGTTGGATATCTGCAATTTGTGTGATGATGTACTGGACCCAAACCCAGTACACTGCTCCCAGGGCTAGGAGCAGTGTTCAAGTGGATGAAGAGAGGCAAATATATTAATATTTAAGATGTATTTAGGAGGATTTGGTCATTTATTAAAAAGACAAGTGAGGAAAAGCATCCAATCAAGATGTGGTTCCTTCATGTGAAAGGCACAGACATCTGGTTCCTAAGTGATCTTTCTGTGCACCTGTGATGGATTACCCAGTTGGACTTAAATAAATCTCATAGTGTTTATGTTTAAACATATTTCAATTTCATTTAAAAAGTTCAACTATCTTTGAAAATATAATAGTAATATTTCTGAATCTGTTCTTCTCTGTTGTCTGGAAAAACTTTAGAAAAAGATCCAGGAAGTTTATTTTACTCTAGTGGCTGTAGCAAAATCTGACATTTGCTTTAGATAATACTAGATCTGAATAACATTTAGGCACATATTTGAAGAGTTGTATGTGATTTACTCATGGCATATAACTATGAAAAATGATAATTTACACTGATACAGTACTTTGTTGAAGAAGGAAATGGCAACCCACTCCAGTATTCTTACCTGGAAAATCCCAGAGGAGCCTGAAGGGCTAAGTCCATGGGATTGCAAAGAGTTGGACACGACTGAGTAACTGAGCATAGTACTTTATATTTCTTTTCAAAGATCTTCTTTGTACATTATTTAACTCTATACTCATCAGACCGGAGAAGGCAATGGCAACCCACTCCAGTACTCTTGCCTGGAGAATCCCATGGGCAGAGGAGCCTGGTGGGCTGCAGTCCATGGGGTCGCGAAGAGTCAGACATGACTGAGCGACTTCACTTTCACTTTTCACTTTCATACATTGGAGAAAGAAATGGCAACCCACTCCAGTGTTATTGCCTGGAGAATCCCAGGGACGGCGGAGCCTGGTGGGCTGCCGTTTATGGGGTCGCACAGAGTCGGACACGACTGAAGTGACTTAGCAGCAGCAGTAGCATACTCATCAGAACTCTGAGTTCTGTGCAAAATTATCCCCATTGAGCAGATGAGAACAGACTTACTTGTAAAGATTTGATAACTAAGTTCATCCAGGCAACAAGCAGCAGACTTAGACAGAATCTTGGTTTTTCTGGTCCTCATTCAGAGACAAAGAGAAGAGTTAAGCATTATTTTTATATGGTGATAGCTTTCAGAATGTCTGGAATACATACTGCATAAGTGAAGATTCCAGGATTTAGGAAGGACAGAAGACATGTGAACTGCTATCTAGATATCAAATCACTTTAGTTATAATTTGGAAGGTCATGGTAATTATCTGTACAAACTATATCCATTCAAGCAAAGTGATGTAGAGGGTTGTGTTTGATTAATTGTTTCTCAAATGTGATTAAGTAAGGGACCAGGTGGCACTAGTGGTAAAAAAAAAACTCACCTGCCAATGTAGGAGACATAAAAGACAAGGGTTTGATCCCTGGGTCAGGAAGATCCTGCTGGAGGAGGGCATGGTAACCAACTCCGGTATTCTTGCCTGGAGAATCCCCATGGACAAAGGAGCTTGGCAGGCTACAGTCCATAGGGTCACAAAGAGTTGGACATGACTGAAGTGACTTAGCATTCAGAAGAGACCATTAATGTTGTCCAGGCAATATTCCTAATCTTATTCCTTAGGGTTAGTTTTTATTTTTATTTTTTTTTAATTTGAAACCACAATGCTCCTTTAGGTTAGAATTATTCTCTGTGATTGAAGGTAAAGACATTATTTTATACTGTTTTGTATTTACCTGAAGACTTTGTGCAATACCTAGTTGACTGTGCTCAAAACTATGAGAAGCCTAGGAGCTCAAAATATAAATGGATAAAAAATGCCTTTCAAATCGCAGTTTAGTCTTAAAAGGTAACTTGCTGAGAAAATGCTTATGGAATGGATAGAGGTTCATGACATTGTACAGCAGACAAGGATCAAGACCATCCCCAAGAAAAAGAAATGCAAAAAAGCAAAATGGCTGCCTGAGGAGGTCTTACAAATAGCTGTGAAAAGAAGAGAAGCAAAAAGCAAAGTAGAAAAGGAAAGATATACCCATTTGACTTCAGAGTTCCAAAGAATAGCAAGGAGAGATAAGAAAGCCTTCCTCAGTAACCAGTGCAAAGAAATAGAGGAAAACAATAAAATGGGAAAGACTAGAGAGCTCTTCAAGAAAATTAGAGATACCAAAGGAACGTTTCATGCAAAGACAGGCTCAATAAAGGACAGAAATGGTATGGATCTGGCAGAAGCAGAAGATATTAAGAGGAGGTGGCAAGAATACACGGAAAAACTGTACAGAAAAGATCTTCATGACCCAGATAATCATGATGGTGTGATCATTCATCTAGAGCCAGACATCCTGGAATGTGAAGTCAGGTGGGCCTTAGGAAGCATCACTACGAACAAAGCTAGTGGAGGTGATGGAATTCCAGTTGAGCTATTTCAAATCCTAAAAGATGATGCTGTGAAAGTGCTGCACTCAATATGTCAGCAAGGTTGGAAAACTCAGCAGTGGCCACAGGACTGGAAAAGGTCAGTTTTCATTCCAATCCCAAAGAAAGGAAATGCCAAAGAATGCTCAAACTACCATAGAATTGCACTCATCTCACAAGCTAGAAAAGTAATGCTCAAAATTCTCCAAGCCAGGCTTCAGCAATATGTAAACCCTGAACTTCCAGATGTTCAAGCTGGTTTTAGAAAAGGCAGACGAACCAGAGATTAAAATGCCAACATCCGCTGGATCATCAAAAAAGTAAGAGAGTTCCAGAAAAACATCTACTTCTGCTTTATTGATTATGCCAAAGCCTTTGACTGTGTGGATCACAATAAACTGTGGAAAATTCTGAAAGAGATGGGAATACCAGACCACCTGACCTGCCTCTTGAGAAACCTGTCTGCAGGTCGGGCAGAAACAGTTAGAACTGGACATGGAACAACAGACTGGTTCCAAATAGGAAAAGGAGTATGTCAAGGCTGTATACTGTCACTATGCTTATTTAACTTATATGCAGAGTACATCATGGGAAACACTGGGCTGGAGGAAGCACAAGCTGGAATCAAGATTGCCGGGAGAAACATCAATAACCTCAGATATGCAGATGACACCACCCTTATGGCAGAAAGTGAAGAAGAACTAAAGAGCTTCTTGATGAAAGTGAGAGAGAAGAGTGAAAAATTTGGCTTAAAGCTCAACATTCAGAAAACTAAGATCATGGTATCCAGTCCCATCACTTTATGGCAAATAGAAGGGGCAACAGTGGCTGACTTTATTTTTGGGGGCTCCAAAATCACTGCAGATGGTGATTGCAGCCATGAAATTAAAAGACTTTTGCTCCTTGGAAGGGAAGTTATGACCAATTTAGACAGCATATTGAAAAGCAGAGACATTGCTTTGCCAACAAAGGTCCATCTAGTCAAGGCTATGGTTTTTCCAGTGGTCATGTATGGATGTGAGAGTTGGACTATAAAGAAAACTGAGAGCCGAAGAATTGATGCTTTTGAACTGTGGTGTTGGAGAAGACCCCTGAGAGTCCCTTGGATTACAGGGAGATCCAACCAGTCCATCCTAAAGGAGATCAATTCTGGGCGTTCATTGAAAGGACTGATGGTGAAGCTGACACTCCAATACTTTGGCCACCTGATGTGAAGAATTGACTCATTGGAAAAGAGACTGATGCTGGGAAAGATTGAGGGCAGGAGGAGAAGGGAACGACAGAGGATGAGATGGTTGGATGGCATTCCTGACTCAATGGACACGAGTTTGAGTAAACTCCGGGAGTTGGTGATGGACAGGGAGGCTGGGCGTGCTGTGATTCATGGGGTCTCAAAGAGTCAGACACGACTGAGTGACTGAACTGAACTGAAGTGACATTATTCAGCTCCGTGAGGTGCTCACTGTAAAGCTATAATGTCATTGCTTGAAGTACTTTGTTTATTTATAGATGGACTATTACAAGTAGCTCTGAGGGCAAAAATCTGTGAAAATATCTTCTTATATAGGTCTCCTGGTTGGCCTACTTTGTATGTACAAACAAGTTTGCTTGCCATAATGGTCAGAAGACTGGTGATAAAACTGTGACAGATGAGATATACAATTACAAATGATCACAGTTGGCTTTTGTCAGGTTTAACCACTGAGAAAAATAAATTAGCAGTGCTTTGAATATCTTATGAAATGTAATTTCTTGTACAAAAGTCAAATAGTTTTTGTCTAAAGAACAGAATTAAATGATAGCTAATCTAATACAGAATTTAAATATCATTATATGTTAAAAACCACAACCATATACATACACATACACCATCCATGTGTATCTGTTTATTATATAGTGTCTAAATGACCTTTAGGGAACCAAAGCCTGTTCAGCATATGTCATCAAAACGAAACCCAACTTGACAGGTTGTCTATTTGTAAATTTGAAAAATGGGGATAGAAAGATGTGATGGTGGAAAGAAAAATAAAGTTCCAGACTTGAGTATGTAAGAACATCTTGCTTTATTGTTGAATTAGATTAGAGATGTTGAAGACTTTGAAAGAGCATGTATTTAGCAAAAGCAAGTCTCGTTTTCCTTAGTAGGAAATTTTAGAGACAGCATGTGTTATGACTGTGTTAATAGAAGTGTCATATTAAGTACTGTGGGCTTTCTTGCATCACTGAGATTCAAGGAAAAATTCCATAACTAGTGAGTCAGAAAGCTTGGCTTTTACTGAAAAATGATCAAATAAGAGGGAGAAGACTGCCAGCTAATTAACTGACTGGACTTAAATGGACATTATCTTGAAAGGCCATGATAGGAAACTTGAACTGCCTGGTCAGACCTTAGAACTGTTTTGATCCAAAACTAATTTCCTAGAGTGAATACTAAGAAATTGCTTTCTTGTAACAATTTCAAAAGGAATGAAGTAGAGGAAAGAAGTTGGTTCATCAAATGAAGGGCAGATCAGTTCAGTTCAGTCGCTCAGTTGTGTCCGGCTCTTTGCAACGGGACTGCAAAGAGTCTCATGGACTCACATGGACTGCAGCACGCCAGGCTTCCCTGTCCATCACCAGCTCCCAGAGCTTACTCAAATTCATGTCCATTGAGTTGGTGATGCATTCCAACCACCTTATCCTCTGTCATCACCTTCTCCTCCCATCTTCAGTCTTTCCCAACATCAGGGTGTTTTCAAATGAGTCAGTTCTTCTCATCAGGTGGACAAAGTATTGGAGTTTCAGCTTCAGCATTAGTCCTTCCAATGAATATTCAGGACTGATTTCCTTTAGGGTTGAATGATTGGATCTCCTTGCAGTCCAAGGGACTCATAAGAGTTCAAAAGCATCAATTCTTTGGCGCTCAGCTTTATAGTCCAACTCTCACGTCCATACATGACTACTGGAAAAACCATAGCTTTGACTAGATAGACTTTTGTTGGCATAGTAATGTCTCTGCTTTTTGATATGATGTCTAGGTTGATCATGACTTTTCTTCCAAGGAGCAAGCGTCTTTTAATTTCATGGTTGCAGTCACCATCTGCAGTGATTTTGGAGCCCCCAAAATAAGTCTCTCACTGTTTCCAAATGGTTTGATTTTTAAAAAAGTCACATATACAGAGGACATTAATCCCTCCATAGAGGTTAAGAGATGTTATAGGAAGAAAATAAGAAAGAAAAACATGTGATCTTCATTTTTTGCTCTTCAGTATTTATTTTTAAGTTACCCTAGAAAATTATATTCATTCATCTTTAAATGGATTAGTGGTATATGAGCTATTTTAAAAACACCATAGACTAGCCACCAATAAAGATATAGTTTGGAGACTTTTATTTCTTCATGAGGCATTTTCTTCCCAATAAAAAATGTTGCTGCTTCTTTGGTCCATTCAGGAAGCTCTGATATGATTGTACCATCCTATATGAGATTTTAAAAATGCCCTCTAACTGCACATCTCTTGAACAACATGAGATAAATAACTCAAGGGAGTTATAGTGCCAAGACTCAATCTGCAGTGATTACTATTTAGAGCCTTTGTTGAGAAGATGAAGCTGTCATCCTTTTTTGAGAGAAAATTTACTAAGTTAAAGTGCCCTCTGAATATTCTGTAGAGCCTATTTCTGCCCTATTTCCTTACTCTGTCCCCTGCAGTGGTGACAACTGTATTGAAATTCAGTGACCAGGATTTCAACTGCTGTATCCAAATCCTTGAACAATCTCTTAATTGCCTGCTCTGCCTGAATATTTTGCTAAGATACAGGAGGGCAGTGTCAGGCTGGGAGAGTACGTTTTCCCTTTAGCTTGTGCAGGCTTATGAGATTTTAGCCTGTTTCTTTTGTGACTGATTTCCCAGGAGGTTGCCATGCAATGTGGTCATGAAAGTATTGTGAAGTACTAGAGTAAAGATTATATTTCCTCATAAGAATGACTTTTTTCCCCCCTGAAAATAGATACTAGTCTGTGTGAGATATAATTTGAACATCTTAAGTAAAAGATTGTATAAACCCACCCCAGCAAAACTGGGGTGTGTGGAAATTGTTACTATGGGTGTTAGAGACTCAGTTAAAAGACCTACTACAAGAACCCTGATTCTGGTAGCAGGCTGCAAGGAAGCAGAGAGCTTGAAGGACTTGGCTTTCATCTGGCCTGTATTCCTTGGTGAGGGAGATGGCTCCTTCTTCAACTAGATTTGAAAACCTCTTAGCCTGAGGAGAACAGTGTCAACTTCCATTCAGACCAGGTACTCTGGTCAGCACCTAACAAAAAAATCCTCATCAAATGAGTCTCTGACAAAAGCCTCTATTAGCATAACACATCTGGGTCTGGCTGATCCTTCTAAATTAGCTTTAAACACATTTCATTGAATCTAAGACACCAGTGGTTCTAAGATTATGCATTATTTAATGTATATGATAGAAAAAAATGACAATACTAAGACCTAAGTGTTCTAAGACCTTAACCTTAAACTGCATCGCTTTTTCAGAGATGTGCATCTCAAAGATGCCCATCAGCAGACGAATGGATAAGAAAGCTGTGATACATATACACCATGGAATATTACTCAGCCATTAAAAATAATACATTTGAATCAGTTCTAATGAGATGGATAAAACTGGAGCCCATTATACAGAGTGAAGTAAGCCAGAAAGATAAACACCAATACAGTATACTAACACATATATATGGAGTTTAGAAAGATGGTAACGATAGCCCTATATGCAAGACAGAGAAAAAGAGACACAGATGTACAGAACAGACTTTTGGACTCTATGGGAGAAGGCGAGGGTGGGATGATCTGAGAGAACAGCATTGAAACATGTATATTATCAAGTGTGAAACAGATCACCAGCCAGGTTGGATGCATGAAACAAGTGCTCGGGGCTGGTACACTGGGATGACCCAGAGGAATGGGATGGGGAGGGAGATGGGAGGGGGTTCAGGATGGGGAACACATGTAAATCCATGGTTGATTCATGTCAATGTATGGCAAAAACCACTACAAAAAAAAAAAAAAAGAAACAGAGATGTGCATCTGAGAATAGAAAAATCACAGTATTGCTGCCTTGCTTCTCTGCATCTGACTCCAAGCCTTTCCCGGGAAGGCTGAAGCCTCCATGTGTTAAGAACTTGTTATGAATGCAGCCATTCTGGAAAGGTAGAATTTTGTGAATGTTTAACAGGAAAAAAAATGGTGACAGGCAGCATAAGGGGTTCTGAGTAGCATATGTGTGTGTGGATTTAAGGGAGAAATATTTTATTGCTTGAATTTTACAAGTTGAATGCATTTTTCTAGGGCTTTACACTAGATGTTTATAGATATCTTATCTTTCCCTCCATCCCAGCCTGTAAGAGTTAGGTAACATAGGATGTTGTAAAGTAGTGGAGACCTCAGCTTTCCATGTAGGGGCAGATCATGGCAATTTTTCCCCTCGGATACTTTGTCTGACAATAAAAGTTGTTGTTTTTTGGTAAGCTATAATTGATCTTACCAATTCTTTCCTTAGCCCCTCTCTTAAGACTTCTTCATGGCTGAGAACATCTAGTTTCCTAGGTTTCTGACTTGGCATTTAGGCTGGGTTGCAATCTTCCTTGATGATGTCTTTTGCTTCTGAACAGTTGATAGAGCACGGCTTCCTCCCACCTGACCAATATCATTCATTCATTTAACAATTATGTTTTGAGTGCCTTCTATGATCTAGGCACTACTATACCATGGAACATAACACACAGAATATTACTACTGTGAATAACAGGAATTGATTGTATTTGAGCAAAAACGTGAACAAAGTGTCAGAGTGAGCCATGTGGATATCTGATGGAAGAATGTGCCTAGGAAGAAATGGCAAAGACATAGGCCTTGCAGCAGGAATATGCATGGCGTGTTTGAGGAACAAATCAATGAGGAATAGCTGGTGTGGCTGGAATAGAGTGAACAGGAAGAGTGTGGCAGGAGATAAGAGCAGATAAGTGGATAAGAGGCTAGGCCAGTATAAAAGACTTTGGTTTTACTCTTAGTGAGACGCAAAGGCACTAAAGGAATTGTACAGAAGAGTAATCTACTCTGAGCTTATTTTAAAGGGATCTCTTAATTCTCTGTATAGAGAAAAACCTGTAGCATGGAAGGATGGAAGCAATGAGATCAGTTAGAAGGCCATGGTGGCTTGTGCTGGGGTTCTGATGGTAGAGGTGATAAGACGGAGCCAGGTCCAGGACATGTTTTGTGGGGAACGCTGCTTAAGATTGACTAAGGGATGGAGAAGGGTGACTTAAAGACTTTTGTCCCAAGTGGTCTGAGTAGTGAAGTTGCTATTGAGTGTGATGGGGAAGCAATGCGAGAGCAGTTCGTAAGGGGAATTAGGAGTTCAGTTTTGGACATGTTAAATTTGAGGTGCCTATTAGGTCTTGAAGTGGAGTTTTCTGCTGTTTAACGTTATGTGAAACTTGCAGAATGGCTAACATAGAAAGTAAGGTTTATCTCTCTAATAAGGCCCCCATATATTATATTCTGGGGTTTCCCAGGTGGCGCTAGTGGTAAAGAACCCTCCAAGCCAATGCAGGAGATGTAAGAGACGCAGGTTCGATCCCTGGGTGGGGAAGGGCTTTTGTAAAAATGATCATATGCTCATTATAAAAAGCTTCAAACAGTATCGAAAAATACCAAAATATATATAAAAATCATACTGTCCACAGTTATGTATCTGTTTATATTTACCTTGTAGTTATAAATACATATTTAAAACCATATATTACATGATATGATTTGTAATATAAATATTGCCTCTTTACATTTTAAGAATTAATTTCATTCAGAGACTTTAGTTATATATTTGATATCAATAACATGTTTTCATTGTTTAGAGTCACTTTCTGGGGTGCCTAACAGTTGTCCAGAGAACATCATGTTGACTGTAAGTTTTTTTGAGACCAAACTGTGTAGCCCACCCAGCGCTGTCACTAGAGACTTTCCAAAAGTCTCAGACTATATTTCCGTATTGTTTAGGCAGTTGTTTGTTCATTTACTTTGTAGGTACAGATATATATTTGTGATCTCAAAAATGTGAGTACTAATTATTTTGGCTTTAATTTTTTTAAGGTAAATATTAATTGAATAGTAAATTACTTTTATAAAATATGAAAATATATTAAAAAATGATACAAGGGCCACTTAATTTAAGGCATAAAACAATGCCTTTGTCATTGAGCATTATGCCTGTTCTCCCCAGTGTCACACCCGCTTCCTTTAATTTAAAAATTAAAAAACAATTATTTTGTATTGAAGTGTAGCCAATTAACAATACTGTGATAGTTTCAGGCGAATAGTGAAGGGAATCAGCTGTTTATACACAAACATGTATCCACTCTTCCCCATACTCCCCTCCCTTCCAGGCTGCCATATAACATTGAGCAGAGTTCCCTGTGCTGTACAGTTGGTTATCCATGTTAAATATAGCAGTGCGTACCTATCCATCCCAAACTCTCTAACTATCCCTTCCCCCCAACAAAAAAGACTCACAGACTTAGAGAACAAACTTATGGTTGCTGGGAGGGGGAGGCAAGGTGTGGGGAAAGCACACCCCTGTCTTCATTCTCAGAGATATTGAATTTGTTTTCTTACCCACATTTCTTATTAAGCTTGTTTGGCTGTTTGTTTATTTATTTTCATCTCAGTAATCTTATTCCTGAGATTCACCCTTGATATTGTGTGCATATATAATTCATTAATTCATTCATTTACATTGCTGTTGGTATTTCATTACATAAATACAACAACATGATCTATTTATTCACTTATATTAGTCAAGGAAATAGTGCTAATTCCTATTACAATCTCAATATCACAGTTGCTAGATATAATGCAAGGTTATTGAGTTCTCATTTCACAATCTGATGTGGATCAGTGCGTGTGTGTGGTGGGAGGAGGAGAGTGAGGAGTGTTTGCTCCATATAGTCATTCAGAGATCTCTCACACATTATCATGAGGCCAAATTCATGACTTTAAAGTTATAACTACATCACCCACTCAGTAGAGAAAGAAAAGAGAAGTGTAGAGAAGGGATTTTGACCATTTGAAACATAGAACTTCTGCTCACTCTCTTTGATGAAAAATAAAGTTTCCATTTTGACACAAGGAGACTTGAAAATACTTTTTTTTTTTTAATGCGTGTGCTCAAAAGGGGAATAGAATTATTTAATGAACAGATTGCATTGTTTCTTCCACCATCTTCTCTTCTAGTCACTAAATATACATTTTATTCTACTTTCATTCTCATCTTCTTTCTAATAGAGGCAATCTAACATCCTAAAGCTAAAAACCACTTCCTTATTCTGTCTTTTCCACAAGGTTATGTCTTAAAGGGCTTTGGTCCTTCAACAACTTTCACAATGTTATGTCTTACTCTTTGGTTTCTGGAAGTGATCAGATTTTCCAATTCAGGGTTCAAAATTTGTTGACTCTATTTCCTTGCAAGTCAGCACATTCTCTCCTGGGCTTATCTATTTCTCGTAACAGCTAGCTGCCCCTATATGATGGTAGCCAGCACACACTGCTTCTTTATTCTCTGTAACTACTTTCTATTATGTATAAGGCTCATTGTTTTTACCTTCCTATGTCATTGGTCCCACCACTCAACATCCAACTGCTCAGCTAATGATGGATATTTAAGGATTTGTTAAGGCAACATCTCATTTCCAAGTACCAATTGCTATATTAGTCAGGGTAAACTAAATTGTTGCTAAATAAGTCAATGTGAAAATCTCAGTAGCTTAACATGCTTATGTTTTATTCACACATCAATCTAAATTGGGGACTTCCCTGGTGGCTCAGCAGTAAGGAATTCGCCTGCAGTGAGACATAGGTTTGATTCCTGGGCTGGGAAGATCCCCTGGAGGAGAGCATGGCAAGCTACTCCAGTATTATTGTCTGGAGAATTCCGTGGACAGAGGAGCCTGGCAGAATACACTTCATGCGGTCGCAGAGTCAGTCAGGACTGAAGCGACTTAGCACACACGCACCTACAGTCTAATTGGATGTTTGGCGGTAACCTTCCCTGTGGTAATAGAGGAGCCTAGCCTCTTACTTCTGTGGCACTGCAATCTTGAACACCTGGCATGTGTAGAATGAGAAAAGCTTATGGAAGGTTGCATGTGGCCAATGGAGCATTTTTATCATTTTATCATTTCACAATGCCTCTATATTATAAAAAGTTTAAGATTATAAGCATTGAGTGTTTCTCTTTGGGGGTGGTTTTATGGGTTTCTAAAATTTTCTTTCTTTTTTGCCTCTTTAATTGTTCCAGGATTCTTGGAGGAAAGATTATGTTCCTTTGTATCAAGGAAAAGTTGTAATCGAGTAGCTTGCCTCAGAAATAAAGGAGTAAATTTTATGTTGTGAACTAAGTATCAAATACAAGACTGGTTAGAAAAGTACATTTGGAAAAAGCTTTTGACTACTTGGATATTTTTGGCAAAAAGTTGTTCCTGCAGTTCTTCGCTACTGCTGACATTACCTCATTGATTTCAGACTTTAAAAATGGACATTGGAAAGTGTTAAGAGTATTAATGCCTTTTGTTTTTGTCTTTGTATGTCTTTGTAGATCACATGTGTAATTACTTATCTGCCAGGTGCATTCTTGAATCCTTTGTTTCTACATTTCTTAGAGGAATTTTACACTTCATTTCGATAAATAATTACTTAATGCCCATTGTAAGCTTATTAGAGTGAAGGTTAAAGTAGAAGCTTAGCATGTGTGTCTTCTCCTGAGGTCCCCCTATAAAATGAATGCTGTTATATGCAAAGTGGTGAAGAAAGAAAGTACCAAGTGTGAAAATTATAACAGGCAAATTGGCATTTAAATGGAAAGTTGCAGGTGTGGAAGAATTCTCCTGTTTTAGGATTTTAAAACATGTGTCCCTGATTCCCCTTTTTTACTTGACTTCACATCTTTTGAAAATTATACTTTTGTACTCAACATGAAAAAATGTGTAACCCCTTTCAGTGACATCATGAGTCAACTTACACTTTGGCATTTATTGAGCAAATTTTGTTGTTCTTGGTATTGGTCAGGGTGGACATTGTCCTTTGTGACTTGTTTCTTACCACAAGTGTAACAGAAGCAGGAAATGATCTGAGATATTTATTATGTTTTGTGTAGGAATGTGGGAGGATGCAAGAGACCTTGAAAGTATGATTAGAGTTGCCCCTGATTTCTTGTCTCATTTCTTCTGAGGGAGCTGTGCTTGTCCTGTTATCAGGTTTGGGGAAACCAGAAGGACCCAGATTAAAAACTCAGAAAAGAAGAGCCAGCTCCAGGAAATGAGAGAAAGTCTAGAAAGGAAAAAATCTCTAGGATGATGGAGTGGAGGACATATTAAGGACATATTGTAGTTAATCAATATTTTTGCTTCAAATACTTATTAAAAGTGCTAAGCTAATTCTAGTAGGGGATTTTGAATATATAGGGATTTTAAGTAGAGATGGATGCATACTCTAGAATGTCAATTATATCTAAATACAAATAAAGATGAGACTATTAAGATAAAGTAACAAATATGGAAATAAATTATGAATAGTTCTGTAGTAAAGTATCTAACTAAAGTTAATTTAGCTATTTGTTGGTCAAATCAAACCTCTTGTGTTTGCAGTTACATGTAGTATAAATTTCTTATCATGAGACTGGAAATATTTGACAGGTAACTGGTTCTGACAGCAGTTTTGCAATGGGATGCTCATCTATGAAGAAAATAATTGACAGAATATGACTTGAACACTAGGACTGTTTTAGCTAGTTACAGAGATACCTACTTCATAGCTTTATAGCTTTTTTTCCTGAGCAGTAAAAAAAATGTCTTTGATGCATACATTATACATTTCTCTCTTTGATTTGTATTGGCAAAGCCTATGAATCAGTAGTTAGTTCTAAACTTGTTTTTAGATGAAGAACCCTTTTGATAATCTGATGAAAGTTATGAAGTTCCTCTCTAGGAATATATGTAAATTATATAGCAAATTTCCGATAGACTATTCCCAGGAGCACCTTTTAGGCTTCAAATTAGGTAACTCTGCTCTCAAATCTATGATTCTTCTTGTTGTTTTGAAAGGTCTGGGAAAAGTGACAGCCTTCAGTCTTGCCCTGCCTCATCCATGGCATTCATTCTTCCTCTCTTGTGCTGTGCAAACAATGTGGAGATAGAAGGGAAGTATTTAATTTGAGGTTTCATTTCTCTCTGGAATAAAAGTAGAAAATCATTCACTTTTTTATCCATCTGTTAAACAAATAGTAGATAGTTATTATACAAAAAGCACTTTTGTTGTCACTGGGGGGCATATGACGTATAAGATTATCAAAGAAACTCAGAAGTTCTATCAACACTATTAGTTTATTTAAAAACCAGAAAGTCAAAGTGTTATAAAGATGGATTTATATTAGGTACATTTACTTATACTGAGTAGCATGTTGTATGCAGAAATGCTTCATAAGTTTTAAAATATCCTTCAAATATTTTAATTTTTATCTCAGTGTTGGGAAACTGGAGCCAATAACATCACAGTGAGTAAAGAAGCTGAGACTTTTATATAGGGAAGAAGATTTATAGACTCACAGGGACCCGAAAACAGACATGAGCTAAGGCTGAAAAATAAACTGATTATGGAATTGTTAACTACAAGGCTTGACAAATACTTACTGAATGATAGTATTAATTAATATTCACCAGATGTCTTGTTCAAATATAAACCTTATGAAAACTAGTTATAGAAATGTAATTGATAAATACAGTTTAGTTGCAGAATATAGGTGGGTCTATGTTCTTTCATGCCCTTAAAATAATCATCCAGGGAAAAATAGGTCAAAACTCTCAGAAACTTTCACATATGGCAAAATCTGTTATGGCAGATTTTCTAAGAATAGTATTAAAACCCTAGTCTTGATAGCCACCAGGAAACCAACTGAAAGAACACTCAAATTAATTGTAAGAAAAATGTATTATACTATATGATAAGTTTCCTTGGACTGCCATAACAGATTAACACAAACTTGTTGATTTAAAACAACAGAAATTTATTTCTTCACAGTTCTGGAGGCTAGACATCCAAAATCAAGATGTTGTTATAACCATGCTCCCTCTGAGGGCTCTAGGGGAGAATTCTTACTTCCTTCTTAACTGGTAGTGGCTCCCAGCAATTGTTGGTGGTCCTCACCTGCTAGCTATATCACTTCAATCTTGCCTCCATCTTCACATGGCCTTCTTCTTTGTCTCTCTCTGTGTCTTTTCCTTTTCTGTCTTTTTATAAGAGGTGCATGCTAATTTGGGATGATTTTATCTTAACATGAAAAGACTTTGCATCTTTAGATGCAAAGACTCTTATTCCAAATGTCTGCAAAGATCCTTATTCCAAACAAGTTCACATTCTGAGGTTCCGTGTGGACAAAACTTTTGGGGAGCATTGTTCAACTGACTATACTATACCACTGATAAAAACATTTTTATATTGATTGACCTCTGAAAAGAGAGGACAAATACTTTATTCTTTTAAAACTCAGAAGTTATTCCTACAAATTGGTCCACTTGAGGAGTATGGGAAGGTGAAATAGCACGTTTCTATCTTGTAAAAGTTTCAAAATCTTGTCATATAAACTCATGCACAAAAGCAAGGACTATTTGAATGATCCTGGCACAGGTAAAATGTGTGCTTATAATTACTGCCACGGAACTTTCCAGTTGAACTCTACTGTGCTGTAAATAAAGAGCTTATGTAAATCCATTTATGTTGTTAAGAATATCATGTGGCAATAGGGAGTTAATCTTCAAAGCAACATTTAAGGGTTGCTTTACTATAAAATGTGAATCCTTTTTTGTTTAGGTGGGCTAAATAGTATGATCAAAATACTGTTATATTGCAGTGACAGAAACCCAAATAAAGCAGTTTTTAAATGAGACTTTATTGAATCATGCATGTGACCAAGAATTCCAAGAGGGTGATGCTCTCTTTAAGAACACTATAGATTCAAAGAATTTTATATATATATATGAGCTTCCCTGGTGGCTCAGTGGTAAAGAATCTGCCTGCAATGCAGGAACCACAGGAGACCCAGATTTGATCCCTGAGTCAGGAAGATCCCCTGGAAGGGGGCATGGCAACCCACTGCAGTATTCTTACCTGGAGAATCCCATGGACAGAGGAGCCTGGCAGGCTATAGTCCATGGGGTCACAAAGAGTCGGACATGACTGAAGTGACTTAGCATATATATATATATATATATATATATATATATACACACACACACACACACACACATACACATACATATATGTGTGTGTGTGTGTGTGTGTGTGTGTGTGTGTGCATGCTTAGTCTTGTCGACTCTTTGCAATCGCATGAACTGTAGCCTACCAAATTCCTCTGTCCAAATATATATATATGTGTGTGTGTGTATTTTTTTCTCTTTTTTTGTCTGTCTCTCTGTCCGATATCTTCTCCATCACTTGGTTCTGTTTCTATTAAAGTGTTGGCTTCCTAAAATAGACTGGAATCTCCGTGTTGTGAAGGAGACGATAGCATAGCCACAGAGAGCTTTAAAATTGTGTCATTCCAATTTAGTGACCACTACTGAGAAAGGAGATGGTGCCCATTTGTACAATTTAGCAGAATGATTCTGATTGGTCTCAGTTATGTCACCTTCTAGTTTTCAGGTCAATTATGTGGTCAACGGGAATGGGATACTTTGTCAGACGCAGCTTACAATATCTGTTACTATGGTTAGGTTGTCTTAGTCAGTTTGGGTTGCTATAACAAAGTACCATAGACTGGATGGCTTATAAACAACAGAAACTTACTTCTCACAGTGCTGGAACCTGAAAGTTTGAGATCAGGGTGCTGGTATGGACAAGTTCTGGTGAGGGCCCTCTTCTGAGTTGCAGGCTGCCAGTTTCTCTGTTTTCATCTGGTAGAGAACAGAGAGTAGAAGCCAGTGCTTGAGTGACTTTTATAAAACCATTAATCCCATGGAGTTACACTTGTAACTCCATGGCTGACTCATGTCAATGTATGACAAAACCCACTACAATATTGTAAAGTAATTAGCCTCCAACTAATAAAAATAAATGAAAAAAAATAATATAGGATGAAAATAAAAACAAACAAACAAAAAAACAAAGAAAAACCCCATTAATCCCATTCCTGGGGGCTCCACCCTCATGGTCTCATCTAATCTTGGCTAGTACTCAAGGACCCCACCTTCTAATACCATCTCCCTTGGAAATAGGGTTTCAGCATATTAATTTTGGTGGGATATAAACATTTGGTCCGTAACAAGAGTTTAGTGAAATGTCATGGCTGGAAATATTTAGTTACAGAATAGAGTAAAACTAAGTCAGCCATATTGAGATTCAACATATGAAAGTGTTAGTACCAGCTTCTCACTAATAGCATTAAACATTTTCTATGTTGAACTTTGTGGAGATTCCGAAACTACTGATAGTGAACTTTCCAAATGCATGTCTAAATAACGACTATTAATTATTACTATTATTTGTTTTTGAGAGAGACCCTGAGCTAAAGTCACTATGCTTCCTCTAGCTTAGGCATGACTTTTGGAAGTCTTCCTTCGAAAACACTTAAAAACATTACTGTTAAGAGTGGATTAACTATGACATTTGGAAATGTCAGAGGTAATGTTGGCCATGGCAGTACTGGCCAAAGCATCTCACCTATATAGAATATAATTTTGGGGGCATTAATTTTGCGTGCTCACAACATTGCGAGACATCTTCTCTTTGTCTCCTGTTTCAGCAAATAGATTTTAGCACTGAAGCAATCCACTCCTTACAAAGCAATTATCATTAGAAAAATGTCACTGCATAAATTGTAGGATAGAAGAGGCAAAGAGATCTGATTAGTGGCTGATTCAGAAGGGGCAAGCTCATCCTAGTACAGCAGAGTGCCAGGAATCAAGAGCTCATATCCTGTTTTTCACTTCTGTTGAACTAACCTTGTTAGAGGGACAGATTTGAGCAATGGAAAGATTGATAGGATTTTCCAAAATTCCAGAGATACTCAATTGGAAGGGAAACACTTCTAACATTCATTTAAAAATAATTGTAGCTGGTAGGTTTGTTTTATGCAATTGATGCATTCTAGAACATAATATGGATATTATCCATAATAATATGGATTAAATTAGCTAGTAACTGATATTTATTGACTACTTCTAAAGACCAGATTCTGTGCCAAGTCCTTTGTAAATCTAATATTATTAAATCCTCATAGGATGATTATATATAATGATTTATATATACATGGTTGTATATATACACTAAGTTGCTTCAGTTATCTCTGACTCTTTGTGACCCTATGGACTGTAACCTGGCAGGCTCCTCTGTCCATGGGATTCTTCAAGCAGGAATACTGGAGTGGGTTGCCATGCCCTCCTCCAGGGGATCCTTCTGACCCAGGGATCAAACCTGCGTCTCTTACGTCTCTTGCATTGGCAGGTGAGTTCTTTACCACTAGAACCCCTGGGAAGCCATCTGGGAAGCCTATAATTCTCATTGTACAAATATGGAACTCTGAGAGAAGTTTTGTAAGTTTTTCAAACTGACCCTGCTAAAGCGGAAATGAGGTTCATACCCAGATTTATTTGACTCTGGTATGTAATATATCAGGAAAGCGTGATAAATTTTATGTATCTCTATATTGGATTCTTTTGTAAAGCAGTCATGTCAAAGTTCATGTGTAGGTTCATGTGTAGGTTGATACTCAATAAAATTAAATTGTATTGAAATCGCTGATATACATCATACCTGTAAATTTTGCCTCTAAATATAATCAAAGAGATGCAGTGAAAGCTGGATATTGGCCTTTTCCTTTTTTTTCAAGGTCAACAGTTCTTTGACCCAAGTCTGCACACTTAAGTAAGATGGAAGATGAGTTTTGAATGCTGCTCTAGAGAGTTGTTAAAATTCCACTGGAGGTAGGGTGAGCAGATTTAGCAAATAAAAATATAATTATATTTGAACTCTTGTTTTATGACATTCAGATTTAGTTATTTTACCTCTTCTTATCTGGCAATGCTAATTTGAGTTTCTCCAACTTGAATCTTTGATGTTTGCTTGTGTTCTGCTTGAGTTCCTCTTTATTTGAAGTTTTAATCCTCAGTAGCTTAAGTTCATCATCAGTCAGCATCTACAAACCAAATTTCTTATTTCAAGTTATATTTCCTGGCCTGGACTCTGAATTGCAAATTCCCATGCAAGGCAGGTGCTGTTTTATTGCACTTTGGATATTATACACAGAAATATAAAGCAGAAAATGGAAGGCAAAACAGGAAAGAACAAGGAAAATTGGTAGGAATAAAGTCTAGAGCTTCTTATTGGAGTAAGTAGCTTGTTGGAGAAATTGGGATTAGTTACTAAGCCTAGTAGATGCAGATCAGATGGTTGAGACACCTGAACACTCTGGAAAAACTGAGAGGTGAATGATATAGAAGATGAGCTGGTCATGTACGGTTCTTCTAGGCTAGAGGTTTGGATAATCAGAGATGGATCATGAGAGGTCAGAATTTTCAGGAGCTGCTTTGTCCAGGAATGGCCCCACTTAGTTTTAAAGGTACAACGACCTTTAGGAAGATGTAGGGTTCTGTGAGAATACTGTTCAAACAATTTAGAGAAAAGCTCTTCACTCCAATCCACATTTGGATAAGAATGACTTTTGCTAAAGAAGAGTCAGTTGACTTCTTTGAAGAATAAATATTCATTAAAGATATCTAGACTGATAGGCGACCACCTGCAAGCCCATCCAGGGAAGAAAGGGGCTCCAGAGGAAACTTAATGTAACACGATCTCCCCTGTAAGAGATCGAGTGGCACAGACCTGGGAGCCACAGCAGCATAGGAAGGACATAGCGCTTGTCTTACCTTTATGTCTTCATGAGTTACACACAGACACGGACATAAACACACTCGGTTTTTGCCCGAAGACATCAATGTTAAATATAAGCTTGACTTTTTTTTAGATTCTCCTCATTCACTGCTAGCCAACTTATACATTTATCCAGTTTCTACTCTGGCACTGTCTCTTGGTCCTTCTCTTATTTGCATTCTCATTCTGGCTTTTTTGGATAGGTGAATGCATTTGGAAAACAAACTATGGAAAATTCTTAAAGAGATGGGAATACCAAACCGCCTAACCTGCCTCCTGAGAAGTCTGTATGCAGGTCAAGAAGCAACAATTAGAATTGTACATGGAACAACAGACTGGTTCCAAATTGCGAAAGGAGTACATCAAGGCTGTATATTGTCACCCTGCTTATTTAACTTATATGCAGAGTACATCATGCGAAATGCCAGGTTGGATGAAGCACAAGCTAGAATCAGGATTGCTGGGAGAAATATCAATAACGCAGATGACACTACCCGTATGGCAGAAAGTGAAGAGGAACTGAAGGGCCTCATGATGAAAGTGAAAGAGGAGAGCGAAACAGTTGGCTTAAAACTCAGCATTAACAAAACTAAGATCATGGCATCTGGTCCCATCATTTCATGGCAAATAGATGGGGAAACCATGGAAACAGTGACAGACTTTAGTTTTTGGCCTCCAAAATCACTGTCAATGGTGACTGCAGCCATGAAACTAAAAGATGCTTGTTCCTTGGAAGAAAAGCTATGATCAACCTAGACAGCAGATTAAAAAGCAGAGACATTACTTTGCCAACAAAGGTCCATCTAGTCAAAGCTATGGTTCCTCCAGTAGTCATGTATGGTTGTGAGAGCTGGACTCTAAAGAAAGCTGAGCGCTGAAGAATTGATGCTTTTTTTTTTTTTTTTAAATTGATGCTTTTGAACTGTGGTGTTGGAGAAGACTCTTGAGAGTTCCTTAGACTGCAAGGAGATCAAACCAGTCAATCCTAAAGGAAGTCAGTGCTGGATATATTGAAAGGACTGATGCTGAAGCTGAAATGCCAATACTTTGGCCACCTGATGGGAAGAACTGCCTCCTTGGAAAAGACCCTGATGCTGGGAAAGATTGAAGGCGGGAGGAGAAGGGGATGATAGAGGATGAGATGGTTGGATGGCATCACCGACTCAATGGACATGAGTTTGAGTAGGCTCCAGGAGTTGGTGATGGACAGGGAGGCCTGGCGTGCTGCAGTCCATAGGGTTGCGGAGTCGGACATGACTGAGTGACTGAACTTAACTGAGCTGAAACATACAAATGCACTTTGAAAATCAATCTGTAGAAAGTTAAATAGAACTTAGCTTAGCTTATTCACTATGACAGAATTTAATACTTTTTTTGTGAATTATAAGGAGATTTTTATAGGGGGATGATGTTGGAATACAAATAACTATAGTCCTGTTAACTGCAGCTAGAGCAGGTAAAATAGCAAGTGTTAAGTCAGGATCCCCAAAGTTATGGAAAAAATTATAAATTGTGATTCCTCCATAAAATATACTGAGTTGCTTTTAGTATAAATTCCAAAATTCCTAACCTGATTTTTTTATGTCATTCATAATATGGTCCCTGTTTACCTCTTGTATCTATATCTTTCTTCACTTCTTGCAACTACTTTGTACCTCAGCCACACTTATTTACTTCTGATCTACTTGCTGATTCTCAAATTTGAAGTCTTCTTCCATCTTGGCCTTCCTATAATCTGTTTTTCTGGCAGAATAGCATTTCCCACCCTACTCAACACCTACTTCATTTTCAGGAGTCAGCCAGCTTGTGCCCCCTCTGTTCGAATGTCTTCTGTGTTAATCTTTGAGTGTCTTTTGAAACTAAGTACCTCTTATTCTTCATTGTGTATCCAGGGCCTGTGAAATTTTCCAGCCCACAGCAGGCACTCAGAAAAATATTTGTTGAATTAGTGGGGCAAGCAAAGATGGACAGACCCAGCTGTATTTGGGTGGAGGATATTCAGTTTGTAGAAAGACTGGCTATTCCAATGATACGTTAATGTAATTCAGATATAATAGTGCCAGTTGTCAGCCTCTGATTTTACTCTGTACAGTCTTAAGACTAAATACTTTCTCATATTTTATACACACATACACACACACACACGCAGAGTACATCTGCTCCCACCCACTAACCCTCCCACATACATCCTTTTGCCTCCTGAAAATATTTGGGGAGAGGAGATCACATGACCGTGTGAAATAAAAGGTGTGAATGAGAAATACAGATTCTAACTGCTCCTCTACAATAGTTAAGTTCTATTTTTCCATTCTGCTAATAAAATAGTTGCCTCTCATGTCTCTACTCCTAGCTTCCAAAATTTGGGCTATATATGTATTTTGTGATATATTGTCATCTCCAATTCTCTTTGTCCTTGTGGATTTTAATATTTTTTATTCCTTCATGGACATTTTAGTTGATTTTGGAGACAAGTAGAAAAAACATGTGTATTAATTCCATCATGCTTAAACACATATTTTCTGCTTCAGCATCTTACCTAATTTTTAATTAGACAAACATCTTCCTAATATTTAGATGGTTTTGAAATATGTGTTTCTGTCAATAAACCCTGCGTATAGTTGCTGGGGGTGGAGATATCATGTGTGGTGTAGGGAAGTCAGCTTACAAGAGGTGATTATTAATTAAATGGTTAATTTTCATGAATTTTATGAATCAGTTATATGCACAACAAGTATTAAAGTTATATAGCCTTATTATTAAATAAAGTATATCAAGTTCAATCCCTTGGTTGGGAAGATCCCCAGGAGAAGGAAATGGCAACCCACCACAGTGTTCTTACGTTGAAAATTCCATGGACGGAGGAGCCTGGCAGGCTACAGTCCATGGGGTCGCAGAGCGGACCGCGACTAAGTGACTGAGCACAAAGTTAACAAAAGCTCAAGTTTCATCACTTCCTCGTTATTTTACCATATTTTCCTATGATTATATTATATAATCATTATATAATTATAAATATTAATATATACTATGTAATTTATAATTACACATATATTATATTGTTTTTATATCCATTTTGTATGCAAGGTAGAAATACCACACATTGGTGTACTACTGTGTATCTCTGTACAGTAACATCACTTTGGTAGCTTGAAGTGTGTTATGGTGGGAGTTTTTATACCACAGGAATCTGCAGATGCTGAAAAGAGAGTTATTTTTTCCCCTCCAGAAACCTAGTTGCTGAATATTTACCAGCAAGTCACTGTTACGTATCCTTCCAAGTCAAGGAGTCAAACTCATCACTTGCACCCGTCATCTTTTATTTATATAGTCCTCATAGCCTTGAGATTTGTCTCATTTTCTTTCCTTTTCTCCTTCCCTCTTTTCTCTTTTTATTTTGTCCTTCTTTCTATCTTGCTTTCCCCCCTTTCCTCCCTTCCTTTCTTCAGAAGCAGAACTCTTATAATGAAGTTAAGCGTCCATTAGCCAGAGTATGGCTAGAAATGGCCAGGTTGCCAGGAACCGGGGCATCACGAGGTCTTCCTCTACTGCTGCCCTCACCGGCTTAAAGCCAAGGACAACCACCATGACCTTTGTGCACTCTGCCCTAGATATCCTAGTTTTATTCTTCAAGGCGACCCAGTGTGTTTGTGTTAGATTTCATATCCTCTCTCTGCATTTTCACCCCCCTTCACTGGCTTATGTTGTTTGGGTCTGAACTTTCTCCCATAAGGACACAGAAAAATGAATAAACTTTTCATGCATTTTTAGACAAATCTTCAATAACATGACTGAATGGAAATAATAATGTCTTTGAAAATAGACTTTCTCTGCCAATGAATAATTTGTAATTTTCGTTTTATAAAATAAGCATCTCTATCATTGTTCTGAGTGATTTACCCCCAAACCACCTGTTATTGATATAATTAATAATAATTTCATTTTGTCTAGGTAAAAGAATTTTTCTCAGAAAAGGCACAATGCTATACATGGATTGTACTTTATGCTTTAAATTTACATGAAGAGAAATTGAATGTAATAAAATGAAACAGGGCAAAAAATTTCAAGTTTTATAAGTGTGTGTGTTTTTCTTATGAAATGAGTATTGCAAAAACCTTTTCCTGAAGGGATCGACTGTTACTTTTTCTCAAGTATCAATTATGTATTAGAGTTGAGAGTAAAATAATTTTAAACTATTTTTGTTCTCTTTAAAATGGAAAGCAGTTCAGTAAAATATACAGACATTTAATAATTCGTAAGTTAAATGGTAAGGGTATCAATTAGATTAATAGAAACATAAACTCCAAGAGTTAGAAGGAACTGTAGTTATTAACTAGTTGTAGTAGACATTTTTGATTATTTATCTCTTGTTCTTCTCTCCACTCCCCCCTTCAAATAGGGCACCAAATTTCTCAGCCAAGAGGATTTGCTATAAATAATCATTTGCAAGTTGCTGGGCTGTAAATAGTGTAAACCAATCCCCTGAACTCTTTCTTCTTTGCTGGGTGCTTGATTTGTTAACTAAATTAATGGTATGGAAAAGACAAGCTTACCTATCCTCTGGAAGCTGAAACATACAGATGTGATGCCTGGAATTCCTGAAACCATTTTGTACCACAATGGGGCCAGCATAAAGATATAGCTGATCCAGAGGAGAAGGCAGTGAGAAGACAAGTGGGTCCCGGGTTCTGATCAAGTTATTCCTGAGGACTGCCTCACGTGTGGAATTCACAGTCATGGAAACCAATGCATTCCTATGTAGTAAATTTTAACCCATTTAATTTCAGTTCTGTTACCTACAAGTTAAAAAAAAAAATCCTAAACAATACCATCTTCTAGTGTTTTCTTTCCCTAAATGAAAAATGTTTGCTTTAGAACAATTTATATCTATTGCTAAAGGTTTGGATCCATGATTTTAACAGTTTTTGTTGCATTCCTACTATGTGCCAGATTTTGTGGCTGGTTCTGTTTTTATAAAGAGAAGAAGACATGCTCCTGCTCTTGAGGAACTTAGGTCCCATTGGGAAAATATGTATGCATTAAGTATGTTACTGGGTAAAAAGTACTTATGATAGAGGCACAGAGTGATGTGTATACATCAAGGAAGACAGCAGCAGGTCTGTTTGGAGTGGTGGGAGGAGTAGGAATTTCTCAGTTAAAGAAGAAGGGATAGGCCCTTCCAGAAAGAGAGAACTTTCTTAAATAGAAAAGCTATAAAAACACACAGTGTATGTGGGGATACCTTAATATATGGCCCAAATGTACATTGGATGCATGGTGGAGGAAGGGATAGTATGAACATATTAAATGCTGTATGCTAAAGAACACAGGAGATTTTAGCAAAGTTCAAATTATATTTCTGTCAAAAGTATTCAGTGTAAATGATTATGTAGATCAAAATGTATCTACTCCAGGAGAGATAGCTGTTCTCCATGTATATGATATGTAGATCAAAATATATCTACTCCAGGAGAGATAGCTGTTCTCCATGTATATGAAGAATCAGTGCCATATTCTTTCTTTTCAGCAACAAATTAAGAGTAATTTTGAAGAAAAAGAATGAAAAGATTTTTTTCCGTTTTAGCTTGGCATTTTGTACCAATGCAAATAAGTTAATAGTACCAGTCAAGTAGATTAGTGATATAATGAAGCAAGCCATGAATGAGAAATTATGAGTTCACTCTCTAGGTCTGTTTTAGTTTAACATTCAAAAGGCATTTATCATCCGTGAATATTGGTTCCTTTCTCTGTAGAAACAAGGAACCGGTTCTCTATTTTTGAGATACCATTTATACTTCTGCAAATGTGACATTTTACAATAGTATTATAACCTCAAAGTTTTTTTAAACCTCAAATGTGATTCCTGTTGGCTTTTTGAATTATTTTTATACTTAAATTTGATTATGGATTGTTATGTAAGTGTTCAGGTGGAAGGTGTATGGAGTGAAGGAAGATGCCTAAAGCATTGGTAGATCCTTAATCTATTGTTTTTGTTAATATTTCCCCTTATGTCTTGTACAAAAGTGGTGCCACTAACTCACTCAATGAAGGACATATACTTTGACATAGTGTAGGACTGCAAGGAGATCAAACTAGTCAGTCCTAAGGGAAATCAACCCTGACTGTTCATTGGAAGGACTGATACTGAAGCTAAAGCTCCAATACTTTGGTCACCTGATGTGAAGAACTGACTCATTGGAAAAGACTCTGATGCTGGGAAAGATTGAAGGCAAATAGAGAAGAGGGCAGCAGAGTATGAGATCATTAGATAGCATCACTGAATCACTGGGTGTGAATTTGTGCAAAATATGGGACATAGTAGAGGACAGGGGAGCCTGGCATGCTGCAGTCCATGGAGTTGCAAAGAAATGGACATGACTTAGCGACTGAACAAAAATAATAAGGGATTTATTTAATGGAGTGATCATTGGACTCCATCAAGTCTCTTTTATATGTCTGTCAGTGACCATGGGTCAGAATGACATCAACTCACTGCTTCTGAGAAGCAACAACAACAACATTGTAGAAGGACTTCTTGGGTGGGGACAAACTCCATATTCATTCTTCTTTTCTTCTCTATTAACGGATCTCTAATTTTATTTGGAGCTGCAGTGAATTCAGTTATAACCCATAATTTCCCAGGTTGTTTGCAGCTAGATATAGCCACATGATTAAGTTTTAACTAATGAAATGTATGTAGAAATATTATGTGAGATTTCTCAGAAGTCTTAACTGGAGGTGGCATACTTTTCTTTCCTCTCACTGTCCTGCCTGTTACCTGTAACATGGCCAGAGCTTGAATCACCATCTTGAATAAAGAGTAACAAACTAAGAATACTGAAGTAGCAGTAGAGGAATCCTGGATCCTTGTATTACTTATCCATAGATTTAATTTATATGAAATAGACATAATGGGAATTTGGGATTAACATGTATACACTGTTATATTTAAAATAGATAACCAACAAGGACCTACTGTATAGCACAGGGAACTCTGCTCAATATTCAATAGTAACCTAAATGGGAAAGTAATTTGAAAAAGAATATATACTTATATATGTATAACTGAATCATTTTGCTGTATATCTGAAACTAGCACAATGTTGTTCATTAACTATACTCCAATATAAAATAAAAATTTAAAAAGTACAAATATTTTGTTACTAAAAAAAAGAAATAGAAACAAACTTCTGTGTTGTTCAGCCATTTTGGTTTTTCTGCCAAATGTATCTGAATCTAAATCTTAACCAATATTGTGTAAAATTCGACACCAAATTCTTTCATGTTTTCTTTTTATATTTCTTAACTCTGTTCTTTTTTTTCTCTCTCTTCTCTACTTTCACAAACCTGACCACCACCACTGCAAGCACTGTCCTAAGCCTGCCACCTAGTTCAGTTCAGTTCAGTCACTCAGTCGTGTCCGACTCTTTGCAACCCCATGGACCACAGCACACCAGACCTACCTGTCCATCGCCAACTCCCAGAGTTTACTCAAACTCATGTCCATTGAGATGCTATCTGACCATCTCATCCTCTGTTGTCACCTTTTCCTCCCGCCTTCAATCTTTCTCAGCATCAGGGTCTTTTCCAAGGAGACAGTTCTTCGCATCAGGTGGCCAAAGTATTAGAGTTTCAGCTTCAACATCAGTCCTTCCAATGAATATTCAGGACTGATTCCCTTTAGGGTTGACTGGTTGGATCTCCTTGCAGTCCAAGGAACTTCCAAGAGTCTTCTCCAACACTATAGTTCAAAAGCATCAATTTTTCAGCACTCAGATTTCTTTATAGTCTAGCTCTCACATCCATACATGACTCCTGGAAAGATCATAGCCTTGACTAGATGGACCTTTGTTGGCAAAGTAACACCTCTACTTTTTAATATGCTATCTAGGTTGGTCATAACTTTTCTCCCAAGGAGTAAGCATCTTTTAATTTCATGGCTGCAATCACCATCTGCAGTGATTTTGGAGCCCAAAAAGTTAGTCTGCCACTATTTCCACTGTTTCTCCATCTATTTGCCATTAGGTGATGGGACCAGATGCCATGATCTTTGTTTTCTGAACCAGTCACTTGAATTGTTGCTTGCATGAGTGCTAAGTCACTTCAGTCCTGTCTGAATTTTTGTTGCAGTGGTTTCCTAAAGTCTACACAATCCAATCTACACTTCTCCAATATGTTTTCCTCATTTTGGTCTCATCAGTGTTTTCAGAAAATAAATTGGTTCAGATTATTACTTATTCCTCTTCTAGGCTGAAATCCTACAGAGATGCTATTGGTCTAAATGTTTGTCCTCCCACAAATTTCATATGTCGAAATTCTGCCCCCCAAGTTAAAGGTATTAGGAGGGGAAGTGATTAGGTTACAAGGGCAGAGCCTTGTAGGTCTGTTTTAGTTCAACATTCAAAAGGCATTTATCTTCCCTCAGATTAAAAATGAGGGTAGAGCCCTCAGGATTGGGATCAGTGCCCTTGCAAAAAAAGACCTTGGGGCTTCCATGGTGGCTCAATGGTAAAGAATCTGCCTGCCAGTGCAGGAGATTTGGGTTCAGTCCCTGGGTTGGGAAGATCCCCTGGAGAAAGAAATGGCAACCCACTCCAGTATTCTTGCCTGGAAAATCCCATGGACAGAGGAGCCTGGCGGGCTACAGTTCCTGGGGTCACAAAGAGCCAACACAATTTAGTAACTCAACAACAAGAGCAAAAGAGACCTCACAGAGCCAGCTCTTCCTTTCTGCTGAAAATATACGGAGAAGATCTATCTTGGAAGTAGGGTCTCACCAGACCATGACATTGCTTGTGCCATGATCTCGAACTTCCTTGTCTCTAGAACTGTGAGAAATAAATGTTTGTTGTTTATAAGCCATGCTATTCATGGTAGGTTTGTTATAGCAGCATGAATGGACTAAGATAGAAGTTTTCCAAGTATAGTTAGGATAGAGACCAAAATCCTTAACATGGTTGTATTAGTTTTCTATGACTGCCACCACCACAAACTAGGTGGCTTAAATAACAAATATATTTTCTCACAATTCTGGAGGCTAGAATTCTGACATTAAAGTTGTTAATGGGATTAATTTCTTCCAAGGCCTCTCTTCTTGTCTTACAGATTGCTGTCTTCACTTGGTATTCCTGTTTTGTGTGTTTGTTTATATTCAAATCTTATCTTCTTGTAAAAGCACCAGTCATATTGGATTACAGCCCACCCCAATTATATAATTTTAACTTAATTACTTCTTTAAAGACTTTATCTCCAAATGCAGTCTTGTCCTGAGGTGCTTCAAATGAATTTTGAAGGACACAGTTCAGCCTTTAACAATGCCCTGTAATGTCTGAATCTTGTTCCTATGTGTTGTACACCATTGAAGCCCCCATGCAGAGAATACAAGCAAAACTTATTTATCATATAAACTTTCTGGGCAAGGGAGCCTCAGTAGTGTCTTAAAAGGGAAAATTTTGAACAGTGCTTATAAAAGTGGCCTGGAATTGGTTAATAAATTTGTAAACTAGGAAAGTAGTTGGAACAACCAATAGGAGTCTGTCATGAGTTGGTGTTCAAAGTATTAGAGTACTTGAGCTTGTATTATTATGTTGCACATCATGATTAGGTACAGCTTAAATTTTTTTTATAGTTATAATAAATTGTTATTCTGTGGTTTCTGTGATTGTCTATTTTATTTCTCAATGCTCTTCTCCACTTCTGTTCATTATTTAGCCTAAACTGAAGAAAAACTCTTTGCTTTCTGGACAAGTGATTGATAGAGATCTGTATTCAATGGGTTGTGAGTCATTTTGATGTCTTCTAGTGTCAGAGTTTCTTGAGGTTTTTTGTATAATGATCAAATAGCATGACAGTGGTGGCAATTGCTCAGTGCAGCACAAACGCCAATACAAAGATTTCTATTAGAGTTTGTGAAGCACTATGAAGCTATGATTACACTCTTAGGAGCAAAGGTCAGGAAAGTATGCCCCACAATTTATTTGGATCTTTCTTATATAAGCAAGTAGCTTTCCCCTTCAATTTGGATATTGGTTTTTCAGCTTTGCCAGTGTCTAAAGATTTTGTCCCAAATCTGGTGTATGTCAAGGATAAGAGTCTCAGGAGTAGCATGACTAAAGAATGGATGTGGTTAGTGGCAGTTTAGAACCTTGAAATAACAGAGAGGGAAGAAAGTGGCAAAGTGGTAAAATTTATCATTTACATGGTTGCAAGGTGGGCAAGTCATGGAGCTTCTCGTTTGGAGGAATGTAGTCTTTCCAAAAATGAGATTTTCAGGATTCTGAAAAAATGTTTTATTAAAAACCCACTCCATTTCCAAAGCCATTAGGACTGATTTAAATTAACAAGATGCTGAGTGGAATCATCTCTGTTCTAAAATTGCTGCTTATGCCAAAGTGAGAATAAAAAGGACGAAGTACCCCATTATCAAGCAGAAAGCCTAACTAGAGTCAACTACCCTGCACCCATCCTCCATTCAGCCCCCAAAACATTTAAGGAAAAGTCTGTGGAGGAAAAAGAGATGATACATACATCAGTATGTGTCAGTATGTATCAGAGGGTACGTACATCAGTATGTATGCTGGAATACATACATCAGTTCAGAATACAATGCTTGTGCAAGAGGTTGTTCCTTTCCAGTTTGGAAACAAAGAGAAAGGGTCCTAGAGAAATCTCTGATTGTGATTGGAGATGCCTGCAAGAAAAGAGGATCTAGTAGACCATCTCCTGGCTGTGGTTCATCTGCTTAGGGAATGGCCTAGTTGATCCTCTCCTGTATCTATTTGATCCGAAGAAAAGAGAAATGAAGAGGGGACAAGGGGCAGAACTAGACTGGCAAAATGTGTGGCGTTTCTTACAAATTTAATAGACTGTGTAGATAACAGCTGGACTCAAGCCCTCTTACCAGTAGTGCACCAAAGAGGGTAGAGGTGGACTGAGAGTTGATGGAAGAAGGTGATCCAGAACCAAATCTTATTTCAGGGAGTTGTCCAGTGGGGAGTCCCTGCAGGGCTCTTGTGAAGTATTCCTGTGCAACCCATGTGAGAGGCAGAGTGTAGACATTTGTCATAGAGGGAGGAGAAACCACAGCTGTCAGTGCCAGCCCAGGGCACCGGTGACCTGTAGGCAGAGTTACATGATCTCATCCCATCATGTAAGCACAGGACATTTTAATTTCCCAGGATTCTTCTACCTGTCCCAAAAATGACTTCATTGAAACCTAAAATTGAAGAGGAGGGTGAGGAGTGCTAAAACTAGACCATTCCCTCCTTTCCATACAGTTCATATGGACACAGATCTATCCTCATTGGAGGAAAGGGAAAACTTGGAAATGGATGTGATCTTGGAGTTGTAAAATGGACACGACTAAGTTGCTCAGATCATGAACTCCTTATTGCCAAATTCAGACTTAAATTGAAGAAAGTAGGGAAAACCAGTAGACCATTCAGGTATGACCTAAATCAAATCCCTTATGACTATACAGTGGAAGTGAGAAATAGATTCAAGGGACTAGATCTGATATATAGAGTGCCTGATGAACTATGGATGGAGGTTCAAGACATTGTACAGGAGACAGGGATCAGGACCACCCCCATGGAAAAGAAATGCAAAAAGGCAAAATGGTTGTCTGAGGAGGCCTTACAAATAGCTGTGGAAAGAAGAGAAGTGAAAAGCAAAGGAGAAAGGAAAGATATTCCTATTTGAATGCAGAGATCCAAAGAATATCAAAGAGAGATAAGAAAGCCTTCCTCAGCGATCAATGCAAAGAAATAGAGGAAAACAACAGAGTAGGAAAGACTAGAGATCTCTTCAAGAAAATTAGAGATACCAAGGGAACATTACATGCAAAGATGGGCTTGATAAAGGGCAGAAATGGTATGGACCTAACAGAAGCAGAAGATATTAAGAAGAGGTGGCAAGAATACACAGAAGAACTGTACAAAAAAGATCTTCACGACCCAGATAATCACCATGGTGTGATCACTCACCTAGAGCGAGACATCCTGGAATGTGAAGTCAGGTGGGCCTTAGAAAGCATCATTCTGAACAAAGTTAGTGGAGGTGATGGAATTCCAGTTGAGCTATTTCAAATCCTGAAAGATGATGGTGTGAAAGTGCTGCACTCGATATGTCAGCAAGGTTGGAAAACTCAGCTGTGGCCACAGGACTGGAAAAGGTCAGTTTTCATTCCAATCCTTAAGAAAGGCAATGCCAAAGAATGTTCAAACTACCATGGAATTGCACTCATCTCACAAGCTAGTAAAGTAATGCTCAAAATTCTCCAAGCCAGGCTTCAGCAGTATGTGAACCATGAACTTCCAGATGTTCAAGCTGGTTTTAGAGAAGGCAGAGGAACCAGAGATCAAATTGCCAACATCTGCTGGATCATCAGAACAGCAAGAGAGTTCCAGAAAAACATCTATTTCTGCTTTATTGATTATGCCAAAGCCTTTGACTGTGTGGATCACAATAAACTGTTGAAAATTCTGAAAGAGATGGGAATACCAGACCACCTGACCTGGCTGCTGAGAAATCTGTGTGCAGGTCAGGAAGCAACAGTTAGAACTGACATGGAACAACAGACTGGTTCCAAATAGGAAAAGGAGTACATCAAGGCTGTATATTGTCACCCTGCTTATTAAACTTATATGCAGTGTACATCATTAGAAACGCTGGACTGGAAGAAGCACAAGCTGGAATCAAGATTGCCAGGAGAAATATCAATCACCTCAGATATGCAGATGACACCACCCTTAAGTGAAGAGGAACTAAAAAGTCTCTTGATGAAATTGAAAGAGGAGAGTGAAAAAGTTGGCTTAACGCTCAACATGCAGAAAACTAAGATCATGGCATCCGGTCCCATCACTTCATGGCAAATAGATGGAGAAACAGTGGAAACAGTGGCTGACTTTATTTTTTGGGGTTCCAAAATCACTGCGGATGGTGACTGCAGGCATGATATTAGAAGACGCTTACTCCTTGGAAGGAAAGTTTGACCAACCTAGATAGCATATTAAAAAGCAGAGACATTACTTTGCCAACAAAGGTCTGTCTAGTCAAGGCTATGGTTTTTCCAGTGGTTATGTATGGATGTGAGAGTTGGACTGTGAAGAAAGCTGAGGGCCGAAGCATTGATGCTTTTGAACTGTGGTGTTGGAGAAGACTCTTGAGAGTCCCTTGGACTGCAAGGAGATCCAACCAGTCCATCCTAATGGAGATCAGTCCTGGGTGTTCATTGGAAGGACTGATGCTGAAGCTGAAACTCCAGTACTTTGGCCACCTCATGTGAAGAGTTGACTCATTGAAAAAGACCCTGATGCTGGGAGGGATTGAGGGCAGGAGGAGAAGGGGACAACGGAGGATGAGATGGCCGGATGGCATCACCGACTTGATGGACATGAGTTTGAGTAAACTCCGGGAGTTGGTAATAGGCAGGGAGGCCTGGCGTGCTTCGATTCATGGGGTCGCAAAGAGTCGGACACGACTGAGTGACTAAACTGAACTGGAGTCGTTAATAATCACAAGTGCCTGGAGACAAATAAAATACTTAAAATATTATTAATGAACAGGAAAGAGGGTTTTGTCAATGGATTTTTAAAAAAATCTGAAGTTGGAAAAGAATTGTTTCATTTTTATACCTCCAGGTGTTAAGAGTCAGCATACTAATTGCATAAACCCTTTCTTACCTTGAGTTTTGGGAGTCAACACATTCTTCATTATCTCAAAACTGTGCTGCAGACCCTCCCCATGGTAAAAGTTAACATGGGAGTGATGTGCCCTTTTGCATTTCCTGGTCCAAAGTTATGGTACAGTTTTTAGCTGTAGCGTTTCTAACTGAATTTAGCAATAATGTTCTCACTCTACTCTACCTGACTTCCTTTCAGAAACATATCTCAACACTCTCTCTCCCAGAGGAGTAATGAGATAAATTGCAGATGTATTTTATCTCTTGTGAATGATTCATCATTATATTCTACATTTCACTCTGTGCTTTGTCTTACAACCATAATAAATCTGTGAGCAATTCATTTCTTCTTAGTCACACATAAGTTATGTTATATGCTAAGATAAGATTTCATGATATTGTCTCGAAGTCCTAAAACGTTGTTTGCCTAACCAGAGACCTGAGACTTATTTTAGGGAGCTAAATGCTCTTTTGCATTTTTGCCTTTGGGCTTTGATTTCTGCATACTGGCAAGCATTATGCCTTCAGTTTTATAATCTTTCTTATTGACAGAGAAAAAAGAATAAAATGCTGCTTTCCCACTGCCAGCCATTAGCAGGACATTATTTGCCTTCAAAGCAGATCTTTTCTTCTCTTGTTTTTTTTTCTTTTCTTTGACTGTTTCTCAACATGTTATAAAGCTTTATTTTTATGGCCTTCAGCTGTCTTCCTAATCAGCTCATTATGGCGTTAGCCTTTCTGTGATGATTTTTACAGAATGATACCATATTTTGATATTTATCCTTTGATAAATGTTTATTTTATTTATTTTTATTCTTTGATATTTTGAAGATGTTGCAATGTTTATAGTATGACTACATTGCTTTTACTTTTCTCATATGCCTAATTAGCCATTTTATAGTTAAAATTTCTTGTTTAGATACCTAACCTGCTTAGATTGTATTATTTTTTTCTGTCTCAGATACCGACCAGGTTTGCCTCCTTACCTGTCATGAGTCTTAAGAGGCTGCCATTACTTTCTAGAAAATTAGGGTTGCTTATTGAAAGGCTGATTTAGAGTAGGAATTTTAACAAATAAGCATATATAATGCAGTTTTTCAAAAATAGTTGGATTCTACATTTGTTAAAAATGTGTCACTGATTTCGTGGAACTTCCCTGGTGGTCCAGTGGCTAAGACTCTGTGTTCCCAATGCAGGGGGCCCAGATTCGATCCCTGGTCAGGGAATGAGATCCCATATGCACAGTTATGAGTTTGCATGCTACAATTAAGTCAAATAAGTAAAATAAATAAATATTTTTGAAAATATGTCACTACCTTCCGCTCCTGAGTCTTCTGGCCTTCATCTTATACTTTGCTTATTTTGGCTAAAAAGACACCCATGCTGAGTTTATTTTTGTGTATGGTATTAGAAAGTGCTCTAGTTTCATTCTTTTACAAGTGGTTGACCAGTTTTCCCAGCACCACTTGTTAAAGAGATTGTCTTTTCTCCATTGTATATTCTTGTCTCCTTTGTTGAAGATAAGGTGTCCATAGGTGCATGGATTTATCTCTGGGCTTTCTATTTTGTTCCATTGATCTATATTTCTGTCTTTGTGTCAGTACCATACTGTCTTGATGACTGTGGCTTTGTAGTAGAGCCTGAAGTCAGGCAGGTTGATTCCTCCAGTTCCATTCTTCTTTCTCAAGATTGCTTTGGCTATTCGAGGTCTTTTGTATTTCCATACAGATTTTGAAATTATTTGTTCTAGTTCTCTGAAAAATACCATTGGTAGCTTGATAGGAATGGCATTGAATCTATAGACTGCCTTGGGTATTATACTCAGTTTCACTGTATTAATTCTTCTGATCCATGAACACAGTATATTTCTCCATCTATTTGTGTCCTCTTTGATTTCTTTCATCAGCGTTTTATAATTTTCTATATATAGGTCTTTTGTTTCTTTCTTTAGGTAGATATATTCCTAAGTATTTTATTCTTCTCATTGCAATGGTGAATGGAATTGTTTCCTTAATTTCTCTTTCTGTTTTCTCATTGTTAGTGCATAGGAATGCAAGGGATTTCTGTGTGTTGATTTTATATCCTGCAACTTTATTCATTAATTAGCTCTAGTAATTTTCTGGTGGAGTCCTCTTACACTGTTGGTGAGAATGCAAACTAGTACAGCCACTATGGAGAACAGTGTGGAGATACCTTAAAAAAACTGCAAATAGAACTGCCATATGACCCAGCAATCCCACTGCTGGGCATACACACTGAGGAAACCAAATCTGAAAGAGACACGTGTACCCCAATGTTCATTGCAACACTGTTTATAATAGCCTGGACATGAAAGCAGCCTAGATGCCCATCAGCAGATGAATGGATAAGAAAGCTGTGGTACATATACACGATGGAATATTACTCAGCCATTAAAAAGAATACGTTTGAATCAGTTCTAATGAGGTGGATAAAACTGGAGCCTATTATACAGAGTGAAGTAAGCCAGAAAGAAAAACACCAATACAGTATACTAATGCATATAGATGGAATTTAGAAAGATGATAATGATAACCCTGTATGCAAGACAGCAAAAGAGACACAGATGTATAGAACAGTCTTTTGGACTCTGTGGGAGAGGGCAAGGGCGGGATGATGTGGGAGAATGGCATTGAAACATGTATATTATCATATGTGAAATGAATCACCAGTCTAGGTTTGATGCATGAGACAGGGTGCTTGGAGCTGGTGCACTGGGATGACCCAGAGGGATGGGAAAGGGGGGGAGATGGGAGGGGGGATGGGGAACATATGTACACCCATGGCGGATTCATGTCAATGTATGGCAAAACCACTACAATATTGTAAAGTAGTTAGCCTTCAATTAAAACAATAAATTTATATTTAAAAAAAGACGCCCATGCTACCTCTTTAGATAGCATGACTGATACAAGCAAATATATGCAGGAGACAAATCTGTTAAAGTTCAGGGATAGAAAATGGATAACAGTTACTCAAGCAGGACAATTATATTATAAAATTGATTTTTGAGCAACTTTGTATCGGCAGGTTGGAACACAATGAACTGTGGGTGTTAACTGGAAAGGCGGTGGAGGCAGAGAGCAGCCCCCTGGGAACAGCCGTGACAGTCAGAAGTGTGTGAGGTGACAGAGCCTCTGATGGAGAGGAGGACTGAGAGAAAGGAAAGAGAGGCCAATCCCAGGCAGCAGCAGAGAGGGGCAGTTGAGTGTTGGAGACACAGAGGAAGAAGAAAAAGATGTAATTCTAATGTCTGGAAAGAGTTCAGAGAGGTGAGGAAAATTGGGAGGGTGTGTTTATTTAAAATAAATGAAGAGATAAATAGAAATATTTAGTTTCACAGGCGACTAAGACATGTTTCTGATATATGTTAATATATATTTCACTCAAAGTTAGTAATTTTTATTTCAGTCCTTCCTGTTTGTTATCTTGCTTTATATTCAGTAACACTATATATTAGAACACTTCAACCATTATCACATCACATGGGTAAAAGTTTAGCATTTTTTATGATATGAAGTGCTTTGTAATCAAAAATAATTTTCTTTAGACTCAATGATAGACTACATCAGACTATATAAAACAAATGAAGAGGGACAAGAGAAACTGAGTAAAGGAAACAAAAGTAAAATGATCTATCCTTCAAAATTCTACCACTTGGAAGAAGATCAAAGAGGGTTGAAGAAGACTGTAATGTACTGCTGTTATGTTAACTCTAATTTTTAGGCAAAAGTTAATTTTGAATCATAAATTTTTCTGTGAAATGATCCATATGTGAAGAGACTTTAATAAAATTATGACTTTAACTGAATGATTACAATTAGAAATTTTACTTTTAATGATTAAATGTTTATAATGGAAATTTTAATTGTCAATTTAAGATAACTAACCTTACCAATAAATATCAACAAGTGCCATAAATATCAGTAGATGTAAAAGAATATGTAAAATTTCTACTTTCTGTCAAAACTCATATCATAGTTGACAGCTTTGATTTATAGCAGAATAGGATCATATAAACTCTGTGAAAGCATCCTGACAGCAAGGATGAACATAAAACCACTTTATGCTTTTTATTATATATATTTTACTTTCATTTATTCAAAACTGTGTATAAAACTCCTATATTTCCCTTCATCAGCAAGTCCTATATTAAATGATTAAGAACCCTCCTGGATGAAGAGAGCCAAAAAGATTGTCCTTGCCTTTTAGGACAATTATTTGATTCTCATTCCATCGCAGTTTCCTGGAATGCTTATTAAATAAGCAGATGGCTGAATGCCACCCAGATCCTCTGAATTAAAATTTGGAATTTAAGTCTAGGAATCTGCATCTTTAATAACTGCTTTAGACAATTCTTATGCTCCCTTATGTTTGACAAACTTTGTCCAGAAATCACAATACATAATGTGAGCAATGATTAACATACACTAACAGAACATGAAATGGTGAATACAATAATTTTTTAGACAATGAATCTTTTTTTATTACATTCATAGCTTAGCACATGGATGAACTCATAGTAGATGCTTAATATCTATGAGTAATCAGAGTGTTTATGTATTAGAATACTGAATCACCATGGCAACCTAACTACTTGCAGTTTTTAAAGCAATATCTTGAGTTATTTTTGAATACAAAGAAAGGAATTTCTCTTTACTTTTTAGTTTTGCAATGTGACAAATACGTTTGTTTTTCATGATTTGAAAATGATGAAAAATAAAGCTTTGAAAAATCTGGTGGGGAACAGATACATGTAGGTCCTAAAATATGCTTAAGTTTGATTTTTTTAAAAATGAAGAAAATCCATAATCTACCCAAAGTTCCTTCAGTATTTCCTGACATTATCTTTAATTTCACAAAGTGTACAACCCACTAGAAAAGGGAGGGCAGCAGATGTAATAAACAATTCATTAATCATTTAGTTGAAACTCCTAAAATCCAACTGAGGCTGTTTCTACTCTGAGAAAATGAAATAAAGATTGATTCAGTTTATTAAGGCCTTATGCCTGTTAGGAATGCATTCAGCTATATTAATCAAATAGGGTTTATTTTTCTCATGTAACAAATCTTTCTGTGGGTAAGTAAGGGCTGCTCTTGGGTCAGCCTCTCTACAATATCCGTATCTTTTTTGTCTGTTCCACAGCTTTCTTTTCTTGACTTCAGTACTTAAGGTGCTGCTGTAATTCCTGGCTTTATGCCAATAGTCAAGGCAGAAAGAAAGGAGGAAAGGGCGGTACTGTCAATTGCTTTTTAATTTTTTAAAAAATTTATTCATTTTAATTGGAGGCTAATTACGTTACAGTATTCTAGTGGTTTTTGCCATACATTAGCATGAATCAGCCATGGGTGTACATGTGTCCCCCATTCTGCACCCCCACCCACTTCCCTCCCCATCCCATCCCTCAGGGTCGTCCCAATGGACAGGCCCTGAGCGCCCTGTCTCATGCATCGAACTGGATTGGTGATCTATTTCATATATGGTAATATACATGTTTCAATGCTATTCTCTCAAATCATCTCACCCTCACCTTCTTCCACAGAGTCCAAAAGTCTGTTCTTTATATCTGTGTCTCTTTTGCTCTCTCGCATATAGGGTCATCATTACCATCATTACCATCTTTCTAAATTCCATATATATGCGTTAATATACTGTATTGGTGTTTTTCTTTCTGACTTAGTTCACTCTGTATAATAGCCTCCAGTTTCTTCCACCTCGTTAGAACTGATTCAAATGTGTACTTTTTAATAGCTGAGTAATATTCCATTGTGTATATGTACCACAGCTTTCTTATCCATTCGTCTGCCGATGGACATCTAGGTTCCTTCCATGTCCTGGCTATTATAAACAGTGCTGCGATGAACACTGGGGTATATTTGTCTCTTTCAATTCTGGTTTCCTCAGTGTGTATGCCCAGCTGTGGGATTGCTGGGTCATATGGTAGTTCTATTTCCAGTTTTTTAAGAAATCTCCACACTGTTCTCCATAGTGGCTGTGCTAGTTTGCATTCCCACCAACAGTGTAAGAGGGTTCCCTTTTCTCCACACCCTCTCCAGCATTTATTGTTTGTAGACTTTGATAGCAGCCATTCTGACCAGCGTGAGATAGTACCTCATGTGGTTTTCATTTGCATTTCCCTGATAATGAGTGATATTGAGCATCTTTTCATGTGTTTGTTAGCCATCTGTATGTCTTCTTTGGAGGAATGTCTGTTTAGTTCTTTGGCCCATTTTTTGATTAGGTCGTTTATTTTTCTGGTTCCTTGAACTGCATGAGCTGCTTGTATATTTTTGAGATTAATTCTTTGTCAGTTTCTTCATTTGCTATTATTTTCTCTCATTCTGAAGGCTGTCTTTTCACCTTGCTTATAGTTTCCTTCATTGTGCAAAAGCTTTTAAGCTTAATTAGGTCCCATTTGTTTATTTTTGCTTCTATTTCCATTACTCTGGGAGGTGGGTCATAGAGGATCCTGCTATGATTTATGTCTAAGAGTTATATCAATTACTTTAAAAGAAAATCAGAAAATGAAATCTTTCACAGAAATTCTCTACTAGATTGCCCTTTTTAACTCTTGACTTTTTGACCAGAACTCTGTCACATGGCAACCTGTTTGTGAGTCTGAAAATGACTGTCTAGCGTTTGGATTCCCTAATAGGCAGCAATGGAAAGGATGGTTGGGAAATGACTTTTGAGTTGGTTGAAGAACAGTGTCTGTAACAATATCTTCTCTTTCCTGCTGTCCCTGGAGCTGGACATTTTAGAAAAAAGATTACTGTGAGCTTAACTACCAAAAAGGCAGCTTAACTCCCATGTAGGACTTCCTGAAGTTCTTGCAGAATCTTACTTTGTGTCATTTCTTCATTTTTGCCTTGCACATGTTATTTCCTAAAATATTTCTTACTCCATCTTTCTGCTGACAGTATGGTTTAGTAGCGGGAGTTCAGGCTCTGGAGATAGATGGCTCTGGTTTGAATCCCTTCTGGGCTGCTTTCTACCAGTGGTAATCTTGATCAGGTTATTTAACTTCTGAAGGACTCACCATCTTCATTTGTCTACTGTGAATAATAATGGAACTTACCCCATAGAGTTGCTAAAAAAAGTTAATTGACTTAACCCCATGCTAAGCATATTCTAAATGCTTGATAAATGTTGACTTATCTCTAGATCTTATCAATGATTGTAATCACAATACTTGACATATAGAGGGAGCTCAGCTAAGAAAACCCTTATAGTTTCCTTCTTTGTGTTAAATAACACATTTTAATGTAATGGTGTGTGTGTGTTATGTTTGTATGATTTGTGGAGGTGGGGTGTAACTAGAATCTTTCATGGAAATGTCCTAGCCTCCAGGATTTCTGCCTCTTTGAAAAATGTATTTAAATGACCTATATTTGCAAAGATGAACTTTAAAAAAACCCCCAAATTGTAAAAAGCAAATTTCTAACATTTGGAAAACTCAGCAGTGGCCACAGGACTGGAAAAGGTCAGTTTTCATTGCAATCCCAAAGAAAGGAAATGCCAAAGAATGTTCAAACTACCATAGAATTGCACTCATCTCACACACTAGTAAAGTAATGCTCAAAATTCTCTAAGCCAGGCTTCAAAAATACGTGAACCATGAACTTTCCAGATATTCAAGCTGGATTTAGACAAGGCAGAGGAACCAGAGATCAAATTGCCAACATCTGCTGTATCATCAAAAAAGCAAGAGAGTTGCAGAAAAACATCTATTTCTGCTTTATTGATTATGCCAAAGCCTTTGACTGTGTGGATCACAATAAACTGTTGAAAATTCTGAAAGAGATGGGAATACCAGACCACCTGACCTGCCTCTTGAGAAACTTATCTGCAGGTCAGGAAGCAACAGTTAGAACTGGACATGGAACAACAGACTGGTTCCAAATAGGAAAAGGAGTATGTCAAGGCTGTATATTGTCACCCTGCTTATTTAACTTATATGCAGAGTTCAGTTCATTTCAGTTCAGTCGCTCTGTCGTGTCTCACTCTTTGTGACCCCATGAGTCGCATAATGCCAGGCCTCCCTGTCCATCACCAACTCCCGGAGTCTACCCAAACCCATGCCCATCGAGTCGTTGATACCATCCAGCCATCTCATCCTCTGTCACCCCTTCTCCTCCTGCCCCCAATCCTTGCCAGCATCAGGGTCTTTTCCAATGAGTCAACTCTTCACATGAGGTGGCAAAAGTATTGGAGTTTCAGCTTCAGCATCAGTCCTTCCAATGAACACCCAGGACTGATGTCCTTTAGGATGGACTGGTTGGATCTCCTTGCAGTCTAAGGGACTCTCAAGGGTCTTCTCCAACACCACATCATGAGAAACGCTGGGCTGGAAGAAGCACAAGCTGGAATCAAGATTTCTGGGAGAAATATCAATAACCTCAGATATGCAGATGACACCACCCTTATGGCAGAAAGTGAAGAACTAAGGAGCCTCTAGATGAAAGTGAAAGAGGAGAGTGAAAAAGTTGGCTTAATGCTCAACATTGAGAAAACTAAGATCATGGCATCTGATCTCATCACTTCATGGCAAATAGATGGGGAAACAGTGGAAACAGTGGCTGACTTTATTTTTTGGGGCTCCAGAATCACTGCAGATGGTGACAGCAGCCCTGAAATTAAAAGATGCTTACTCCTTGGAAGGAAAGTTATGAGCAACCTAGACAGCATATTAAAAAGCAGAGACATTACTTGCCAATAAAGGTCCATCTAGTCAAGGCTATGGTTTTTCCAGTAGTCATGTATGGATGTGAGAGTGGACTGTAAAGAAAGCTGAGTGCTGAAGAATTGATGCTTTTGAACTGTGATGTTGGAGAAGACTCTTGAGAGTCCCTTGGACTGCAAGGAGATCCAACCAGTTCATCCTAAAGAAAATCAGTCCTGAGGGTTCATTGGAAGGACTGATGCTGAAGCTGAAACTCCAATACTTTGGACACCTGATGTGAGGAACTGACTCATTTGAAAAGATGGTGATGCTGGGAAGGATTGGGGGCAGGAGGAGAAGGGGACGACAGAGGATGAGATGGTTGAATGGCACTGCCAACTCAATGGGCATGAGTTTGAGTACACTCTGGGTTTGGTGATGGACAGGGAGGCCTGGCATTCTGCAGTCCATGGGGTTGCAGAGTCAGACATGACTGAGCGACTGATCTGAACTGAGCATCTTTATGTTGTTTTTCATTAAAATGTCTGCTTCAGCAAACAGCGAGAGTTTCACTTCTTCTTTTCCTATCTGGATTCCTTTTATGTCTTTTTCTGCTCTGATTGCTGTGGCCAAAACTTCCAACACTATGTTGAATAGTAGTGGTGAGAGTGGGCATCCTTGTCTTGTTCCTGATTTCAGAGGAAATGCTTTCAATTTTTCACCATTGAGGGTGGTGACATGATCCTCTACATGGAAAACCCTAAAGACTCTTCCAGAAAATTACTAGAGCTAATCAATGAATATAGTAAAGTTGCAGGATATAAAATTAACACACAGAAATCCCTTGCATTCCTATATACTAACAATGAAAAAACAGAAAGAGAAATTAAGGAAACAATACCATTCACCATTGCAACAAAAAGAATAAAATACTTAGGAGTATATCTACCTAAAGAAACAAAAGACCTATACACAGAAAACTATAAAACATTGATGAAAGAAATCAAAGAGGATACAAACATATGGAGAAACATACCGTGTTCATGGATTGGAAGAATCAATATTGTCAAAATGGCTGTTCTACCCAAAGCAATCTATAGATTCAATGCAATCCCTATCAAGCTACCAACGGTATTTTTCACAGAAATGGAACAAATAATTTCACAATTTGTATGGAAATACAAAAAACCTCGAATAGCCAAAGTAATCTTGAGAAAGAAGAATGGAACTGGAGGAATCAACCTGCCTGACTTCAGACTCTACTACAAAGCCACAGTCATCAAGACAGTATGGTACTGGCACAAAGACAGAAATATAGATCAATGGAACAGAATAGAAAGCCCAGAGATAAATCCACGAACCTATGGACAGCTTATCTTTGACACAGGAGGCAAGGATATACAATGGAAAAAAGACAATCTCTTTAACAAGTGGTGCTGGGAAAACTGGTCAACCACTTGTAAAAGAATGAAACTAGAACACTTTCTAACACCATACACAAAAATAAACTCAAAATGGATTAAAGATCTAAGTGTAAGACCAGAAACTATAAAACTCCTAGAGGAGAACATAGGCAAAACACTCTCTGACATAAATCACAGCAAGATCTTCTATGACCCACGTCCCAGAATATTGGAAATAAAAGCAAAAATAAACAAATGGGACCTAATGAAACTTAAAAGCTTTTGCACAACAAAGGAAACTATAAGTAAGGTGAAAAGACAGCCCTCAGATTGGGAGAAAATAATAGCAAATGAGGAAACAGACAAAGGATTAATCTCAAAAATATACAAGCAACTCCTGAAGCTCAATTCCAGAAAAATAAATGACCCAATCAAAAAATGGGCCAAAGAACTAAACAAACATTTCTCCAAAGAAGACATACAGATGGCTAACAAACACATGAAAAGATGCTCCACATCGCTCATTATCGAGAAATGCAAATCAAAACCACAATGAGGTACCATTACACGCCAGTCAGGATGGCTGCTATCCAAAAGTCTACAAGCAATAAATGCTGGAGAGGGTGTGGAGAAAAGGGAACCCTCTTACACTGTTGGTGGGAATGCAAACTAGTACAGCCACTATGGAAAACAGTGTGGAGATTTCTTAAAAAACTGGAAATAGAACTGCCATATGACCCAGCAATACCACTTCTGGGCATACACACTGAGGAATCCAGATCTGAAAGAGACACGTGCACCCCAGTGTTCATCACAGCACTGTTTATAATAGTCAGGACATGGAAGCAACCTAGATGCCCATCAGCAGACGAATGGATAAGGAAGCTGTGGTACATATACACCATGGAATATTACTCAGCTGTTAAAAAAGAATTCATTTGAATCAGTTCTAATGAGATGGATGAAACTGGAGCCCATTATACAGAGTGAGGTGAGCCAGAGGGATAAAGAACATTACAGTATACTAACACATATATACGGAATTTAGAAAGATGGTAACGATGGCCCTATAGGCAGGGCAGAAGAAGAGACGCAGAAGTACAGAACAGACTTTTGAACTCTGTGGGAGAAGGGGAGGGTGGGATGTTTCGAGAGAACAGCATGTGTATTATCTGTGGTGAAACAGACCACCAGCCCAGGTGGGAGGCATGAGTCAAGTGCTCGGGCCTGTTGGGCTGGGAAGATCCAGAGAAATCGGGTGGAGAGGGAGGTGGGATGGGAGACCGGGATGGGGAATTCATGTAACTCTATGGCTGATTCACATCAATGTATGACAAAACCCACTGAAAAATAAAAAAAAAAGAAAAAGAAAAAAAAAAATAAAATGTCTGCTTTAGTGGAAAATGGTGTGAATGCCATTGAGAGGTATTAGAATCACCCAGTAAAAGAAGGGATGCAGATGTCTCTGCCTCCACACTGGGACAACAAGAAGCCTAGGTCCTAAATGGAGCATCTGCATGGCTGCAGGCTCATTTTCATATTCTCTCTTTCCCACTGGCAAGTTTAATGAAAACCTCTTTGAGAAAGTGTCTAAAAATAAAGAATTAACTCATCTTAAAAGAAAAACTTTAACTTGTACTATTTCTCCTGATGTATTACGTTCAGGGACATTAAGAGTGAGAGGAGGGTGTGGTGGATGCTATTCTCTGATGAACTCAAAAATCTTTTCCCAGCTGTCCTCCCATTGCTGCCTATTAGACATTAAAAAAACTGGATTTTCATTTTCCCACTCACATTGCTTCACCTGACATGTAATATGAAAGTGAAAGTCACTCAGTCGTGTCCGACTCTTTGTGACCCCATGGACTATACAGTCCATGGAATTCTCCACGTCAGAATACTGGAGTGGATAGCCGTTGCATTCTCCAGGGGATCTTTCCAACCCAGGGATCGAACCCAGGTCTCCCACTTTGCAGACTATTTCTGCTGAGCCACAAGGGAACGCCAATATTAATACTTTCCAATATTTTGTTAGTGCTTTCCCAACTGTTTATTTTTATGGCATAAATATTGATAGAAGATAAAATGGTACCCCGAGAATATTTTTGTCAAGAACAAAACACACGGTTTAAGGGGGAGAGAAGTTTGGTCAAGAAATGGTTGGTAGGAAGGTGAATGTGCCTCCACGGAGAGGAGGATGCTGATTAGAAATGTAGAGGCAATTCTGAGGCCAGTCATTAAGTTGACAATTTTACTCCTCTTCAGCTCTGGTTTCATCTTTTGATTAAGAGGTACCCACTTTATGATTTACGTAGCATTCTTTCTTGCCTTTGGTGTTCAAGTAATTGAAGTTAATCCCTTTGAAGAAGATCTCAGTTGAATTAATATAAGATTGAAAGAATCATTAAGAGAAAATTAATAAAACACTTTAGGGTGAGTAATACAGATATTACAGTCTTAATGTCTGTAATCTGACCCAACAGACAGAATAAGCTCTAGCAAAGCAGGGAGTGTGAGCCAAATGTTCTGCTTCTCTCATTAAAAAACAGGATTATGCAATAGTATAGAATCTGTGAGTCTATTGTTTTAAGAAGGAATTAAACAGAATTTGTTTATCTACCTTATAATCATACCAGATATCCAGCCTGTAGGACTCAGCTCCTAGATGTCTCCTGTAACATGGAAGAAATATCCTTGCTTGTTATAAAAGCTTAACAAGAGATTAGAGTCTGAAAGTTGGAGGGGAGAATAGAAAAGAGAAGAGAAGGAATGACTCTGGAAGGAAAGTAAAGCCACAGGGCTTTTGCATCCTGATTTCCTGTCTCTTGTCTTCGGTTTCCAAGGGGATGATGGGACAGGGACCTTAGATAAGTGAATGGGAGGTAAAGAGCAGGGCATTTTTATCTGCTCTCCCATTTCTAGGGTGACAATTCAATTTATGGTCCAGAGAACAACATTTTTAGAGTGAAAGAAATCACACTGAGACATTTGGGAAAATTGAAAAAAAAAATTTTTTTTGGACAACTGGTATATATATTTAGCTACTCTGTACCAGGAAAGTGTGCAGAGCCAACCTACTTTAGAGGATAGGGTTCCTCCTGATAGAGTGAGTGCCCTGATGGCCTTCCTGTGTGTCATGCACCCTGAGAGGAGAGCCAGCCAGCCTGTCATCAGGAAGCTTCTGATGAGATTAGGTGACCCTACAACAGAGACAGGTGAAAACTCCAGGTCAGGAGACTGGATGAAGTAAATGGTGATCACCAAGGGTAGGTAGTCTATAAAGACACCATGAGTCAAAGAGCCTACTGTGATCCAGGGGTAGCTGGATTATCAGAGGTCATTAGACTCTGGTGATCTGAAGACAAAGGACATTGCTCCAGGAAACAGTGTCTGCATGAAAAGAGGGGTGTCCTCGCTTGCTGTGCCACAAGGACATGTAAGCCATATTCCTTTCCTTATATCCCTGGGATTCAATTTAGGGAGGGAAACAGGGGATGGGTTGGCCATATGGGAAATTAAATATTTTTGCTAATAAAAATATGAATAGATTAAAGTGTGTGGTCTTTTAAGTTATAGGGTAAGAGTAAATTTAAACTAGGTACAAATTTATTTGAGTTTCTGTCTTGCAGATAGAGTAGTTATAAACAAAATGAAGGAGATATAGCTGCAAAATCTAAGTCATACTGAATTATGTAAGCCTCCTTGCTATATTTAAATAACAATATATTTACTGATAGAGGCAAGATCTCCTCTCTGTATTTCTTCACAAAAAGTCTAATTTTTATCATTTTATTGAATCATTCCTTGGGTTCACTACTTGATATTAACCATCTACAGTGAGTGGACCTAAGAAACAGGCTTTATTATCTGATTTTATGGCTAAGTTGGTCAAGGCTAAGAAGTAGAAGAACTTGATCTAGTTCATCTAGTTCACAAGTGATAGAGGTTGGATTTAGACCAAGCTAAAACCTTTTCTTGGGCTCCAAAATCACTGCAGATGGTGACTGCATCCATGAAATTAAAAGACTCTTGCTCCTTGGAAGAGAAGTTATGACAAACCTAGACAGCATATTAAAAAGCAGAGACATTACTTTGCCAGTAAAGGTCTGTCTAGTCAAAGCTATGGTTTTTCCAGTAGTCGTGTATGGATGTGAGAGCTGGACTGTAAAGGAAGCTGAGCGCTGAAGAACTGATGATTTTGAGCTGGAGAAGACTGTTGAGAGTCACTTGGACTGCAAGGAGCTCAGACCAGTCAGTCCTAAAAGAAATCAGTCCTGAATATTCATTTGGAGGACTGGTGCTGAAGCTGAAACTCCAATACTTTGGCCACCTGAGGCAAAGAACTGACTCCTTGGAAAAGATCCTGATGCTGAGAAAGATTGAAGGCAGGAGGAGAAGGGGATGACAAAGAATGAGATGGTTGGATGGCATTACCGACTTGATGGACAGGAGTTTGAGGAAGCTCTGGGAGTTTGTAATGGACAGGGAAGCATGGTGTGCTGCAGTTCATGGTGTTGCAAAGAGTTGGACATGACTGAGTGACTGAACTGAGCTGAAGACATTTACATGGCTTACATTTTGTTCTTTTTGTGTGTGTTAGTTGTGTATGTTAGTTGCTCAGTCATGTCTGAAGTCCCCCAGACTTCTCTAGCCATGAAATTCTCCAGGCAAGAATACTGGAGTGGATTGCCACGCTCTCCTCCAGGGGATCTTCCTGACCCAGGGATGAAACCAGGGTCTCCTGCATTGCAGGTGTACTTTTTACTATCTGAGCCACAAGGGAGAGATATACTCAATGCACTGGACTCTTGACTTCTAATCTCTTTTGTATGATTTTATTTTTTTTAACTTTTGTTTTTGTTTTTTTCTCATTTATTTTTATTAGTTGGAGGTTAGTTACTTTACAATATTGTAGTGGTTTTTACCATACATTGACATGAATCAGCCATTAAATTACAATGTTGTGTTAGTTTTAAGTGTACAGGAAATTGATTCAGTTATCCATATACTTGTTCTTATGTATATATATGAGTGTGTTTCATAAGTAAGTTCATTTGTGACATGTTTTGGACTCCACATATAAGTGATATCATATGATATTTGTCTTTCTCTGACTTACTTCACTTAATGATAATCTCTATGATAATGCCATAATGCTGCAATTGGCATTATGTCATTCTTTTTTTTTTTTTTTTGGCTGAAAAATATTCCATTGTGTGTGTGTGTGTGTATGTATATACTCATCACATCTTCATCCATTTGTTTGTTGATGGACATTCAGGCTGCTTCTCTGTCTTGGCTATTGTAAATAGTCTGCTATGAACACTGGGATATATGTATCTTTTCAAATTATCATTTTCTCTGGATATATGCCCAGGTGTGGGATTGTAAGATCATATGGTAGCTCTATTTTTAGTTTTTAAAGAAACCTCCTTACTATTTTCCACGTGGGTACATCAATTTATAATAACAGATAGTATAAGAAGGATCCTTTTTCTCCACATCCTCTCTGTCATTTATTATTTGTAGACTTTTTAATGATGACCATTCTGACTGGTGTGAGGTGATACGTCTTTGTAGTTTTAATATGCATTTCTCTAATACTTAGCAATGATGAGCATTTTTCATATGCCTGTTGGCATTCTGCATGTCTTCTTTGGAAAAATGTCTATTTAGGTCTTCTACCCACTTTTTGATTGAGTTGTTTGTTTGTTTGATACTAAGTTGTATGAACTGTTTGTATATTTTGGAAATTAATCCCTTGTTGGTTGAATGGTTTGCAAATGCATTCTCCCATTCCATAGGTTTTTTTCCCCCCATATATTGTTTCTTTGTTTCATTAATGGTTTCCTTTGCTCTGCAAAAGACGTTAAGTTTGATTAACTCCCATTTGTTTATTTTTGTTTTTATTTCCATTATTCTAGGAGATGGATCCAAAAAATGTGGCTGTGATTTATGTCAAAGAATGTTCTGCCTATGTTTTCCTTTAGGAGTTTTATAGTATACAGTCTTACATTTAGATCTTCAATCCATTTTGAATTTATTTTTGTATGTGGTGTTAGAGAATGTTCTCACTTCATTATTTTATGTGTATTGGTAATTTTTCAGTTTTCCCAGCACCATAATTGAAGAGACTGTCTTTTCTCCATTGTATATTATTGCCTCCTTTGTCATAGACTAATTGATCATAGGTGAGTGAGTTTATTTCTTGACTTTCTATACTGCTCCATTGAAGTATATGTGTGTCTTTATGCTACAGCATATTTTTTTGCTTACTGTTGCTTTGTATAGTATATTATAGTCTAGTCTTCAGTAAGGGGTTGACTACTCAAGATCTATTGTTTTCTTAAGATTGGTTTGGCTATTTGGGGTCTTTTGTATTTCGATACAAATTTTAATTTTTTTGGTTGCAATTCTGTGAAAAATGGCATTGGTTTTTCAGTGTGGTTTTAAACAATAATTTAAACTGGATTAATTACTAAATTTTCCATAGGTGAATAATAAATTTTCTCAGCTAGAATTGAAGTTACTTAGTATTTTCTTCTTGGTTGTCCCATGTCTGTGTCTTTTGCATCATTGTCATCTTTAGAATTACCCATCCATTTAATAAATGTTTCAGTTCTGTTCAGTTCAGTCGCTCAGCCAGGTCCAACTCTTTGCAACCCCATGGACTGCAGCACGCCATGCTTCCCTGTCTATCACCAACTCCTGGAGCCTACTCAAACTCATGTCCATCGTATCAGTGATGCCATTCAACCATTTCATCCTCTATTGTCCCCTTCTCTTCCCGCCTTCAATCTTTCCCAGCATTAGGGTCTTTTCCAAGGAGGCAGTTCTTTGCATCAGGTGGCCAAAGTTTTAGAATTTCAGCTTCAACATCAGTCCTTCCAATGAATATTCAGGACTGATTTCCTTTAGGACTGACTGGTCTGATCTCCTTGCAATCCAAGGGACTCTCAAGAGTCTTCTCCAGCACCACCGTTCAAAAGCATCAATTCTTCGGCACTCAACTTTCTTTGTAGTCCAACTCTCACATCCATACATGACTACTGGAAAAACCATAGCTTTGACTAGATGGACCTTTGTTGGTAAAGTAATGTCTCTGCTTTATAATATGCTGTCTAGGTTGGTCATAGCTTTTATTCCAAGGAGCAAGCATCTTTTAATTTCATGGCTGCCCCCAAAAATAAAGTCTGTCACTGTTTCCGTTGTTTCCCCACCTGTTTGCCATAAAGTGATGGGATCGGATGCCATGATCTTAGTTTTCTGAATGCTGAGTTTTAAGTCAACTTTTTCATTCTCCTCTTTCACTTTCATCAAGAGGCTCTTTGGTTCTTCTTCACTTTCTGCCATAAGAGTGGTGTCATCTGCGTATCTGAGGTTATTGATATTTCTTCTGTCAATCTTCATTCCAGCTTGTGCTTCATCCAGCCTGGCATTTCACATGATATACTCTACATATAAGTTAAATATATATTAAGAACCTATTATATTCCAGGAACTGTTTTAAGTTTGGAACATATGAATAAATAAAATGATAATGACCCTTATCCCCTTGGAAATTTATTCTGTTGGTGGAGATAAAATATAAACAAAATGAGGGAGGAATTTGTAAAATATGGTGGAAGATGATAATTGCAATGCACAATAATATAAACTTGAATACATGGAGTTGATAATGGATGTGGTTTGCTATTTTAGGGAAGATCATAAGAGTAGGTCCATTTGCAAAAAACCTGAGGAAGTGACTGTGCACATGTCCAGAAGAAAAGTTCATGTGGAGGAAAATAGGCAGTGCAGGGCCCCTGCAGTTTGTGTGACCAGAGAAGTAAGATAATGTCACAGAGAGAATACTTGGGGGTGTTATATCAACAGTTCTCATAGGAACTTGAAAAGTCATTGCAAGACATTTGACAAGATTGCAATAGGACTTCTAAATTATTTTGTATTCCTTCTTAACATGCAGTAGGGCTACAAGCACACACTTCTCTTTTCTCCCAGGTGATAATTGCTTTTACAAATTTGATAGTTGAGAACTATTAGTTCATGCAAAAACATCTACAACTTTGTTTTTCGAAATTTCCTTTTCCTTTTCATGTTTGGGGTAGAAAACACAAGGAAGGGAAAAATAAGGGAGAGTTTGCAGTGGGTTCTGTGGAATACTATGGGGTAGATAGTTCAAAGTAGGGAAATACCAAGAAAGCCTCTGAGAGAAGAACTGGATTGTGATCTTTATTTATCTGATCATTGAGTTACCAACAACAGGTATAGTTAACACATTAAATGGAATTAGATATCAGCTCTAGAAGAAACTTTGGTAGCATTTATTACTAAACTTTATTTTATTAATATTTAACATATTTTAAATTTTATTAGTATTTTATAAAAATTTTAGTATGTTGAAGACTGTATTACCAAGAATAGTATAAAAGGTGGATCAGCCTAACAAAAAGGCAGATGTATAGCTGGTAGAGAGTTTTATAAGTCAGAAACTATTTTTAATTGATTTTCACACACTTCTGCTGATTTTTTTTTGTGCCTGTGGAAAAAATGAAAATCATATATAACACATTTTGATACAAAACACAGGAATATATTGATCTACAGATTTTTTTCTTTCATAAGCATTTTCATCTATACCTGAACAGTCAAATAGATATTTTACATGGTCTAAAGTGGTTTTGACTACCACAACTTTGTTAATCGGCTATGCCCCCAATGCAAAATAAAAGGTATAAACTTTGGAAGAAAGGTGGTTAATGAACCTGTGATGTTCAGAACATTCCAATTAAACAGCAGATACTTAAGACAGACTTTGGAGTGGCATTGTTTGGTGTACACAAGACAAGGAAGATATAATCTTTACACAAGATTGTATCTTTATACAAAAGACTATATCTTTAAAGATATAATCTTTAACCATTATGAATATCTAAACTACTTGGAGATATAAGAAAAATGCACAAAATATGGAGAGATACTAACACAAGGATATATATATATATATATATATATATATATATATATATATATATTTAGGGTGTAATTGCATAGTTTCTAACCGTAATAGTAGCTTAGAGATGCATGAGTTAGTTGGGTTTAGTTACAGAAAACATATGGAGATGACTGGATTTAAGTTGGACACTGGAAAATAGATAGGTTTTGAAAAGAAAAAGGAGAAGCAATAGAAATAGCCTAAACATGATTGAAGACATCAATTGGCATCATTGTGTTATATAGACATTTAGAGAGACTGATCTGATTTGGATGAAGGACTTATGCTTGCAGCTAGAGGGGAAATAATGTGCATAATCTCACTCTGGAGTTGAGATTATGAAGGCCTTAGGGTTTTATATGACATAAAAGGCAATAAGGAATTATTATAATAATAAAATACAATCAGTAGGTTTCAGTGTTAGCCCAGGCATAATTGTTGAGTTTTCTCCCTCTATTCCACCATTTCTCTGAGGATTGAGCTCTGTTTTAGGAAGCTTATGAATGTTCTAGACTATTGAAAAAGATTAGTTCACAAGGGAGAGTTTGGATGGGACTAAGTAAATTCCTAGCTATTGGAGGGTGTCATTTCTGTTGACAGACATGCAGAGAGATCACAGTTGATGGAAGGCTTGCATCAAGCAGCTACAAAGAGCACATCTAACAGCACTCCTAACACAGGGATGGACCATAGACTTATTTGGCTCCCTCTGTCTAACATTTTTTGGGGGGCCAGACAATGCTTAGCAGTGCCTAGATGTGATTTCAATCCTTTCCTAGAGTCCCCAGGTCTTGTCTTTGGCATCTCATTCTGAGATCTATAGACATCCTACAAACTCCTATGTCATTGAATCCTCTTTCCTCCTGAGTCCAATAATTCTCATTTAGTCTTGCCTGAGTCAGATAGTCAGGGTAATCCTATAGTTTTTGATGAATCTTATGAGTATATTTTTATGGCATGAACTCTATGCTCTGCTTCTTTCTGTTTTCCTTTCTGATTTTTGAGAGTCTCTTCTTCCCTTAATAATCTTGGTTCCTACAAAAAAAAAATTTGGTTGCTTTGTTTTATTTTTGTTGTGAGTTCAGGATGTTATTTATAATTAAAAAAATGAGAAGAATACAAATTGAACATTGGCACTTTATTTTAATTTTTCTTTCTACTTCATAATTCTAATCTCTGACTGATTGGAGAATTATACATAAGAAAATAAGATATAATGGAATTTAGAAAGATGGTAATGATAACCCTATATGCAAAACAGAAAAAGAGACACAGAAGTACAGGACAGACTTTTGAACTCTGTGGGAGAAGGTGAGGGTGGGATGTTTCAAAAGAACAGCATGTATATTATTTATGGTGAAACAGCTCACTAGCCCAGGTGAGATGCATGAGACGAGTGCTCGGGCCTGGTGCACTGGGAGGACCCAGAGGAGTTGGGTGGAGAGGGAGGTGGGAGGGGGGATCGAGATGGGGAATACGTGTAACTCTATGGCTGATTTGTGTCAATGTATGACAAAACCCACTGAAATGTTGTGAAGTAATTGGCCTCCAACTAATAAAATAAAATAAAAAAAAAAAAAAAAAAAAAAAAGAAAATAAGATATAAAGAGTAATATTTCAAGCCATTTTCTCACTACGTAATAGTGATAGTAACATTTATTGACCACATAGCCTGTGCCAGAACCTGGGACAATACACATGGATTATCTCATATTGATTAAATAATTAATGATTTGATTAATCAGTATAGTATTAAATGTTATGCAGTTTTATATATTTTGAGTAAAGATAGTAGAACTCTGAGGAGTTAAATGCTTTGACAAGCTTGTAGAGGGAGGAAGTCAATGGTCAAATGAAGGTTCAAACCCAGAAGTCTAATCCAGAGCCTGCACTTAACTTGACTGTGCTCTCGAAATATTTTCTTTATCAAGAAATTAACATAATTGCAGAAGTACGTTTGGAAGATCAGTTTGGTATCTGTATAAGAGCCTAGAGAGAGAGGATTATTAGTTTGAAGGTTATTTTAAGTTTTCAATATTTCAAGTGCCATAGGCATAAATTCAAGTGGAAGTCCTAGATGTTTAAACCTCATGGGCCAGGGTTATGTGAGCAACATGAAGATGCATAACAATTTTTAAGATTAGAAATTTTAGGAACAGGAAAATATAAAATATACTCTAGAGGTATTTTCCAAAAGTCTTTGACCACAAAATATCTGGGACACTTGTTATAAACAAAGAATCCTGAGCCCAAGCCAGTCAGTCCATAAGAAGCAGATTCTCTAAGGGAATCTCCTTTTCTAAATGAAGATACAAGTGATTTTTCTATAATCAGAGAAATTGAAGAAGACATTAGAGAACATGCCTTTTGCTTTTTTCTTGATAGAAGCTATACATTGCTTAATTATAGTGGCCTTTCTTAATTCACTGGCACAATTTACTTTTTTACAACTGGTACTTAATATGTAGAGTGGTTAACAACTTAGGCCAAGACTGTTAATGTCTTTCAATTCAACTAGATAAATCATCCAGGTAACTTGAGTTTTTATTGCCATGGAATCATTTTCATAGCAGCATGCTGTGTTGATTTTGTGCCATCAGACACATGGACAATTTAATATTGGCAAACAGGAAAATGAAATGTGAACTCGTGTCCCAGATGTGTTTCCAAGATCCTGTTTTATTAGCCAAGTTAGCCAATTTTAAAGTAGAGTGGAGTAATCACTGATATAATTTCCTTAGCTACTTCTATGGACAGTGAATTAAAGCTCCCTATACTTCATAGGCTCAAGCTTTTAAAGTTCAACTTTAGAATTCAATTTTAATGTTAGGCTTAAACAATGCATATTTGGGGTTGAAAATTCTCTTCAGTGTTTCTGATGGCCCGGAGAAATGAATATAATAACCAGTTTGACAAATAGCATCAGAATATGCAGTCTTTTTACATACAAATTCCCCATCAATTTCCTATAATAGTTACAAAGCATTTGGGAGTAGAGAGTTCTAGGTCAGATTTCACCAAGTGAGGTATTAAGTGTACTCATGGCAGCCTTCTAAGGAGAAGTCTTTTTTTTTTTTTTTTTGACACTTGTAAACAGTCATTGTTATTTGTTTACTTCCAAGATACTTTTAGTATTATTAAAATTCTCAGAGATGTCTGCAGGGATGCAAGTACAAAATTCTTCCCCTAAAATAGCACACATTACCCTTGAAGAAATTAAAAGACTCTTTAATTTCTTTTCTTTCTTTTAATTTTAAAAGACTCTTTCAAATTTGCTCTTTGGAAGAAAAGCTATGACTAACCTAGACAGCATAATAAAAAGCAGAGAGCCATTACTTTGCCTGCAAAGGTCTGTATAGTCAAAGTTATGGTTTCTCCAGGAGTCATGTATGAATGTGAGAGCTGGACCATAAAGAAGGCTGAGTGCTGAAAAATTGATACTTTTGAGTTGTGGTGTTGGAGAAGACTCTTGAGAGTCCCTTGGACTGCAAGGAGATCAAACCAGTCAATCCTAAAACAAATCAATCCTGAATATTCATTGGAAGGACTGATACTGAAGCTGAAGCTCCAACACTTGCCACCTGATGCAAAGAAATAACTCATTAGAAAAGACCCTGATGCTGGGAAGGATTGAAGTCAGGAGGAGAAGGGGACGACAGAGGACAAGATAGTTGGATGGCATCACTGACTCAATGGACATGGGTTTGAGCAAGCTCCAGAAGATGGTGAGAGAAAGGGAAGCCTGCTGTGCTGCTGTCAATGGAGGCAAAAGAGTCAGATGCCACTAAGTGACTTGAACAGCACCCCTAACTACTGCAACTCTAATTTGAACCACTTGTGTTCAACTGCATGAACTTTTTGGTCAAAGAGTTCTTTGGCCTTAGTGGCATTATCTAAATTGTGCATTATTTTTTCAAAATTTCCCACTGTAGTAAGCATTTCAGTTCTTGAATCAGAGCTCGGTTTTCCCCTTCTTGAATTGAATTGCATACTTGTCTCTTTTTCTTAAAAGAAAAATCAAGTGGCCCAAAATGGATCCAGACTGATGTGAGAGACAATCGTGAAAGCAATATAAGTTTGCTAAGGTAGTGAGTTCCTGTCCAATATATGGCTAATAACATATTAATCTAACTTACATAATATAAAAGATAATTACTGTTGAAGTAAACATTTCAGAATAATGGATCAATCTGGTTAAATTCCAGTTTACAGTTTTGAAAATCTTACATGTTACACAGAAGTAGAAGCAGTCTATTTCATCAGTGGTTCTGTGTAAGTTTAGGAAGAACATGCTCAAATAGAGTAAAAATGTATAAACTCATGTTATACTTGACGCTGAAAATCAGAGAAGGCATAGCTATTTTTATTAAATAGAAACAAAAGATGTCTTATTTGCAAAATTTTACCTAAAGTATGGGAACTTGAGTTCTTAAGACATCGAGTCAACTTTCAACAAGAATACTCTTTTCTTTTTTTAGCATATTGCAAGTAATAGTTTAATGACTTTATTTTCTAAGGATTTTTAGGAATATTCAATATCTAAGCACTCATTTTTCTTCATAATCCTCTAAGAAGCACTCCTTAACCTTTGGAGAGTCTTTTCCTTGCGTATTCCTTCTGAGCACCTCATTCATTAATCATTTCACTTTTTATGTATTTTCTCTGTTTTCTTAGTCAAGACAGAAAAAATTCCCCCTATGTCCTCTCTGTTTACAGTATCTTCAAGTGTTGATATCTTTGTTAAGATGCTCCCTTCTTTAGGGTTGAATGGCTGATGTAGGGGCATGTTGTTATTTTATTTGTAAAGGCATAGATTCATTCAAGATTCTAAATTTTTTATTGAGTGTTCAGTTCAGTCGTTCAGAGTTTCAAGTGTGAAGCATAATGATTTGATGTTTATATAAATTGCAAAACAATCACCACAATAAGTCCAGTTAATGTCCATCATCATAGATAGTTACAAACATATTTTTTCTTGTGATGAAGTCTTTTAAGATCTACATATTGGGATTTCACTGGTGGCTCAGATGGTAAAAGAATCTTCCTGCAATGCAGGAGACCCAGATTCAATCCCTGGGTTGGGAAGATCTCCTAGAGAAGAGAATGGCTACCCACTCCAGTGTTCTTGCCTGGAGAATTCCACAGACAGAGGAACCTCATGGGCTACAGTCTATGGGATGGCAGAGAGTCAGACACGACTGAACTACTAACATGTACTACAGTATTATTAACTGTAGTCACACCCTTTCTGTTTCATCACCATGGCTTATTCATGTTATAACTGGAAATTTGTACCTTTTTGACCCCTTTCATACATCTCTAGCAACTTCACCCCCACCTCTGGCAACCACCAATCCGTTTTCTCTATCCATGAGTATGGTTTTGTTTATCTGTTGTAGATTCCACATATAAGTGAGATCATGCTGTATTTGTCTTTGTCTGACATTTCACTTAGCATAAAGCCCTTAAAGTCCATCCATGTTGTTGCAAATGGAAAGATTTCCTTCTTTTTTATGCCTGAATAATTTTGTATATTGTATATACATGTGTGTGTGCATATATATAAAGAATTTGTTTTATCCATTCTCCATTGAGGATACTTAGGTTGTTTCCATATCATGGCTATTGTAAATAATGCTGCAAAGAACAGTGAACATAAGGGTGTATGTATCTTTTTGACTTAGTGTTTTTGTTTCTTCAGATAAATACAGAAGTGGAATTGCTGGATCATATGGTAGTTGTATTTTTTTTTTTTTTTTTTTTTAGGAACTACCACCCTGTTTTCCATAATGTCTGCACCACTTACATTTTTACCAACATTGCACAAGGCTTCTCTTTTCTCTATATCCTCACCAACACTTCTTATTTCTTGACTTTTTGATAATAGCCATTTTGGCAGGTGTGAGGTGATATATCCTTGTAGTTTTGGTTTTCATTTCCTTATGCTTTTTATTTCTTTTGTGAGAATTAGGTTAAAGGCTTAAGGATGGAGATGACAGAGGTGAGCTGCATTCTCATCACATCCTATCAAGAAGACCTTAACCTTGATAAATGGGCAGAAGTACTGTTTGTCAGGTTTCTTGACAGCAAAGTTACTGCCCACCTTCCTTCCTTTCACTACTTGTTGAAAGCAAATCACTAAGCACAGAATATACTCAAGCCTGGGGGTGTGGGAAAGGGAAGGTAAACTTAATTCCTGGAGTGGAGAAGAAATCTGTATAATTTGGAACTCTTCTGTACTAGAAATGTATCTCTTTTCCCTTCTTCCTTCATCCTTCCATACTTCCTTCCCTCTTTTCTTTTCCTCCCTCCCTTCCTTTATTTATTTATAATAATTTATTTTTCCTTGACATGGACACAGGTAAGATACTTCAGTCATTGGAAGTTCCTTCAGATTGGCTCCTGTGTTTTTTGACATGCATTGCCCTTTTGACTTATGAAGACTTCTTTAGTTTCTGACATGACAGGATGGTTTAGACTCATCTTGTATATTCTCTGCCCTAACTCTAGAATTAATCATTTAGCCCATGAGTCTTGATTCCATTTACTGGAGAATACAATTTAGAAACCATGAATGGGGCATTGTGTGCCTTTCAGATTTTGAAGTGAGAAACCAGTGCTAATGTAAATAATATATGTAGTTATTTATGTTAACAATAATAAAACATATATAGTAAGAAGAATAATCTCAGTTTAGTTCAGTCACTCAGTCATGTCTGACTCTCTGCGACCCTATGAACTGCAGCATGCCAGGCCTCCCTGTCCGTTACCAACTCCCAGAGTCCACCCAAACCCATGTCCACTGAGTCATCCATCCAACCATCTCATCCTCTGTCGTCCTCTTTTCCTCCTGCCCTCAATCTTTCCCAGCATCAGGGTCTTTTCCAATGAGTCAGCTCTTTTCATCAGCTGGCCAAAGTATTGGAGTGGCAGCTTCAAAATCAGTCCTATCAATGAACATCCAGGACTGATCTCCTTTAGGATGGACTGGTTGGATCTCCTTGCAGTCTAAGGGACTCTCAAGAGTCTTTACCAATACCACAGTTCAAAAGCATTAATTCTTCGGTGCTTAGCTTTCTTCACAGTCCGACTCTCACATCCATACATGGCCACTGGAAAAAGCATAGCCTTGACTAGACAGACCTTTGTTGGCAAAGTAATGTCTCTGCTTTTTAACATGCTGTCTAGGTTGGTCATACTTTCCTTCCAAGGAGTAAGCGTCTTTTAATTTCATGGCTGCAATCACCCTCTGCAGTGATTTTGGAGCCCAGAAAGATAAAGTCAGCTACTGTTTCCACTGTTTCCCCATCTATTTGTAATAATAAATAAAATATGCAATAATAATAAAATATAAAATCATAAAATATATTTTGTTTAAAGAAAAAAAATTTCATGGAGAGTTGTCCTTTGAACTTTTGAAACATTTACTTACGACTTTACAAAAAGAAACATGGAATTTAAGACCTGGCCCTGGCTATTAGAAGTGACAGTCTCAGAACCAATGGCCAAATATTCTCTTAAATTAGGAGATCATCAGCAAGTAGGTGTTAAATGAAGCTAAGGGTATGTGGGAATGAGTGAATTACAAAAAAAGGGTACTGAGAATGAAATATCAGCAATGCCACAATTTAAAGATTGTCACAAGAAGGGGAATCTACAATGGAAATGGAAAAGGAGTACCAGAAAAACATAGAAATAACCAGGGGACGGTGATGAGATGGAACAAATGTAAAAGATAGTATCAAGAAACTGGATATAGAACTAATATAAATTGTGGATGGTTTCAAGAAGGCTTCATAAAATTATGGAACAATATGAAATCAATGATCCATAAATGTTTATGGTAAGGTAGAGGAATTTTGGCTTCCAATGACACTGTAATTATCATCAGTTCAGTTCAGTTCAGTCGCTCAGTCGTGTCCAACTCTTTGAGACCCGATGAATCACAGCTTGCCAGGCCTCCCTCTCCATCACCAACTCCCGGAGTTTACTCAAACTCATGCCCATCGAGTCGGTGATGCCATCCAGCCATCTCATCCTCTGTTGTCCCCTTCTCCTCCTGCCCCCAACCCCTCCCAGCATCAGGGCCTTTTCCAATGAGTCAACTCTTCCCATGAGGTGGCCAAAATATTGGAGTTTCAGCTTCAGCATCAGTCCTTCCAATGAACACCCAGGACTGATCTCCTTTAGGATGGACTGGTTGGATCTCCTTGCAGTCCAAGGGACTCTCAAGAGTCTTCTCCAACACCATAGTTCAAAAGCATCAATTTTTCGGCACTCAGCTTTCCTCACAGTCCAACTCTCACATCCATACATGACCACTGGAAAAACCATAGCCTTGACTAGACGGACCTTTGTTGGAAAAGTAATGTCTCTGCTTTTTAATATGCTATCTAGGTTGGTCAAACTTTCCTTCCAAGGAGTAAGCGTCTTTTAACTTCATGGCTGCAATCACCATCTGCAGTGATTTTGGAGCCCAAAAAAATTAAGTCTGACACTGTTTCCACTGTCTCCCCATCTACTTCTCATGAAGTAATGGGACTAGATGCCATGATCTTAATTTTCTGAATGTTGAGCTTTAAGCCAACTATTTCACTCTCCTCTTTCACTTTCATCAAGAGGCTTTTTAGTTCGTCTTCACTTTCTGCCATAAGGGTGGTGTCATCTGCATATTTCAGAGTGTCATAAAATTTGAAAGCAGTTTGATTGGTTTTATATTAAAGGAAAACTACTGAAGAATTGGCTACTTAAACATGAAGAGCGTGAAATAGAAAATAGATAAATGCAAAGACCCCCCACAATGGTATACACAAATTATTTTTAATGTAAAGAGAGAGAATGTCTCAAAATGGATTGGGAAGAAGAATATTCTTGACAGCTAATGGAGATGAAGATGTGGTTGGGGATGCTGGCAACTGGCTGCAAAATCTTTCCCTGACTCGATGACTTTCTCTCTCCTGGGACTTCTCATTATTTCTAGCACATTCCTAAGGATATGTTTTCCACTTTAAAATATATCCAAAAGTAAGAAAAAAGTTTAATTTAATGATTTAAATCACATGCTTTAATGTCTTGGAACACACGGTACTTATGTGGAAGACAACAAAGAATACCAGGGACCTCGGTAATCTGGCCTTGAATACCGTGCTTTCTTTCTTACCTTTAGATTCTAGTTCAATCATGAGTTACTAGCCTCTCTCTACAGAGCCAGTGGCATTTTTAATATTGTCCAAAATGCCCATTGGGCTTCCCTGGTGGCTCAGTGGTAAAGAATCTGCCTGCTAATGTAGGATACATGGATTTGATCCTTGGGTCAAGAAGATCCCCTGGAGAAGGAAATGGCAATGCACTCCATTATTCTTGCCTGGGAAATCCCATGGATGGAGCAGCCTAGAGGGTTACAGTCCATGTGTTTGCAAGGAGTCAGATGTAACTGAGTGATAAGCAGCAAAAACAAAGATGCCCCTTATAGATCTGTGTACCCAGTGTCTACAATAGTATCAAGAAATGTTTGTTGAATGAATGAATGTGTGGATTAATGAACTATCCCTATTATCTTTCAGTACTTTAGAAAGATGCAACCCCATAGTATAAGCATCCTTGAATATTATATTATAGTTCTTGAGATTTTAGATTTTGGGTCTATTCATTTCCAAACTTTTTTCTCTTCCTTTATTTTTTCCTTATCTTTCTCTTGCTATTCATATTTTTGTGTATTTTTTTTTTTTTGTAAATTATTGGACAAAATTGTTTGGGCTTCTTTCCTGTCTTCAACTTAAAAAAAAATTCTGCCTTCAACTTTTTCTATATTTCTTCCCAGACTGTTGTATAAAATATATTTGTGTGGTAAATATTTTGTGTTTAGTCGCTCAGTCGTATCCTACTCTTTGTAACCCTATGGACTGTAGCCTGTCAGGCTCCTTTGTCTGTAGGTATTCTCCAGGCAAGAATACTGGAGTGGGTTGCCATGACCTTCTCCGGGGGATCTTCCCAACCCAGGATCGAACCCAGATCTCCTGCATTGCAGGCGTATTCTTTACCATCTGAGCCAAATATTTTAGAGGTATTCTTTTCCACCATAACAAAGAACAGGAGAATTTAAATGTTACAATTACAATTTCCATGGGATATTTTTACTTATTAGTATTCCATTAAAAGCCAAACAATTGTCCCTATTAACTTGATGCTACTTGTTATTTTAAATCAGTACATCGACTCTGGATATTGGGGAAATCCATGGTAAATCTGTAATACTACTTTCCTGTGCTTCGTCTAAGATTTATTAGGGAACATTTATTATTGACTGGACTTCACATATTTTTCCTTGAGTTCTGTAAGCATCTTTCTTCTTTCTGAATGTTTTTGGATTATCAGGACATTTGATGGATGTCTACCATGTAGACCAATGTCAATACCAAACACATAGATTTTTGTTTAATTGGGAAAAGGAGGTAAATTGATCCAGTAATTTATTTATGTCCCCATAGTTAATGACGGAGTCAGGGTTAGAATCTGTCTCTTTAGACTCCAGGTACTTTTACTTTTTTGGGTGGGGGCGGTATTTGGAGAATATTCACTTTCCTTTGGCATCCTTGTGGCTGAACAATAATTGATGTTTTCTTCCCCCCCCTGTTTTCTTCCTTTCAGTCTGGAATCCCTAAGATATCAAAAGATATATTTTGGTCATGATGACCTCCAAATCTGAAATTGTGTTTCTCTGAGCTCAAAGTTTTGGGATAAAAATCTCTGCATATGTTAAGGGTAGATTATTAAAATTCTCCTTTAATATTTGCAATAAGAATTACAGTTAAGGAAGTTAGAGTTAATAACAGTTGAAGTAAGTTTTAAATTGGATTTGGAACATTTAGAAATATTTAAATTATTTAACCAGTGGCTACTGATTTAAAATAAAGTATACAGGAATAAATATAATACTAGATCATCAAAAGTCAAGGAACCTAACCATTTAAGACAAACTTAGGAGAAGCATAAGGAGTTTTGCAGGTCCTGAAGATTTTGAATTGAAAAAGAAATTAGAATGTGTGGTATTTGGGAAATAGTTTTTACAAATTTTTCAAATTCCAGAACAAATTTCATACCTGTGTATGAGAGAAAACCTTTTCTAAAAGATGTTTGATGCTGATTTCCCTGTTGGGAGAATAACTTTTTTAATATCTGACTTTCAATAGGTTGTTTTTGCTGTTATCTAATATAAATTAATTTTATAAATGCAAATTAAATTTTTAGTGTTTACAACTGAATAATAGTATACCTATTAGAATGGCCAGAATTGAAAAAAAAACTGACAGCAATAAATGTTGGCAATGATGTGGAGGAACTGGAAGGCTCATAGATTGAAAATATTGTGAATACTTTTGAAAACACTTTGGTAATTAAAAAGTTAAATGAGAGTATGGAATATGCCATTTTATTTAAGGTACTTGAGCATATGTGAAGTTTGGTATCCTTGGGCTTCTTGGCAACCAAACTCCTATGGATACCAAGGGATGACTCTCCTTGAATGAAATGACCTTTGAGGAGAACAGTAGACAACTAGACAACTAGACTAGACAACTTTAGGATTTTTACTGAGACCTCCTTCTGACCCTTTTATATTTTTTAAAGTCCATTTCATATGTATATATGTGATTGTGTGAGTGTTTTCTATCTTGCATAGGTACATGTGTGTCTATATGTATGCGAGTTTCTGGGCATGCATGTGTGTGTACTCCTAAGTGTGTGTGTGTAGGTTTATGTGTGTAATCCCAGTAAAGATTAATGCTCATGATTAGATGAAGTCTTTAAGGGCTAAAGACAGCAAAAGCATAACCATGAGAACTTGTATCCCAGAAATCTATATACATTTTTGGTGAGGTTTGACTTCCTTAGGATATAAAATATGGTTTTTAGTTCTTAATATTTATTAAGGATCTTGCAAGTATAGTCAGCCTTAGCTGATGTTATTATAACATTAGCTTCCTTCAAGAAGACATAACTAGAAACAGCCTCATCATCAATTTATTCATTTTCTCATTTAAAAATATTTATTGTACAGTTTGTTTATTAGTACTGTGTTACTTATTGGTGATATAGTGGAGAGTAAACCATATACATGTTATATGCTGGAACAAATCATCATAAAACTCAGTGGTTTAACAAACAGCCATTTCATTTGCTCATGATTCTATGGATCAGCAGTTTGGACTTGGGAAGTAAGCTCAACTGAGTGGTTTTTCTGTTGGTTTCATAGGGCTTATTCATGCAACTGAAGTCAGCAAGTGGTTAAGTTGGGAGCTGGTTGATCTAAAGGATCTCAGAGGAGATAACTTGTCTCATCTCCACACAGTCTCATTGTCTAAGATGCTAGCTTGGCTTCTTTATATGGTGCCGGAAGGATTCCCAATGAACAGCAAGGCAGCCAAGATGGAGAAAGCAAAAAATCTTTCAAACCTCTGCTTGTATTACATTTGCTGATGTCTCATCAACCAAAGGGCTTCCCTGGTAGCTTAGCTGGTAAAGAATCCACCTGCACTACAGAATACCCTGGTTCAATTTCTGGGTCAGGATGATCCCCTAGTGAAGGGATAGACTACCCACTCTAGTATTCTTGGGCTTCTCTGGTAGCTCAACTGATAAAGAATCTGCCTGCAATGCAGGAGACCTGGGTTTGATCCCTGGATTGGGAAGATTCCTTGGAGGAGGGCATGGCAACCCACTCCAGTATTCTTGCCTGGAGAATCCTCATGGATAGAGGAGTCTGGCAGGCTACAGTCCATGGGGTCGCAAAGAGTTGGACATGACTGAGTGACTAAGCTCAGCAGAGCACAGCATCAACCAAAACATGTCACATTGTCACTGGCTTAACTCAGAGTTAATGTGGGAGGGACTTAAGAACATGGGTACAAGGAGGTGTCATTCATTAAAGGCCATTACTATAACTGTTCTTGTTCAGTAACTCAGTCATGTCCAACTCTTTGCCACCCCATGGACTGCAACACTCCAGGCTTTCCTGTCCTTCACCGTCTCCCAGAACTTGCTCAAACTCATGTTCATTGAGTCATTGATGCCATCCAACCATCTTGTGCTCTGTTGTCCCCTTCTCCTCCCACCTTCAGTCTTTCCCAGCATTGGGGTCTTTTCCAATGTGTTGGCTCTTCACATCAGGTGGCCAAAGTCCTGAAGCTTCAGCTTCAGCATCAGTTCTTCCAATGAATAGTCAGGGTTGATTTCCCTTAGGAATGACTCATTTGATCTCTTTGCAGTCCAAGGGACTTTCAGGAGCCTTCTCCAACATCACAGTTCAAAAGCATCAGTGCTCAGCCATCTTTATGGTCCAAATATCACATACATACATGACTATTGGAAAAACCATAGCTTTGACTACATTGCCTTTGTCAACAAAGTAATATTTCTACTTTTTAATATACTGTCTAGATTTGTCACAGTTTTTCTTCCAAGGAGCAAGCATCTTTTAATTTCATGGCTGCAGTCACCATCTGCAGTGATTGTGGAGCCCAAGAAAATTGTCACTGTTTCCATTGTTTCCTCATCTATTTGCCATGAAGTGATAGGACCAGATGCCATGAACTTAGTTTTTTGAATGTTGAGTTCTAAGCAAGCTTTTTCACTCTCCTCTTTTACCCTCATCAAGAAGCTCTTTAGTTCCTCTTTGCTTTCTGCCATTAGGGTGGCAGAAATTATTATTACTATAATAATCCATCATGATCAGCATGCTTATTATGCATATGTATTTTTGAATTAGTGTTTTCATTTTCTTTGGATTAATACCCAGGAGTGGAATTATTGGATCATATGGTAGTTCTGTTTTTAATTTTTTTCAAGAAAACTTCATACTGTTTTCAATATTGACTGCATCAATTTATAGTCCCCCCAATAGTATGTGAAGGTACACTTGTCTCCACATCCTTGCCAGCATTTGTTATTTATTCTGTTATTTTTTAAATTAATTTATTTTTTATTGAAATATAATTGCTTTACAAAATTTTGCTGTTTTCTGTCAAACCTCAACATGAATCAGACATAGGTATACATATATCCCCTCCTTTTTGAAACTCCCTCCCATCTCCCTCCCCATCCCACCGCTCTAGGTTGATACAGAGCCCCTGTTTGAGTTTCCTGAGCCACACAGCAAATTCCTGTTGGCTATCTATTTACATATGGTCATGTAAGTTTCCATGTTACTCTTTCCATACAGCTCACCCTCTCCTCCCCTCTCCCCATGTCTGTAAGTCTATTCTCTATGTCTGTTTCTCTATTGTTACCCTGTAAATAAATTCTTCATTACCATTTTTCTAGGTTCCATATATATGTGTTAGAATATGTTGTTTATCTTTCTCTTTCTGACTGACTTCACTCTGTATAATAGGTTCTAGATTCACCCACATCATTAGAACTGACTCAAATGTGTTCCTTTTTATGGCTGAGTAATATTCCATTGTGCATATGTACCACGACTTCTTTATCCATTCATCTGTCGATGGACATCTAGATTGTTTCCATGTTCTAGCTTTTGTAAACAGTGCTGTAATGAACAGTGGTATACGTGTGTCTCTTTCAATTTTGGTTTCCTCAGGGTATATGCCTAGGAGTGGGATTCTTTGGCCATATGGTGGCTTTATTCCTAGATTTTTAAGGAATCTCCATACCATCTTCATTAGTGACTGTATTAGTTTACATTCCCACCAACAATGTATTTCTTGTATTTTTGACAATAGTCATTCTGACAGGTGTAGGGTGGTGTCTCATTGTGATTTTGATTTGCATTTCCATGATGATTTGTGATATTGAGCATCCTTTCATGTGTCTGTTGGCCATCTGTATGTCTTCTTTGGAAAAAATATATATTCAGGTTCTCTGCTCATGTTTTAATCATATTGTTTGTTGTTTGATATTGAGTTGTATTATTTCACCTGTGCTTGACTTTTTAAAAATAATTAAAATAGTAAGACACGGTTTAAACCTTACCCTCATCCCTTTCCCCATACTCTCTTAACAGGAGATTAAAGCATTCTCCTTTTCTTATGGGAAAACCAAAAACAGAAAAGTTTCCCCATAATCTTATTATGTTTTCCTTTGGTCATAATTATAAAACAAATACAAACAATTCTCTCATTGTCTATCCAACTTAATTTCAAAACACCAGTTTCAGAATAGTTCCTTCTAATATTTAAAGCTAATCTAATCGATTATAAACAGAGTTTGCAAACTCAAATGCCTCCAGTGCCAGCAGATGAGATTAGAGAGCTACCCCATTAGAGTGGGCACTCTGTCTAGACTGAGTTCATGCCCTGTTTATGGAAGGTAAATGCATGCTGTCATCTGGGAATGGCAACAAGTGAATGTTGAGTAGTATTAAGTAGTCTGATTTTTGAAAGGAAAGACAGAAATGTTGTTGTCTTTATTTCTATATTGTTACATTTCAGCCACTTACAATCTATAGGTTAAAGGCTTCCCTGTGTCTCAGAGTGTAAAGAATCTGCCTGCAATGCAGATTCAATCTCTAGGTCAGGAAGATCCCCTAAAGAAGGGCATGGCTACCCACTCCAGTATTCTGCCTGGAGAATCCCATGGACAGAGGAACCTGGCGGACTACAGTCCATGGGATCGCAAAGAGTCAGACATGACTAACACTTCTACCTTTCATTTTGTAGGTTAAATTAAATCCATTGGTAGGCCAGAGTCAGCTGTTGGTCTGCCACTTTGCAACTACAGTAAAACAGGGCAGATGTAACTATTTTTCTGGGTGAGTGCACTCTCTTCTTCCCCTGCCCTGGATTCACTGTTTTTTTTTTTTTTTTTTTTTTTTTCTAGCCATATTTTTGTTTAGGTCTGAGCTTTCTGTCTGAGCAACCCTCTGTGCTCTGGTCTCACCCTGCCAATCTACCTTCAAGCTTGCTTTTCCTGTTAAAGTATCATCTTTACCATTCATTGAACAGTTTTGGCAGTGTTTTGTCCTACAGTTTTGCTCCTAAAGTTTTATCTACAACTGTGTCACATAGTGCAAAGAGACTGGACTTTGATTTAGATAAACTTGTGTTTTCATCCTGCTGCTGCTGCTGCTGCTAAGTTGCGTCAGTCGTGTCTGACTCTGTGTGACCCCATAGACGGCAGCCCACCAGGCTCCCCTATCCCTGGGATTCTCCAGGCAAGAACACTGGAGTGGGTTGCCATTTCCTTCTTCAATGCATGAAAGTGAAAAGTGAAAGTGAAGTTGCTCAGTCGTGTCCGACTCTTTGCGACGCCATGGACTGCAGCCTACCAGGCTCCTCTAGCTCATATTCTCTATTTGAGCTTCTAGTTATGTTACTTCATCCCTCTGGATCTTAGAATCCTGACAATAGTATTGTCATTCTGAAATCTCAGTAAAATAATGTACTTAAACACCTAACAGTGCTTGACACATAATAGTCTTAGTCTAAGTTGCTTCAGTCGTGTCTGACTCTTTGTAATGCTATGGACTGTAGCCCACCAGTCTCCTCTGTCCATGGAATTTTACAAGCAAGAATACTGGAATAGGCTGCCATTTCCTTCTCTAGGGGATCTTCCTGACACAGGGATCAAACCTAAGTCTCTTATGTCTTCTGCATTGGCAGGCGGGTTCTTTACCACTAGCGCCACCTGGGAAGCCCGGGTGACACATAATATGTATGCAATAAAACATGCTCCTGCATGTATAGATTCAAGCTCTCATTTTTAATTATTTCATTCAAGTTATATCTTCATCTCAACGTCTTCTCTGTCAAGCTACTCCCTCCTCTCTGAACTGCTGTAGAACTTATTTTCTCCATGGTTTATTTGCCATCCTGAACAATTATGTAACTTCTGTGCCAACTTTTCACGTAGTTATCATCTCTCTAACCACAATATAACTTCTGATTAAAGAAATAACAGTAAACCATTTTGAGTTTCAAGGAATACCCCACAGTCTTTTATACATTCTCTATGTCTAGGTAGATGCTAACTGGTTTCTTTAGGTCTTGGAGTCTCCAAATTGTAGGATAGAAAGAAATCATAGAGATTATTACTCCTATTGATAATTTTTTAGGTAAGAAAATTATCTTCCTTTGAGTGGCTTATCAAGGTTCCATGGATGGGGAGGGACAGAGCTGTGAAACTGGAGTTAAACTTTAAAACAATTTAGTTTGTTCTCTTTTAGAATAACCTTGGGCTCCTCTGGTGGGTTAGATGGTAAAGAATCCATCTGCAATGCAAGAGACCTGAGTTTGGTCCCTGGGTTGGGAAGATCCCCTGGAGAAGGGAATGGTTACCCACTCCAGCCATGGACAGAATGGGCTACAGTCCATGGATTGTCCATCAGTTGGACACAATTGAGTGACTAACACTAAATTCTAGTGTAATGATTCATAGCATTGGTGCTGGAGTTAAATATTTCATTCTAGCTCCTCCCCTTACCAGCTGTGTGAACTTGGGCAAGTTATATGATATTTATGAGCTTCAGTTTTTTAATTTTTCAAAAGGGGGTATTGAAACCTAAGGGTTTTTTTGAGCATAAATGAGGTAAAATATGTATAGCATTTAGCACAGTGCTTATATATACCAAATATTTAGTACATTCTTCAGTGATGATAAAAATGATACCAGTTCTGCTGAGGTATTTATGTTTCTTGACTCTGTCATTTAGAGGCTTAAAAAATGATTGCTGCCATCTGTTGTTTTAAAGACTCTGCATACTGTACTTTAAAACATAGTCATATCAGATAAAATAGACTTTCAAATAAAGGATGTGAAAAGAGACTAAGAAGGACACTACATAATGGTCAAAGGATCAATCCAAGAAGAGGATATAACAATTATAAATATATATGCACCCAACATAGGAGCACCGCAATATGTACGGCAAATGCTAATGAGTATGAAAGAGGAAATTAATAGTAACACAATAATAGTGGGAGACTTTAATACCCCACTCACAACTATGGATAGATCAACTAAATAGAAAATTAACAAGGAAACACAAACCTTAAATGACACAATCGACCAGCTAGACCTAATTGATATCTATAGGACATTTCACTCCAAAACAATCAACTACACCTTTTTCTCAAGTGCACACGGAACCTTCTCCAGAATAGATCACATCCTGGGCCACAAATCTGGTCTTGGAAAATTCAAAAAAATTGAAGTCATTCCAGTCATCTTTTCTGACCACAGTGCAGTAAGATTAGATCTCAACTACAGGAAAAAAATTGTTAAAAATTCAAACATATGGAGGCTAAATAACATGCTTCTGAATAACCAACAAGTCATAGAAGAAATCAAAAAAGAAATCAAAATATGCATAGAATGAATGAAAATGAAAACATAACAACCCAAAACCTATGGGACACTGTAAAAGCAGTGCTAAGGGGAAGGTTCATAGCATTACAGGCTTACATCAAGAAACAAGAAAAAAGCCAAATAAATAACCTACCTCTACACCTAAAGCAATTAGAGAAGGAAGAAATGAAGAACCCCAGGGTTAGTAGAAGGAAAGAAATCTTAAAAATTAGGGCAGAAATAAATGCAAAAGAAACTAAAGAGACCATAGCAAAAATCAACAAAGCTAAAAGCTGGTTTTTTGAAAAAATAAACAAAATTGACAAACCATTAGCAAGACTCATTAAGAAACAAAGAGAGAAGAACCAAATTAACAAAATTAGAAATGAAAATGGAGAGATCACAACAGACAACACTGAAATACAAAGGATCATAAGAGACTACTACCAGCAGCTCTATGCCAATAAAATGGACAACTTGGATGAAATGGACAAATTCTTAGAAAAGTATAACTTTCCAAAACTGAACCAGGCAGAAATAGAAGATCTTAGCAGACCCATCACAAGCAAGGAAATTGAAACCGTAATCAGAAATCTTCCAGGAAACAAAAGCCCAGGACCAGATGGCTTCACAGCTGAATTCTACCAAAAATTTAGAGAAGAGCTAACACCTATCTTACTCAAACTCTTCCAGAAAATTGCAGAAGGTAAACTTCCAAACTCATTCTATGAGGCCACCATCACCCTAATTCCAAAACCAGACAAAGATGCCACAAAAAAAGAAAACTACAGGCCAATATCACTGATGAACATAGATGCAAAAATCCTTAACAAAATTCTAGCAAACAGAATCCAACAGCATATTAAAAAAATCATACACCATGACCAAGTGGGCTTTATCCCAGGAATGCAAGGATTCTTTAATATCCACAAATCAATCAACATAATACACCACATTAACAAACTGAAAGATAAAAACCATATGATTATCTCAATAGATGCAGAGAAAGCCTTTGACAAAATTCAACACTCATTTATGATTAAAACTCTCCAGAAAGCAGATATAAAAGGAACATACCTCAACATAATAAAAACCATATATGACAAACCCATAGCAAGCATTATCCTCAATGGTGAAAAATTGAAAGCATTTCCCCTGAAATCAGGAACAAGACAAGGGTGCCCACTCTCACCACTACTATTCAACATAGTGTTGGAAGTTTGGCCACAGCAATCAGAGCAGAAAAAGAAGTAAAAGGAATCCAGATAGGAAAAGAAGTGAAACTCTCGCTGTTTGCAGATGACATGATCCTCTACATAGAAAACCCTAAAGACTCTTCCAGAAAATTACTAGAGCTAATCAATGAATATAGTAAAGTTGCAGGATATAAAATTAACACACAGAAATCCCTTGCATTCCTATATACTAACAATGAAAAAACAGAAAGAGAAATTAAGGAAACAGTACCATTCACCATTGCAACAAAAAGAATAAAATACTTAGGAGTACATCTACCTAAAGAAACAAAAGACCTATGCATAGAAAACTATAAAACACTGATGAAAGAAATCAAAGAGGACACAAACAGATTGGAGAAACATACCGTGTTCATGGATTGGAAGAATCAATATTGTCAAAATGGCTATTCTACTCAAAGCAATCTATAGATTCAATGCAATCCTTATCAAGCTACCAGCGGTATTTTTCACAGAAATGGAACAAATAATTTCACAATTTGTATGGAAATACAAAAAACCTCGAATAGCCAAAGTAATATTGAGAGAGAAGAATGGAACTGGAGGAATCAACCTGCCTGACTTCAGACTCTACTACAAAGCCACAGTCATCAAGACAGTGTGGTACTGGCACAAAGACAGAAATATAGACCAATGGAACAGAATAGAAAGCCCAGAGATAAATCCATGCACCTATGGACACCTTATCTTTGACAAAGGAGGCAAGGATATACAATGGAAAAAAGACAACCTGTTCAACAAGTGGTGCTTGGACAACTGGTCAACCACTTGTAAAAGAATGAAACTAGAACACTCTCTAACACCATACACAAAAATAAACTCAAAATGGATTAAAGATCTAAATGTAAAGCCAGAAACTATAAAACTACTAGAGGAGAACATAGGCAAAACACTCTCTGACATGAATCACAGCAGGATCCTCTATGACTCACCTCCCAGAATATTGGAAATAAAAGCAAAAATAAACAAATGGGGCCTAATGAAACTTAAAAGCTTTTGCACAACAAAGGAAACTATAAGTAAGGTGAAAAGACAGCCCTCAGATTGGGGGAAAATAATAGCAAATGAAGCAACAGACAAAGGATTAATCTCAAAAATATGCAAGCAACTCCTGAAGCTCAATTCCAGAAAAATAAATGACCCAATCAAAAAATGCGCCAAAGAACTAAACAGACATTTCTCCAAAGAAGACATACAGATGGCTAACAAACATATGAAAAGATGCTCAACATCACTCATTATCAGAGAAATGCAAATCAAAACCACAATGAGGTACCATTACACGCCAGTCAGGATGGCTGCTATCCAAAAGTCTACAAGCAATAAATGCTGGAGGGGGTGTGGAGAAAAGGGAACCCTCTTACACTGTTGGTGGGAATGCAAACTAGTACAGCCACTATGGAAAACATTGTGGAGATTTCTTAAAAAACTGGAAATAGAACTGCCATATGACCCAGCAATACCACTCCTGGGCATACACACTGAGGAAACCAGATCTGAAAGAGACCTGTGCACCCCAATGTTCATCGCAGCACTATTTATAATAGCTAGGACATGGAAGCAACCTAGATGCCCATTAGCAGATGAATGGATAAGGAAGCTGTGGTACATATACACAATGGAATATTACTCAGCCATTAAAAAGAATTCATTTGAATCAGTTCTAATGAGATGGATGAAACTGGAGCCCAGTATACAGAGTGAAGTAAGCCAGAAAGATAAAGATCATTACAGCATACTAACACATATATATGGAATTTAGAAAGATGGTAATGATAACCCTATATGCAAAACAGAAAAAGAGACACAGATGTACAGAACAGACTTTTGAACTCTGTGGGAGAAGGCGAGGGTTTCGAGAGAACAGCATGTATATTATCTATGGTGAAACAGATCACCGGCCTAGGTGGGATGCATGAGACAAGTGCTCGGGCCAGGTGCACTGGGAGGATCCAGGGGAATCGGGTGTGGGGGGGATGTGGGAGGGGTGATCAGAATGGGGAATACATGTAACTTCATGGCTGATTCATGTCAATGTATGACAAAACTCACTGCAATGTTGCGAAGTAATTAGCCTCCAATTAATAAAAATAATTGAAAAAAAAAAAACCATAGTCAATGTATGACAAAACCCACTGAAATGTTGTGAAGTAATTAACCTGCAAAAAAACAAAACAAAACAAAACAAAAACAAAAACAACATAGTCATTTTCCAACCTTCGACTCTTCAGGTTGAAAATTTTCAGCTCACATAATCTTTGGAAACCCAAGTTATAGGGTTTCCAAACTGTAATATTTTTATAGCTCTCCTATAAACTTTCTTTACAACTTTTTCTCACCCTTTGTATAAGGTACATTATATTTTAAAACAGGTTTATTGCTCTTGTGTTTTTGAATTTGAGTTTTTCATTTGTAATTATTTTGATCTGTTATTATTATGACATTTTGATGTTTGTATTATGCCCTCTTGGTGAAGAAGTATTAAGTAACCATTAATCTCCATTCCCACTTTAAAGTGTTACTGGTATAAACCTTTCCTGATACTCTGAAATGCTGAAGATGCTTTCAGCTAAACATAAATAGATTTTCAGAATGCTAGACCCTGAGCTGTGCAAGAAAACACACTAGGTCATTCAGAATAGAGAGGTCCATTTAGTTTAGAAGTAGCTGTTATTGACACATAAATATTGTCAAGTAAACATTTCATCAGTAGCCTCAAGTATGTATTTCCTGTCAGAAAGGCTGAGACTTCAGAGGTTTGAGGGAAAGGATAAGATTTCTTAGCCTCTTCCTTTCCTGTGTGATTCTCTTCAACTTTTTTATAGTCTTCCCACTAATAATCTATAGCATTTTGTGCTAGCTATTAAAATACTCAAATATTTTTTTAATAAATGAATCAATGAATAAATGCATAATATCCTAACAATTTGTTCACTTCTTTCTCAATTCTGCCTACTCTCATTTTAGACATAAAGAGTATTTACACATATTACCAGTATATAAAGTACTGTATTTTTCTGGTAAATGAACACATACTCTAAATTCTTTAGTCTATTGAGATATTTGAAAAAATAATGGCTTTTCTGTTCTAGACTTCCATGAAAAATATATATTTGCTGGATCTCCCAAATCTGGCATATTTTGAAAAGAGTGTGCTCAAAGGGAAGATGTGCCTCACATCTCTTATTAAGTTCTACTTGGAGCTGATCTGCAAGATTAATCTGCTCCTTTGGGTTACTGTCAACCTAAATCTAAAAGAAGAGCAAAATTTTACTCAGATGGATTCACAGTGTTTTGTTTCTTGGGAGTATTTTTGAACTGAGCAACAAACAAACTTTATCTTCTATAGTAAATGTTAAATAGTCTAAATTAGATAATGCTAAGTAAACAGCTTTAGTACAGACTCAAGACAGAAATAATATGCAAATTCCAAATTTTTTATTATTATACATATAGGTAACATTCTAGAGTTTATGAACTACCATTGATGGTATCATTAAGGTGCAACATAAGTGGTTTAACTATTAAAAAAATGTTTAGGTTAGATTAAAACTTGGCAAATGTTATCATACACACTGTTAAAGTGTTTAATATTTTCAAATGTCACAGGAGAACGTGGAACTTTAATATCAAACCTTGTACCTTTGGGATTTAATTTTATAGTTCTTTGTAACATTTACTTTGCCAATATTTGATATTAATCTCCTTTTTTGTTTGATTTGCTTTGGGTAAAACTTTAAAAAAATCTTTTATTTTGTATAAAATCTATAGTTTATCTTTGAAAAATAGAATTTCTACTTTGATTTCCTCATTGTATATATGTATCAGATCAGTGAGGTTTTCAAGCCCAAACTGTACATAGAATAAGTTTATCTAAAATAAATTTACTGGATAAAGCCAACTGATATGGTCCAATGTTTTCCTGTTGTACCAAATCTAGATGGCGTATTAAAAAACCAAGACATCACTTTGCCAACAAAGGTCAATGTAGTCAAAGCTATGGTTTTTTCCAGTAATCATGTATGGATGTGAGAGTTGGATCATAAAGAAGGCCGAGTGCTGAAGAATTGATGCTTTCAAATTGTGGTGCTGGAGAAGACTCCTGAGAGTCACTCAAACTGCAAGGAGATCAAACCAGTCAATCCTAAAAGAAATCAACCGTGAATATTCATTGGAAGGACTGATGCTGAAGCTGAAGCTCCAATACACTGGCCACCTGATGTGAAGAACCAATATACTGGAAAAGACCTTGATCCTGGGAAAGATTGAAGGCAAAAGGAGAAGAGCAGGTGGCAGAGGATTAATGGTTAGGTAGCATCACCAACTTAATGGACGTGAATTTGGGTAAACTCCGGGAGATAGTGAAGGACAGAGGAGCCTGGCATGCTACAGTCCATGGGGTGCCAAAGCATTGGACACAACTTAGCAACTGAACAACAGCAACAATAACAACAACAAAATGATGTCACTTACACTTTCACATATACATTACTGTATTTTAAACTGTATTCTGAATGTTATGACGATATTTGGAACCACAATGCCCAGGTTAGAATTTCAGTACTGATGTAATCCATCTTGGGAATGTTACTTCATCTTTCTAAACTTCATGAAATGCAAAAAGGCAAAATGGTTGTCTGAGGAGACCTTACAGAGCTGAGAAAAGAGAAGTGAAAGGCAAAGGAGAAAAGGAAAGATATACCCTCTGAATGCAGAGTTCCAAAGAATATCAAGGAGAGATAAGAAATCTTTCACAAGTGAACAATGCAAAGAAATAGAGGAAAACAATAGTATGGGAAAGACTAGAGATCTCTTCAAGAAAATTAGGGATACCAAGGGAATATTTCATGGAAAGATGGGCACAATAAAGGACAGAAACGGTATGGACCTAACAGAAGCAGAAAATATTAAGAAAAGGTGGCAAGAATACATAGAAGAAATATACAAACAAACAAACCTTAATGACCCAGATAACCATGATGGTGTTATCACTCACCTAGAGCCAAACATCCTGGAGTCTGAAGTCAAGTGGGCCTTAGGAAGCATCACTACATGCAAAGCTAGTGGAGGTGATAGAATTCCAGTTGAGCTATTTCAAGTCCTAAAAGATGATGTTGTGAAAGTGCTGCACTCAATATACCAGCAAATTTGGAAATCTTGGCAGTGGCCACAGGATTGGAAAACGTCAGTTTTCATTCTTTGCCTTTCCCAAAGAAAGACATGCCAAAGAATGTATGAACTACTGCAGAATTGCACTCATTTCACACACTTGCAAAGTAATACTCAAAATTCCCCAAGCTAGGCTTCACCAGCACATGAACCAAGAACCTCCTGATGTTCAAGCTGGATTTAGAAAAGGCAGATGAACCAGAGATCAAACTGCCAACATCTGTTGGATCACAGAAAAAGCAAGAGAATTCCAGAAAAAATCATCTACTTCTGTTTCATTGACTATGCTAAAGCCTTTGGCTTTATGGATCACAACAAACTGTGGAAAATTCTTAAAGAGATAGGAACACCAGACTACCTTACCTGCCTCCTGAGAAATCTGTATGTGGATCAAGAAGCAACAGTTAGAACTGGACATGGAACAACTGACTGGTTCCCAATTGGGAAAGGAGTACATCAAGGCTGTATATTGTCACCCTGCTTTTTTAACTTATATGCAGAGTACATCATGTGAAATGCTGGGCTGGATGAAGCACAAGCTGGAATCCAGATTGCCAGGAGAAATATCAATAACCTCAGATATGCAGATGACACCACCCTTATGGCAGAAAGCAAAGAGGAACTAAAAAGCCTTTTGATGAAAGTGAAACATGAGTGAAAAAGCTGGTTTAAAACTCAACATTCAAAAAACTAAGATCATGGCAACCGGTCCCATCACTTCATGATAATTAGATGGGGAAACAATGGAAAGAGTGTCAGACTTTACTTTCTTAGGCTCCAAAATCACTGCAGATGGTGACCGCAGCCATGAAATTAAAAGATGCTTGCTCCTTGGAAGAAAAATTATGACCAACCTAGACAGGATATTAAAAAGCAGAGACATTACTTTGCCCACCAAGGTCCATCTAGTCAAAGCTTTGATTTTTCCAGTAGTCTTGTATGGATGTGAGAGTTGAACCATAAAGAAGGCTGAGTGCTGAAGAATCAATGCTTTTGAACTGTGATGTTGGAGAAAACTCTCGAGAATCCCTTGGTTTGCAAGGAGATCAAACCAGTCAATTCTAAAGGAAATTAACCATTTGTATTCATTGGAAGGACTGGTGCTGAAACTGAAGCTCCAATACTTTGGCCACCTGATGTGAAGAGCTGACTCATTAGAAAAGACCCTATTGTTGGGAAGGATTGAAGACAGGAGGAGAAGGGGACAACAGAGGATGATATGGTTGGATCACATCCGATGTGATCCTTCTTTGGAATGCTGCTTCATCTTTCTAAACTTCAGCTTTATTTTTAAAGTGAAGATAATATTAGTACTTATTTCACAATACTGTTATAAATTTTATATGATTTAATATAAGTAAAACAATTAGAATGGCACCTGAAACACAATAAGGGATATAAAATTATATGTTTTGTTACTGTTTTTAAAATTATTTGGGAATGTTTAGGAAAATAGGATATGAATTATAAACCTGCAAAAGGAATTTCCTACAGAGAAATGTTGCAATAATCTCATCTTCTAAAAGGGTACTAAGATTTTCACTATGATTAGATTTAACATTGGTGTATAATGAATCAGTGAAACTTTTCCATGGATCAGAATGAGATGACTAGAAGAATGTTTTATGTCTAAGTAATAACTGTTCTACTGAATTTTGTTCCCTAGTAAGTCAGAGTATTGGAAAAGAGTTATAACTCATTGCTATTCTCATTAGTAGGTCTTAGGTGAAATAAGCCCATGAGACCTAAACTCCTAATTGTGCTTCAGCAGAGGGAGTTTGATGGACTCCTCAGTAAAGGGCCCACTGGTGATAGGCACTGGCCTACAGCATTGAGAGAAATATAAGATGCTGGGCTCTGTCAGGGCTGGGACTCCTGCAGGACACAACATCATCGTGCTTTGAGATCTAGCTTGCCTCTGATTGCTTCCTCTATAAGAAACAGATGTAGGTCCAGGATGAGTGAATCAGGATCCAATAGTGGGCGTTAGCATTATAATGGAGAAGGCAACGGCACCCCACTCCAGTACTCTTGCTTGGTAGCCTGCAGTCCATGGGTTTGCTAAGAGTTGGAAACAACTGAGCAACTTCACTTTAACTTTTCATTTTCATGCATTGGAGAAGGAAATGGCAACCCACCCCAGTGTTCTTGCCTGGAGAATCCCAGGGACGGGGGAGCCTGGTGGGCTGCTGTCTATGGGGTCGCACAGAGTTGGACACAACTAACACAACTTAGCAACAGCAGCAGCAGCAGCAGCAGCAGTATTATAAACTAAAACTAGTGCATGATTGCACTCATCTCACACGCTAGGAAAGTAATGCTCAAAATGCTCCAAGCCAGGCTTCAACAATATGTGAACTGTGAACTACGAGATGTTAAGCTGGTTTTAGAAAAGGCAGAGGAACCAGAGATCAAATTGCCAACATCCGCTGGATCATTGAAAAAGCAAGAGAATCCAGAAAAATATCTATTTCTGCTTTATTGACTATGCCAAAGCTTTGGCTGTGTGGATCACGATAAACTGTGGAAAATCCTGAAAGCGATGAGAATACCAGACCACCTGACCTGCCTCTTGAGAAATTCATATGCCGTTCAGGAAGCAACAGTTAGAACTGGACATGGACCAACAGACTGGTTTCAAATAGGAAAAGCAGTACGTCAAGGCTGTATATTGTCACCATGCTTATTTAACTTATATGCAGAGCACATCATGAGAAACACTGGACTGGAGGAAGCACAAGCTGGAATCAAGATTGCTGGGAGAAATATCAATAACCTCAGATATGCAGATGACACCGCTTATGACAGAAAGTGAAGAAGAACTAAAGGGCATCTTGATCAAAGTGAAAGAGGAGAGTGAAAAAGTTGGCTCAACATTCAGAAAACTAAGATCATGGCATCCGGTCCCATCACTTCGTGGGAAATAGATGGAGGAACAGTGGAAAAAGTGGCAGACTTTATTTTTTGGGCTCCAAAATTACTGCAGATGGTGATTGCAGCCATGAAATTAAAAGACGCTTGCTCCTTGAAAGAAAAGTTTATGACCAATGTAGACAGCATGTTAAAAAGCAGAGACATTACTTTGCCAACAAAGGTCCATCTAGTCAAGGCTATTGTTTTTCCAGTGGTCATGTACGGATGTGAGAGTTGGACTATGAAGAAAGCTGAACGCTGAAGAACTGATGCTTTTGAACTGTGGTGTTGGAGAAGGCTCTTGAGAGTGCCTTGAACTGCAAGGAGATCCAACCAGTCCGTCCTAAACGATATCAGTCCTGGGTGTTCATTGGAAAGACTGATGTTGAAGCTGAAACTCCAATACTTTGGCCACCTGATGTGAAGAGCTGACTCATTAGAAAAGAGCCTGATGTTGGGAAAGATTGAAGGCAGGAGGAGAAAGTGATGACAGAGGATGAGATGGTTGGATGGCATCACCAACTCGATGGACAAGAGTTTGAGTAAACTCCAGGAGCTGGTGATGGACAGAGGGCCCTGGTGTGCTGCAGTCTATGGAGTTGCAAAGAGTCGGACATGGCTGAGCGACTGAACTGAACTGTACTTAGCATTATAAACATATCTAGTCGTTTCCTTCCCAAGGAAGAATGTGAAGTTGTAATCATCTTTTATCTTGGAGTCAGGGATGGAAGAGTAGAGGGATATCACACTTTTCTTTTAAAAATGTACTGTGCCCAGTGATCTGTGCTTCAAGGGTATTAACTGGATTGTACCTTGCTGGTTGTACCTTGCTAGGGGGAGTTAGACAAACTAGTTTAGAAGTCATTTTTATAGGTACTTTTTTTTAATTTTAGAAAGTATGTCTTTCTCTAAGAATTTGTCCATTTTATCTTCATAGCTCCATAGCTTTAATGCCATTTTGATAAGAGAATATGAGTCATATTCTTTATCATCCACTTAGGCCCTTCATAACCAATGCTTCTTTGTGTGGTTGGACAGACCCCAGCTTCTCTCAAGTGTTCTAGACCCTTTGAAGTAATTGTATCATAATAGGCTTCCTTTCTAGTGGATTATGTCCACCTTTACTTGATATGCTCTTAAGCCATTCATTACAATTTCTATTCCTTGACTTCATATTTCCCTAAATATTTTACTCCAAGTTTTCAAAACATTGCTGTCTTGTTTGTTCCATTCTTTGCCAGCCTTTTGCTCTCATCAACCCATTCTTATCACTGATAACAACCAACTTGCCAGATTCAGTGAACCTTCCCTGTACTTATATTGCTCTACTACTCAGCAGCATTCAGTATGATTCACCACTCATTCCTTAAAATCTTGATTCTCTAGACTACTTCCTCTTTTTCAGTTTCCTTGTGCTGACAGTCCTTCTCTTTCTGACTTCACTGTGTGGCAGTCTCTAGGTTCAACCACATCTCTGGAAATGGCACAATTTCATTTCTTTTTATGGCTGAATAATACACCATTGTACATATATGCTAAATCTTTATCTGTTCCTATGTTGATAGACATTTAGTTTGCTTCCATATCCTTGCTACTATAAATAGTGCTTCAGTGAACATAAGGATGCATGTATCTTTTGGAATTATATGCCCAGGAGTGGGATTGCTGGGTCATATGGTATTAATAGTTTTAATTTTAGTTTTTTAAGGAAACTCCATACTATTTGCCATAGTGGCTATATTGATTTACATTCCCACCAACAGTGTAAGATGGTTCCCTTCTCTCCACACTCTCTTCAGCATTTATTGTTTGTAGATTTTTTGATGATGGCCATTTCAACAGGTGTGATGTGATACCTCATTATTGTTTTGATTTACATTTCCCTAATAATTAGTGAGGTTGAACCTCTTTTCATGTGCCTCTTGGCCATCTGTACCTTTGTTTCTTTACATTAACCTTTTGGAGAATTTTCCTGCTCTGAATATAAAAATAAAATTTATTTTATGTTTTATAGATACTAGAGGGAAATTATTTTCATTTTTCCTTTTCCAATCATATTTTTATTATGAAAAGAAGAGATATTTAAACTTTTTTCTTTATGTTATTTAATTTGTTAAATATATAACCTTGGTAAACATTTGGTTATCCTGTTTTTCTCTATCCTGCCTGTGAGTATGCAAGAATACCAGTATCAGCCCATATTTTCCTAGCTTATTAACTTGTCTACTCTACTCATCCTCCTCTATCCTACAGGGCCCCATCTGCACTTTAACAATATTGATGATTAATTCTTCAAAGGGTGGTTTAAACTGCAAGGTAGAACCTGAAACTAAGCCAGAGACTGGCCATATGCTCTGAGACATCTCTACAGCATAGAAAAGAATGTTTTCTGAAGAACATTTCTATTATCTTATTGAAAGATAGTCTAGAAGCTCCTGCTCTAAGTGGTTCTGGAGGGTCATAGTAATAAGTTAGATGATTGTAAACTTGTAATAAAAATGACCCAGTTTAGGCCCTCATAGTAACTTCATGTTCGACTGCAGGAAAGCAGAGTATTTCCCACACACCAAAAAAGGAGATCACTTTGCCTTCCATTTAATTTGTTATATTTTTCTTTTGGAACTTGTTTTTCCCTTTAATTTTTTCTGTTACCATATCACTGTACATTACAATATTGGTATTTTCAACGATATCTCGGTAGTGTAGAATGGCACAAGACTTGAAATGATTATTTCTGCCATTTATGAATCATGTGATCTGGAAAATAGCTTATTTCTTGGAAATTTCAGTTTCTTCTTTTGTAAGACCCTCCTTCTCAGGATGGTTGTGGAGATTAAATAAGACAGTGCCTGTGGAAGTATGTGACACAAAAAATCAAACCAGTGTGGTACTGGAAGGTAGTGTTAGGTACAAGAATTTCAATTCTGTAGAACATCTATATTCATAGCTGTCTGTTGTATTAATATTATTCTTGAGCTACTTGGTGTTTAAAAGTCAAAGGGTAAAAGGTTACATCTTTGATAAAATAATGAGTAGTATGTATATTTTAAACTTTAAAAGACAAATTTACTTAAATTAGCTAAAACAAAGTAATTATAATTTAGGTGTGTCTTTAACATGGGCAAAGTTATTTGATAGTGTTAAATTTATTGAAGACATTTAGAGATAATTTGTTTCAATGGTGGTTTTTACTGTTAATGAATTATTTATAAAATATATGAGAAAAAGAGAGGCTTGATTTGATTATATAGAATAATTAAAATCAGGATATAATATCACCATTAGTGATTATATACTTAATTCTCCCCCAAATAGCTGCCAATTACCTGAAAGCATCTTCATTTTACTCTTGATTTTATTTGTTCTCTCTTGTCATGAATTGTGGAAATAAATAAGACATTACTAACCCCCCCATTGAATCCATTAATGTGATTTTCATATTTTTAAAAATTTAAGGTATTATAAAATTATACTAGTTACTGGTGTATGATTATTAAATGGTTAATAAAATTGTTTAATTCAATTGGATTAAATCCTTTTACTAATTTTATGTGGGAATTAAGGAAAAATTTGCCTGTATTTCCAAATCCCCATCATTTATTTAATCATGCAGCTTTGTTTACTGTGTATGCCTTTTAAACATTTCTCAGCTCTAATCTCTTTGCCACAGTCATTGTTTGGTCTTCTCACTGGTGCTTTACAGTGACTGTATAAATTGTAACTTTACTATTCTGTCTTACTATAATCTTTTCTGTTCCAATTCCTGCTCCACAATATAGCCACTCATAAAAATGAGATCATACACATTCTTTCTTTAATACCATTATATGGTTTCTAATACCTAGAAGAAAAAGCCTAAACTTCCTAGCACTGTGTAAAAAAACCTTTATAGTGTCCCCAACTTTCATTGTTGATGCACCCAGGCCCTGCTGCATTTATGGTGATCAGTGAATTGTTGATGAATGAATGAATGAACTTCCCATTTTAAGCTGCTTCTGCTTCTATACCCTCTGCCCCATTCCCACACTCAAATCTTGCTTTGCTTTGAATAATTCTCTTGGCTTCCCCTGTGTTAAGTGCATTTAAGCTTGCAAAAAAGACTTTAGTAAAATGGACTAAAGGGATTTTGTCTGTGAGGCTCATAGGAATAAGTTCAGGCCATAATCAAGTGCAGAGGATTGTTGGCATAGTTACATATCATAATACAAAACAAAGGACTCACGTAGGCACTGACGAAAGTAAGAGTGTTTATAAATGGAGTGTTATTTTAATCCTATCCTTGCCGTTGTTTAATTTTATGATTCTAGAAAAGCAAACTCAGTAAATGAAATAATACTGGTTCATAATGATGAAATGAAATTATTTCTCTCTCGAGAAAAATTACACAATGTTTTGGAAGAAATGTTTTGGGGAGAGGAGGAATGTAGAGATATAGAAGAGTTTTGAAAGACAAGAGAGTTCCAAGAAAGAGCTATAAGAAAAAATGATTGATTTTTTTTACCTTCTAGAGTGAATAAGAATAAGAACCTGGGGGGAGCAGGATAACAGCAGAAAGGATGACTAGGTCTTAAAATGTAGGAAGGAACTGCTGTGAGTGGAAATGAAAAGGGAAGAGAAGAAGGAACAATTAAGATCATCTAGAACAGGGAGGCCTGGTATGCTGCGATTTATGGGGTCGCAAAGACTCGGACACGATTGAGCGACTGAACGGAACTGAGAACAGGGATGCCTACTCAGGGCAGTCTACTGTGTGTGCAGTATTTTGGTGTGACTTGTTTTATTTTTTTGCATAGTGTATGGCAGTTGTAGGATCAAAGTAATTAAATGAAATAAAAGTAAAGGAGAGGAGAAAATGATGATTCCAGAGGGTTATTTTGAACAACACGTTTATGTAGAATGGCTATTGAAATTGAGCCTAACCAGTGTAGGATTGTCCTACTGGGTAAAGTGTGGAATGCATAAAATATGGGGAATGCTGAGTTAGGTCCTTGTTCTCAAGGGGCTATCTGTGGTAGATACGAAGGACAGAAAATCTGCGAGATTAGAAAGAATTGAACAAGAAGCAGAGCAGTATACATGAGCAGGAGCTGGACTATGTACCTCATTCCTAAAGATCAATGATTCTCACTTGGGAGCAATTATGGATAGCCTCCATCCACCCCATCTCAGGACATTTGGCAATGTCTGGAGATATTTTTGATGGTGACAACTGAAGAAGGATACTACTTAGCCTCTAGGTGCCAGGGGTGCTCCTAAACCTTCTATAACTCCTAGGAAAGCCTTCCTCCCCTCTCCCCATAACAAAGAATTATTGAGTCCATACACCAAGGCTGAGAAACCTTGTGGATAGACCACAGTGAAGTGTCAACATATGAGATATCAGAAATGTTTAATGTTTAGTCTATGCACGATACTTCAATACAAATTGAAAAGTGAGACAATATGAGACAATATGTACCTTTGAAATTGATTTGGTAACTTTATTCTTGGACTTTTATTTTTTAAGTTCAGGAAAATGTTTTTATAAACTACTGCCTTATTTTTTGCCTGAATACCTATCCTTCAGTGACTCTATCACATATTGCTTTAAATCATCCATATAATGGGATACTATTTTCATTTATTTTCTAAGAAGGAGTTAGTTTGGTTGATTTTATTCACTGAGCTGTAATCCAACAAGTATGAAAAACTTCCAATTTATATTTAATGCTATAGAGTAGCATTTTCAATATATATTCTCTCACTGTTAATCACTCAGTATTTTGAAAGAACAGCTAAGTATTCAGAATTTAAGTTATTTTTGATGTATAATAATGCAGAATGATTTTTTTCATGTAGTTTAATGTGTAAAGTATGGAAATTGGGTATTGGGATCTGAACAATATATGAGTATGTAGGAGAATGGACATTGCTACCAGACAAAACTGATTCACAGCTCTATCTACCACTATTGGTCTGACTTTGGTTACTTTATACAACTTTTCTGAGCGTTAGTTTTCTCATCTACTAAATGGCAGTAGAAATAGTATCCATTACCTAGTTTTTAGGTGAGAATTAAATAACTAATGCACATAAATTATGGGGCTTCCCAGATGGTGCTCGTGGTAAAGAACCTGCCTGCTAATGCAGGACACGTAGAAGCAGGTTTGATCCTTGGGTCTGGAAGACCCCTGGAGGAGGAAATGACAACCCATTCCAGTATTCTTGCCAGAGCATCCCATGGACAGAGGAGCTTGGCTGGCTACAGTCCATAGGGTGCAAAGAGTCTGACACAACTAAGTGACTTTGCATACACGCATGCACACATATAAAGTATTGCATTGTTTAGCACTTAATAAGCTCTCAAAAATGTCATTAACTCTTTCAAACCAGCTTAATGATGTTGAAAATATCTCTAAATTCTTCAGGTCCAAATATTTATCTGTAAAATGGAGGAGGAATATACAATTAGTCTTAAAATTTTTCAACGTCTAAAATAGAAATTTAGCCAATGATAGAATATATATATCCATATATATATGTATGTGTGTGTATATATATATATATATATCCCACTTGTCCTTCAATAACTCTATCATGTACTGCTTTAAATTATCAATATAATAGGTTGCCATTTTCTCCTTTTTTTTTTTAATTAAAAGGAGCTAGTTTATTGGTTTGCTTCCCTAAACTGTGATCTGACAGTCACTTGTCCCCTGACTACTAAATTACTAATGATTAGTATCTTCTTTTTGTCTCTAAGTTTAATATCTGTTCTATTTTTCCAGAAAACCTTAATCAAAGCATCTGCACCTGTTTTGTTTTCCATCAGATAGTGCAGTTGTTCAAAAGAGCATTAGCAAGTTCTAGATAACTGTCTGAGGTTAGAGCTTATCCACCATTAATATTATACTTTCTATACCCACCATTAATATTATACTTTCTATTGTTATTCAGTCATGAAATTTGGGAGTATTACAAACCCACCTCAACTGACTAAGAGTACTCTAGCCAGCCACAAATATGAGCTAAATATTCTAATGAATATCCTTTTCCTTATTTTATTTCAAGATGATTAAATCTGAAAGCCATATTTTAGTAGTAAAGCAGCAACAATCTATTAAAAGGCAAACTTTTTTTCCCCAGAAAGTCATCTTAATGTAGCCATATTTCCTGATCTGTCATAAGACTGAAGCAAAACAGTGCACACAAAAGCTATTGTAATCTGCAAAGTTCTATCTGGTTGTAAGACAGTGGTGTAATGACACAAGGACTCATCTGGTATGCCAATATTATTTTTCTAGCTGTTGGAAACTCATTTGTCTAACAACCATACTGAGGCATGCGATTTTTTATTGTGGATATAAAGGCTACCTATAGAACAGGTTTAAGAATTTTCTCAAAAGTGAAAACCGAAGGAACTTGATTTCTGATTCAATTCCAGCTCAGCATTGTGTGATAAAGGGTTTAGAAACTCAATTTTCATTCTTTGCTACCCTTTTTGATATATTTAGTGACTGCAGAGCAATTCAAATAGTAAAAATGTAGCTATATTTAGATAAATACTTCAGTAACAAAACACTTACGGAAGCAAAATAATTTGAACCTTTCTTATGTAATTTTGCTGTTGGTGGCAGAATGATGTGCCCCCGCACCCAAAATTGTTCACATCTTCACCTGTGAACCTGCAAATATGTTATGCCATGGCAAAGGAGAATTAATGTTGCAGGTATGGCACTTGGGTTGCTGATCAACTGACCTTAAAGTTCCTGGATTTGATCCAGGTGGACCCAGTGTAAATCACAAGGGTCCTTTAAATATGGAAGAGGGAGATGTGTCAGTATTAGAAGGAGGTAATGTGAGAAATACGCAATCAGCTACTCCTGTCTTTGGAGTAGGAAGGGGGCCACAAACCAAGAAATTCAGGTGATCCCTAGCTACTGGAAAAGGCAAGGAAATGGGTTCTTTTCTAGAGCCTCCAGAAGTCCTGCCACCATCTTGATTTCTGTCCCTAATAAATATCATTTATTTATTTTTAAATAAAAAATATCATTTATTTTTTTTTAATTTATGACTTCCAGAAATGTAGGATAACAAATCTGTGTTCTTTTAAGACACTGTTTGTGGTATTTTTTTGTTAAAGCTATAGGAAGTTAATACCCTTGCCTGAGACTTTAACTCCTAACTAAACAACATTAATTATTTATACCTGAAATCCTGATTAAATTCATTTTAAGAGTCTATATGGCTGGTAGTTTTGTTTTCCACTCTAATATAAAACACTTGCTTGTATTACAGAAAACTCTGCCCTCTGCCTCATTAATCTTTTAAAATGAAAAGTGTATTTTACTTTCTTCTCAATTCCTTTGAAATTTTGCAGCTAGTACTCAGGAGTTCTTATATGTTTTTCCCCTTCATCTTTGAACAGAAAGTCTTGTGTTTGGATTGCTCTTTATTCCATCTCCTCATCCTTCCATTTCTACTTAGCAAAGCTTGCGCCATATTAATGAAATCCAACTAAAATATACTGCCTCCTTTAAAACTGTGATAAAATACACATAAAATTTACCATCTAACCTATTTTTAAGTGTTAAAACACTTAAAACACAGTTCATAGTGTTAACTACATCTACATTGTTGAGAAGCTAATCTCCAGAACTGTTTCCATCTTTCGAAATTGAAACTATACCCATTTAACAACTCTCCTTTCCCTTCCCCCAACCACTGGCAGCCACCATTCTATTTTCTGTCTTTAGAGTACTCCTTCATTTTTGAAATAGTCCCCGATTATTCGATTACTCCAATTAGAAGAGACTTCTTCCTGGTGTGCAATTCCACCAGCGTGCTTAATTTCACCAGGGCCCCTATCTTGCCACACAGTGGTATTTTCATATACCTTGTATTATTTTTCTTCTGTTATGTGCACCAGATATCCTCTCCGCTTTCCACCCCTCTCTTCACACTAGGCAGCTGTCTTCTGTCTATGGGCTCCTTTGCTCTCTGGCCTCAACTGGGAGCTTGAGTAGGAGATTAGGAGAAGGGAAAGTGGATGAGGTGTTGGCTTGGGAGAACCCTTGCTCAGCCACAGTGGGCTGGCTGCGTGTCTCCACCACAGCTCCTGTTGGGCAGCCTGGGACTCACTGTCGCTCTGCTCACTCCTTGGGACTGAGGTCAGTGGTAAAACTTTCTGCTGTTACTATCCCTGGAGGTACTGCACCATATGTTCTGATTTCCCTACACCCCGTATCAACTTTTTTTCCCCCTAAGGTTTCTTTTATTTATTTATTTATTTTCATTTATTTTTATTAGTTGGAGGCTAATTACTTTATAATATTGTAGTGGTTTTTGTCATATATTGACATGAATCAGCCATGGATCTACATGTATTCTCCATCCCGATCCCCCCTTCCACCTCCCTCTGGGTCTTCCCAGTGCACCAGGCCCGAGCACTTGTCTCATGCATCCAACCTGGACTGGTGATCTGTTTCACTATAGATAATATACATGTTTTGATGCTGTTCTCTCAAAACATCCAACCCTCGCCTTCTCCCACAGAGTCCAAAAGTTTGTTCTGTACATCTGTGTCTCTTTTTCTGTTTTGCATATAGAGTTATCATTATCATCTTTCTAAATTCCATATATATGCATTAGTATACTGTATTGGTCTTTATCTTTCTGGCTTACTTCACTCTGTATAATGGGCTCCAGTTTCATCCATCTCATTAGAACTGATTCAAATGAATTCTTTTTAATGGCAGTATCAACTTTTGTAAATAGTCCTTTATTACCCGGCTGTGGTGAGCTGTCTGTCTTTTGCTGGGACCTGGACTTTTTAAGCTTTCAGAGAATGTCTTTATGATACTTGTTTTGTTCTCTCTCTGCTCCTGTCCTTGGTCTACTGCCCCTGTTTCGAGTCAGGAAGACTTGCCCATAAAGAAAGGAGAGTATGGAAAGAGACCAAAAAATAGACTCTTTCCTTGGGTATAAATCCAAATTAGAAAGATAAATAGCTCATAAACAGGATTAAGTCATAGGTAATGACATTTTAACCCTCAAAGTCTTTAAAAGAATTTATTATACCCTATCTATAAAAAAAAAATCCAAATCCTTACCTTCCCCCTTTTAAAATGACCTGTTATTATGGGTCACATTTTTAGATAAAATGTCTTTTCTGCTTTTTAGCTGTTTTCTCAATAGAATTTTCACATACATTTCTTCAAGTTTGCCTTTCAGAAAAGAGATTACTACTTACATTTTTCTTTGTAAGGTGGTATAATTCTCAGAACAATGAGATTCTTAAAAATTGCACAACCATGAAATTTTGTAATAAAATTTTATTTATTTAAACGTGCATTTTGGCCATGTAAATATCCTTATTTAAAGTATCTGTTCAAATCTTCCCATTTTAATAGAGTTTTGGCCCTAATAATTTTTATCGCATTCTTATCTTTTTATTCTTATTAATGTGAAAGAACTATATATGTATTTTAGAAACTACCATTTTGCTTAATTCATATAGTCTCCTCCCAGTTTATGGCTTCTTTTTTTAGCAGTTGTTCCAGCATTGGATGTTTAATGAACTATGCCTTATCTCTGTATTTTCAGTACCAAGTCTGTGGAACACTGGATTTCCACAAAGGTTTGAGTATGTCTCTAGTTCCTCAACTGTCTTTTCTAATTAATTACTAAAGCTTTATTATTAGTCTCAATGTCTAGGAAGAAAATCCATGCTATTTTTGGCCCCTTGCTCTTCCATATAAATTTTAGAATTTGTTTGTAAAGATCAAAAAAATAATAGGAATTTTAATTGGAGTTGTATTGATTCTAATAACCATTTAGAGAAAAATAGATATTTTTACAGTTTTCTGTCTCTCAGCAATGAATTTATTTTGTCTCTATTTAGGACTCCTTTAATGTCTTTCAATAAAGTTTCATAATTTTCTTCATTAAGTTATTACATCTTCAATTATGTTTATTTTCATTTTTGTATTTTTGTTACTTCTGTTAATAGGAGTCATATTTATTATGTGTTAAATTTTATAGTTTGATTTTTCATGCCTTAGGTAAAATAATAGTAAAAATTTTTGCTGTCAAATTGATTAAAAATTAGCATATTAATTAAAGTTAAGCATTTAACTGAAACTTCCTATATGTAACATTTTCTTAAACTAAAATATCAGTAAAATAAATATTAATAGCACTGAAAATTCTTATAAAAAGGTTTCTCATGATTTCATTTAGAGACTTAATAAAGAAAGTGTGAATTCACACAAGGAAGATTTTTGTACAATTTTTTTTCTTTAGTATGTTAAGTGTCAGAGGTTGTTGGAGGTTTCAGAACTATTTAAAATTAATTTTTTTCTACATACTCCTTTCATTCTTCTTCATACTCTTTTATGGAAATCCATATTCATTAAAAGGTACCCAAAGAAGTTAGAATTGGCATGTTAATCTGTGGACTAATTATTGGTTCCATTGTTTATTTTTTTTTTTCATTTACAATCAATTTCAGCAGCACACAGCACATTTGCAGAGTTGACTTTTTTTTTTTTGAGTTCTATATTTAGCATATTGTTAAAGTTCCAGGTTGCTATATTTCTTCCTGATGTTGCCTCAGAAATCTTATCAGATATCAATATCACTTTGCTTCTTGATTGATTCCTAACATTGTGTTTCCAGATAACTACTTTATGTGTTCATTTGCTCAAATGCTATTTTAAGCTTTCTACACTAAAATCATAGCTGTAGCTACCCTACATCTTCCTTACCTAAACCTAACTGGTTCCTAGAGATAGATAACTATTATTTTCTGGGTGACTTCAGTCATTCCATAAGTGCTCTACAAGGCACTCATGTTTTGCTGGTTGGAAAATGCCTGTCTTCTTATCTGTTATGGCTTAGATCTTGTCTGTCACAGGAATACTATACTCTGGGTATTTGATTGCAATTGGGCTTTTATGAAAAATATAGAATTATTAATACAGAATTATTTCTGAAGCCCACGCCTTTTTAGTGTTATTTATTATTAGCTCTTCCTATTACTTTCTGGTACTACACACTAGAAATGATATTAGAATTTTTTATTAAGAGAGAAAAATCAGAAATTGCATTCTAAGTTTCTGATAATGGAATAGATACTTGTGAACACAATGAGCAAAACCAAATATTTAGGCTTTTGTATATTAAGAATTTAATAATAAAATATTTCCACTGAAGAAATGGAAGCATTCTATTTTTTTGCATAATTTAATATGCTATCAAATTTTTCTCTGATCAGTAAATAATATTTTTAATGAGGACAGTGATATAGTTAGAAAGTGTCATGTTAAATGTTCAATGACAGAAACCAAAATAAAACATGCTGGAATGGACATTGCTCTAGAATGTAAACCATTTTCAAGTTATAATATATTCTATGTAGCTAGTCAAAGATAAAATAAGATGAAATAAAATTTTTATTTTTTATTTGTATACAAAGCTATTTATTAGAACACATTTTGAATTTTCAAAATACCTAAAACCTCTGGATATTAGCAAGTTTACTAACACTAAATTAATTTATAGCTAATATAGATAACAAGAGAGCTGTTTCTAATTAGTGTTCAGTGGTTTAGTAAAAATCGTTAGTAGGATATCCTGGAAAAGAGAATCATTTACAATTTTCAGTTGGCTATAGACTAGTCTTTCACAAAAGCAGTAAAGTTTTAGTTATAACACATTAGGCTCAGTTATAAGGATTTTGCCCATCCAATTTTATCTTATGAACCAAAGAGAAATAGAAATTGTTTGCAGCTATTTGACAAATTTTTATCAACCCATGGTGTACTGGAGTCATCTTATAATGAGAATTGATGGTGCTCATCTCTGTAATTATGTTTAGTGGCATTATATTGGTAATTTGAGATCAACCATGGTGGGAGGATTTATACCCCAGAAATTGGCAAATGCTACAAATCATGTTTTTTTTTTTTTTTAATTAACTAGAATGCTGTTTGTTAAACATTATTAGCACACCTCTGATAATAATCCACATTTTATTAATTTAATCTTCATAATAAACTAACAATGTGGGTTGTTATCACCATTTTATAAAAGAGAAAATTGACAGAGACAAATTTTCTGAGGATTTTATGCACAGTAGAGTCAGGATTCACACCCAAGTCTCTCTGATCCCAAGGATAATTAACTTGTAAATTTAATTATTTATTAATAAAATGAAGAAATCAATAAAAAATTTATCCTATTTCCTTGTTGAGATGGATGTTTAGGCCGTATTTTAATATTACTCAAGGCCTACCTTGAAGTCGTGGTAGTAGCAGTTGTTGTTTAGTTGCTGAGTTGTGTCTGACTCTTTGCAACCCCATGGAGTTCTCCAGGCTCCTCTGTCCGTGGGATTCTCCAGGCAAGAATACTGGAGTGGGTTGCCATTATTTGCAGGATGGCTTGAAGAAAAGAGGAAGCTAGAAGTAGAATACAGTATGAGGTTTATTTTGGTAAATCTATATGCAGAAAAAGATGAGTGAAGAGCATAGATCATATCTCTTGATTGTTTGGAATATCCTTCTTGTTACTCTCAGCACTGGATGAATGATTTAGCAATCCAATGTAAAATAAATCAATATTAATATTGAATTATGACTAACATAAGTATCAATATTAATGCTAATCACTATCATTGCTATTACTACTTCTACAATGTTTTGAGTGCTTACTGTGGCCCAGGCTTGTGCAAAATGGTTTTTTTTTTTTTTGGGGGGGGGCGTTGTATTTTGGATTTTGTTTTATTTATTGAGGTAAAATTGACAGATAGCAGTGTATTGATTTCACGTATACTACATAGTAATTCCATATTTGTGTACATTGCAAAATCATCACCACAATAAGTCTACATATCACTCGTGACCATATCACCAGCTATCTTGTGATGAGAACTATTAAGCTCTACTCTTGTAGATCTTTCAAATGTACAATAGAGTATTATTAATTTTTTGAATTAAAAATTTTTTTTTAAATTTTAATTGGAGGCTAATTACTTTACAATATTGTGGTGGTTTTTGCCATACATTCACATGAATCAGCCACGGGTATACATGTGTTCCCCATCCTGAATCTCCTTCCCACCTCCCTCCCCATCCCATCCCTCTGGGTCATCCCAGTGCACCAGCCCTGAGCATCCTGTCTCATGCATCGAGCCTGGAATAGCAATATCTTATTTGAATCAACCATGTATTTAGCACCTGCTCTATGTAAAGCATTGTTAAAGTCTCAAAACTTCATGAAGAGTTGTTAGGGACTGAATGCTTATATTGCCCCCAAATTCTCAAGTTAAGATGGTAACCCCCCAATGTGATGATATTGGGAGATGGGGTCTTTGGAAGGTGTTTAGGTCATAAGAGTTGAGCCTCATGAATGGAATTGGTGCCCCTCCAAAACTGACCAAAGCAGTCTCTCTCTGCCTTTCTAACATGTGAGGACACAGTCAGGATGGCTGTCTATGAATCAGGAAGGGTTCCTTCACCAGACACAAAAGGTGAAGGCAACATGATAATAGACTCCCTAGCCTTCAGAACTGTGAGAAGCAAATATTTGTTGTTAAGCTACCTAGTTTATGGTATTTTTGTTATAGGAGTCCTAAATGACTAAGACAGCATGTATTATTGTACTGTTGTAAAATGGGACAATAGTTTGTAAGTGAGAAAAACAAGCTTTAGAGAAGCTTCCCAATTTGTTTAATATTGAATGGTCTAGACTCTCTCTTTTTTGGTGTGTGTTGTAATTACTTTTTTTTACATTTATTATATATATGTATTTTAATTTATTTATTTTAATTGGAGGCTAATTACTTTACAATATTGTAGTGGTTTTTGCCATACATTGACATGAATCAGCCGTGGGTGTACATGTGTTCCCCATCCTGAACCCCCCTCCCACCTCCCTCCCCATCCCATCCCTCTAGACCCCCTCTTAATCTTATCTTGATAATGTGTGATTTACTAAACTGCTAGAATTCCCTTGCAGTTTTCTCTAAGACAATGCAACTCTGCATGACTGTTATGACATATTGACCTCATAGGTCTTGAAATGATACGGGGAGTACCATCCTGCCCACTTAACTTCTGAGAGGAGGATTTATAAATCCATGACCAAAGGGTGACATGTTATAATGCAAAACTTTCTCCTGTGGCTATGTGAAGCCAAGATGTAAATAAAAATTCACCTTGACAAAATCCATAGCTTTTAAATCTCTCTGTTTCTACACAGAATGAAAGAGACCACAAGGAGAAGATGACAAGGGGTTCAACACATGGGAAATGATTTAACAGCTACTGAACAGTTCTAATTGTTCTAAGAACTGCAATGAAAATCAATATTTTAAACATCAAGAAGTACAGTAGGCATTTTCATTTCTAATTTTGATGGGATTCTAAATTAGAGTTTTGACTTCACTCCTTAAATTTTCTTTGTCTGGCACTATAGAAAATGCATTTTATTCAATGAAATTACACATGATATAAGATTTTTATTATTTTTCTTTTGGTTTCTCATAATAAAAATGCCATATTTATTTCAAAATGTGTGTTGTTACTTCAGCCAATACATACTAAATGTAAGGTTTTTGAGCAACATGGTGATGACAAACCAGGCAATTTAGTGGTCTCATGATTCAGACTTGAAGCAGCCCAGAGTGAATGCTATAAACACCACATCCTCAAACTATGCAAGACCATAATTAATTTGTCAATTCTAGGTTTATTTTCTTTCTCTTGGTATAAGTCTCAAAAAATAATTGCTGTTTTGACTTTCATAGGAGTTTTGATTGCTCTGTATCTATTGGAAAGCATATAATTCTTCATTGTTTCACAGCTCCATTAGAGATGGAGAATGCAAGGCAACGATTTGAGAACAATATACAAGACTGGATGGAGCTAGTGGCATGATGTACTTACACTTTATAATACAAAAGGTATTGCAGAGATCATTGTCCTTCTTTTGAAGCTCTTCATAATACTTATAAAATAGCTTCAAAAACAAACTAGAATAAACTAAAAGAAAACCAGAAAATGATTATTTGAAAGTTTCCTTTTTTTGTTACTAATCAAAAATATTAGGGTACATAAAACCAAAAATATGTTTTGAGTGCTTTTGAGTTTTAAAATGTTGTTTCTATTAATCATTAATTATGACAATTAGTATGTGTTAAATGATCATTACTTGTCAGATGCTGTTTTAAGTAGTCTACGTAGATTTTCTCACTTGAAATTTCTGTTGTTATTGTCAGAAGCTTTCATACTTATTTCTGTAAGAATATTATCATGAAACAGATAACATCTGAACTGCCCCACAAAATAGATATTTTGAGTCAGAATTTATTTTTTCAACAAATGTTTATTGAATGTTAGCTATATAGGATATCCTATTTAAATTCTAGGTAATAAGAGAAACTAAACTTCTGTCCTTATGTACCATATATTCTAGAAAGTGAGACAGAAAATAAGTAAGTACATAATATTATAGGTAGCAAGAAATGAAATAAAAGAAAATAGAATGGAGTGATGGGATAGTGAGTGATGTGGTTGCTATTTCAGGTAAATTAATGAGAGACTTTCTCCCCTGAGAGGTGCCTTTTGAGTAGAGGTGTAGATGAATATTTCGGATGAGAGTGTTTGGGGAAGAAGGCGCAGCAAGTCCAAAGACTCAGAGATTGGAATGTACAAGGAAGCTGGATGGCTGGAAGGGAAGGAGCAGGGAGAAAGTGGGAGGGAATTAGATCAGAGAGGCAGCCAGGAGTCAAACACAGTTGATCAAACACTTTGCAGGTCAGGATCACACAGACACATGCACTTTTAACTGCCTTGTCTCTCTTTTGTTTCTTTGTAATTGTTTGGAAACATCACATTCTAATTAAATAAAAATGTCTGTCTACTCTAAGACTGAATTATTTGAGCTGAAATTTGGAGAAAAACAAAAAAAAAACATTATTCTGACTGATCTCATTTTAAATCCATTGTCACTAGCTACAGGTGAGTGGGATCAAGAATTCTGACATGAACTTATTAACTATGAGATGCTTATTATAAATTCAGGTTGAAGTGCAGAATTGGATAAGAAGTGAGGAGTATAGGGTGGGAGATGTGGGGTGATGGTAAAAATTTGAGTTATTTCTATGTAAATGGCAGGTGAGGGTATAAACATGGCTAGAAAATAGTCCAAAGACTGAGTCCTCGGGGACACCAAAATTTAGAATGTAAAATAAAATGTGCTTCCCCGGTGGCTCAGTAGTAAAGAATCCACCTGCCATTGTAGGAGACGTGGGTTCGATCTCTGGATTGGAAAGATTCCTGGAGAAAGAAATGGCAACTCACTCCAGTATATGTGCCTGGGAGATCCCATGGACAGAAGAGCCTGGAGGACTACAGTCCATGGGGTCACAAAAGGGTTGGACATGACTTAGCCTTTAAATAACAAACAGAAGATGCAGCAAAGGAGGCTAACATGGTGATGAGTTGAGTAGGAAGTAACTTAGGTTTGTGGCATCCTCGATGTCAAATGAAGACAGTGTTGTGAGTAAAATGAAGTGACCAACTATGTCATATATTGTGGGATAGTCGGGTAAGAAGGAAATGATCATTAGGATTGGCAATGTGGATGTCTTTACAGGGGAAAGTCTAATGGAAACAGGTGCGAGAGGCTATGCAAAGTGGTGAGGTAGAGTTTGCAAGTATGGGCAACACTGAAGGAATATTGGTAGAAAGGGGATTGAAAACAGAGTGGCAGCTAGAACAACATAGAGAATTCAGGAAGGATGTTTTTTAATGGGAAATATATTAGCATATTTGTGTGATAATTGTAATAAGTCAATTCAGTTCAGTTCAGTTCAGTCGCTCAGTCGTGTCCGACTATTTGCAACCCCGTGGACTGCAGCGTGCCAGGCTTCCTTGTCCTTCACCAACTCCCGGAGCTTGCTCAGACTCATGTCCATCAAATCAGTGATGCCATCCAACCATCTCATCCTCTGTTGTCCCCTTCTCTTCCGGTCTTCAGTCTTGCCCAGTGTCAGGATCTTTTCCAATGAGTGAGTTCTTCACATCAGGTGGCCAAAGTATTGGAGTTTCAACTTCAGCATCAGTCCTTCCAATGAATATTCAGGACTGATTTCCTTTAGGGTGGACTGGTTGGATCTCCTTGCAGTCCAAGGGACTCTCAAGAGTCCTCTCCAACACCACAGTTAAAAGCATCAAGCCTTCGGTGCTCTGCTTTCTTTATCGTCCAAATTTCAGATCCATACATGACTAATGGAAAAACCTAGCTTTGACTAGATGGACCTTTGTTGGCAAAGTAATGTCTCTGCTTTGTAATATGCTCTCTAGGTTGGTCATAGCTTTTCTTCCAAGGAGTAAACGTCTTTTAGTTTCATGGCTGTAGTCACCATCTCCAATGATTTTGGAGCCCAAAAAAGTAGTCTGCCACTGTTTCCACTGTCTCCCCATCTATTTGCCATGAAATGATGGGACCAGATGCCATGATCTTAGTTTTCAGAATGTTGAGTTTTAAGCCAACTTTTTCATTCTCCTCTTTCACTTTCATCAAGAGACTCTTTAGTTCTTCTTCGCTTTCTGCCATAATGGTGGTGTCATGTGCATATCTGAGGTTATTGATATTTCTCCCGGCAATCTTGATTCCAGGTTGTGCTTCGTCCAGCCCAGCGTTTCTCACAATGTACTCTGCATATAAGTTAAATAAGCAGGGTGACAATATACAGCCTTGATGTACTCCTTTCCTTATTTGAAACCAGTCTGTTGTTCCATATCCAGTTCTAACTGTTGCTTCCTGACCTGCATACAGATTTCTCAAGAGGCAGGTCAGGTGGTCTGGTATTCCCATCTCTTTCAGAATTATCCACAGTTGTTTGTGATCCACACAGTCAAAGACTTTGGCATAGTCAATAAAGCAGAAATAGATGTTTTTCTGGAACGCTCTTGCTTTTTTGATGATCCAGCAGATGTTGGCAATTTGATCTCTGGTTCCTCTGCCTTTTCTAAATAAGTCAATAGAGAGTATGAAAAAACTGATGATGAGAGAGAAGGTATAATCTTAGAAGCAAGTTCTTTGAGTAGGTGAGAGGAGGTGGGATCCAGTGCCCAAGTGGAGAAGTTGGCCTTACACAGAATCCCAGAGTTTGCCTTTGTAATTGGACGTTCCTGATAAAGAGAATAGTGTGATCAAAGACCTTGTGTAATGGGAAGGAACATGATCTGTTTGAGAAACTGAGAGAAGAGCTGTGTGGTAGGAACCCAGAGAGAAAGGGAACAAATCATTGGTACTGAACTTGGACTGGCAGGTGTGGAACTGGTTATACAGGGTCCAGGTGTCTAGGGTGAGTTTTTTAGTCTTCATCCTAATATCAGTGAGAATCATTGAAGGGGACTAAGCATGCCAGCAGTCTGTGTGATGTGATTGGATTTGGCCGTTTTGTAAACAGAATGAAGGCAGAGGAGTGAATGAATGCAATGAGAAACAGTGGTGTGCTGTTGCATTGGTTTAGGTAAGAGATTCTGGTAATCTGGCAGTGTGGTCAGACTGGAGATGGTGAGAAGTGGAATACTCCGGCTGTATTTAGGAGGTAAAAATCAAGACCTGTTGATGAACTGGATATGGAAAATGTCAAAGAAGGAAAATTCCTTCTTTCTTATAGATCTAACTGCTTCTTACCTATTAAAACTCAGTTCAAATATTTCCATTCATATTAGCATTTTCTGACTATCCTAGTAACATTAAAAACAGGCTCATGTCCTTTAGGTTCTTTTGGGACAATATTTAGATCTCTTTATGGCACTTTAAGCGATATCTCTGCTGAAGTGACTGTATCTTCAGTTAACAGCGAGCTGTGTGGGGGAAGTAGAGGGTAGGATGAATTGAGAAAGTAGCGTTGACTTACATATCATGTGTGAAATGATAGCTAGTGGGAAGCTGCTCTCCACCGCAGAGAGCCCAGCCTGGTGCTCTGTTACGACCTAGATGGGTGGGATGGGAGCGGGAAGGGAGGCTCAAGAGGGAGGGTTTATATATAGAATTATGGCTGAGTCATTTTGTTGTATGGCAGAAACCAACACAACACTGTAAAACAATTATCCAATTAAAAAATAAAAATATAAAATAAAATCAATAGTGACCACTTAAAAAGTGACTTCTTAAAAGCAGTGACCACACTTCATTCTTTGTATTCCAACATGTGACATCATATCTTTCAAATAACAGATGTTTATTGAAATTGCTATTGACTAGATGATAGAATAAATTAAAATGTCATAGATAAATAAAGCCAAAATTCATTAAGTAAGCACATATATTTTTAATAACAAATAAAGTTTTTTTTGTAGACATATCTACAAAGATGGCTTAGAAGATCTTTAAATCTGAATTCTTAGAAAAAAAATTTAGTAGTGTACATTTACTATAATTATGGAAGACAGCAAATTCATAATTTTCAGTTTTCATTCATTATCCTGTATTTTTTCCAGTTCATTTCAAAGAATATTTTTGGTTAACTGCACAAACAGTTTATTAATAGATATACTAAAGCAGTTGTTTTAGAAATATATTAGTAGTATTTATTCCACTGAAAAGTGATGTATTTCAAAGTTTTAGTAGAAATATATATTGAAAATGCTTTGGGAATTCTATTAAAACTATGAAAAATGAAGTATATGAATGAATATTTTGTAATGATACTTAATTTTTCCAATATTCATATTCCACTTAATTGTTTTTCATGTAAGTTAATTGTATCTCCTTTAAATATTAATTTTTTATACTCATAATTTTGTGAGGAATTATTACATAATTTTGTCTAGCTTTCCATGCTGTGTAAAATACAAGTTATTGAATATAATATGCTAGATTTTTGTTGTTGTTTGATATTTATTAGTTTGAATTTTATTCCCCCAGATTTATTGAGTGCCTGTTGTGTACAAGGTACTATTTAGGTGCTAGAAGTTCCAAAGCTTGGAATCTCCAGGGCCAGGAAAGAGAGCCTTCCCATTCAAAGGTCAGATATTAGAGCAAAGCGTGAAGGAAGTGCTGTAGGAACATATAGGAGGGGCTGGCTGACTTGTTCTTCCTAGAGAAATCAGAGTAGCTGTCTCAAAGAGGTAACTCTTGAAACGTCATGAAGGAAGAGAGGTCTAGGAAGGAACACATATGGAAGGAGCAGCATGGTCAAAGGCCTGGGTCATGAACTGTGTATGCTCAAGTAATTAGGAAATGTTAAGTATGACAAGAACAAAGTGTTCATTTGGCTTAGTGTCAGAAGATGAGGCTGTGTATTCTTTTGGGATTCCCAATAAAATAAGCAACACACAAAAATACTCATTGTTTATGAAATGGGATTTGTCCTTATCATTCAAAGTATTAATAGTAACAACAAAGATTGTCTCAATTCCAAATCATTGACCATCTGCTGAACACTGAAAATAATTAAGATGTTATAGATAGATTATGCCAACATTCATTAAATATGCACTAATTTTTAGGATTAGTGAATATGGATCTATATGAAAGGAGACGCTGGATTCATAACTTCTTAGACCCCAAGTATGGTGATGTCTCTAAGAGGAAGTGCTTCAGTTCTGAAAAGATTTATTTAATACTTCTTTTCCTAGTTTGGATCAACAAGATCTGAAGCTTAAAAAGGGCTCTGGAAACCTGGTAATGTCTGTAAAGAGACTTAGCTCTGCACCCACAGAAACCACAGCAACATTGCGGGGGATGCGACGGGGAGGGACCGTGTCACCAGCACACCACTGCTGTCGTCTTTAACATAGCCTTGCACTGGAGGAACATACGCAGCATCACTGCGTTGAGCATGAGCAGAATGTGATGTGAGGAACTTTCCTGAAGTTGACCTCCTAAATTCTGAAAATCAAGGTAAGTCCTACTCCCAGGAGGAAGATGAAAGGAGTGTGGTAGTGCTACGCCATTCCTGACTGCAGAACTGCAGAAGAGAAAGGTAACTGTGAACCTTTCCAGGCAACAATTAACCCTTCCTGCCTAATCCCACTTTGTAGAAATAGCCAAACAGATGTCTAGATGGAACAGGCCCTCTTCAAAGAAAAAAAGATGGAAAATAAACAGAAAAGTACTCCCATAGAACCTATAAAAGCAAAAGAGACCTCCAACTAATAAAAAAAAAAAAAAAAAAGCAAAAGAGAAAGTAAAATGAAGGAACATAAGCAGAAGGGACACTGAAATTTAAAGGTAATGATTTTGTTGTCTAGTTTTTAAAAAGTGATAGACTATAAGCAAATCTCATTAACAGTGTTTGAGTATTAATATTAGACTTTAGGGTAGGGTATAGTTTCTGCTACTTGTTCTCAGCTATTAACTTATAGTCCATTTTTGTATATTAAAAAGACAAGTCCTATCTATTCTTTTTTTTCCCATTTATTTTTATTAGTTGGAGGCTGATTACTTTTTACATAGAAAACTATAAAACACTGATGAAAGAAATCAAAGAGGACACAAACAGATGGAGAAATATACCGTGTTCATGGATTGGAAGACAAGTCCTATCTAAATTGAAGCCTCAGTCTCCCATTTCAAGGCCCCACTGTGTCCCCAACTCAGCTCAGGCCAGACTGTGCAGTCCAGCAGAGAGAGAGGGTGTTATCTGTCCTTTTCCTCTTTTTCACCTGTTCTGCTCCCTCATCACCACTGCTTTCACCTCCAGCATTGGGAATGGGAGGGGCCTAAGAGGAAATGGTACTGTTGTTATTTGTCTTTAGGCCTTATGTCTGCAGATGCATTAAAGTTAGCTTTTTGTGGGTTCTTGGAGACCTCTATCCATCCAGCGTGGACCTCTGATACTCTGCTTTCTGATGCAATGACCTCTACCAGCTTCTCATTCCTCTAGCTCAATAGCTGTTGGGGTGGCATAAGCCATGCTGCTCCTTTCTGCAGGCTGTTATCCACAGCAGATTATCATCCTAGCAGGGCATCCTTTGAAGACTGATCAAGCCTGGCTAAATTCTAGAGTATCTGTTTTGATTTGTGGAAGTTATGCATTTTTCATGCTCCTCTACCAAGCCCTGGAAGTTCAAGCCTCTTCTCTATATAAGAGAATGTTTGTTGCAGAGGATATTATTAGGTTTGGGACTTTGAAAATTGCAATATATTAAAGTTATAATATCTATTATATTTTCGTAATTATGCCCTTTTTTACGATTTGAGAAACATTTTCTCTTGGTTTGTGAGAGGTACGATTATCCCACTCAAAGCATCCACTGCAGAAAGTAAATAACTTCAAATGAGCCCAATACTAAGAAACAAAGTCTTTTTTCACACACTTGGGAGAAGAGAACGCAATTTGGGAAGTTTGCAATTCTTATTAAAACTAAGTTCCAATATGTACTAAACTGCAGAGCAGAGGATGTAAAAAGCAGAGTAGGAAAACATTTTCTGTCAGTGTATTTAGCAAAACTTAAGGAGAAAGATAGAGCTTGGTGAACAAAAAAGAAAATTTCTTGATCTATAGGAGTGTCTATTGGGTCACAGGTATTAATTATCAAGCCAACAAATATGTAAATAACTGGCAGTTCCCAATTTATGATCCACTTAGGAGCAATTAATGATAAAAAGAGAGAATTAATTGAACTACTATTTCTGTAATTACAGACAATTCACTGTTGTATATGTGCTTGCAGCAGGCTTTGCATATTTTAGAAGGCAACTGAAGGGTGCCAGAAAGACATCTCCAAAATATCTCTGCCACCCAGATCCTATAATGCCTAGAATTTCACTATCGTGTAGTTTCTTCTTTTGGATTGAAGTCTTGCTCTCTCCTGGGAGAGAACAGAACTCTTTAAACTTTGCTGACTTCTTTCACTAGAAATAAGAATAGCCAATAATACTGTGAATTCACAAGGGAAAAACTCTGCAAAGTGAGATTACATAAAGAGAAAAGTTGGAAATCACTAACAACTCCACCTTCTTTCTTATAAGTGGGAGGGACACGCCCTGCTCTCCTAGCCATTCACATTTTCTCATCATGCAAGACTCAGAGGCATGAAAACTCCAGGGAGTATAGACTCCAACAGTCTCCTTGTTCCTTCTTAAAGCTATAAAAGTACTGGAATATGGGGCATTGTACTGGACTGAAAAGTATATCCAAATACTAGCTGAAACAAATAGGAAATAAGAACAGATGTGGAGAATTTATAGCATGACATTTTCCCACTATTTATTTATTTATATATTTTTAAGATAGAAATCTTTTTTTTCCATTTATTTTTATTAGTTTGAGGCTAATTACTTTACAATATTGTAGTGGTTTTTGCCATACATTGACATGAATCAGCCATGGGTTTACATGTGTTCCCCATCCTGATCCCCCCTCCCACTTCCCTCCCTATCCCATCCCTCTGGGTCTTCCCAGTGAAGCAGCCCTGAGCACTTGTCTCATGCATCAGATTGCATGAGACAGATTGGTGATCTGTTTCATACTTGATAATACACTTGTTTCAATGCTGTTCTCTCAGATGATCCCACCGTCGCCTTCTCCCACAGAGTCTGAAAGTTTGTTCTATACATCGGTGTCTCTTTTTCTGCCCTGCATATAGGGTTATCGTTACCATCTTTTTAAATTCCATATATATGTGTTAGTGTATTGTATTGGTGTTTATCTTTCTGGCTTACTTTACTCTATATAATGGGCTCCAGTTTCATCCATTTCATTAGAACTGATTTCCCACTATTTAAAGTATGAATGCATATGGACCAGGATAAGACCATAACATGGACAAAGAAAGATATTAAGATGAAGCTAATAATTTTACTTTTCAAAAACAGTTTTTATTTTTTACAGTAAAGCAAGTAAAAATATCAGAGAGATGCCTAAGAAAAACTGAAATTCTCAACAAACTCAGTTTCAGAGCAAAAAATCATCTATATTGAATTCAGTTGTATAAAGGAAAAGGCAGAAGGACAATTAAAAACTTCTCAATAAAATTTGATTCTTATTTTTTTCTGGACTGTAAGAGCATAAATATGAAAAATCAAAAAGACTGTTTCAGTGTAGTCATTATTTATTATAGAAACCACTTAGAAGAATAAATATTTTGAAATATCTGCTGCTGGAGTTCAGTTTTACTTTGTCGTAGTGAGAATCTTTTCATATGTTTGTTTGTTGTGCATGTATCTTTTTTGGTGAGGTGTCTGCTCAGATCTTTTGCCTATTTTTAAACTTGGTTGTTTCTGTATTGTTGAGTTTTAAGAGTTTATTTTTTAATTTTGGGTACAAGAGTTCTTTTCAACTTTGGGTATAAATCCTTTATTAGATACATGTTTTGCAATATTTCCTCTCAGCCTGTGGCTTATATTCTCATTCTCTTTACAGTGTCTTTGCAGGGCAGACTTTTATTTATTTATTCAGTAAAAGTAAATAAATAAATAATTGGCTGTGCTAGATATTTATTGGGGTGAACAGGATCTTCATTGCGGGCCACAGGCTCTCTAGTTGTCCTGTGTGGGCTTCTCTAGTTGCAGCAGGTGGGTCCTGTAGCATGTGGGATCTTAGTTCCTCGACCAGGGTTCAAACCTGCATCCCCTGCATTGGAATATGAATTCTTAACCACTGGACTGCCAGGAAAGTCCCCAGACTTTTAAACTTGGTAAAATCTAATGTCAATTTCTTCTTTTATGGATTATGTTTTTGGTGTTGCGAAACTCATCACCAAACTCAGGATCATGTAGATTTTCTTCAATGTTTTCTTCTAGAAATTTTATAATTGTGCACTGAACATTTAAATCTAAGATTGACTTGAGGTTAACTTTTCCATGCAGTGTAAACTTGTAAATTTTTTACTTGAGCAACTAAGTATATAATGGTAGCATTTACTAAGATGGGAAGACCAGAGAAAAGTCAGTTTGGGAGTTTGAGATCAGAATCAAGAAGTTCAGATATGCATATGTTATATCACCCTGTTTGACAAACATACAGTTGTGCCAAGTAGGAAGCTGAATAGAGGAGTCTAATTCTCAGATGCCCATTCTTAATATTAGGAAGTTTAGAAATCTGGTTTATACCTTTACCAGGACCTTGAACTCCATTCCTCCTCATCTCGTCTCCTTCCTAAAGTATATTGAGACAAAGTACCAACTTTCTGCTTTCAAAAATTTTGTTGCTTATATGAAGTATGCAATAGGACTCCCATCTGAGCCCTGTTTTGGTGCTTAGTATGTTATAACATGCTTACCTGCCTCCTGCAAAACTTGTATGCAGGTCAAGAAACAATATGGAACAATGGACTGGTTCCAAATTGGGAAAGGAGTATGTCAAGGCTGACAAACAGGTATGTCACCTGTTTATTTAACTTATATGCAGAGCACATCATGCAAAATGCCAAGCTGGATGAATCACAAGCTGGAATGAAGGTTACTGGGACAAATATTAATAACCTCAGATATGCAGATGACACCACCATTATGGTAGAAAGTGAAGAAGAACTAAAAATCCTCCTGATGAAGGTGAAAGAGGAGAGTGAAAAAGCTGGCTTAAAACTCATCATTTGAAAAATGAAATCATGACATCTGGTCCCATCACTTAATGACAAATAGATAGGGAAACAATGAAAACAGTGACGACTTTATTTTCTTGGGCTCCAAAATCACTGCAGGTGGTAACTGCAGTCATGAAAATGAAAGACACTTGCTCCTTGGAAGAAAAACTATGACAAACCTAGACAGCATATTAAAAAGCAGAGACATTACTTTGCCAACAAAGGTCCATCTAGTCAAAGCTATGGGTTTTCCAGTAGTCATGTATGGATGTGAGAGTTGGACCATAAAGAAAGCAGAGCATTGAAGAATTGATGCTTCTGAACTATGATGTTGGAGAAGACACTTGAGAATCCCTTGGACTGCAAGGAGATCAAATTAGTCTTGTCACACGCTTGCAAAGTAATGCTCAAAGTTCTCCAAGTCAGGCTTCAACAGTATCTGAACCGTCAACTTGAAGATTTTCAAGCTGGACTTAGAAAAAGCAGAGGAACCAGAGATCAAATTGCAAACATCCATTGGATCATCGAAAAAGCAAGAGAGTTCCAGAAAAACATCTATTTCTGCTTTATTGACTATGCCAAAGCCTTTGTATGGACCACAACAAACTGTGGAAAATTCTTAAAGAGATGGGAAAACCAGACTACCTGACCTGCCTCCTGAGAAATCTGTATGCAGGTCAGGAAGCAACAGTTAGAACTGGACATGGAACAACAGACTGGTCCCAAATCGGGAAAGGAGTACATCAAGGCTGTATATTGTCACTTTGCTTATTTAACTTATATGCAGAATACATTGTGAGAAACGCTGGGCTGGATGAAGCACAAGCTGGAATTAAGACTGTTGGGAGAAATATCAATAACCTCAGATATGCAGATGAACCCACCCTTATGGCAGAAAGTGAAGAAGAACTGAAGAGTCTCTTGATGAAAATGAAAGAGGAGAGTGAACAAGTTGGCTTAAAAGTCAACATTTGAAAACTAAGATCATGGCTTCTGGTCCCATCACTTTATGGCAAATAGATGGGGAGACAGTGGAAACAGTGACAGACTTTATCACTGCAGATGGTGACTACAGCCATGAAACTAAAAGAAGCTTGCTCCTTGGAAGAAAAGTTATGGCAAACCTAGACAGGATATTAAAAAGCATTACTTTGCCAACAAAGGTCCCTCTAGTAAAGCGAGGCTTTCCCAGTAGTCATGTATGGATCTGAGATTTGGATGATAAAGAAAACTGAGCACCAAAGAATTGATGCTTTTGAACTGTGGTGTTGGAGAGGACTCTTGAGAGACACTTGGACTGCAAGAAGATCCAACCAGTCAATCCTAAAGGAAATCAGTCCTGAATATTCATTGGGAGAACTGATGCTGAAGCTGAAACTACAATACTTTGGCTACCTGATGCGAAGAACTGACTCATTGGAAAAGACCTTGTTGCTGGGAAAGGTTGAAGGCAGGAGGAGAAGGGGTGACAGAGATGAGATGGTTGGATGGTATCACTGATTCAATGGTCATGAGTTTGAGCAAGCTCTGGAAGATGGTGGAGGACAGGGAATCCTGGCGTGCTGCAGTCCATGTGGTTGCAAAGAGTCAGACATGACTGGGCAACTGCACAACATGTGATAGGGAAGCACTGGCTGGTTGGTGAAATTTTACCTTGATGAGATCTATTCAAACTATGGGATAAGAGGAAAACTTCCAGATACTGGGACATATTTAACACAGAGGCATAAATCTTTGAAATTTTGCTGTTATAACTGCTGGCAAGGGGGGAAAAGTAGAGGGATACTGAGTCAAATGGGCCAGATTGCTTTTGAATTGCAATTTTTTCAACCCTTGAAAAGGCGTAGAGGTGAAAAACCCACCTGCCAACGCAGGAGACCCAAGAGATGCAGTTTGATCCTTGGGTTGGAAAGATCCCCTGGAAGAGGGCATGGCAACCTACTCCAGTCTTCTTGCTTGGAGAATCCAATAGGCAGGGGAGCCTGGCAGGCTACAGTCCATGGAGTCTCAAAGAGTCAGACATGACTGAAGCAACTTAGCATGCATACATGGGAGTTCGACACCAATAGAAAGAATGTAGCTACATACCAGACTTCATTCCAAGGGAAGTTGGGAGATGTAATGCAGTTGGGCATTCATATATCCAGAAACCATGGGTAAAAAGTGAAGAAGTACTTTCACTACACTTTCAGCTCCATTTGTTCTCTTCTTCATTCTCTGTATTCCAGAGACATTGAGTTTGAGTTCCTATATTGCTCTTTCCTTTCCTGTGGGGCTTGCCGATGTCATTCTTTCTGCTTCATAAGCTTTTCATCCTCTTCTCCACAAGCCGAAAATTATCCAGAATTAAGAATATTTTATGTACCTGCAGAAAGTTGGTAATAAGTCATTCAATGACTGTCTGCTATGCTGGAATGTAATATTCAGGAGTAAAACTCTGTCTTGTTTCTACCAAATCCCCAGTATCTGGCAGATAGCAGTTGCTTGGCAAGTATTTCTTGAATGCATACATGGATTAATGAATAGATGAATGGGTCAGTATAAACACAGGTAAGTTTGGGGATAATGGGAAATAAGCAGATACAACTCCAATGTGACATCTTTGGTTTTTGCCTATGAATGATAACTTCAAAAGCAGAGTAGGTAGTTGCTAGAAGAAAAATTGAGAAGATTGATAAAATTTGTGTAGTTACAAAGAGAAATGATGAAGGAAGATTAATGAGTAAAAGAAAAAAGTAGCCAATAATGTTAAATATTTAATTGTGGTTGAAAGCCACAGCTCTACATTGGTAGCTAACCATTATGATTTTCTCCAGTATTGTATAGTTTCAGAGACAAGGCATTTTGACGATGATAATGCTTAATAATGGCTACAATTTATTTATCCAGGAATGAGTTTAGCACTTTATATGTAATGATTCATGTAATATTTCCTTATTTATAGATAAGGATACTTAGGATTAGGAAATTTAAGGCCTAAGCACATGTAATTATCTATTAAAGAAGCTTTTTGATTATACTCACATCTGCCATACCTCCAGGACAGAGATTTACAAAGCAGGCTGGCAGAGGTGTGACTGTCACAGGAAAGTAATAACAGTACTGTGAGGATGCCCTGGAAGTGCTGGATCCTAGGGTAAGTTTGAGTTAAGAAAATATAAGGCCTCACGGATGCTTAGTGGGAACAGGTAGTGGTAGAGGTATAAATGTAGGTATGCAAATTATATTTTCACATTTTAGATCAGAAGATGAATTTGGGAAAATGACAAGACTGGAAATATAGACCTTAATAATGTTTTGTCAGAGGGGAATGGGAGTGAAAATTGTTAAATGGCTGTCCACATGGACATTGTCTTTCAGAATAATAACAGGAGTTGGTGGAATAAAAGACTATAATCAGGATACTAAATGTGGCATAAGAAAATGGAGGACAGTTAATGGCTGTGATGAAAATGAGAAGCACAGGGTATAGCTGAATCTTTAGGGGCTCAAATAAGGAGGGATTTTTGGGGTGAACATCAAATGTAATGAGAATGAAATTGCAGTGGATAAATAGGAAAAAGAGGAATGTATCTTCTCACTATAAAATATTGTACAAGGAGAATTTACAAACTTCTCTGGAGGAACTTTATATCATTAGAGGAGAGCTGGGGTATAGTTAGGGCCAAGAGGTGAAGGGAATTGTCAGGATACTGTGCATTATAGAGAAGTTCTTTGAAACAGAATGGGATTCAATGTGGTTCCAGTAAAAAGAGGTAGAAGTAGAATCAGCAAGATAATGATAGCTCTGGGAGGGAGAAGAGATAAATTAGATGGAGGGCTTTGCAATGTGGATTATAGATCAAGGGCACTAGAAAGGCAAGGAATACAGAGGAAGATGGGATATACTTGAAAGTAACTAACTAGCCTCAGGGTTCCAGCTGGGGCTTTGATGGTAAGTTGTTTTCTTGCCACTGTAATTTCAGATCCAAGCATTCTGGGGGAGCTAAAGAACAAGAGGTGAATTGCAAAATAATATTAAAGGCTACTAGAGTGAGAAGAAGCTAGGTTAAAAATAGAGAATAAAGTTTATCTAGGTGGAATACATTTCAAAAGGGTGTGGCGATTTGAGGGAAAAATAAGAAAAATAACACAATTTCTTTATTTTAAAAATTTGTCTTTTGTGCTGCTCATTTACTTTTTAGTGGGCGAGGCGGTCTGAGTGTTCTCCTCAGCTTAATCAAGTTTCAGACGGTTTCTTCCTGCCTATATGAAGCTCAGTGGTAAAGAATCCGCCTGCAATGGTGGGACACCCCGGTTCGATTCCTGGGTCGGGAAGATCCGCTGGAGAAGGGATAGGCTACCCACTCCAGTATTCTCGGGTTTCCCTGGTGGCTCAGCTGGTAAATAATCCGCCCGCAATGCGGTAGACCTGGGTTCGATCCCTGTGTTGGGAAGATCCCCTGGAGAAGGGAAAGGCTACCCTCTCCAGTATTCTGACCTGGAGACCCTCTTTGGAGAATCGCAAAGAGTCGGACATGACTGATGTTCACTTCACTTCCTGCCTCGCAAAGATTCGGACATGACTGATGTTCACTTCACTTCCTGCCTCTAAGCCCCTCTCTCTCATCCCTCCCTTTTAGGGAATCCGCATGGCCTCACCCCCGAGATACCTCCCTTTCCTTTCCCTAGAGCATTTAATTTGGAATACGTGTAATTGTACATTCTTTTTCTGCTCTGTTGAGAAGTAAATCTTTAAAAATCCCTCTTGCCAGTTTTGACAGTTTCCAGTACTGCCTTTTTCAAGGACCTGGGAGCTATGTCTTTGAAATATAATTACCACAGAAGATAGTGTTCCTACCTCCCTGTTTCTCTGGGAGGGTAGGAGCCTAATTTCAGTTGCCCCAAGTTGTAGAACTATCTCCTCTCATAAACATAAGAGAAAGTTTGCTTTTTCTCTGGGTGAGGTCAATTAGCAAACACAAGTGGCTGATGTTCTCCCCTCACCCCACTGATGAAAACGGTCTCGCCCTTTGTTGCTGGGAGTTGAGCATGTCTGACTTCCGGTCACTCTTGCCTATTGCAGTAGACTTGAGTGAAGACTTAGGCTGTTTAACTTTACTGCAACTTTTGCTTTGACAGTAGCTTGAGAGTATTTTCTGTCATTTTCTTAAAGACAGACTTTTCAAAAGTAGACCATTTCCTAACCAAGGGCAGGGAAATAATAACTTGAAATAGCTTAGGAGATTTGATCATTCACAAAAAATTTCCAAGCCTGCTAAAATTTCTGGAGACAATTTTCACTGAAAAACTCGGCAAGTATATATTAAAGTATTCTTCTTTTCCTGGGATAGAAGAATGACACAGAATATTTTCAAAGTTAAGAGGAATAGAAGTTTGCCTTTGCATTATTAGTATCGACCTCTAATCTGGGCTTTCAATGAGTCTTGCAATGGGATGATCAAACCTTCTGCCAAGTGGGTCTCTGAGAACTTCAGTTGTATTTTCCAAAAGGCACCAGTGACCATACATTATTTCCTCCACAAATCACCCTCTCATTGATGCTTTGTCATCAATGGCATGCCGGTGTGCTGTAGTCCATAGGGTCCATGAAGTCGTAAAGAGTCGGACATGACTTAGTGAGTGAACAGCAGCAACAATAAATGACAAGTCAGGTGCTTAGCCAGTGCTTGATTGTGACAGTCTTCACCCTGTTTATAAAAGCAAGTGTTGGGGTACCGTATGTTAGAGAACTCACTAATAGTATGCTCAGTGAGACTTGAGGTGGTGATTAGGAAGCTTCTCCTTGAAATTCTTGTCTTGGAACACATGCTAAAATGTGTGGTTTAGATATTTTAGACCATAACTGCTAGTAATACAATCTTTATCAATAGATATTAATTCCCTTTCCAAATAGTTTTTCTTCTATTGAGAGAATATATGTATATGTACTGGGTGTTAGTTTGAAAAATAATATAAGAATCAAATATCTGTGAACACGTGAGTAGCTACTATTGTACTTACATGAACCCTCCTTAAAGAAATAATAACAACAGCAACAACAGCAATACTACTTACAGAAAAATAGCTATGCATTATCTGTCTCAGAGTCAGACACGACTGAGCGACTAAACAGCAATAATCTTTTGCTAAGAGTTTTGCACATATTATTTAATTTGTACAACAACCAGATATTTAATATGCATGCATACTCAGTCACTCAGTCATGTCCAACTCTTTGTGACCCTTTGGACTGTAGCCCACCAGGATCCTCTGTCCTTAGGATTTTTCAGGCAAGAATACTGGAGTGGATTGCCATTTCCTCCTCCAGGGGATGTTTCCAACCCAGGGACTGAACCTGTGTCTCCTTCATCCACTGCATTGCAGGTGGATTCCATGGTGGTTGTAAATTCTATGAGTTTCTTTTCCCTCTTCTAGCTCAGCTTGAGGGAGAAGGCTAAACACCCCTTCCACTCTCCCTCAGGAGAGGAACCATCACAATGGTCTCTATATGGATTTCCTTCATTTTTATCTAGTTTGAATTTGTCAAAGGATTCATTTTGATAACTCTTATTAAGTTTAATGTGTTTCTCATAATATATCACCCATTTTCTCCAGCTTTGAGGTATTAGGTAAAATGTTGAGACAACAGAAAAAGTTCTCTTCTCTTTTCTCAATAGCAAATTTGATTGTAAATTTGTTCTTCCTTATCTTCTAAAACATGCTTAATTTTCATTTCAGTGTTAAGTAACTCACAAAGGGAAAATCAGAAAAGATAAAAGGGAGATTAGAAGACAAACACATTAAAACAAAACAAAAACAAATTTGAAACTAAGTCTACTGCTCTGCTTGAATAAAATGTCATAGAACTGGATAAATGTCTAAGAATCGAGGATTAGGTTATATAATCTCCAAAAGGCATTCAGGTATTATTTTAATTATCTTTAAATCCTTTCTATCTTTGTTTCATAAGGGTTGAGTTTCATAGAATTCTCCTACAAATCAGAGAGATTAATGTACTCAGAGAGGTTAAAAACAATCAAACTCTGGGTGTCATCTCCCCAGGAAGCCATTTGGAGCAAACTAATGGTCTATTCTGCCCTAACTGAGAGTTTGTTTTGCAGGGAAAAACTTCACTAGGTCAATTTCTGAAGCAAATCTGATTTAAAACCTATTTGGGAACATTAGCTGCATTTTGAGTCTCCTAAGAAGCAACTAGAAAAGCCACATTTATTTTCTTTAACTGCCAATGAACTTATGATATTTCTATTCAAGTGTTTCCGGTGTTCTATGAGCTAGATTACACTGGGCAATGGACCCAAGTTAGGACTTCCTGAAACCAATTTCTGCTTAGAATGAGATTTTGACACGTGTGTGTGTGTGTGTGTGTGTGTGTGTGTGTGTGTGTATAAACGTTTTTATTTCTGTTGCATAAATAGTCAAGAATGGGATTTTTGAGCTATACAGTAACTGTGTTTTAACTTTATGAGAACCTGCCAATTTTTTCCAGAGTGACTATGCCTCATGCATAGTCTCCTTTACTTGGATTTTTTTTCTCTATACCAATTGTATGCTAATAACAAGGACCTCCTTTGTGGTTCAGCTGGTAAAGAATCTGCCTGCAGTGCGGGAGACCTGGGTTCAATCCCTGGGTTGGGAAGATCCCCTGGAGAAGGGAAGGATACCCACTCCAGTATTCTGGCCTGGAGAATTCCATGGACTGTATAGTCCAGGGGGTTGCAAACAGGCAGACATGGCTGAGCGATTTTCACTTTCATAAGAGTAAGAAAATTATGACAATGGGAACTATGCTATCGGTAGGATAGAATTACAACGGAAAACAGCTTTCTAGAGGTGGATTCCTTGAGTTGCAAATAATATAGCAAGGGAAAATATATGCTCCTGATTTTCAGATTAGTTCAGACTTCCAGCATGAACATAGGTCTTGGGTTTGGCATTCAAAAGGACTCTGCTAAATTTTCTTTTATACTAATAAGTAGTACAATAATTATAAAGTTATGTACATTTAATTTTTTGCTGTGGAAGACTATTTTATTTTTTAACTTAATGTCTTGAGGTTGGGTTCAAGATCCTGCAATACACATTTAGCCATAGTGAGGGTTTGTCTTGGGACTTATTTACTCAAAGTACTCAAAATGTGTAGTTATATAAGTATGCTTCATCTATACTAGAATTCCATTGCATGGAGCTCCTTTAACTTGATTTAATGAACATTTATATAATGCTTAACAGTTTTACCCCCCCAACAGTCATTTTGTTATTATCTCTTATAAGAAAAGTAAAATTTTGGCTCAAGGTAGCTGCTGCTTGGAAGTCTTTAGCTGCAGGATCTAAAGAGGTCCAAAAGGAGGCCCTGACAAATGAGAACTAAAGTATCATTTGTTCACGTTGTGCTGTCATTTATTTGACCTTTAAAGGAAAAAGGACAATTGCTGATTTCTGTTAGATTCAACCAAGGTCATCCATTTAAAACATCAGATTAGGGACTAAGGCACAAAATCAAGCCACTCACATGCTTAAACCCTTTATGCAAAGAAAACAAGCTTTTATTGCAATTTTCTTCAAATTCTCCATTTTCATTTGAGTTTTCAAATCACCTTGTTTTTTGCTCTGGTGCTGCCTTCCCCTGTTCTCTCTGGCTAATTCCTAATTTGAAGGCAGAACCCAAGTTAAGGTTCATGGTGAAGCCTTAACTCCTCTGCAGATTGACCATATGCTGATTCATATTGTGATCTAACTTTGATTTCTACTTGGTGAGATTAAGATTCCATGTAGTATTGAACACATTAAAGCCAGACACTACCTGTATGTAGAATTCACGAAACATACCACCCCCAAGACAGTCTTCAGCCCTTCCTCCTTTGCTGAATAACAGCAACTTCAAGTTGTAAGAAAACAAACAAACAAAACAACAACAAAAGAAAATGTTGGGCGTTAGGATCTATGTCATTCCTCTTTCAAGCATTGATGAATGATATGGGTATTTAATTTTAACAGCTTTCTATAATTTGATGCATATTTCATAAACACCATGAATATCTATGGTTAGTCTGGAAAAGCTGCTGACTAAAAATGAGATAGTATTTGAATCTTTATTCCAAATTCAGGTTTACCATGGGTACCTTGGCTACCTGGCTTTGATCTCTCCTAAGATTATGGCATCTGGTCCCATCACTTCATGGGAAATAGATGGGGAAAGAGTGGAAACAGTGTCAAACTTTATTTTGGGAGGCTCCAAAATCACTGCAGATGGTGATTGCAGTCATGAAATTAAAAGACGCTTACTCCTTGAAAGGAAAGTTATGACCAACCTAGCTAGCATATTAAAAAGCAGAGACATTACTTTGCCAGCAAAGGTCCGTCTAGTCAAGGCTATGGTATTTCCAGTGGTCATGTATGGATGTGAGAGTTGGACTGTGAAGGAAGCTGAGTGCTGAAAAATTGATGCTTTTGAACTATGGTGTTGGAGAAGACTCTTGAGAATCCCCTGGACTGCAAGGAGATCGAACCAGTCCATCCTAAAGGAGATGAGTCCTGGGTGTTCTTTGGAAGGACTGATGCTGAAAATGAAACTCCAATGCTTTGGCCATCTTATGCGAAGAATTAACTCATTGGAAAAGACTGATGCTGGGAGGGATCAGGGGCAGGAGGAGAAGGGGATGACAGAGGATGAGATGGCTGGATGGCATCGCCGACTCGATGGACATGAGTTTGAGTAAACTCCGGGAGTTTGTGATGAACAGGGAGGCCTGGCGTGCTTCAATTCATGGGGTCGCAAAGAGTCGGACACGACTGAGCGACTGAACTGAACTGAACTAAAGGCTGTTGGTAAACTCCATCTTTCCTTCAATCTCTTTATTTACACTAAGTTAAAAGTGACAAAAAACTCTTTTCCCTAGCAATTATCTTCTTATTTCGAAATTACATCTTTTGCAGAATGAAATTATCTAAGGAAGCAATGATAATGTGTATCAGCTCAGATAAGTATGTAAACTTATTAGTAACTTTACCAAAAGTTTTAATTTCCTAAATTAAATTACAACTTTTAAATTTCTGTGAGGAAATTAATTATTGAGAAAAGTTGGTTAACTGAAAAGAAATAGTTGTGTCTGCAGTTACTAAAATTTTAATTTTAATCTCCGTGTAGTGAAACTATTATTGACCGGATGTGCTTAAAAGGCTATGTCATATAATTCTTTTTGATAGATATTGTTTTAGTATAGCTTTAGTATAATCCTGATTATAGAGAAATGCAATAAATTAGTCTACAAAGACTATAAAGCCTTAATTCAGTTTGGGGGCATCCTCAATTAGATGACTTTGTTTAATTAGTATCAGTTCATTGGAGTTAGGAGCTCTGGAATTTAATGCTTTGAATTTTACATGCCTATAATTTTGTGATTTTTGAAATATCTATTTTCTCTGAAGCTACTTACTCTTTTATTTTAGATGTTTTTCTGGAGGATAAATTAATTGATATGTTTATGACCTTTGAATATTATTTTCTCCAATAAAATGGTACCCCTGCACTGAAACTGAGATTGATATTATCATTTTTCCTATTTTAGACATAGATATCTATCAGAATTTTCAAAATTTAATGCCCAAATCTCTCAGAAAGGAAAACCACTCATGGTTTGTATGTAGGTCAGTTATGATGCATTTGGCATAAGGACCATTTTAAGTCTGTTTAATCAGAAGCTCGTACACAGATGGTCCTGAGGTTGGTTCACAGGTGTATTTGTCTTTCTCAGCAGACTTATTATCCCTAAACATAATACCACTGGGCTTCTCACATGGCGCTAGTGGTAAAGAACCCACCTGCCGATGCAGGAGACATCAGAGACACGGGTTCAGTCCCTGGGTTGGGAAGATCACCTGGAGGAGGACATGGCAGCTCACTCCAGTACCTGCCTGGAGACTTCCTTTGACAGAGGAGCCTGGTGGGCTACAGTCCACGGGGTTGCAAAGAGTCAGACCCAACTGAAGTGATTTAGCACACATGCATAATATCCTCTAGGTCCATCCAGATTGTTGCAAAAAGCAGAATTTCATTCTTTTTTAAGGACTAATAATTTATTGTATGCATATATACCACATTTTCTTTATATACTTGTCTGCTGATAGGCATTTATGTTGGTTCCATGTCTTGGCTACTGTAAATAATGCTGCTGTGAATATTTGGGTTCATGTATCTTTCTGAATCAGTGTTTTATTTTTCTTTGGATATATTTCCAGCAGTAGAATTATTGGATCATATGTAGTTCTATTTTTAGTTTTTGAAGAGCCTCCATACTATTTTCTGTAACAGCTGTACCACTTTATATCTGCACCAACAGTGTAGCAGGGTTCCCTTTTCTCTACATCCTCCCTGACATTTTTTATTTGAGTTTTTCTTGATGATAGCCATTCTAACAGGTAATCACAGTCTCACTGTGATTTTGATTTGCATTTCTCTGATGATCAGTGATGTTGAGCATCTTTTCATGTGCCTGTTGGCCACCTGTAAGTCTTCTTCAAAAAATGTCTATTCAGGTCTTCTGACCATTTTAAAAATAATTTGTTTTTCGATATTGAGATGTATGACTTTTTTACATATTTTGGATATTAACTCCTTATCAGTCATATTATTTGCTAGATTTTCTCCCATTCTTTTTTTTTTCTTTTCATTTTGTCCATGGTTTCCTTTGCTATGCTAACTGTTAAGTTTAATTATGTTTCATTTGTTTATTTTTGCTTTCGTTTCCTTTGTCTTAAGTTATTGTTTACTTGCTAAGTCGTGTCCAACTCTTTGCGACCCCATGGACTGCAGCATGCCAGGTTTTCCTGTCCTCAACTATCTCCTGGAGTTTGCTCAAATTCATGTCCATTGAATCAGTGATGCCATCCAAACATCTCATCCTCTGTCACCCCCTTCTCCTTCTGTCTTCAATCTTTCCCAGCATCAGGGTCTTTTCCAGTGAGTCGTATCTTGGCATCAGGTGGCCAAAGTATTGGAGCTGCAGCTTCAGTCTCAGTCCTTCCAATGAATATTCAGGGTTGATTTCCTTTAGGATTGACTGGTTTGATTTTCTTACTTTCCAACAGACTCTGAGGAGTCTTCTCCAGCACCACAATGCGAAAGCATCAATTATTCGGTTCTCAGCCTTCTTTACTGTTCACCTCTAACATCTGTACATGACTATTGGAAAAACCATAACTTTGACTATATGGACCTTTGTCAGCAGTGATGGCTCTGCTTTTTAATACACTGTCTAGGTTTGTCATAGTTTTTCTTCCAAGAAGCAAGCATCTTTTAATTTCATGGCTGCAGTCACCATCTGCAGTGATTTTGGAGCCCAAGAAAATAAATGTGTTACTTCTTCCACTTTCTCCCCTTCTATTTGCCATGAAGTGATGGGACCAAGATCTGCCTTAGGTGGTGTTGTTTTGGTCGCTAAAGTTCTATCCAACTCTTGTGACCCCATGGACTGTAACCTGCCAGACTCCTCTGTCCATGGGATTTACCAGGCAGGAATACTGCAGTTGGTAGCCATTTACTTTTACAAGGGATCTTTCAAACCCAAGGATCAACCCTGGATCTCCTGCATTGCAGGTGGATTCTTTACTGCTTGAGCTACAAGGGAAGTCCCTCTGTCTTAGGAGACAGTTGCAAAAAAAAAAAAAAAAAAAAAAAATGCAGTGATTTATGTGTGTCCTGCCTGTGTCTTCCTCTATAGGTTTTGAGCAAAACACTCAAGCCAGCACTTCCAATAATAGATCTATACAACCAATATGTTTTTAAAAGGGTACTCAGTTTCACTGGTCATCAGTTCAGTTCTCAGTCATGTCTGACTCTTTGCGACCCCATGAACCACAGCACACCAGGCCTTCCTGTCCATCACCAACTCCTGGAGTCCACCCAAACCCATATCCATTGAGTCAGTGATGCCATCCAACCATCTCATCCTCTGTTGTCCCCTTTTCCTCCTGCCCTCAATCTTTCCCAGCATCAGGATCTTTTCAAATGAGTCAGCTCTTCCCATGAGGTGGCCAAAGTACTGGAGTTTCAGCTTCAACATCAGTCCTACCAAGAGAACACCCAGGACTGATCTCCTTTAGGATGGACTGGTTGAATCTCCTTGAAGTCCAAGGGACTCTCAAGAGTCCTCTCCAACACTACAGTTCAAAAGAATCGATTCTTCAGCACTCAGCTTTCTTCATAGGCCAACTCTCACATTCATACATGACCACTGGAAAAATCACAGCCTTGACTAGATGGACCTTCGTTGGCAAAGTAATATCTCTGCTTTTTTAATATGCTTTCTAGGTTAGTCATAACTTTCCTTCCAAGGAGTAGGCATCTTTTAATTTCATGGCTGCAATCACCATCTGCAGTGATTTTGGAGCCCAGAAAAATATAGTCAGCCACTGTTTCCACTGTTTCCCCATCTATTTGCCATGAAGTGATGGGACCGGATGCCATGATCTTAGTGTTCTGAATGGTGAGTTTCAAGCCAACTTTTTCACTCTCCTCTTTCACTTTCATCAAGAGGCCCTTTAGTTCTTCTTCACTTTCTGCCATAAGGGTGGTGTCATCTGCATATCTGAGGTTATTGATATTTCTCCTGGCAATCTTGATTCCAGCTTGTGCTTCATCCAGTCCAGCGTTTCTCATGATGTACCCTGCATATAAGTTAAAGAAGCAGGGTGACAATATACAGCCTTGACGTACTCCATTTCCTATTTGGAACCAGTCTGTTGTTCCATGTCCAGTTCTAACTGTTGCTTCCTGACCTGCATATAGGTTTCTCAAGAGGCAGGTCAGGTGGTCTGGTATTCCCATCTCTTTCAGAATTTTCCACAGTTTATTGTGATCCACACAGTCAAAGGCTTTGGCATAGTCAATAAAGCAGAAATAGATGTTTTTCTGGAACGCTCTTGCTTTTTTGATGATCCAGCAGATGTTGGCAACTTAATCTCTTGTTCTGCCTTTTCTAAAACTAGCTTGAACATCTGGATGTTCACAGTTCATGTATTGCTCAAGCCTGGCTTGGAGATTTTTGAGCATTGCTTTACTAGTGTGTGAGATGAGAGCAATCATGCGGTAGTTTGAGCATTCTTTCAGATTGCCTTTCTTTGGGATTGTAATGAAAACTGAGCTTTTCCAGTCCTGTGGCCACTGCTGAGTTTTCCAAATTTGCTGGCATATTGAGTGCAGCACTTTTACAGCATCATCTTTCAGGATTTGAAATAGCTCAACTGGAATTCCATCATCTCCACTAGCTTTGTTTGTAGTGATGCTTCCTAAGGCCCACCTGACTTCACATTCCAGGATGTCTGGCTCGAGGTGAGTGATCACACCATCATGATTATCTGGGTTGTTAAGATCTTTTTTGTACATCACTGAAACACAAATTAAAACAATAAAGGACAGGACAGCTAATGTGAAAAACAGTCTCAAAGTGGTTGAGGACACGCAGTACATGGGACATTTGTAGACTGCCCATGAGAGTGTCAATTATTGCAACCACTTTTGACAGTACCTACTAAAGCTGAAGTTACATATGCCCTAAAACTCTATGATTAAGGCACCTAGAGACAAATACAAGAATAGTTCATAGCATCATTCTTTGTAATGTCCAAACACTGGAAATATCCCATGTTCAACCGTAGAACAAGGGAGTACTATACAGCATTAACAGATTTCAAATCCCATGCCGACAAAGAATGTCAGTAGTTGCTTTCAAATGTTACTTAAATCTTGAGTTCACTGCTGGATTTTATTTTTGGTGGTGACCTATTGGACTTGACATAGCCCTGTAACCTAAAATAGAACACTTCCTATCATCAAATAGTACATTATATGTTTTATGTTGGAGATTGTGTGAAGCAGAATAATTTGGGGGAAAATGCTCAACATCTTTTTCTAACAAATATTCAGTGTAAGTATTACACATAAATCTATCAAGAAAATCATGTTTCATGATACAATTAATTTCTTCTTGTTAACAAATTTTGTTAAATACATACTCTGAATCATTTCTCAATAATGTGAAATACATAGCATTCGTAGTTCAAAAGAGTGAGGCAAGTTAAACTGTGTTTCAGCTTTTTAAAACTGCATATTTAATTTGTTTCACTCTTGTGATCACAAGGATCTTTTAAAATTTTCAGTGTGGTGCTACAGCACCATAACTTTTGTATATTTCTATACAATTGTACTGAGGCTTGAACAGAGTTTGGGAGATATGATTTAAAAATAAACAAGATTAGAACTCAGTCTAATAAGGTATAAAAGGCAAACTGCCTCTTGTACGTGCTTCTTATTTACAGTTTATTTATTTTGTTATAATTTTAAAAATGGATTTTGACTAGATGCTCACAAGGAAGTTACATGAGTTTTATTCAATCCTGTTTAAAAAACTGTCTAAGAGTCGAGTAATCTGAGTAAATTAGAATTTCATAATTCCAATTTTACTTCCTTCTGTGTGCTGTCTCAAAAGTTATTAGAGGCTGACTGCAGTTGACCATGTCTGTTTAATAATGGTTTTTATTATTATGTAGGTACTGCATTTTAGGAATTGTTTAGAAACATAAAACTCATAATATGAGTTTCACAGGAAACCCCTGTGAAACAGTTATTTTCCCCATTCTACAGAAGAAAATTAAGATTCAGAAAGATCACAAAGCTAGCAGGATTGGAAAAACGGCTGGTATTTATCCAAATTTTATACTTTAACAGCTGCATTCCTTTGCTTCATTCATTTATTCTTTTAGCCATTTTGTATTAATTTTCCTTATATGTCAGACATGGCCCTGGATACTGAGATTCCCTTGGTACATAAGCCAGTCAAGGTACAGCTCCCAGCCTGATATGGGAGACAGTTATCAAGTAAATGAGTAAATAAATCAACAAGCAAGGTATCAGATCAAAAAATGTATGAGGTGATAAGGTGGAGACTGAGAGATCAGGAAATATATCTAAGAAGAAATATTTTAACTGTGATCTGATTGACAATAATTAACCAGCCATGACAAGATCAGAAGGAAGGTATTGCTTGGCAGAAAGAAACTAATTTAAAAACCCAAAGGCAAGAATTCTAGGGAGAGAAGAACTTAGTTCTGTTGCTGAAACAGAGTGGATGATGTGAAGCATAAGGCCAGATGACTCAAGGAAGCAAGCAGAATCAAATCATGTAAGACTTTGTAAGTCAGGAGAAGAATTTATATTTTGTTTTACGTAAGATGGAAAACTACTAGAATTTTTAAACTGGCTATTGCGTGAATAATGAATTTTCATAGTAAGAGTTAAGGCTGAGAGTCCAGATGGGGGTCACTGGGTTGATACAGGTGAGAGATGCTGTGCTGTGCTTAGTCGCTCAGTCATGTCTGGCTCTTTGTGACCCCATGGACTGTAGCCCACCAGGCTCCTCTGTCCACAGGGATTCTCTCAGTAAGAATACTGGAGTGGATTGCCATGCCCTCCTGCAGGGGATCTTCCTAAGCCAGGCATTGAACCCAGGTTTCCTTCATTGCAGGTGGATTCTTTACCATTTGAGCCACCAGGGAAGCCCTAGGAGAAAGATAATGCTAGCTAAATATGAGAGGCAATGCAGGTGGAAAGAAACAGTTTTGGGTTACATTTTTGAGGCAAAGTTGATAGGACTTGCAAACTGATTAAATGTAAGAGGGAAAGAAAATTGTAGAAGATAGCTTATTGACTTAAGCAACTTGTTGGATGGTAGCACTATATATTAAAATGTGGATCAGAAGGAATTCATTTTGGGGATGTTATGACCATGTCCTATTCATTCCATGGCTGAAGGAGAGCTCCTATGTTCCAAATCAGAGAAGATGGTCAAATAACAACACCTGACACTAGACAGATGTCATCGACGACTTATTAGTCATGTATTCTCACAGCCCAGGGGAAGAGAATACCACATGCCATGCCAGGTCTAACAGGTGCTGCACTCCGGGCCACAGTCAACCAGAAGGGGCTGTGGAAGTAGGTTTTGTAGTAACAAGAGGGTGACTTGCCCCCTGGTTCCTGCCCTCTGGTTCCTGCAGTAGGATATGATTAGCTTGGTTAAATAATTTCATAAGTTGGTAGGCAGGTGATTTTGTCAGCTTGAGGACCAGGTGGGGGCAGCTGCTTCAGCTGATAGGGAACTAGTAAGATGGGAGACATTTTCTATTGGGTAGGAGCATTTCTGGCAAGAACAGGGAAGTCACAGCTAGAATTTTGGGGTCCTGTGATGCTCAAAGATGTCATGACAGCACTTGAAATATTAGATCTTATAATACAGCAGGAAAATCAAATTCTCTTTGGTCATATTATGTTTGAGATGCATGTGTGAAGATTCCATCCAAGTAGAGCTGTCAAACTGTATATACACATCTAGAACTATGAGAGGTCAAAGCCGGAAGCAATGATTTAGGAGATAGGAATATTTAAAATGATGAATCTGGATGGGAGAATATATTGATAGGGAAGAGAAAGGGGCCTAAGACTTAGCTTTGGATACATTTTCAAAGGTATTCAAATGTACACTGAGAGAAGGAGCGTCAAGCAGACTAGGATGTATAAATGGTGAGATTGGAAGAAAACCAAATGGCTGAAGTTTCTTGATCCAAAAGAAGCATCCAAAGAAGGAAGGGATCATATATGACAAATGCTCCTGAGTTGTCTTGTAAGATAAGTAGTCATTAGAATTAAAATATGATAACCACAACAAGAGTCTCTGTGGAGCTGTGGGAAATAGAGAGGATATTGGAGATTCTTTCTTGATCCTCATTTAGAGTTCATCTCTCTTTCAGAAACTGATGTAAGAATTTGTGAGTTGGGTTTTATGGGGTAAGTACTTATCACCTGAGAAGTCACAAAAGGCAGAGGTAGAGCAGCCAGCTCATGGTGCTGCCTTCCTCTCATGTCATACTCCCTCAATATTTACCCCTGGAGCCTTGATAACCTTCTTTTAGTTTCACAAGCAAGACAAGTTCCTGCTTCAGAGCATTTGTATACACTTTTATTCTCTGCCTAAAAAATGAATCTCCCATTTTCTTAAGGATAATCTAAATCAGGATCAGCTTAGGTTTCTGTTTAAACATCTTTGTCAGGAATCCTTCCCGTGCTCTCAAATGAGGTTATGTTTCTCCAATTGCATTCTCACTGTGAATGTTTCCTTCCCAACTCTTCCATGGTAATCATTAAATGCATATCCATGTAATTATTTGAGTATTGTCTCCTTCACTTGACTACAAATTCTATGATGTCTCAGACTCTATTTTGTTCTTAATGGTATTTCATGTGCTTGACACAAGTGCTGGTATAATGAGAATGAATAATAAATATTTTGATTATTGTCTTCCCAGTCATAAGAAAAAATGGAAGAGCTTCATTCAATAGGAAGGATAAGGACAGAACCCATTCTTTTTTTTTTTTTAATCTTATGTCTAGGATAGCTTTTTAAAAAATTGAAGTATAGTTAGTTAGCAGTGTTGTGTTAGTTTAAAGTATACAGCAAAGCAATTCAGTTATACATATATATCTGTTCTTTTCTGATTCTCTTCTAAGTTATTACAAGATATTAAATATAGTTCTGTGTGCCATACAGAAGGTCATTGTTGTTTCTTTTTTATGTATAGTAGTGTGTATATGTTAATTCCAAACTCCTAATTTTAGGATAGCTTATTAGAATAATTTTATTGAAAATATTAGAATGTGATGTGGAATTTCTGTGCTGAACTTCATCCTTTAAAAATCTATTCAAAGTTTTAACTGTAATATTGAATTAAAAAATAGTAAATCCAAGGAGGACTACCCTAGTTAATATAGTTGTTTAGGAAAGTTATTTTATCTTTGTAGCTATTTTTATATTGCATATCTCTGTTAAATATTAATAAATGACAAATATGGGAAACTTTTGTTGGTGTTGGAATAGTGCCTTGGAATTCTTATTATTTTTTTTTGTTATCTCATGGACATAAGTATTAGTAATCTACTCAGGAGCAGTAGAAAAGGTTCTGAGGAAGGGCACTCTGACATGGATTCACTACCTTGACTTCATACATGATCTTCACTTCATTGTGAACTTGATGTCATTACTTTCTTGATCTCCGTATCTTTCTTCCCCCCTCCACCTCAAGTCCTTGATCTCCTTACTCATACCTGACTCTCGTCTTTTCCTTCATTTCATCCCTAATCTTAAGAAATTAGTCTCAGACATGCAGCAAGTTCATCTGTTTTACATTAAAGTCTTCCTGAAGCAAAAATGATTTCATTAATGCTGCTGGGTTAAAATAAAATGTTATGTATCCAGTAGCTCCAATAGCTTGTACAAATAGTGTAAAATAATTAAAAAAAATTTTTTTTGGAGCTTAGTGAGGCCTTGCAGGACTGCGAGGCCCGGGCGGCGTGCGTCCATAGCCGGGGAGACTGAGGCTGGGGCAGGCGCTACCCGGCTGGGCCGTGAGCCGGCCGCGGCCTTGGCAGCGAGGCCTCCCGGAGGCCAGTGGGAGCTCTGCAGAGGAAAGCAGAGGCTGCGCTCCGGTCGCAGGCAGGGCTAGAAGGGCAGCGAGTCTGCTGTCCCACGCGCAGTGGATGCAGCGGTGGCGATGGATGCCCTAGAGGAAGAGAGCTTCACACTGCCCTTCTCTTAGGCCTCGGATGCAGAATTTGATGCTATGGTTGGATATTTAGAGGACATTATCATGGATGATGAGTTCCAGTTATTACAGAGGAATTTCATGGGTAAGTACTACCGGGAGTTTGAAGACACAGAAGAGAATAAGCTAACCTACATGCCTATTTTTAATAAGTATATTTCTTTGGTAGAAAAGCATATAGAAGAACAGAAGTTGGAGCGGATTCCTGGATTTAACATGGAGGCTTTCACTACAACTTTACAGCTCCATAAAGATGAAGTGGCTGGTGACATTTCCGACATGCTGCTCACATTTACAGATTTCCTGGCTTTTAAAGAAATGTTTCTGAACTATTGAGCAGAAAAAGAGGGCCGCGGACTGGACTTGAACAGCGTTTTAGTGGTGACTTCACTGTGCTAATCATCTTCTGTGCCAGCCTCCCAGAACAATCTGTGGCCCTAGGCCCCACCTCCAGGCTGTGGGCTCTTCCTGGACGTCACCAACTCAATAGAGTGGGAGAGGCCTTGGCTAATGATGTCAGAAGAATACATATTGACTCTGTTCTGCAACTCATTAATGTTAAGGATTGATGGGTCAGAAGAAAATTACCTGACCTTCCTGGGACAAGGCGTTCTTGTTTTTGGTAACCCTAGTACTCCTCCCCGAATAGACCCCTCTCTCAGACTTCGAGTCTGGCTCCTGCAGCAAACCCAAGTCCAGCATTCCACCTGGGATTCCTGTCTGCAGCATTCATGTCGGGGTGTCTGTGTTGGGAAAATCCACCATCACCAACTCTCTTGGCCAAGAGCCGGCCTTGCATATCCCATCAGGCTTTTCATTTCTTTATATGGATCACAGTCCTGCAGCCTCAGTGGGCGTTGTGACTGGGAGTAATTACCCAGGGGTTAACTCAAGCTAGCTGCCCATCTCAAGATTTCTGAAAATCCTACCATCACAGCTAGTAGGAATCAACTTACAGAGATTTCCTTTACCTAAAAGTAATGTGAAAGTGAATTCCTAGTCTTACATGTTCTGTCTTTGTATCACTGTCTTCTAGAGGTCCAGATGTTGTCCCATTGTTTCTATAACCCTAGTTCACATGTTTTTGAAAAAATATTTTTGTAGGTGAATACTCAGGCCAACCTAGTGGATATAATCTTGAAACTTCCATGATTACCCACTTCAAGATCAAAGTATTATATGCTGTGTGCTTTTTAGCTGTTAGTGTTGTGAAAGCTAAAATGCTTTCTACCTTGGTGGTCCATTTTACTGGGTGCCAATGAATGTATGCTGGAAGTAGTCTAAAAGATATCCTTTTCTTAGACCATGTTCCTGTTTGTGCAGGTTTGCTTAAAACCCTTTCTATGTAAATCAGCTCCTTAGGTATGGGGTAGGGGCTCTGTGCTTCCTGCTTGGCTGTCAAAATAATCATACCAAAATAGTGTTCCATGGTCTAGCTTAGCAGTAGTAGGAGATAGCAAACAGCTTTACTGGTCATCTGCTTAGATTCAGTACATTGTCTAATTTCAGTGTTTGATAGAACGTTACTGGCCAGAAACCATGGGTGAAAGAAAAAATATAGTAGTTCAATTGCCAATATATAGTTAGTTTTTTGTTTTTATTTTTCAAGTAAAAATTAGAATCTCTAAAAAAAATTTTTTTTAATTGCCTTTACTGACTTAGGAAACACACTGGACTCTGAGTTTGATCTGAAATGTAACAGAGGAGAAAGGCCTTGATCATTTGTAATCAGATTAGCATCCATTCTTATGACATTGATGCATGGTTTGAAGAACCTAAGGAGAATGTGAGGAGGGCACTTTGTGTGAATCTAAATTGACGTTATAAAAAGTAACTGGCTCTGCCTAGTGGAAGTGATTTATTATTTGGCATAGTCAAGCCTCAAGATAATTTTAGGGTTGCCTAATGATGTACTGTTAGCTTTCTTTACTTTTAACTTTAAGAGCAATTTAAAAGTTAGTGGGGAAAATGTAGATTATTTAGGCCTCCTTGGCCCTGTACACTCTGTTCTCTGTGCTTCACTTTTTCTTCTCCTTGGAGAAGAGATTTATCCTTGAGGATTCAGCTCAAGCATCACCTCTCCCGTGAAAATTTTTCTATATACATCTCCTTTTTTTTTTTTCCCTAAATTTTCCCATGCAGACAGAGGTGCTCTTTCCAAGGCACCTGATAAATATATTCTTTAATCCTTTGCTATATTGTAGTGAAATTATTTGTTGACAAATGAAACCGGGGCATAGCATTTTGAGAATTCAACAAGAGCGATTCAAAAGAACAGATGTTATAGTCGTCAACAGTGTCTCAGTCATAGTTAAAGAATTGTCCAAGGAAAAACATACAGAGAAAACTAATAAAAGAAAATGACTATAACTCTTGTTCTGATTCCATTCTCAATAAATTTCCTGAATAATTGTTTTTCCATGTAGGAAGCTAATATGCTAGTTAGCTAGTATTCTGATATCTTCTCCAGTTGCTTGTGAGATTTGCTAATATTACTCAACTATTGAATTTGGAGTTAACTCTTGGATGCTGCAGGCTTAGGCTAAGAACCAGGACTGACATTTACTTATTGGGGTAACCAGACCTCATAAGATGTTTCAGCATCTAACTGGTCAGGATCTTATCTGAAAATTCTACATGTTTTGAAATGTTTGATGGTAGTAGTTCATCTACTTCAAAACCGCCAAATGCAATATATACTATCCATACTTTAAAGATTACAATATCAGAATGTGTCAGGATTCTTTGCTTCCTAAGCTTATTAGCAGAGTGAGACAGACATACATAACCTTTATTTCATTTTATGTAGCTGGATCTCACAAATTACTAGTCAAAGGTATAGGTAGCTTCTGGAATCAAATACTCTGGATTCAGACCATTATTTTCACCAAAAGCAAGCTGCATAATTTGGGCAAGATGCTTAAAATATTTGTGTTTTCATTTATTTACTAAACTAGTAAATAAATAGTTATAATATTTTACCTTATAAGGCTGTATAAAAATTAATAAGCTATGCATGATTTAAAAATATAGTCTAAATGCTTCAATTGGTAATAAAGAGGGTGAAGTTGATTGAAGATGATGAATTTTATTTGTTGAAATAAGTACATGAACTTTAAAAATATTTTACTAAATTGAGCGTGATTTTCTCTTGCCTTCACTTAAGTGTTTTTTGTTGAAAACAGACAAAATAAACGGAGCAATCTCTACGTCTACATAGCAAGGAAACCCTTATGTCCTTGGCATAATATTATGGATTATTGTGAATGTTCTGTACCCTCATAGTCTGTATATACTCACAGTTTCTGAGGGTGAGCATAACGATAAATTTAAAAATTACAGTTATCTCAACCCTGTGCTGAACTATGAAATTTTGTATGATCATTGAGGAGTATTAGTACCAAAGCAATTATATAATGTTTAGACAAGTTTTAGCTGCTTTCACCTTTATCTATACATGGCTATCCTTAATAGTCTGCTCTTTTGTTACTATGTGAGGTAAATAGACTACATTTTAAACTTGATCCTGATCTTCATGGACTCTGATGGGAAAAAAGGGAAATGATTGATTCATGTTTGCTGGAGTTCCTTTGATTTCTGAGAGAAATTAGGAGGTGAAATCTAAGAGAAGTTAAGCCATCGGGAGGAGGCAATCATCTCTTTGAACTTGAGATAGATGGGGTGATAGGTTTTTCAGCTTGAGAACAGCTAGCATAAGTACTGTAATTGTCATATCAGGGTCAAAAGAACTTTCAAAGCAGCTGCTCAGTTTTGGTTTACTATGAATTTGGATTTCCAAGTCTGAAAGAAGGTTTCCAATAATCCAAGAACAAAAAGGAAAATTGCCTAAAAAATTCCTTCCTATATTCATACTTATAAAACCTAAAAACACAATTTTCTGAAATATTTAAACCTTCTATATTATGTTTTATTTTCAACACTTAGGCAGAATGTTAAAATATGTTAACAACCTAAGAAGATACGGTACCTTTCAGTATGTTAACATAAGCAGTTGAATTGCCATGCAGAATGTTAAAGGAAGAAGTCTGCGTAGTTGATGAAAAATAACTATAATTAGTTATCTTGTATGCTTATAATCTTAAGAAGTGTCTTTACTTATTTTGTGTCCTAATGATCATAGGCAATAGTAAAGGGAGCTGATAACATCTCATTTTTACATTTGATTCTATACATGTATTTGTGAAGCGTGTGTTTTTAGATATGACAGTCGGTAAAATCAGCTACTAAAATTCTCCCCTGCCAAGTAGACACAATACTTTTCCTCTAGAATTTGATCATTGCTACAACCAGTGCCTGCTGTTTACTTCTATTTTTTCCCTTTTTTGAATTTAAATTTCTAGTTATATTTGTTCTGTTCCTTTCCCACCACTGTACATTGGATATGGGGTGGGGCAGATGCTTGTCTTTTAGACTGTGGATTGTCGTGCCAGGAGTAACTCTAATCATGTAGATGGAGAGAGCTGCACACCACCTGGATATCCTAATCTTTGTATTGGATGAAATAACTGGGAGTCACTTCGTGATGTCTACAGTGGGGTGTGTGGGGAGTCTATTCTGTTTTGAGCACAAATGGTGCTCATAGACATTTAGTGGTCAGATTTCCCTCTGACTCATTTCCCTCATGCTTTGATTCAAGATAATGTACTCACTTAGGGAAGCTGGATTTTGAAAATACTGATGCTGCAGAGGAAAAGAGCTCAGTTTATTCACTCAGCTTGGAGGAGAACCACATCTTCCTTCTCAAAGACAGAAATTCTATCTTTGAACTTTGTGTGAAAAATAAACTGTTTAATATATTTAATGATTATTTTATAATATACATTTTTTATGCATTTAATTGATCATTACTTGTACTAATGCAAATATATGTTTGATATTTAGAAGTCAAATTCTTCAAATAAATACAATATTTCATGACTTTAAATTGGCTATGTTTGTGAGGACACTTTTTAATTTTTGCCTCTCAAGGAATGCACATCTGATTTCTGAAACTATTGTTTATTTTTAATTTGAGGTAGTTAAGCTACCAACTTTAATAAATGCATAACAGGTCTGTGTTTTCCATATTATCACCTTGTTCTTTACATTTTAGAGGTCTAACATTCTTTCTAAAGTTTTTGAGTTTGCAGACAGCTATCTCTTTGCCATTTCCACTATTAGTATTGCAGATCCAACCTTGGGATCCTGTAAAGGTAGGATAAAAGCAGAGCACTGACTTGCCCAGTGGTGGTACGGGATGGCTGGGTTGAGGAGTTGCAACATAAAAAGATGAGGTAAGATGAAATGGAATTTTTGTGTAGCAGCAGGGTCTGCTTTGGTGAGTTGGGAGGTAAATTTCACAAGTTTTTTGAGCATTTTAGCCTGGATGACTATTTTTTAGTAAATAAGCTGTGATTCTGTACCTGTACTTGCAAGGGTTTGGAATGAAAAGGTAAAGAATGTTGGCCAGGAATTTATGTTCTTCTTTTCATACCTTTATTGTGTATGCAGAAAAAGTTTAATTTCAGTCAGATCCCTTCATTCTTTAGTAATTAGACGTATTTGTCAAGATTTGCATTTTAGCATTAATTCTTTGAATATATAAACTGTTTTTAAGCATGCAACATTGTCTTTGAGACACCTGTATTCCTTACCTTTGTGTGTGTTATTTGCTTAGTCATGTTTAACTCTTTGTGACCTCATGGACTGTAGCCTGCCAGGCTCCTTTGTCCATAGGATTCTCCAAGCAAGAATACTGAAATGGGTTGACATTCCTTTCTCCAGGGGATGTTCCTGACCCAGGGACCAAACCCTTGTCTCCTGCATTTCAGGCAGATTCTTTACCATTTGAGCCACCAGGGAAGCCCATTCTTTCCCTAATACCCAACATTTTTGAGCCTGTTTCTCTTACTTAAAACCCTCAGTTCATTCATCCGTGCATCTTGCAAACTACCCACTACACTTAAGTATTTAAGTGTTAATGGTGCTTTGCCAAATGAAGAGTCTTGTGCTTTGAGGGTCTGCCTAAATTTTAGGAACACAAAACTGAGGCTTTACATGTCTTAGTGCTTCTTTAGTGCATAAACATGTGCTCAACAGTTAAATTCATTTATCCTCTCAGGCTAACTAGGACTTCCCACCCAGATCTACTCAGGGTATTTGGAGGTTGGAGGAAGATGGACTCTAACAATTGAAACCTCTGGTATAGACAATGATTCTGATTTAGAATGTAGGACTAAATTCTGATGCCTTTAAAAACATTGAAGTTAGTTGCTTTACAATGTTATGCTAGTTTCTGCTGTAAAATGAAGTCATTCAGCTAATTGTATTCATACATCTCTTTCTTACTGGACTTCGCTCCCACACCTCCCACGTCCACCCCACCCCTCTAGGTCATCCAAGGGGACCGAGCTGGGCTATGCAGCAGGTTCGCACTAGCTATCTGTTTTGCACATGATTGTGTATACATGTCAATCCCAATCTCCCAGTTCATCCCACTCTTCCTTCCCCCTGCCCCGCGCATCCATACATCTCTTCTCTACATCTGTATCTCTATTCCTGCCCTGCAAATAGGTTCATCTGTAGCATTTTTCTAGATTCCACATACATGGCTTAATATACAATAATTTGTTTTCCTCTTTCTGCATTACTTCACTCTGTATGATGCCTTTTTGATTCATACACTAGAATCCTTTTCTACATCCTTTCCAATACATTTTAGAATGGGCTGTGGGCATCTTGTTATAAACTGAAAAGAATGTCTCATTGCTAAAAAAAACGTAAAGTTAATTAAAAGAAGTCTTCATCTCGTCCTCCTGAAATCTCAGCCCAGGCAGAGGTTCAAGTTCTTCAGGAGGAGATTGGACTATTCATCACTGCTTGTTTGGCTTGTCAGAGTCATGGGAGTTCCTTTCTAATTTACACCATTCCTTTATGAATGTGACATTATATTTAGAGAGTAATTGTGTTAATTTCCCCTAATTGTGATGTCATCCGCCTATCAATAGCCAAATATTCTGACCTTTAAAAACCTGTAGCAATTGTTTTTCAAGTTTGCAAGGCAGGGTAACCTTGAAAAAATGGAGAGATTTCCTGTGAATTCCATTTAAATAGTTTTACTCTTCTCCTCAGAATAATAGTCTGAAAATTTTTATTACTTGTGCTGCATATGCTTATTAAGGAAAATATGATTAACACAGAAAAAAGAAAAATTGTAAACTGTGTCTTCAGGTGAGGGAATGTGGTGTGGTTGGTATCTGATTGTTAAAGGAGTGCAGCACGATCTTTACTGTTATTTCTTGGCTGCATGGAAAGCTTGTGCTGGAGTTGTTGAAAGATGGTAGCAATAGGTGTCAACTGTTTGCTGCCTCTACAACGCTGCTAACCATAATCTTTCCCCTTCTACATTCTGAGTTCCTTCTCCTGGCTCCCATTACAGAACCTAACAAATTCAGGCAATAAGAGAATGTATAATTTTACAAAATATTAGTCTTTGTTTCACAGTGAAGAGTATACAGAAGAGGGGGCTTGGTGGTGAGAGATAGTTGGAAAATGTCATCTGACATTCTCTTACTTGAGAAATGATGGCTATATGAAGAAATGATGGCTTCAATCTCCACTATACTTTGTATCAAAGCTTTTATATTCACTCATTAATTTAATAATTATTTAGTGAGTCCATCCTCTAGTAGAGTTTATATTGATCTATTTGGGGGTAGGTAATAAATATAATGAATAAGTAAATTATATGGTATTCTAAAAAATGATTAATGCAGGCTAATGTTAGCTCAGTTGGTAAAGAATCCACCTGCAATGCAGGAAACCCTGGTACAATTTCTGAGTCGGGAAGATCCACTGGAGAAGGGATAGGCTATCCACTCCAGTATTCTAGGGCTTCCCTGGTGGCTCAGCTGGTAAAGAATATGCCTGCAATATGGGAGACCTGGGTTTGATCCCTGAGTTGAGAAGATCCCCTGGAGAAGGGAATGGCTACTCACTCTAATATTCTGGCCTGGAGAATTCCATGCACTATATAGTCAATAGGCTTGCAAAGAGTCAGACACGACTGAGAGACTTTCACTTCACTTCTGTGAAAAAACAAAGAACAAGGTGGAGAATTGGGAGGAATTGGGGTAGGGGTGAGGATTTGCTGTTTTAAATGAGGTGATTGGGATTAACCTCATTGGGCAAAGATTTAAAGAAAATGATGGAGTTTGTCACGTGGTTATCTTGGTGGAAAACATACTGGACAGAAGAATATTCTGAGTAGAAAGCAGGAGCAGATTGACTGGAAAATAGACTCAAAAGCCAGTTCCAGAGTCCTGCGGTTGTAGCATGCTTGACATATTCTAGGAAAGAAGCTGATGTAGATGACTCTGTGGATCCCATGGAATATGGGAGGGTAAAGCAGAAAAACTAAGAAGGGTCATATCATGAAGGGCTTTCTAGGCCATTGTAAGGATGTTGGCTTTTATTATGAGTGGAATGGGAAAACATGAGAGAATTTTAAGTAGAGATGTGAGATGATGTGATGCCGTTTTAAAAGAATCACCCTGGTCACTTTTTTGAGAACAAACTTTAAGGCGGGCATGGGATGGAGACTGTTGCGCTAATCCTGGCAGGAGGTAATGGTGACATGGATCAGGTTTGTAGTGGTTGATATAGTGTGGATCTGTAGAACGTTGGATATCTTTTAAGAGCTTGGAAGATTTCCTGATGCTTTGGATATGTGGTGGCTGGTGAAGATATCTTGCTTTTTTCTCTCCTTCCCTCTTCATGATAAGTTGTTGGGAGAGGTAGCAATTGCTTGTATCTAAATGATGTTGAGAGACTGGATCAAATAAAATGTCCTTGCAGCTGGTGGAAGTGGAGAGTCAGTGTGGGTCATTGCTGCCCCCTGAGCTGAAATTGTGCCAAAGCATTCTTCCTTGGAGCAGTCAGTGATGCTGCCAAAGAAACTGGAAAGAAAAATTTCTGCTTTTCCTCCCTCATCTCTTATCTTCTGAAGTTTAACATTTTTATTATTCAACCTAAAAGGGTTTCGCCATTCCTAAGAAGTGAGTTTACTTCCATGCGTCCAAAGCTACTCCTTCTATTAATTGGTCATTTCTAACCCTTCACCTGTATAGATTTCCATACTCAGGGCCCACAGCCAGATGGCTAATTTCCAGAACACTCAGGTAATCTCCGAGATTTTGTGCAGACTCTGGAAACAGCCCAGAGCTCAGAGATAGGAGGCTATAGGCTACTTATGCCCTTCAAGGATCTTTGGATAAGGGCAGAATGATACAGACAACAAGGGTTTCTTTAATTCCCCCTTAAACACAACGACACCAATGATGTTTTTGAACATTTATTTAATGTTTGACTCTGCCTTATTCATGCACTAGCTCATTTAACCCTCCCATTAGCACTTTGAAGAAATTATTGTTTTCTTTTTTCACTGATAAGTGAGGCCCAGAACAGACAATCACTTGCCCCAGGTCCCCTCGCTAGCAGATGGTGGGGCTTAGGTATAAACTGGAGTCTGTCACTTGTTATGGCTCTGATGCCGTGGCTCGAAGACGCTGTGCTCCATACTCAGCTACATGCACTTGTTTTACCGGAGAATACTTGCTTTACAACGTTGGGTTAGCTGCTGCTGCACAACGTCGTGAATCACCCGTACGTATGCATATACCCCCTCCCTGCTGAGCTCTCCTACCCCGCCCTCGCATCGCACCAGAGGTCATCCCCGAGCCCCAGGCTGGGCCCCTGTGCGGTGTGACAGCTTCCCACTAGCTGTCTGCTTTACACACGGGTGTATCTACCTCAGTGCTCTCTCTCAGGTCGCGCCCTCTCTCTTTCCCCACTGTGTCTACAAGTCCATTGTCTATTCTGCCCTCTAGCTATATGTGCTTTTCGGTCTATGTTCCTGTTAATCTGCTCCTGCTTTCTACTCAGAATATTATCCTACAGTTTAATATCTTTGCTCCCCATAGACGCTTTCTCTGAACCAAAGTAATTTAGGAAAACTAGACCTTTATGGGGTTTCCTAACTGGCACTAGTGGTAAAGAACTTGCCTGCCAATGCAGGAGACACAGGAGATGTGGGTTCAGTCCCTGGGTTGGGAAGATCCCCTGAAGGAGGAAATGGCAACCCACTTCAGTATTCTTGCCTAAAAAATTCCATGGACAAAGGAGCCTGGTGGGCTACAGTTCATGTGCTCACATAGAATCGGACATGAGTGAAGCAACTTAGCAGTAGCACTAGACATTTTATGAGGAAAAATAGGGGAGGAAGCACAAAAGAGTGTTGAGGGATGGTTAGGTATGTTTAGATAAGATAGAACTTTCGATAACATATGTTTTGCTAACCAGTAGGAAAATATTGACAGCTTTTATTTTTAATATTATTTTTAATGATTTAAAAAGAAAATAAAAATAAATTGAATCTGTTACATATACCACACATACAAAGGGTAATGAACGTATTAAATCTATTAATGCTCAATATAATTATCACAACTTGAAAATACTTTATTCACTAGCTACAAGCCTTATATACATTTATTTCTTATGTACACAGAATTTTTGCCAAGCTATTTACAACACACAGTTACTATTGGATGTTATTCTCCATTCATGCCTGGCCCGAAGTGTCAGCAATAAGTGGTATCTCAGATTGTTACTGGTAAAAGTGTGAGAAATCGCTATAATTCTCCTGCCTTTATATTTGATGGAATAATTTGCCAGACACTAATCAGAAGTTTTCTGATGGAATTCTGCATTGACAAAAATCAAATTCAAATTCTGAGCTAGCTAGCATTGATTTTTCACATGTATTTTGTGCTTCTGAGGTTTGATACTAAGCTTCTGGCATTCTTCTGTGTGCTTTGTAAGGATGGAGCTCACTTTGAAGTACCTAGGATCTCTGTTTATAAGAGATTGGCCAGATCTGGAAAAGAATATGAATTTGGCTGCTGGGTCAGAAATGTCATCATCATGAATTTGGAAGACAGAATAATGCAGCGGCATACTGAGCTTGCTATAAAAATGAAAGCTGTTAGCTTGTATTCTGTAGTAATTGCATTTGCTTTAATTTTTTTCCCATGCAGGTAATTAATTTAAAAAACATTTTGTCCAGATGCAAAATAATGAAAATACAATGTTAGTTATTTTTTGTTTTTAAGAATAATATTTTAATTGAATCTTTTTTTGAGAAATTTTAGAGTGCTCTCAAAACAGTTTGTATTCTGCTGCTGCTGATCTAGGTACAAAAAAATCTGGAATGTTTTGACCATCTGCTGGTATTTCCAGTCAGTGTTTGCCTACAAACAATGAAAAAGATTCACAGTGAACTTGAACATCAGAGAGTAGAGTGAACTTTGGAGGCTAATTCTTCCAAACCCCGACAAATATGAAAACACTAGCACAGCTTTACTTAAAATGACACCTACTAAAGCGGGTTTCCATGTGTTATTCTACAGTTCTTAGCGTGAAGATTCAGACAAAAGGACTAAAATCTTATCTCTTTCATTCTTTCATATTGTACTCATTTATTTTGTTATTATTACTTTTCAAATTTTTGAACTTAAAATATTCTGCTTTATAAGGTCTCGGTTTAAGAGTCATGAGCATTGAGTTAATGATGTCAGTTTTCTGTAAAAAGTATTAAGGATACAGTCTGGACCTCAGGTATTTCCACCATGCCAGAAGGATGATCCTTGGCAAGCAAAGCAAAGCAACAACAATAAGAAAACATACAAAACAGCTGATTGGAGCCATGTTTTCCCTTAGATGTCCTACGAAATTACATTGAGTTTCTGTAATGCATGAAGGCAGGAGTTATGTTTTTCAGATGTGTTAATGTGCTTTGGTAATGGCTGATTACATTGAATTTGAGGGCCAGATTTCACATTCTAATCTACAGCTGAATATGGTCCCACGCATGTAGAACATTCATTAATGCTGGTCTCACAATCATTCATAAGTTTAAGAAGAAGAAATGTCTGCTTTAAAATGTTAGGCTTTTTCTTGATATTTTCACATTGTATGATAAGCATTTACATATTTTAGAATGAACACTTAAACACTATATTCAATGACTAGGGACTAAATAATAATACATAATAATACATTTGCTTACAAGCTTACATGCACACAAACTTCACATACTTTATTGAGCTGTTTGTGGCAACTGTGTAAGGGCCACTTACTATTTCAGCATTCAATTTTGAATTTAATTCTTTGAAGTTTTTGAATCCATTAAACCTATTGTATGTGTCTGCACACTTGCATGTCTATGTATATATGTGTATCTGTTTGTTTATTAGTGTAATTAAAATAAATTTAGCTTAAACACTTATGATAGGGGTGTTTAGACATTTAACACTTTGTAACAATTAGATACTTCTGATGCTGGATTCAAAACAGGGGAGGAAGATTAGAAAATTTAATGTTTTGGCAGTAAACACCATGTATTCTCTTGAAATAATTGTTTTTTATCTTGTTCTTAAGAAAAATGGTCCTATATTGATGGAGGCATAACAATCCAGTAAAGTGTCACAGGTAATTATAGTTGGATAGCTTTAAAAATCTATCTGAATATTTGGAAGGAGAAGTTTTTACTACACATCCACATTCTCAGAAGGTTACTGCTTTCTTGAGCCGGATTGATGATATCTCTAATTCAAGAAAAGATGGCTTTTGAGCACTGAGGTCTGGAAGATAAATTCCACACTTAATGGTGTACCTTGATTTGTTATAGCTCTCAGAAATATGTCAGTATATTTTTTTCTTATAGTAAAATAGATTCTTCTTTAGGACCATTAGCTCATTTCTTTCTGGGGGAATTTCTGAGTTATCTAAGCAGATAAAGGAAGGCTCTTTCTGTAGAAATATGTATATTATACTCCTGTTGCCTGGTATTAGTTCACGTGTATCCACATTTTGTCCAGCTTTTTATTCTAACAGGTGATTCTGTTGTCTACATCTTACTTGATTTACCTATATGTATACTAGTATATCTCATGGAGGAGGGCATGGCAACCCACTCCAGTATTCTTGCCTGAAGAATCCCATGGACAGAGGGGCATGGCAGGCTACAGTCCTTAGGATCACAAAGAGTCAGACATGACTGAAACAACTTAGCATGCACTCAAACAAGCACAGATAAGTAGTACATAGACTTTTGTCCTGAGGCTTTGCATTTAAATATATTTTCTGATACCTTCTCCTAGTCCTTACTCTTCCCCCCCCCTCCCCCAGTGGGGGAAGGGGAGAGAAGAAGGACACTATACAATTGTTAATACTCACCTTAAACTTTTTCCTTGGGTTATGGAGGAAAAATACATTTTCCTTTGGAACTAATAGATGCTCTTGTCTACTATAATAACTATGAATTAGTATCTTTAATTCTTGCCTAAAAATTGGTAGTCAGTATCAGAGATAAATGAGATTCTTCCCTTCTTCATTAGAAAGCCTCTTTACTGTTATGTAATCTATTTTTTTCTTAAACCTACAAATATTTTTGAAAAATAAAATAAGGAGGATCATAGGGATTTGCTTTGTCATTTTAAAGTTCTATCTTTGACTATTTCTTAGTTTGGCTCTTTAAAATATGTAATAGTCAAAAACTAAATGATTATGTTTTTCTTTTGAAGCCACTTTCCCAGAAAAATAAAGAGAAAAATGTGTGCAGCTGCCTAATAATTTGATCAGGTTTGTTTTTCAATTATATTTCATGGTGAATATCTTTAAATCTCAAAAATAAATAAATAAATAAATAAATAAATCTCAAAAAATTTTTATCCTACAAAGTTAATTCTCTTTAGCAAAGATTTTCATTAATTTTTACTCTTAGAGGTTAATTTCCCATAATTTTAGTCATAAAGTAAGTCATATAACTTTTTTCTTTAATAGCTATAGATGAAAAAGTTTCATTTTGTATAGATTTTACTTTTATTCACTCATCATTATATTTTTATAGTTTTTTAATCTTTTGAGGAAATCATATGTTACTTTAGTGTCACAATATATATTGCAATTTTTCAATGAGAAAAATGAAACTCTTTATAAATACTTTTCAGAAATATTTTTCTGTACATACAATTATTAAATTTTTCAAAGAATAAATTTAAAGCCTATTTTATTTTTGAGGGGGCAAATACCTTAATAGTGTCTTTGTTGAACTCAAATGCTACCTTTCTCAGTTGAAACACAGTGGCCTAAAAATCGCCCTTCTTTTTTACAAAGACTATGTAGAACAGGGCTGACAATCAGGAGAGTGGGGATGCTGTGGTGTCCACGATGGCCTCACTCTACTCTTTCCGCTCAGGAAATGGGTTTAAGAGTATTCATCCACAGAAGTACAGGGTGGGCTTATGAAACTTGAAGTGGTGGAGCCAGATTTGGAATTCTGGCGGGAGCAACCATTGAAGCTTGGGTCTCTTGGAGGCACTCTCTTTTTCCGACTGGATTTGCTGTTATCTGCATCACTAGGGTCAAACACCACCGTCATGGATTCCATCCTGGTCACAGTGTACAGGCTGCTTTGCCGAGTCGGGTGAAACCTGGTAGTCTTGAGCTCCAGCTCATCATAGCTAGAAACTTCAATGAAAGGACACCAGCGGAATGCTCTCTTGAAGCCTGCTCGAAATCTGAGGAGAAGCAGGCCACAAGAAGAAAAAGTCATATTTTCAAGTGGAAATTTGCTTCAACTTCTACAGAAAACTCTGCTTAATGCAATTAAGCCAACTCATTTTTTAAATTTAATTTTCTAGTCTAACTTTTAAAATTTATGCCACAGTATTGGTACTAGTTTTCTAAGTCCTTTTTGTTTGAATTGAATCTTAATTTCCCATTGATCAAAAGTAAGTCGTAAAAGAGTAAAGGTGCAGTATAAGTAATCAATATGTCAAAGAAGCAGTGTAGGTTTCTTCAATGATTTTATACATTTGCATAAGTGAATTAAGCTTTCTGGGTATGGCTCTGAAAAATGACATATTTTGAAATAGATTCTTACAGTAATAATTACACATTTATAAATTAATCTCATTTAATATTAAAATTAATTGCTCAGCTGAATGTTTTTATCTAATTGTATATGAAAGTATAAAATCCTTGGCTTTGTAAGCCATTAAATGAAGTTGATTAAAAACATATGTTCTGCTTTTGGGGTTATTTGAATTGATATATGGCTTGTGCAATTACTGAAAAAAGTAAGAATTAAATAATACTTTTAAGAAACTTAAGGAATGATGTGGTAGATGTCTAACTGAAAATAGAGCTGAGAATTTAGGTTGAGTAGCTACCTACACGAAGTCCTGTTTCTATTTGGCTACCATATTGGTTTATTAAGGAAATGATTCACCTTATGAAATTTAACGCTACCCCCTCCATGTGCTGACCTTACAACTAAGTGTTTTTAATCTGGAAACCATGGTTTACCTTTTTTTCCCAGTCTTAAATTTAATTGTGAATATTTCTCCTTCTCTTTCCAACTTCACTTTAAAACTAGCTTCCCCTCTTCCAGAGGTTGCACCCTGTCTTACTCACTGACCTCATCATACTGGAGGGAGGTTTGGGATTCTTCTCCTTAGTGTTGCTTCTGTTACTCTTATGACACCTTCTATTTTGAAGTATATTTCCAAAACATCATTCTTAAAAGATCACATATGCTACCATCTCTCCATCTGTGCATTTTTACAAAGTGTCTTCATTTCTTTGAGGACTTGAGCACACCACCTCACCTCCTTTAATAATAGGACATTTCTTTTTCTTTGACAAGTAAAATTCTGAAGGATTTGGAGAGAGAATTTGGCCTATATAGAAACCAGCTGTTTAGAACCCCCAAGAGCATTGTTTTGAGGGGGTAACTGTTAAGGTGAGATAATTCGTTAAATAGGAAGGAGTTGGGTTTCCCTGGTGTCTCTGCTGGTAAGGAATCCACCAGTAATGCAGGAGACCTGGGTTCAATCCCTGGGTTGGGAAGATCCCCTGGAGAAGGGAAAGCCTACCCACTCTAGTATTCTGACCTGGAGAATTCCATGGACTGTATAGTCCATGGGGTCGCAAAGAGTCAGATACAACTGAGTGATTTCCACTTTCACTTTTTCACTAGAAAAATACCTAGCTCTGTGTTCCTCTCAGTGAATTTTTCAATTTTCCATTCCTTTTGAATTTTAACTGTGTACCAAGAAGCTTAAACAATATTATATGCTTTCAGTGAAGCCAGAAGTGACAAAGAACTTGCATTTGGTAATCTTATTTTTACCTCTTATTCAGACAGCAGTAGATGATGGGGTTGTACATGGTTGAGCTCATTGCCAGCCAAAAGCTAGCCAGATAGACCTGCTGAATATACTTCCACCTGTTTAGTTGTTGATAGATTGCAGTGAGGATGAAATAAATATGGTAAGGCAGCCAGCAGATGGCAAATGTCACCACAACAATAATCATCATTTTTACAACCTGGAAAGAAAGAAAGAGGTCACTTTTGGCAAATATGGAAGTCACTATATTAGTTCTAATAGCTTACCACAAATCATATTTTGCTGCCTATACAGTTAAATATATGGCTTGCCTAAGAAATAGTCAATAAGTTAAAAAATGACAAGGTAATATCAGGATAGTTACCTAAGTTTCAAGAAAGCATTCTTGTGTCACCTAGTGAATGGGTGGCACTCACTCAAATAGAAATGTATTTTAATTGGCTTGAAGAAAATAAGTGTTTATAAAACAACAAAGAGCCTGGGAGCAGGAAGGAGAAAGAGCTAGGATTTGGCTGTGCTAGCCCGCACTATAAAAGAGTGAAGACATCATATCTAGAGAAACTGGCTGTTGAGTGACAGTGCGGGTATATCAGACTGTAGGGGTTGAGCAAGTTCCTCAGTATTTATTATTGCCTGAGTATAGCTCATGACTATTCAGATTTCTTTACTCTAATACCATGCTCAGTGGGAAACCTTCAGAATGTTAATTTGGTTTCTTTTGTAATCTGATATTGGGAAAGGTTTCTCTTGATAGTGATAAAGGATATTCACATTAGTCTGAGAAAATATCACTAACTTTAAATTTGTAAGTAGGCAGTTGGCTTATACACCTGGTCTATATATCGACTTCTGTGATTTTGTCAAGCATGGATTATTTCCTCTCTTTTCACACTTACTACAATATGTTTGAAAGCTCCTGTCAAAGTAGAATGCAATCTCTCCTCCACTAGTCTTTAAATTCCTAAAAGGCATAGAGAATGTCTTAATTATCTTAATATCCCCAGCATCTAGCACGGTGTCTAGTATATGGCTAGAGATAGATAATTAGATATAAGATGAATGAATAAGGAATGACTGTACAATTTGTAATAGGAAGTTGAGTGAGAGGATGTTTTGTATGTCTCTAAATAGGATAAAATAGGATAAAATTTGCTAGACTCAAAGTAATCAACACAGTGATTACTGTGATCACAGTGATCAATACAGTGATTAAAGTGCATAGAAAGCCAAGTGGCTTGGCTTGGCTTTCTAAGTGAAAGGGAAAAATTAGTAACAGCATTCTAGACTAGATAACCTCATTTAATATTCCTCATTTACTCAACCAATCTGTTGAGTAAATTTGCTCATACTTCTTTTGGGAATTTGTAAAAAGTTTAAAATAATGCATATTAAACAAAATAATTTTGAGGTTTACCCATAGTCATATTAGAACACAAATCAGAGAAATTCCTGATGTAAATGACCTATGTAGCATCTTGAAACTATGAAAATACATTATTTAAGTATTGGGTTCATCATTTGATTGCAAGTGGGGATTCAGATGAAAGTTGACAAGGTTAAAAATCATGAGAGACATGATTCTAGAAATAGACAAAGCATGAAATGGATCAGTGTGGAAAGCAAAGCTTTCCCAAGGGTCTAATCATGGTAACATCCAGGTATCTGCTATTAGGTGATAAAAATTGGCCATCAGAGCTGAAAATCCAGATCAGTAGCTCATAAAATGCCATCATTGGCCACATCATGGAAAATGTTTTGATTTTTTCCCATGTTTTTTCAATTGCATTTTTTTCTGAATAACTGTGTTCAGAATTCTGCATTTTATTTCTCTTATTTTTATTTATATATTTGTAGAATACAAGTAAGGGGAATATTTAAATATAATTTATATTTATACAATGCTTCACACATTTAGCAACTTACTAATTGGTTTTCAATTGGACTTTAGGAAGCTAAGGCAAAGACCAAGAGACTTGACCACTGCGATTCATGAAATCTAAGTTAGATCTTTTAAAACCCAGACTCTTAAGTCTGTTTTTTTAAATGCTTACAGTTAATAACACTTACTGAATGCCTATTGGGTCTAAAAAAACATAATATAGAAAGATAATGGGTAGAGAACCAATTCCTTATCCTGAAGAAGATTATGATATAATGAAAAATATTGAAATGTAAATTAAAGTACATAGAAATCTGAATATAAACACGTGTAAATAAAGTAAAAAATAATATTTATGAGACTTTGAAACTGAAAGTCGCTCAGTCATGTTGGACTCTTTGCAACCCCATGAACTATACAGTCCATGGAATTCTTCAGACCAGAATACTGGAGTGGGTAGCCTTTCTCTTCTCCAGGGGATTTTCAATCCAGGGATTGAATCAAGGTCTCCCATATTGCAGGCATATTCATTATCAGCTGAGCCACAAGGGAAACCCAAGAATATTGGAGTGGGTAGCCTATCCCTTCTTCAGCAGATCTTCCTGACCCAGGAATTGAACTGGGTCTCCTGCATTGCAAGCAGATTCTTTACGAACTGAGCTATCAGGAAAGCCCATTTACTAGTTTATTATAAGCAGGAATGGCTCAATGCATGTTACCTGTAGATCAGGGAAGATTAGGCTGAATGACATGGGTTTGGTTGATTTTTTTTCATTCTTGAGTATGTGAACATCATACTGTTCCTCCAACATGGTACACAGAAGTTCGTGTCCAAGATTATTCTCCCTAGCTCCTCCCTCTCTCCCTAGCTCCTCCCTTCCCTCTTGCCCCAATTATTCTCACTGACTAACAACCTCTTCTCCCACAAACTTTTGCACAGTTATCACTTTTTCTATGACCAGCCTATTGAAAATTGCAATCTGTCCCTCCAGCACTCCCTAAACCCCTTAGCCTGTTCTTTATTTTCAGTTTATGTGTCATGTGTATTCTTTACTTTGTGTCTCCTTATGCTAGAATACTAAAAAAAAAAAAGCAAAAATTTTCTGCTTGTTTTACTTACTTACATATTTCAGTCATGTAGACTAGATTTCACACAAAATTGGTGTTTAGAGTTTTGAAAAATAAGTTATTTAAACTGAATAAAAAAAGATAGAAGCTAAAAGACAAGTAGTTGGTGAGGTGATGCTCACGATTTTACTCCATCATGAATTACTCGTATCATTTGTCCTCTAACTTTAAGCATATATAATATACAATGAGTTATTTCCTTTCCTAGGCAAACAAATTCAAGTAATGTGTATGACTGCAACACAATATTATCAGTATATTATTTTGGATGCATGAATGCATTGCATTTCATTCTGAATAAATGTTAAGAGCAAGAAAAAAACATTTATGACAGTGTGAACATGGTTCAAGCTACCATGTTGAATACAGTATCAGCAAATATACCTAACATTGCTTTTATACAGTCTAACGGAAAACTCCCTTTGCATGAAATTGTTTTCCAACAATAGCGGAAGAGCTGCAAAGGCTATCAGAATCTTTTAACGTATTTGCCAGCCATCAATGTCGAAGAAGTACAGAAAGAAGGAAAATTAAAGAGCATGTGTAGAAACAGTATCAGATAACTTATAATTCACATACACATGGCCTTAAGGATTCTGTTGCAAGACATTCAGAAGCTTCTTTGAAGATTTTTCAGTTCAGTTCAGTTCAATCACTCAGTCATATCTGACTCTTTGCAACCCCATGAATCGCAGCACGCCAGGCCTCCCTGTCCATCACCAACTCCTGGAGTTTACTCAAACTCAAGTTCATCAAGTTGGTGATGCCATCCAACCATCTCATCCTCTGTCATCCCCTTCTTCTGCCCCCAATCCCTCCCAGCATCAGGGTCTTTTCCAACAAGTCAACTCTTCACATAAGGTGGCCAAAGTATTGGAGTTTCAGCTTCAGCATCAGTCCTTCCAATGAACACCCAGGACTGATCTCCTTCAGGATAGACTGGTTGGATCTCCTTGCAGTCCAAGGGACTCTCAAGAGTCTTCTCCAACACCACAGTTCAAAAGCATCAGTTTTTCAGCACTCAGCTTTCTTCACAGTCCAACTCTCACATCCATACATGACCACTGGAAAAACCATAGCCCTGACCAGACGGACCTTTGTTGGCAAAGTAATGTCTCTGCTTTTTAATATGCTATCTAGGTTGTTCATAACTTTCCTTCAAATGAGTAAGTGTCTTATAATTTCATGGCTGCAATCACCATCTGCAGTGATTTTGGAGCCCCAAAAAATAAAGTATGACACTTGTTTCCACTGTTTCCCCATCTATTTCCCATGAAGTGATGGGATAAGATGCCATGATCTTAGTTTTCTGAATGTTGAGCTTTAAGCCAACTTTTTCACTCTCCTCTTTCACTTTCATCAAGAGGCTTTTTAGTTCCTCTTCACTTTCTGCCATAAGGGTGGTGTCATCTGCATATCTGAGGTTATTGATATTTCTCCCAGCAATCTTGATTCCAGCTTGTACTTCTTCCAGCCCAGCGTTTCTCATGATGTACTCTGGATATAAGTTAAATAAGCAGGGTGACAACATATAGCCTTGACATGCTCCTTTTCCTATTTGAAACCAGTCTGTTGTTCCATGTCCAGTTCTAACTGTTGCTTCCTGACCTGCATATAGGTTTCTCAAGAGGCAGGTCAGGTGGTCTGGTATTCCTATCTCTTTCAGAATTTTCCACAGTTTATTGTGATCCACACAGTCAAAGGCTTTGGCATAGTCATTAAGCAGAAATAGATGTTTTTCTGGAACTCTCTTGCTTTTTTGATGATCCAGTGGATGTTGGCAATTTGATCTCTGGTTCCTCTGCTTTTTCTAATACCAGCTTGAACATCTGGAAGTTCATGGTTCATGTATTGCTCATAAGTTTGAGCATTACTTTACTAGCGTGTGAGATGAGTACAACTGTGTGGTAGTTTGAGCATTCTTTGGCATTGCCTTTCTTTGGGATTGTAATGAAAACTGACCTTTTCCAGTCCTGTGGCCACTGCTGAGTTTCCCAAGTTTGCTAGCATATTGAGTGCAGCACTTTCACAGCATCATCTTTCAGAATTTGAAATAGCTCAACTGGAATTCTATCACCTCCACTAGCTTTGTTTGTAGTGATGATTTCTAAGGCCCACTTGACTTCACATTCTAGGATGTCTGGTTCTAGGTGAGTGATCACACCATGGTGATTATCTGGGTTGTGAAGATCTTTTTTGTACAGTTCTTCTGTGTATTCTTGCCACCTCTTCTTAGTATCTTCTGTTAGGTCCATACCAGCTCTGTCCTTTATCAAACCCATCTTTGCATGAGATGTTCCCTTGGTATCTCTAATTTTCTTGAAGAGATCTCTAGTCTTTCCCATTCTGTTGTTTTCCTCTATTTCTTTGCATTGATCTCTGAGGAAGGCTTTCTTATTTCTCCTTGCTATTCTTTGGAACTCTGCATTCAAATAGGAATATCTTTCCTTTTCTCCTTTGCTTTTCACTTCTCTTCTTTTCACAGCTATCTGTAAGGCCTCCTGAGACAACCAATTTGCCTTTTTGCATTTCTTTTCCATGGGGATGGTCTTGATCCCTGTCTCCTATACAGTGTCATGAACCTCCATCCATAGTTCATCAGGCACTCTGTCTATCAGATCTAGTCCCTTAAATCTATTTCTCACTTCCACTGTATAATCATAAGGGATTTGATTTAGGTCATACCTGAATGGTCTAGTGGTTTTCCCTACTTTCTTCAATTTAAGTCTGAATTTGGCAATAAAGAGTTCACGATCTGAACAACAGTCAGCTCCTGGTCTTGTTTTTGCTGACTGTATAGAGTTTCTCCATCTTTCGCTGCAAAGAATATAATCAGTCTGATTTCGGTGTTGACCATCTGATGATGTCCATGTGTAGAGTCTTCTCTTGTGTTGTTGGAAGAGGGTGTTTGCTATGACCAGTGCATTCTCTTGGCAAAACTCTATTAGCTTTTGCCCTGCTTCATTCCATACTCCAAGGCCAAATTTGCCTGTTACTGCAGGTGTTTCTTGACTTCCTACTTTTGCATTCCGGTCCCCTATAATGAAAAGGACATCCTTTTTGGGTGTTAGTTCTAAAAGGTCTTGTAGGTCTTCAGAGAACCGTTCAACTTCAGCTTCTTCAGTGTTGCTGGTTGGGGCATAGGCTTGGATTACCGTGATATTGAATGGTTTGCCTTGGAAACGAACAGAGATCATTCTGTCGTTTTTGAGATTGCATCCAAGTACTGCATTTCAGACTCTTTTGTTGACCATGATGGCTACTCCATTTCTTCTTAGGGATTCCTGCCCACAGTAGTAGATATAATGGTCATCTGAGTTAAATTCACATATTCAGTCCATTTTAGTTCGCTGATTCCTAGAATGCCGACATTCACTAATTTTTAGGAAAAATCTAAAAGAATCCAAGAGAATGGATCTTTTACAGTGAAACAACTGCTATATTTTACTTACTGCTATACAATGTTTTAATCATTACCATGGGTCTGCTCATAAAATTTTGTGAAATTATTTCAGATATCAAACTTTCAGGCTCCCAGGTTTGATATAAATGCAAAAGTAGTCTCAGGTGGACAGAATTATTTTGCTTTATGAAATACTGAAATTATGAAATTGTAACCATCTTCCTCATAAAAAGGCGAGGGAAAGAGCACTTTTAAGCACAAACCTTGAGCAATGATAGATGTGTAACTGAGCAGTTACACATCCCCCCATGTCTCATGGCTGGATAATGGCACTAGCTCAGAGAGGCTCTACATGCTATTCAGGAAAGTTGGTAGACTTGGTATGTTTTAGGCAAGATAAGAGACTGGGATGGAGATTATTCAAATCTCTCACCATGTCTTAACAATTTTATTGTGACTTGAATCAAAGATGAATTGGTGTTGGATATTTCTTGAAGCTGAAAGACACATCCAGCTTCTGAGGCAGTGGGATTTATTTTCCATGGCAACATGGACACTTGCGGCCACCCTGTCCTTGGTACAGGCACTTACTAGCAGAAGAAGAAGGGAGGGGGGACAAGTGAAGTAGCTCTTGTAACAACACTGCCCCTTTTTAATAGTTTAGAATCCACTTTACTCACGTAGGCAGGATTGAATGCATATCAAAAGTTAGTGAGAATAAGCTTTGGGCACCTTTTATTCATGTATCTAAGGGAAAAATATTCTTTGATTTTCATATCTTGTGCAGGCTAGAGTGGAATGCCTGCAGCTGTTCTTATCTATCATATTAAATTAATGCACGATGGATGATTTTGAGGTTTTTTGTTGTAAAAGAAAAATGGATCAGTCTAGGAGATTAAATGAAATATTGCCAACCTCAAAAAAATCTGGGAATTAAACTCTTCAAGGAAGAATTTATTCTTTGTAAATGTCTGCATTGGAAATGGTCAACTTGTAGTGAGAAGAAACATCGTGTTTTGATTAAAATCTCAGAGCATGTTTTAAAGAACCATCCCATGGACTATACCCTACTAGTTCTCTGTAACTTTTGTCTGCACAAATGTTCTTAAATGACAAATATATCTCTTTAGGTCAAAATTACACACTTGCTTATTCTAGCTTCATATTAGCAAATTAAAATAATATTCTCAAGAATAATATATGGAAAAAATTTATCACAAACATCAAAATGTAAAGTACTGTGTCTTGGATTATTTAGGTGGGCTTTTTTGTTGCTTCAGTTTCAGAGAACACATTTAAAAATGTCAATACCAAGTGTGAAAATAAAACTAAGTAGTAACACTTGTGGAAAAAGTTGAGGGTATTTTCAACTCGAAAAGTTGAGTTGAATTTTCCCAATAATTTCAGAATTAAATGAGAATATTGTATTAGTATCATCCAAGAAATTTGACACTGTTGCCAAATCCAGGTAACGTGACTATTCAGTTAACATTAGCTTAGAGCAATGCCTGGATGGAATTATTTTGGGACCAAACAAACAGAAAACCGTATATGTATATGCATGCAAATGTGTAGAATGCTTGTGTGTGTGTGTGTATGTTTGTGTGTATGTGTGTTATTGTGTTTAGATTCCACTTCTTTACATTTCATTGGTTGTTTCACTTTTAATGTAATTTTACTTTTCCAATGGAAACAGCCTTTTAAAGTATTATTAATTTCATGTTTATGATGATCTGAAGCCAAAACACAAGGGATGTCACATTAAGGAAGGCAAGAAGACATTAGAAAAGAAAGTACATTAAGGCAAGAGGAATAAAGACTGATGTTATGGGATCATGGCTAGAGATAAAACTTATAGAGGCTTACTATGGACTGAATTATGTTCCCACCCCCACATTTTTAAAGTTTACTTATCCTTTAATTTATTAAAATTTTTTTCTAGATTTATTGAGATATAATTATGCTCATAATTAGGCTCATAACATTATGCAAGTTAAAGTGTACAGCGTGATGATTTGATACATGTACATATTGTGAGATGATTATTAACACCATCATCACCTCACACAGTTGTGTGTGTGTGTGTGTGTATGCGTGCTTGTTGAGAACATTTAATATCTACTCTGGTATAACACCTATGAGGCATCCCCAGTGGCTTGTGAACTGGCTTCCTGATGGGATCCATGAAGGGTTAGTAGGATCTGAATTCCTTTGACATGTTCAGTTTGGAGCCCTGCCTACTGCTCTCCCAGCTTTCTCCATCCCCTAGTTGTGCAGATCTCCACAGTCCTCTGGACAGAGGGAGACAGAGATGGGCTCTTTGGCAGGGCTCCACACATCTGAGGAAGCTGGGAACTCATCCCTCATATCCTTTTATCATGACCACCCCATCCCTGAGGGAGAAATACAGCTGAGAAGACCCTCTTGGTACCAAGTTGTGTCACCATGGGGAGGACGTGATGTGTACGAATTCAGTTTGTTCTTCTGACTTTTTCCAGGGCATCCAATCTCAGATTTTTTTTTTTGTACTGCAACTTGTCTGTTGGAATCCTGGACTTCCACAAAGGTTCTCTGATCCATGGGTGACCATCTAAATCAGTTTTTTCAAGGGACTCCAGGTTCACAGTTAAGGACCACTCCAGGGTTCATGGAGTGAACAGGGTTCAAGGTCTATATGTTTATTATCTGACTCCAGTGAGCAAGACTCTTCCCAGGTATGGTGCTGGTGACATAACCAAAGCCAGGTGGGGATGTGGCCAAGTCCTCTGAAGTGTGGAGTTGTTTCTGCGTCCATAGCTGGGACCATGTAGGTAAGCCATCCTCCAGGGTGCGGGTCTATCTTAAAGTGATTCTCCTCATTTTTCCACTGCACTGTGGTTTGTCTCCTACGTGGATTCCCCAGATACCAGAAAGGCACTATTGTTTATGGATAGATTTCAAATTGTTGTTGTTGAGGTGAGTATGATGAGGGACATCTTATTTGGCCATCTTGCGGATGTCATTCCCCCGAATTCATTTGTTGAAGTCCTAATCCTCAGTACCTCAGCGTGTGTTTTGTGGAGACAGGTCTTTAAAGAGATAATTAAGTTAAAATAAGGTCATGAGAGTGGGACCTAAACCAATATAACTGGTGTTCTAAAAGGAAAAGGCAATTAGAATACAGACACACAGAAGGAAGACCATGTGAAGACAGAGGGTTACAGCCATCTGCAAACATGGCTGACACGTCTTAGAAAAACCACTCTTGATGATACGTGAACTTATACTTCTAGCCCCCTGAATTGTGAGAAAATATTTCTGTTGTTTAAATAGCAGTCTGTGTTATTTTGTTATGGCAACCTGAGCAGATGAATACCACGTTTGAAATGCCGAGGACAGTTTAATATGTATGGCTTCATTCCAGCAAAGTAGGAGGCAAAATACTATACATTTTCCCAGGGAAAATAGAGATTTCCAGAGAGATTCTGATTGCCTGAGAATTGCTTTCAGGGAAGTAAAGAACAGACTAGGATCTTCATTTCCATCAGTTGAGCCTCTCTTAGGTTATATATGGCCTTCCTCACAAGCGCTGTTTTCCATGATAAATCCTTTGCAACAGAAATGACAAGCACACAGAAAACTTTCTTGCTGGGCAAGGTGATAGATTCTTCGTGGTTGTTATATAAATCAAAAATCCAATTGAATCTATCACTTGAGCTTAGACTGAAGAGTGGTTCCTTTGTTTAAGGCAAAAGGCTTCTTTGTTATTACACTTAGATATTCTCTTCTGAAGGAGCAGATCTGGCTTGTTAGTATTTAGAGGAAAATAATTAAAATAGAAAATAGCCATAAAAATTCTATGGTTTATAAAACAATAGAAGTAGATCTATTTGCCAATATTTCACCTATTCAATTAAACAAGACCAATTTCAACAGGGATTAACAAAAAACAAATTGTCACATATTATGAATATTGGGGCCAAGGAATGTTTTTGAGGTTTCTTTTATGGTAGAATAGGGAAGAACATTAAAATATGGTTTAAAATATGGTTTACTTTAAAGGCATACATCTAGCAAATAACACAAAAATGTAATGAAATTAAAAGTGTGTGCGTGCTCGGTCGTGTCCTTCTCTTTGAGGTCCCATGGACTGTAGACTGCCATGCTTTTTTTTTTTATTTTTATTTTTTGCCATGCTTTTCTGTCTGTAGAATTTCCCAGGCAAGAATACTGCGGAGGGTTGCCATTTCCTGTTCCAGTTAAAGTTTAGGATCTTTTGACATACAGAAGGGGAGAGAGTCAAGAAAATTTCTGCCTTAATTACCCTTCTACGGAAGAGGGTTTAAGAGAGGAAAGAGCTGAAATCAACTGCCAGGTCACCTCATCTTTCTGTGTTCTAGAAGTTGCAAGGAGAGATCTGTTTTCTTGAGAATGGGCCTGGCCAGAAAAAGGACTAGGCTGACATCATTTGCCAAAATAACAGATTTCATATCTTGTTATGTGTTGACATAGCTTGGGGGGGGTTAAAAAATATTATTAATATGTTATTATTAGTATATTGTGGTCCAAAATGTTGAGCCAGCCAGTGTCTTTTGCAGTTGGCTTTTTATCTTGAAGGTGTGCATACTTTGCTTTTTTTTGAAATAGCATAAATCTGGAATATTTGAGATTACTCTTTTCTATATTTCTGTAGAAAATAAGATCAGTCGGTGAAAATTAATGTTTTCTCTACAGTATAACACACTAAAAAACATGATTTGTAAATGACGCTGTCCTTGTTTGTAGTTACCTTGAAATAAATCTGCATGCTTTGCATATGCTTACCCCTGGAAAGTCCCAATCCAGTTTCTTTCCCTGTAAAAGTTTCTACCGAACCTTTGGGAGAGCACCTCAGGCTCACTCTTGGAGTAGCTCCCCTCATGTTTCTTCATGCAGGTAGGGTTTAGATCCTTCCTAATTAGACCTAGTGGGCTTCCCAGGTAGCACTAGTGGTACAAAACCCATCTGCCAATGCAGGAGGTGTAAGAGAGGCAGGTTCGATCCCTGGGTCAGGAAGATCCCTTGAGGAGGACATGGCAACCCACTCCAATATTCTTATCTGGAGAATCCCATGGACAGAGGAGCCTGGTGGGCTACAGTCCGTAGGGTTGCAAAGAGTTGGACATGACTGAAGCACCTTAGCACCCATACACGCAGTTAATCCTAGCATATTATATCTTATAACACAGATACATATTATAGTCAAGCCTGTTTCTATTTCCTTCTCTCTGGATATGGGCACGTGCATTATTAATCTTTGTATCTCCAAAACTTAACATAGTTCTTGGCATTCAATAAATACCTATTGATTGAGGATATCTTAACTTTATTGTCCATGTTATGAAAATTTTGATTGCAAGAAACATCGTTTATCTTTTTCTTACCAGTGTTTTGCCCTATCATGCACATAATAAGAATTCAAAAATAATATTTAAGTAAACTTAAAAGCAAAAATTATTCCAAATGTTTTAAACCTAATTAAAATCATGATTATTGCCCTTGGTCTTTATATTTAGCCAGATGTTTGGAAAGAACAGTTATATGAACCATGTAAAGGTATAACCTTAAGAAAGAAGTTCAGTTATCTTTGTTTACTTAATCAATTATATCCTCAAATTACAATTGTTGTACAATAATGCCACTTTTCTAGAGAAACCAAGGCCCTATGCTCTAGAGATACAGTGCTAAATTAAAAAGAAAATATATTTTATGTTTTCACAATACTTACATTACATTAAAGAGGTAGTCATTAAATAATAAATAGACAAATATGTATAAAACTACAAATTATGATGAATTCTATAGAGAAAAAGAATGTCTAGGTTATAGAATACAATGGAAACTCTATTTGAGGAAGTAATATGTCAGCTGGAATCCAGATGTACAGAGAAAAGAATCAAGGGCACATCAGTCTATGTCCTGATAACAGTGTGAATGGAGACTGAGACATGGAGGAAAGGGCAGCTGAAAGCAACCATCATTTTAACATAGTATGGGAATAGTGCAGTTGCATAGAATTAGGAGGACAATAAATAGTAAGATTTGCAAAATTTTGCAGGACCCCATAGAGTTTGCAGTTTTGGAGTTTGCAATTTTTAAAATCTATTTTTGTAAATATATTGGAGAACCACTATAAAGCTAAGCAGATTGCAAGAGTTGATTTAGAATGAAAAAACATTTTTTACAGCATGATGACTAGTGTTAATAATACTGTATTGTATATTTAAAAGTTGCTAGGAGAGCAGGATCTTTGAGGTTCTCATAATAAGAAAAAATTATATGTACCAATGGACTTATTGTGGTATCATATAGTAATATATACAAATATCAAATCTTTATGTTGTATGCCTGAAACTAATATAATGTTATATTATGAATTACATCTCAATAAAAATTCTTAGATGCTGAATAGAGAATAAATCTGAAGAGAACAGGTATAGATCTGGGGAAATGAGTTGGAGAATCTGTTGTAGTGGACCTAGTGGCTTTGTAGTGACAGTATCTTGGAGAGTTATTTCAGTGGAAGTAGAGAGAAGTACAGAGATGGGAGATATTTTTATGGAGGAGGATCAATAGGATTTAGTGATGCATTAGGTGACAATGAGAGGGAAAGGGAAGTTTCAAGAATGACTCTTTTCAGAATTTAACATCTGGGTGAATGGAAGTAACAAGTACTAATACTTGGATTACTGCAGGAAGACTCTCCATTATGCCAGATATGAAGACAAACTCAAAGATCAGTTTTATATATTATAATTTAAAAACACCTCAGAAATAACAAAAGCAAGGACATCAATTACACAGCTGATTATTGTATAAACTTAGAGCTAATGGAGGAAGAACTGACTTGGAATAGACACATCAGAGTCAGTGATCTACAGATGATATTTAATGTCATGGAAATGAATGAGTATAGGAATGAATATAAAAATAGAATAATGAATATAGTCTACATAATTGGTTCTCTTTCTATGGAGAACTCTAATATAGCTTTAATATACTTCACAGCTCCCTATTATATACTCTATATTTTTGGCAGTTCTAGAAGTAGTCCAATTTCTGAGCACTTTCATTTTTATATAAAAATATATTTGATCCAGGGGAGAATACATTTTTTTCTGATCATCTATTCTATTCCGCATCAGTAGCTAATGCTGTTTAGTTACTGGCATTATGGCAATGCTTCATACTTTGCTAATCCATTGATTCTGTAAATGTTTATTGAGCATTATATATATATATGTATGTATATGGTATTGGCTCAAACAATTAGGAAGCCTGAGAAGTTCCCCAATTTGCCATCTGCAAGGTGGAGACCCAAGAAGGCTGGTGGGGAATATTGACGTAACAACTCAAGTAGTCAGACAGAGAGCAAATTCAACCTTCTTCTGCTTTTTAGTTGTATTTGGGCTCAACATGATGTCCACCTATCAGATGGGGAGGACCATCTGCTTTACTTAGTCTACCAATTCAAATGCTAATCTCTTCTGGAAATATCCTCATAGACACACCTAGAAATAATATTTAACCAACTCTCTGGGTACCCAGTGTCCCAGTCAAACTGACACATAAAATTAACCATTACAATAGCATAGGCTTTCTTATGCCATTGAATTGAATTTTAGTGTATTACTAATCAGTTCAGTTCAGTCGCTCAGTCTTGTCTAACTCTTTGTGATCCCATGGACTGCAGCATGCCAGGCTTCCCTGTTCATCACCAACTCCCAGAGCTTACTCAAACTCATGTCCATCAAATTGGTGATGCCATCCAACCATCTCATCCTCTGTCATCCCCTTCTCCTCCCATTTTTGATCTTTCCCAGTCTCAGGGTCTTTCCCAATTAGTCAGTTCTTCATATCAGGTGGCCAAAGTATTGGAGCGTCAGCTGCAGCATCAGTCCTTCCAATGAATATTCAGAACTGATTTCCTTTAGGATGGACTGGTTGGACATCCTTGCAGTCCAAGGGACCCTCAAGAGTCTTCTCCAATACCACACTTCAAAAGCATCAATTCTTCAGTGCTCAGCTTTCTTTGTAGTCCAACTCTCACATCCATACATGACTACTGGAAAAACCATAGCTTTGACTAGACGGACCTTTGTTGGCAAAGTAATGTCTCTGTTTTTTAATATGCTGTCTAGGTTGGTCATGGCTTTTCTTCCAAGGAGCAAGCATCTTTTAATTTCATGGTTGCAGTCACCATCTTCAGTGATTTTGGAGCCCCTCCAAAATAAAGTCTGCCACTGTTTTCACTGTTTCTCCATCTATTTGCCATGAAGTGATGGGACTGGATGCCATGATCTTAGTTTTCTGAATGTTGAGTTTTAAGCCAACTTTTTCACTCTCCTCTCTCACTTTTTATCAAGAGGCTCTTTAGTCCTTCTTCACTTTCTTCATAAAAGTGGTGTTATCTGCGTAACTGAAGTTATTAATATTTCTCCTGGCAATCTTGATTCTACCTTGTGCTTCATCCAGCCTGGGATTTTGCATGATGTACTCTGCATATAAGTAAAGAAGCAGGGTGACAATATACAGCCTTGACATACTCCTTTCCCGATTTGGAACCAGTCTATTGTTCCATGTCCAGTTCTAACTGTTGCTCCTTGACCTGCATACAGATTTCTCAGGAGGCAGGTCAGGTGGTCTGGTATTCCCATCTTTTTAAGGATTTTCCATAGTTTGTTTTGATTCACACAGTCAAAGGCTTTGGCATAGTCAATAAAGCAGATGTTTTTCTGGAACTCTCTTGCTTTTTCAATGATCCAGTGGATGTTGGCAATTTGATCTCTGGTTCTTCTGCCTTTTCTAAATCCAGCTTGAATATCTGGAAGGTCACAGTTCACGTACTATTGAAGCCTGGCTTGCAGAATTCTGAGCATTACTTTGCTAGCGTGTGAGATGAGTGCAATTGTGTGTAGTTTGAACATTCTTTGGCACTGTCTTTCTTTGGGACTGGAATGAAAACTGACCTTTTCCAGTCCTGTGGCCGTAAGATAGATATTTGTCTGCATTGCTCATTGCATTCTATTTCAGTGGTGGCTAGCGAAACTATTTCCATACATAAACTTACTTTTATAACGTGTGATTGTTGTCAGTGCAGATTTATTTATACCCTAAGGTAAATATAAGTCAAAAATACATATTCTAGAAGCTTGTACTTTCTTCCCTTAATAGAAGCAATGGTAAAAAAGAAAAAACTTGCTTTTGTATTTTTAAAGTTTTGCAATGTTGTGTTGGTTTCTGATTGCAAATCAAAACTTCAATGAGGTGTCAGCTCACAGCAGTCAGAATGGCCATCATCAAAAAATCTACAAACAATAGATGCTAGAGAGGATGTGGAGAAAAGGGAATCCTGCTGCACTGTTGGTGGGAGTGTAAATTGATATAGCTAGCCCTTAGGGAGAAGATTATGGAAATTCCTCAAAAAACTAGAACTTGCTTTTTATGGAAAGGAGTGACTCAGAAAAGAATAACAATACGTAGGTACATTTATTTTTATAAGACTGTTTAAGAAAGATGACGATAGATAGATAGATAAATAAATAAATGATAAATAAAACCTCAAAAAGTAAAAGTAAGGGACAGTTTCTTCCTGAAGTAGAAGGGAAACTAAAACTTGTTGAGGTCCTTTTATGTGCAAGGTACTCTGCTTGCACTGTATGCATTATATGTTCATTTTAATTAATGCTATTGGTATATAGCAAGCCATGTTTTAATTAAGGTGAAATGTCTAGTAGGTACAAATTTATTTTCTAATAGGGAGTGTTGTCAAGGAGTTGCAGAGGCTGATTCTGGAGGTAAAGGTAAATAGAACATTTTTCTGTACATGAAATTCTATTCAAGTGAGTGACTCCACATTGCTAAGCTAGACTTCTCTTCTAACCTGTTATTTTTTGCCTTGTGATCCTTAGATGTTTTGGAAATCTGTTTGTGTTTTGATGTAGTTCTTCACTTTTCCATGGTAACATCTTTCAACAACTGGAGTTTTCAATTTAAAAATGATACATGTAATTTCCTTATTTTCATGCCATAATTAAGAGAGCTTTTCTTTTCTGTTTTAGTCCATGAAGTAAACTTAATCTAGGTACTCTGGTTCTTTGTCTTGTTTCTAGCAGGTAGATTCCTCAAGGTTTGTTTTGTTTCCTTTTTGTAAGTCCAGGCTCTATCACTCTTTGCCTGTAAAGATAAACTGAAAGTGTTCTTTTCAGGACAGTAAATCTGGATATCATAGAAGGAGCACAGGCTTCTCTCCTGTTGGACAGCTATGTGTCCTCAGAGGATGGAGCAATCTGCCCTATGTGTCCCTAGTGGGTGCATTAGCCCTTTCACAGTCTCAGGAATAATGAGGGTGTTGTGTAAAACCCTCTACTTTTCTCCCCTTGATTGCAGCACCCACTTGGCTTAACACACTCCTCTGAGCTCTGCCCACTGTCCTATCACAGTTGCTGTTTCACTCAGGAGATTTAGCAAGTGGCAGATGAGAAGGTAGAGTTCAGGCCACCATCTTCCCTAACAGATAATCTGTCTGAATATCTCAAAGACATCTCAAATTTTATGTATTGAAAAAGCTCCCTTCATTCTCCACTCCCCCTCCACCCCACCTCCAAAGCCGTTCTTTCTGTGAACTTCGCTATCTTAATAAGCGGCACCACACCCATCTAGACACTTAGAAGTCAAGCTTGTTCCTTTGCATCCGGTCATTTTCACTGCCCCTTTCAATATCTAGGCAAATCCTATAGGCCATGTCACCAAAATATCTCAGCCTTTTTGTTTTAGCTCTATTACTATAACCTCTGACAAAAGTCATTATCTTTCTCTTGGACAAATGCAATAACCACCAAATTGGATTTTACTGAAAGCGTGAACTTTCACTTCCATCTGAAGCAGACTTTGAAGTCTGCATTGCACAGTTGTGTACAAGAGTGTCAAGAGCACTGGACTCAAATACTTTGATTTAAATCTAGGCCCTGAGTGTAAATAGCTATGTAAAATTGGATAAATGACTTAAATCTTTCTGAACATCAATAATCGTGTTAGTAAAGAAGAGATAAGAACACTCATCACACAGGGGATTGTGAGGATTAAGTGGAAATGAGACTGCCAGCCTCATAAAATACTCAGGGCATGCTGAAGTATTCATTTTTACTTCATTCCCAAGAACTGACTAACTTATAAGCATATTTTCAAGTTATTGGTACTATGGCCTAAACTGATTATGAATTTTATAAAGGCAAAGGTGGTGGGCTGGGGGACAAGAGGTAAAGTGAAGATTGGGTACTGAAGAACCCAGGTTTTCTGTTTGACTTTGTGTTAGAAGGTATACAGACAGTAGGAGTTTTAAAAAAGCTCTTTTTAAGAATCATAATTCCTGCTCTCTGTGTTTATATGATTGTGGCTAGAGTAGAGATATATAGAGATGGCATCAAATCCATGTTTTTCATTATAGCTTAAGACATAACAAGCCCAGTTATTTTATAGTTACAATGGCCTTGTCACTTCTTCAATACAGCATATTTCTATAAAAGAGCAAGATAACTGATATTCCTTGAAAAGCTTTTCTATAAGAAAAATGATTAAGATTTTTGTAAGAGGGGGAAAAAAGAAAAATAAATATTCTCTTCTTGATATATATCTTAGTTTTATACTAGATAATTAGCAAATGGAAATTTATTTAATAAAATATTAATTTAACAATGAAAAGACCATAAATTTTTTTGCACTTTTTTAATTTTTTTAGAGTATTACTATGTTATTTATTTTTTTTCCCATTTATTTTTATTAGTTGGAGGCTAATTACTTTACAATATTGTAGTGGTTTTTGTCATACATTGACATGAATCAGCCATGGATTTACATGTCATATATATTTTTAAAAGTTAAAAATACTTAGACTCACCTGGCCATTTATTTATTATCTATAATATTTACAGCATAAAATTAACCCAAGGCATATAATCTCAGTATCTTTTTATTGGTAGTTAGGATTTCAATTTGTTTGCAAAGTTTATCTGACAAAAATAAAAATTAATCTGTCTATATATTTATTCTTTTAGACACATGAATAATTTCCAGAAAAGATAAATGTCCTCTATTCTAACAATTCCAGAAATACATTTTAAAACATCAAATTTAAGTCCTCATTATATGACAGGAAATTTGGGGATGTTCCAGGAAATTAGCTTCTTATTCCTTGACTGCTCCTGCAATGTACAGGACAAAACTATGAGCAGTTAATTAGGTGAAAAACAGTTGAAACCTTTTAAGAGTGGAGGGATTTTTAGCAGCTACTCCTCATAAGGGAGACAGCATTTAGAGTTTGAGTCTCATCAGACTAGAGTCTCAGGAAACAACTTGGGTTTTCCCAGAAGTTCTGGGCCTTAAGAACATATACTGTGCCAAGGATTAAGAGATTAACCTTAACAGCAAGAGCAAAAGTAAAATTGATTCATCCTAAAAAAGTACCAAACCTCTGCAGATTTGAATGATGAACTGGCAATTTAATTGCCAGCTAAGAGAAAGCACTACATTTTTCAGATGAACAGCAGTCTGTGTCTTATCATGTCTCATAGTATTCAGTATACCACCTCAGATGGGCATACATGCAAAAGAATTAAAAACGTGACCATAATCAAGAAAAAAATGAGTCAGTAGGTTTTGCAATTAATAGGTAAAACCTTTAAATAACTATGGTAAATATGTTAAGTGAAGTATTTACAGAAACAGATGGTTATAGTGAATTAAAAGGTGGAGAATTTCAGGAGATAAGTGAAAATTGTAAGACTAAAAAATTCATGTGGAAATCTTAGAACAATATCTCTAGTCATCTAATAAAGCCCTAGATGTTTCATTTCAATTCTGACTATGTAAATATCAGATAATACATACTAGATAATGCTTGATTCATTTTGTCAGTATCTCTTATCACTTTCCAAGATTGTACTTTCAGAAAAAGACATTTCTTTCGTTTCCATTACTACTAGAAGAGAAAAATACTTTCTTAGAACCATTGAAGTGCTAAGTTCACATTAATTGATGCTCTTTCTGGCCAGAGTCTTTTCTTGCTAGCAAGTCACAAAACTTGGTACATTAATAAAAAATGATTGCTTCTTTGCAGGAAAGCTATGACAAACCTAGACAGGGTATTGAAAAGCAAAGACATCACTTTGCTAACAAAGGTCTGTATAGTGAAGGCTATGGTATTTCCAGTACCTACAGTTGGATTGCTCCCATTTGGAGAAGTGCAGAGTGACTGCCCAGTTGGGTGGGAACAAAACTCAGATGATCATGGCTGCAGTAGAATCATGCCTGCAGGTGCATTTCATGGCCTTGGACACTAAGGTAGAGTGCCAAAGAATTGATGCTTTTGAACTGTGGTGCTGGAGAAGACTCTTGAGAGTCTTGGACTGCAAGTAGATCAAACCAGCCAATCTTAAAGGAAATCAACCCTGAATACTCGTTGGAAGCACTGATACTGAAGCTGAAGCTCCAATATTTTGACTACCTGATACAAAGAGCAGACTTATTGGAAAAGACCCTGATGCTGGGAAAGATTGAAGGCCAGGAGGAGAAGGGGATGACGGTTGGATAGCATCACTTATTTAATGGACATGAACTTGGGCAAACTCTGGGAGATGGTGAAGGACAGGAAAGCCTGGCATGCCACAGTCCATGGGGTTGCAAAGAGTTGGACATGACTTGGTGACTGAACAACAACAACAACAAAAATGAATACCAGATTTGGAGAGTCAAAATGAATCATGATCTTTTAATATTTTGAGTCATAGATGTTAGAAGATCGTTAATCATTTGAGTTGTGGTTTAAGACAAATAAGCAAAGAAACAGAGAAAACTTTCATTCATTTTGAAATATTCTATCCTTCATAATAAGTGTGACCTTTCACATGCAATAATAATTCTTTTTAAAGTAATGATTCACTTGAGCCCTTATGCTTTGTAAAATTTGTTGGAAGAGCTGGTTAAGCAAATTGATGTTTCCTGTGTAATGTTGTAAGTTGCATGCTAGAGTTTGCCATGTGATATAATAGAAGCACATGGACAAATACTGAATGCAGATTGGGGGTGGAAATTTGAAAGAGGCTTTCTAAAGGAAGAAGTGCCTGTGATACTGTTTTATTTTTTATTTTTTAATTTTTTTTTCAGTGGGTTTTGTCATACATTGATATGAATCAGCCATAGAGTTACATGTAAAGACAGATAGGAAATAGCCAGGTGAGAGAAGCAGAAAAGGAGTGGGAGAGAGGGGAGAAGAGTGCCCTAGTCACCGAAATAAAATATGCTAAGCTCAGACCTCTCTGTAGAACTACAAACAGTTTGACGTGGTGATTTATGTTGTAATATTATTATGAGATATGCTGATGGAGAAAGTGAGAAAGATAGATGGAAGTCAGATTAGGGAGAGCTAGAGAAGCCACTATAGGGCTTTTAAGGAGAGTATTAATAAATTTGGGGCTTCCTGGTAGCTTAGATGGTAAAGAATCCACCTGCAATGAAGGAGATCCCAGTTTGATCCCTGGGTTGAGAAGATCCCCTAGAGAAGGGAATGGCAACCCACTCCAGTATTCTTGCTTGGAGAATCCAAGCGACAGAGGAGCCTGGTATTCTACAGTCCATGGGGTCGCAAAGAGTGACACGACTGAGTGACTAAACACACACACACATTAATAAATTCAGTTTTCAGAAAGATTACTTTGAAGGCAGTGTAGAATCAATTTTATTTGAATCAGATCTAATGGATGCGGGAAGATCTTTAGTTGGCAAGCGTATTAATCTAGGCAAGAGACTGGGTGTGTACACAGTTGTGTCTGACTCTTTGCAACTCTATGGACTGTAGCCCACCAGGCTCCTCTGTCTATGGAATTTTTCAGGTGAGAATACTGTCGTGGGTTATCATTTCCTACTCCAAGGGATCTTCCTGATCTAGGGATTGAGCCCATATCTCTTGTGTCTCTTCCATTGACAGGCAGATTCCTTACCACTAGCACCACCTGGGAAGGCCACTTTACTAGGCAAGAAATTATGTAGGTCTAAACATAAGTGAAGCAGGAGCTTAGGAGAGAAAAATATATATTTGAGTGCTTTTAGAGTTAATTTAAAGGACTTCGTAATTAACTGGATTTCAGCTGAGCAAAGAGAGATGTTATAGATCATTTCCAGTTTCTTTTGTCTTTGGCTGGTATCTGTGAATTGTGAAGAGTTTCAACGAATTGACGAAAATGATTATTTCACTTTGACAAGTTTATTTTGAAGTGTCTGTTACACATAGCCCTGGTGTGAGAGATAGTTAACAGGATTTAAATCTGGAGCTCAGAGCCTGAATCTTAGAAGTCTAGATATGAACAGAATGTTAATGTCAATTTGGAAGTAATTTTCCAAAGGTGTTAATGTCCTGGGAGTGGATGAATTTATCCAAATAAGACTGTATTTGAAAGCTATAAAAATGTGAAGAATTGGCTTCTGTGGTAAAGAACAGCATTTATGTGGTAGAGGAAGGAAAGTGAGTAAAGGGTACTAAGGAGGAATGGCCTGAGGAGAGAAAGGAGGTGAATAACGTGGGAGGAGAGACTTCTGAAGTGGAGAGTGATCAAAAGGTTTCTATGGTGTCAGTCTGGTCAGGGACTGAATATATCCAATGAAGTTAGCAACAGAGAAGGCAAAGGTAACTTTGGCAAGACTGGTTTCAGCAGAATGGTATGTTGTCACAAAGCATTAACCAGAGGAGTAAAAGATTGGTAAACAGGAGAGAGCAACTGTGAGCAAAACAAGATGGAAGAGCTGTGCTTACATTTTGAAAGGGAAGTATAGTGAAATGAAAGAGGTCATGCTTCAGAAGAGAAATGGTTTAATTGGGGGATGACTGCTCTTGAGAAGGAGGTGCTAAGGATCTAGAACACAGGTAATGCATGGATGAAGAACATAAGAAGACAGTGACAGAGGAAGAAGGCAGCCACTTGACAAGGTGTGTAGATAGTGAGCCTCGTCAGCAGTCCATGGCCACTTGAACCCCCATCCCGACACTGAAAGGAATCCAAATATAATACTGCAGAAGAGCTATGTTGCTGTGAAGATGTGGAGCTTAGTTGCAAGGAGCAGTCAGACCCAGAAGAGACCAGTGTCAAGGTGACCAGGTAAGGGTATTCATTAGCTGTAAGGAATCACACTTCCAAAAATAAAATGAAGCACATAGTTTTAACCAAAATGAATTGTAAGGAAAAATGATCAATGGGAATGTTGTGAATTCATTTGCTATATCTGCTGCTGCTGATGCTGTCACTTCAGTTGTGTCCGACTCTGTGCAACCCCATAGATGGCAGCCCACCAGGCTCCCCCGTCCCTGGGATTCTCCAGGCAAGAACACTGGAGTGGGTTGCCACTTCCTTCTCCAATGCATGAAAGAGAAAAGTGAAAGTGAAGTCGCTCAGTCGTGTCCAACTCCTAGCGACCCAATGGACTGCAGCTTACTAGGCTCCTCCATCCTTGGGATTTTCCGGGCAAGAGTACTGGGAATGGGCTGCCATTGCCTTCTCTGGTTGCTCTATCTACCTGCTCTCAAACAAATACCTGTAACTCTCAGGATAAGGGATTCAAAATGAATAGATTAATTCTCTTTCCTAAAAGCTAATATAAATAAAGCTATTAATATAAGCTTTTTCTCACTTAACTAGTATAACCTGGTACTTTAGTTTTGATGAAAAAAATGATTGTGTGTGAAGCAATCCATTTCAGAGAAGTGAGAATCTGATAAATACTGTTAAATCACCCAAAGACACAGACTCTGTGAGTTTCCTGTAAAACTTTAAAATTCCATTAACAAATTTATGTGTGGAAAATAGTTCCTTTTGTGTATGATAATTTTTTTTTGCTTTATTATCACATAATATAATAAAGCAGCCATTGCTATACCTTATATGTATTCAGAAATGAAATCATGTAGCAAAACTCTTCTAAACTATGCTTCTCATCTCAGGCTATGAGACTTGAAGAAGGTATAGGTAAACACCTTTCCCTTTGAATCATTTGCTCAAAGCTGCCTAAATTCTCAGATATAGGAAACAGATAAGAAAGCAAAAGAAATGGAATTGTAAGGTATAGGGTCTCTCATTCATTGTATTATAGGTGATCCTTAATCGGATGTAAGTTTTCTTTTATTTATTTTAACTCAAAGCACTGGAGTTTGTGCTCATTGTACTCAATACTTCCTAGTGAAAATATGTGGTCTGGTAATGAGATGTTCCAGGAGATGCCTCATGAAATCTTATGTCTAGAAGATAGACTGTAATGTTCCAAGTATTGTAATGATGGAGATCTGGTTTGTATTCTCAATCAAGTAAAAGATCTTCTAGTTCTCCATAAAGCCTTGTCTAAAATAAAATACTCTCCCTTGTTCAAGCTGGATTAACTGTGGCATACAAACTTATGGTCACCGATCATTAGTTTTCAATTTCCAAATGATGCACTGTGTCTGTAGGGAATTATTATCACTTGATTTTCTGCTTTTTAATCAGCATGGGTGACATTTGAAGGATGTTTATTCTAATGAGTCCTGCGGTTCCTCTTCCCTTTGATATGCAACTACTATTCTGTCCATTGTTTTCAGTTCTTTTAGGATGCTGTTTTCTTTTTTTTTTTTTTTTTCAGTGGGTTTTGTCATACATTGATATGAATCAGCCATAGAGTTACACGTATTCCCCATCCCGATCCCCCCTCCCACCTCCCTCTCCACCCGATTCCTCTGGGTCTTCCCAGCCCACCAGGCCCGAGCACTTGACTCATGCATCCCACCTGGGCTGGTGATCTGTTTCACCATAGATAATATACATGCTGTTCTTTCGAAACACAGGATGCTGTTTTCCTTTACAAATTTAGTATGTGAAACATATTCCTTTAAGGTATCAATGAAAATCCTTGTTTTCATCTGGGTTTGGATGGCTATGGCAAAAAGGCTTTAGAAATCCCTATTTCAGAGACTTATATAATTTGTATGATTTATATTTCAGATCAAGTTGGAGGATGATGAAATAATGAGGGTAATACTTGAGAATCCAAAGTTAAGAAGTATCCATAATACATTATTTCACCGGTTCTAAATATTTCCAAGTAGAAACAGATTAAAGAAAAGTTTGGGGGAAGTACAAATCTGAAAACCTGTAAGTTTGAAAATACACTGAATGAAGCATATAGAAGTACAGAGAATCATAGTCCTTTTGGGATCTACTGCTTAAGCACAGTAGTAGAAGAATGTCTCTATGAAATCTTTTCATAAGTGAAATGAAAATCAAAACAGTAGAAGAAAAACCTATGGAAAGACTTGGACCAAGTAATTAGAATTACATCCATAAAGGGTTCTCAGTAACGACAGTGATGGCAGCATTAGTTTTCTATTTAAAGTCCTCTCCTGACTTGAAGGAGAGTGAAAATGGGTCTATGGACATTATTTTGTTTGCTGAGAAGGGTAGTGGATGTAGATGGGGATTGTAAGTTTGGAATCCTTTGAATCATAGGATCTGTGCTACAGTTTGAATTGTAGGAACTGTGCTGGATTTGTTTGGAAAAATTATGGGTGAATGGTTTTTCTGAGGCAAAGAAATAAAAATAGATCAAGAAGAGACTACAAGAAGGAAGCATAAACAGGGAGAAGGAAAGTGGGAAGGAGAAGAAGAGGGAAAGAGACACATATACATATTAATACAGTCGCCCATGAGCTGACTAGAGAAGAAATGCCAGAGGAGTTTTGTGTTCTGAGAGGCAAATTCTTTGGACTAACGTACAAAATCCTCAGTAAAATTTACATTTCTCATTCAGGTTATATGAAAATGAAAAAAAAGTGATAGACATGAAGTTAGTTAAATTTTGGGTCATATAAATAAGGGTAAATGAAAATAGTAGGTTATTGGGAACTAGCTATCATACAAAATCAGGGTAAGAATCACGTATAGCACTTATAGCACTTATAGCACTACGTGGAGGCAGACAGGTGTGATTCTAGGCTCTTCTAAAGACTGCACTGTCCCCTGATGCAAAAAATAAGTAAAGATGGAAAGGCAAAATAATTTCAAAAAGAACTGTCTCTACTAAGGCAGGAATGAAGAAAGAGGGGTAGAGGAGAAAGGGGAAATAGAAGCGCTCTCAAAGTAAACTGCCCACTGGGAATGAGATAAAGGAGTAAAACATTCAAGTCAACCCACAGGAAAGCAGTTTCGTCAGTTTTCTTTCTGCTTAAGGATATGCTGTTAGAACGAAGTGGAGAGGAGTGAATCACTGGTCTCTTGTAGGATCATGTTCCTTCATAGCAGAGTAGAAGTCCTCCTCGGTGCCCAGAAGCCCTTGACTCTATCAACTCCTGTGTCCTCGCTGTCAACCAGGGGGACACTAAGAAAGAAATGTACTCATGTATTCTTTACATTTTAGAAAGGAGTTTTGTTTTCAGGAAAATTAATTATACCTGATGTTATTACCAGCTGAGGGGCTGGAGTAGAATGGGAGACTCGTGGAAATATTTGCTAGGCTACTAAAACTGTTTTGGGGATACTTACCACTTAAGCCCAAGAGTATAACCCCTGTGATCCATCATTCTGTTAACTAAACCTCTCAATTATTTTCTTTACTAGGCAATTTATATTTGATGTTGATAAAGTTAGTCTTGCACAACATTGAAGTGTTTTTTCCCTCTAAGAAAGAAAGAGGCAATGTTTTTTGTTTCCAATGTATTTTGATGTTAAGGAAATTTGAAATTTCATAATGAGAAGTATATGCATGGTATAAATTCTTTTTACTAACTTAAATTTTCAGTTTACTGGAATACCATATCAAAAATTGTATACAATGGGGGAGATCCTATATATTGTTTTACTTGGGGCAGGCCTAAGAAATGTTTTTATTTAATGAAATATAGAAAACTTTCAAGAACAGTTTAATTTATTCAGCAATAGATGAGTAAACCTCATTTTTAGTTCTGAGGATATTAGTATAATCCTGAAGGCATGCATTTTGTCCTGAAGATTCAGACCAAAATCTTTCCTCTGTGTGCTGGATCTAGGGGTAGAGCATCAGGTTGGAACTCAGGAGAGTTAGTTCTCCTCCTAATAATTTTTGACCTTTAGTAAATCACATCACATGCCTGCATTTTCTCATGTATAAAATGAGAAGGTAGCTGATTCACAAAACTTCATTCTTTCAATTATTTATTAGTTCTCCATCCATCCATCCATCCATCCAGAAAGCATTATGCTAGACACCAAGGAGACAGTGGTGAGTACAACACATCTCTTGTTCAGTAGTCTACAACAGATCTGAGAATTTACCTGTGATAAAATGCCCCACATTTCTTAGGGGTATTACCAAGCATCATTTTAATTTAAGCTAATTTTAAAGTACCTTGTTCTTTCCTCCTCTATTTTTTGTATACTGTAACAGTACTTGAACTTACTTGAAAATGAGGTTTAATTATAAACTGAAGAAATGTCAATGGTTATTAGATGATATATTATTGTTGACATAGTGAAATTTCAATCATTCACACATAATCTAGTTAACACTATTTAAATTTACTTTAAGAACTACTCAAGCAAGGTAAAATAGGAGAATATGATTAACACTTATCAATGGGCATTAGTTTTAGGAGCAGGGAAAAGACAGCATGTTTGAGGAGATTTACCTTTATCAGATTAGAAGTGAAAACATTGAAATGCATTTTGTCAAGAAGAGACTCAGAAGACCTTCACACTGCTGGGTTTCAAACTGCTGGGTTTCAAGGAAGATTTTCAGATGGATGTTTTTAAGGTCCTGGAGGCCATCCTACATCTGGGCAATGTACAGATTGCAGCAGTGGGCAATGAGAGATCGGTGATCAGCGTAAGATATGTGACCTAAGTCAAGGATCTTGTCAACTGAAAACCTGCACTAAAAGCTGGATGAAAGGACATGAACAAAGAAAACCATACATTAAAGGACAAAGACCAATCTCTTTCCATGTAACAGGCGCCATTAGAAAGGTAGAAGAGCATTTTAGCCTTAAGTGCAGAATCTAACAACTGGGCTTCCCAGGTGGTGCGAGTGGTAAAGAATCTGCCTCTTTCCACCTTGCTAGATTCCCCTCAAGTAAATTTATCTTCTTCATCCAAAACAGCAATATATTCTCACAGGCTTCATAATTCTTGTCAATAATGTCCTAATTTTAAATAGAATTTGTCAGTTTCCTCTCCCTCAGTCTTCTGATCAAACTGATGATTATTTTAAGTTTTTTTTCACTTAGTTGTTCAGTTGCTAAACTGTGTCCTACTCTGACACCCCATGGACTGCAGCACGCCAGGCTTCCCCGTCCTTCATTATTTCCCAGAGTTTGCTCAAATTCATGTCCACTGAGTGGGTGATGCTATCCAACCATGTCACCCTCTGCCACCTCCTTCCCCTTTTGCTTTCCGTCTTTCCCAGCATCAGGGTCTTCCAATGAGTGGGCTCTTCACATCAGGTGGCCAAAGTACTGGAGATTCAGCTTCAGCATCAGTCCTTCCAATGAGTACTCAGGGTTTTCCAGACTGATCCCTTCTATTTTGCCATTACGTTCTCTAGCTTCAACATTTCTGCTTATATGTCTTTAAAATAAAACATTTTCCATCTATTCCAGAGTATTATTATGAGGTAAAATTTAAAAAATGTGTATAGATTGCATTCTATAAAAATATAATTGGAAAAAAAGGAAAAACAAATAGGAAAATTTTTTACTCACAGATCTGAGCTAGTTTTGGACTCCATGATTGCTCTCTTGCCTTGCCATCTAGGGCACATATATTCATTATGTGTGTTTTACATGCATTCATATATACATATTTATAAAAATAATGGATAGAGAACTACTATATGTAAACAAGATGACATTGCACTATAAATTGATGCTTTATGTATTAATACTTCCTGTGATTTTCCTTCCTGTTTCTGTCCCACTACTGTGCCTATGAAATACCTACCTAAGCGTAGGTCAAAGCATGTATGTTTTTCTTTCCTCAAACTAGATAGGGCTAGAGGTAGGAGAAGAAGGATGTGGAGGGGTGGCTGAGACTGGAGAGAAAAAGTTTAGGAACCAAAGTCCTACAAAGTAAAAGAAGAGCAAATTTTATTTTTGAGTGGGGGATGCCTCATGCTGAACTGACCGACTTTAAGGGTTGATCTTCCCATCCCAATCTCTGCACAGTATCCTTTCAAACAACAGTATAATATGAATGACTGGTTACTTATGTTGAGTCAAAGGTGTGAAGGAAAATCTTGCCTCCAATTAAAATCAACTACACAGAACCCATTAGAAAATTTTCTATAAACTTTTCTCACTAATATTTATGACCTGAAATATATCCTCTTTTATAGGATTTTACAAAGTTTAAATAAAATCACCGTGCACAATGCCTGGTCCTCATTAGATGTTAAATAAATATTTGATGATCTCAATCATGGATATATATAGCTGGAAGAGAACTTGGAAGTGATCTGCTTCAATCTTCTCATTTTACAAATATGACAATAAGCCCAGAAAAAAGTGATGACTCAAACAAAGTAAGTCTGAAATAAAATACCATGTCTGGAACTGTCTCAACTGTCTCATGTCCCATGTCTCAACTGTCCAGAGTCCCAGTTCTTCCACAGTAGTATCTCTTGTATCTCTTTTGTTTTGTATCATATCTATCACTCTCTTTCCTATTATGTCTCTCTCTCTCTCTCAGGCGCACACAAGACATTGTGCTCATTTGGCTTTAGAAATCAGAATTTTCTCCAGATATGAGAAACAATTACATTTATAACTGTCAATTGATATTTGACAGTGGTGATTTAATTATTGTGGAATGTTTTTAGTTGCAACAAAACCATTAATATCATTAAGTGTTAGGGTGTTATATTAACTGAGGAGAATTTGTTAAGGGAGGTTGTGTATTGTTTTTATTCAGTGTATGTTAGAGGAGCTTTAAAGTGTTTAAAAAACTCATTTGAACTAAAAATGAAAAAAGTACTAAGTTGAGCTGATTTATAATTTTTAATGATCAAAACCAGATTTTAGTGTATATCTGTGCAGGTAAAATAGATGCCTCCTCACTTTGGTAATTGTATGCAGTTCCAGTGTACAGATAAACTGTTTTTTAAGGTGTGATTTTTAAGTTGATTGCAGGTACTGGAAATAAGTGTTAAGTTGACTGGTAGTACTGGAAGATAATTTTTTCTTAAAAACAACATTATGTATTTTGGTCAGTTTAACCTACAAGAGCTTTTAAACTCAGAATGTATCAATAAATAATACAGTAATTTATTCAATTGTACTTCTGGTAGTTGAACAAGCAGAAAGATAAGAAAATAATTACTGTATCTTATTTATCACCACCCCCCAGCAAAGTATAGAAATGATCATTAAAATATAGAAATTATGATCACATTCTCTAGACTTAGACTTTCTGGGTTTATATCCTATCTCTGTCATTCAATAGACTAGGCAGTTACTTAACCCAGCTAATGACTGTTTCTTCATCTGTCAACTGAAAATAACAATAATGCCTCTCTTATGTGGTTGTCAGAATTCAATTGGCTGAACTATTTAAAGCACCTAAATCAAGTGTCTGACACATAACAAGCACAGTAAATGCTTGTTGCTTATATAGAGCTATCACAAGCATTGTATTTTATATTAGTGATAATAATTAGGTTTATTTTTGTCTCATAAATAGATGAAGCTACATGCAGATTGGAATTGCATGTTTATGACATTAAGTACCAGACACATTAATACATGCATTATCTTGATTAGCCCTCATCAAAAACTTTCAAGAAAAGGAACAATACTTTCATATACTGTGAATGAGAAAATGGACAGGAGACTGGCTCAAGGTAGCTGCCAGCTCTTTGCTGTTCAGTGTAATGGAAAGAATGAATGCATTCCACAGGATTGAAAGGGCTTACGTATACTCTTACCAGCTGTATGAATTTGGGTACCATTCACCTTCCCCTTCCTTCAATTTCCTGATTTGTTAAAAATGGAGGAAAATAATTTTCACTATGCCTACCTCCTATTGATCTGTTGGATCATAGAAAAAGCAAGAGAGTTCCAGAAAAACATCTACTTCTGCTTTATTGACTATGCCAAAGCCTTTGACTGTGTGGATCACAACAAACTGTGGAAAATTCTTCAAGATATGGGAATATCAGACCACCTTCCCTGCCACCTGAGAAATCTGTATGCAGGTCAGGAAGCAATGGTTAGAACTGGACATGGAACAACAGACTGATTCCAAATTGGGAAAGGAGTACGTCAGGGCAATATATTGTCACCCTGCTTATTTAACTTATATGCAGAGTACATCATGCTAAATGCCAGGCTGGATGAAGCACAGGCTGGAATCAAGATTGCTAGGAGAAATATCAATAACCTCATGCAGATGACACTACCCTTATGGCAGAAAGTGAAGAGGAACTAAAGAGCCTCTTGATAAAAGTGAAAGAGGAGAGTGAAAAAGCTGGCTTAAAACTCAACATTCAAAAAATGAAGATCATGGCATTTGGTCCCATCACTTCACAGAAAATAGATGATGAAACAATGGAAACAGTGACAGACTTTATCTTCTTGGGCTCCAAAATCACTGCAGAGGATGACTGCAGCCATGAAATTAAAAGATGCTTGCTCCTTGGAAGAAAAGCTATGACCAACCTAGACAGCATTTTAAAAAGCAGAGACATTACTTTGCTGACATAGGTCTGTCTAGTCAAGGCTATGGGTTTTCCAGCAGTCATGAATGGATGTGAGAGTTGGATCATAAAGAAAGCTGAGTGCCGAAGAAGTGATGCTTTTGAACTGTGGTGCTGGAGAAGACTCTTGAGAGTCCCTTGGACTGCAAGGAGATCCAACCAGTCAATCCTAAAGGAAATCAGTCCTTAATATTCATTGGAAGGACTGATACTGAAGCTGAAGCTCCAATAGTTTGGCCACCTGATGCAAAGAACTGACTCACTGGTAAAGGCCCTGGTGCTGGGAAAGATTGAAGGCGGGAAGAGAAGGGGGTGACAGGATGAGATGGTTGGATGGCATCACCAACTTAATGGACATGAGTTTGAGCAAGCCTCAGGAGTTGGTGATGGACAGGGAAGCCTGGTGTGCTGCAGTCCATGGAGTCACAAAGAGTCGGACATGACTGAGTGACTGAACTTACTTACTTATTTACTTACTTAGGCCTACCTCTTGGGACTACTGGGATGATTAGTACAGTCTATGTATGAGAATGTGCTTCATATAATATAAGTAATACTCGGACATAAAGTATCATTCTGAAACCTATTCCTTTGAGAGAGTTCTCTAAAAGAACTCAACTCTAAAGATTTTGTTTAGGATTCAAGTCCAAGTTTTGCCACTTATAAATTTTGTGAATTTGGGGCTCAATTTCATTTTTCTGTAAAACAAGAAAAATTCACATAGATAATGTGAGAATTAAATAATATTCATGTGAAAGTTATTTACAAACTGACTTATGGTAAAATGTAGGTCAATATTATGTTTAAATAGATAAATGACCAATTTTATACCTCTTCACTTTTCTACCACGTGATGCTTTCTGATCTTCATAATAAAGTGCTTTATATATTCAAAGTAAAATGCCTATATAATAAAGTGCATATATATACAAAGTGCCTTAAGTGACAGGTACCATTTACTGAGAACAGTTCTATGTGCCAGGAAATTTTTGAAGTGCCACTGGTATTATTTTCAAAGTATGCATATTGTTAGGCAGGACAAATGTAAAGGTTGAGTGGGGGTGGTTAATCCTCAATTTTCTGACAACTTCATGTTAGTTTAACTTTTAGACGTGTTAGGTTCTATATAGCTTAGACATGGAATTTATTTCCACTGGCTGTTCTTCATAGCATTTAATCTACAGGACTCAAAACTGAATACAGTTCCTGAAGACCTTAAGAAAAAGAGAAATGGAAGCAATGCTTCTTAGTAGTTGCAAAGATCTTTTCAGTGTTTTGACTAAAATTTCTTAAACTTTTCTTTTTTCTTATTCATGTGTCTGGGGGAGCTCAATCAGTAACTGCTGTCCTTTTATTAATAGTACATTGACTCAGAGTTGTTTTTGGAGTTGTTTTTTCCCAGCAGTCATGATGAATTTGCTCTCTTGTGACCAATACTCTCTTATTTTTCAAGTCCAATCTGTAATATCAAAGATGTAATTGCTAGGAGACAACATATGATTAAATGGCCCATCCAGGGTAAAATTCACATCTTTCACCTAAACAGTCATACTGATAAAAGAGCATAATTACTAGAAATAACTGTATTCCAAACTATACTAGACAGTATTTAAATTTAAAAAATTAAGAGAAGAGCTATTTTTATTTTGAAATTTTAAATTTTTGGGCAAAATGAGGGTTACTTTCACAATATTAATGGTCATATCAGTAAGTGACTGCGAAAGAGACCTAAGGACAAGGTGATTTATTATGAGAAGCCCATGTCATAGATGTCATTTTATACTATTTCAGCCGAGATCACAACCTGAGAAATAGAAATATGGATTAGAACTTTTATATATCTTAATTTTTGAAGTATTCTAGAAGAGTCAATCTCTCAGTTTGAATTGATATTTATACTTTGAAATTGCAGAGTAGTGCAGTAAAAATGAAATGTGTATGCCATATTCTCATCTGCTATAAAGGGGCAAATGCAAAAATATTCCCTCTTTCTTTTGTTCCCTCTGGGATTCAACTCAAAAATACAAAGGAACACTCAGATTAAATTTTCATCTCTTCCTAGAAAAATATTACGTCAATACTAAGGAAAAGGAACTATAATCTGTCATTACTGAACTTATTTTAAGTTGTGTAGAATTGAACAGGGGAAAAGTGTTTTTAAAATGCTTAAACTAGTAGGAAATAAATAAAAGACAAGAAAGTAAGCAGGGAGTACAAAGACAAGTGATTCTGAAATATAGCACGTAGAATATTAGGCTTTCCTGGTGGCTCATTTGTAAAGAATTCTGCCAATGCAGGAGATGCAGGAGCCATGGGTTCAGTCCCTGGGTCAGGAAGATCCCTTGGAGAAGAAAATGGCAGCCCACCCCAGTATTCTTGCCTGGGAAATCCCATGGACAGACGAGCCTGGTGGGCTACAGTCCCTGGGGTCGAAAAGAGTCAGACATGACTTTGGAACTGAACCACAGCAATGTAGACGATCACATCAGTTATTTAATGTGATTATGCCTAAAACATAGCTGTTAGAAAATACGCCCCCTGCAAAGAGCATCTTGCAGCATGATCAAGATGTTAGAAAGTGAGGATCAAAATAAAGGAGAAGGAGAAACTGTTCACTTAAGATGATTGTTACTGAAGTTTTGCTAGTTTTACGATTCTTTTTTTTTTTTAATGTGGTAAAGACATAGTTTGGTTGTTTGTGCACTTTATTTTTCAATTTTATTGAAGTATAGTTGATTTACAAGTTTTGTTAATTTCTACTGTACAACAAAGTGATTCAGCTATACATATAGACATTCTTTTCCATTAGGTTTTATCACAGGCTATTGAATACAGTTCCCTGTGCTATACAGTAGGACCTTGTTGTTTATCCATTCTAAATGGAATAGTTTGCATCTACTAACCCCAAACTTCCAAGCAATCCTTTCTCCCTCCCCCACTTTTCCTTGGGAACCACAATCTGTTCTCTACGCCTGTGAGTCTGTTTCTGTTTTCTGTGTGGTTGCGTGCATTCTAGGTCACTTCAGTCGTGTCCCACTCTTTGCAACCCTGTGGACTGTAGCCCACCAGGATCCTCTGTCCATAAGATTCTCCAGGCAGGAATACTGGAGGGGGTTGCCATGCCCTCCTTAGATAAGTTCATTTGTGTCATATTTTAGAGTCTACCTATAAATGGTGTCATATGGTATTTGTCTTTCTCTCTCTGACTTACTTCACTTAGTATGATCATTTCTAGGTCCATCCATATTACTGCAAATGGCATTATTACTTTCTCTTTATGACTTAGTAGTATTCCATTATATATATGTACCACATCCTCTTTATCCATTTGTCTGTATATGGAAAATTAAGTTGTCTCCGTGTCTTGGCTACTGTAAACAGTATTGCAGGGAACACTAGGGTGCATGTTTCTTTTTGAATTATAGTTTTCTCTGTATATATGCCCAGCAGTGAAATCGTGTACTTCATTTTTAAGGTTTTTTTCCCAAAGAGAAATAAAATGAAATTATATATATTATAGGTTGAAATAACTAAATTGATGTGAAAAAATATTTGCTTTCAGGTACACAACCTAATGATAAAATGCTAACCAAACATAAAGTCTTGTCTGTTTGTCAACAGACAAAAAATCTATTACTGTTAAAATATAATCTCTTTTCTATACTAGGTTTTTAAAACCTGATTGATTGTTGTTAAGTGAGTGTTGGTAAGTAATAGTTCTACATATATAAATGAATCATAAATTGAGTAATAATAATTGACATACTCAGTGTGTCTCACTTATCCTTGGAAAAACCTCTGTGATTTGTACTAGGTACTTATCACTTGGAGAGAGGAAGATGGAATGGATGATTCTAAGATTCCTTTTACTATGCAAATTTATTATTAAAAAATCTCACTCACTGAGTCACATAATAGTAGTCAGAAAAGGAAACAATGAAAAAATAATCCTACTAAAATGTCACTATGATAATTTTTATAGGTTTTCTTGCTTAATGTGAATTATTCAGAAATAATTTTTATCATGTCACCCAGTAAGTTGTACAACAGTATTAATGTAACTTCATCTGTTAATCAGATGGCTGTGTAGAAACCAGATAAAAGATAGGGGTGGAATGTGGGGAGGTGTGGGAAAGGAAGGAAGAATGGGATACATAAATGGATATTACAGAATTATAGCATATACTAGGAGAGATGCCTTTCCTGGGATAAATAAAACTTCTGAAAGATTATATAGTACAGCAGAGGCATTTTGTTTAATAAAAGACTAAGACAACTAGAGCTGCAGAAATACAACCAACTGTGATTCCTACAGTGAAATTTCAGAAGTTACTGGTGGTATAATTAAGAATATTGTGCAAAAGGTAATAGTCTTTCTGTAAGGAAGTGCCTACTCTTATCATAAACTGCTATTGTACATGACTAGTGGCTTATAGAAGATAAAAAGAAAACAAAATTTAAAAAAAAGAAGGGGGGAAAATAAAAGTAGGAGTAAAGCATCAAATTATCTATTAAAATGCCATAACTAGGTATTTTTTCCTTCTCTGATGCACAATTTATGCAAATGCTGGGAAAGTTATATGGAACAGTACCTTTCTTTTAGCCTTTAGCTGCTCATGATACTTGTCACAGGTGTCCCCTGGGATCTCTCCTCCCCAGAGGGTGATTCCAACGATGGTGTATGTGATACCCATGACAAGCAGTGGGAAACAGTACACCAGTATAATAACAATAATATGGTAACTGCAAGAAATAAGAAAAATACATGCTGAAGAGCATATTGGAGTAAAATAATAAGACTTTGAATTCATTCCATCTTAAGTCATAATTGAAAATGCCAATGATTACCCCACATTTTCTCTTAAGTCCTCATTTCACAGTTTCACCAAAATACCTAGCTACTGGCACCTGTACTGTGTGCTGTGTTTCAGTCGTGTCTGACTCTTTGCAGCCCCGTGAACTGTAGCCCACCAGGCTCCTCTGTCCATGGGATTCTCCAGGCAAGAACACTGGAGTGGGTTGCCATGCCCTCCTCCAGGGATCTTCCCGACCTAGGGATTGAACTCATGGCTTCTGCATCTCCCACACTGCAGGTGGGTTCTTTACCACTGAGCCAGCAGGGAAGTCCCAGCTATTGTCATCTACAATCATCCACACACTAACAGTTTAACTTTGTCAATTTTTACTTCATGTATGAGAACCAAAGCATTCATACAGAGCTCATTTAAACTGCAAATTTCCCCTTGCCTAGAGGCTTCAGGATGAGTACTTTTCCTTTGCTTGGTAATCACTAAGCTAACCTAATTAAATAGATAATCAGAGGAAAAGAGATGGCATAGAGTAAACTGATCTACTGATACATTTTCTTCTGTGTAAAGCTATTACATAGGTTTTGCAACATCAGTCATATTTGAAATAAATCATTTTTCATCCAAAGGAAAAAAATGTAACTAGATGTTTTGAGTCATATTAGAGTTTTTTCAAAGTCATGCCACATTTGATTGCATCATTAAATTTGGTAAATAACGTATGGAGGTATTAGTCACGTCAAAGTCATAATACTATAAATTATCAAACTAAATTTTGGGATTTCATAGCTTTCCATAAAAATTATAAAAATATTACTACGGCAGACTAAGATGGCAGCCGATAATATAATAGCCAGATTAGACTTTGTATAAACTTTTGAGTGACTTCCACTGTCTTAGGAAGGCTTTAAAGTAATTAAAGATTTTGGTATACTAATCTCAATATCTGTGTTTATTTGGTAAAGCTGTCTTGCTGATAGCTTATTAAGTGTTAAAGTCAGTGGTGAATTGATTCAGTTAACAAATAATTTAATTTTATTATTATGAATAATTTTGTTTTGCTATCATACAAATAAGATATATTAGTATTACATAATGGAAAGAATGCAGTCCTCAGTTTAATAACGGCTGCCTGCTTTTCCTTTAATAAACACTCCTCAATCTTTTTCTTTAAAAATCTGGACTCTGAGTAAAGCAGAGTTTGATAAAATATCTACTTTAAAAGATGATCATTGTATTTGCATAATTTTTTAGTTTTTAAAGGAAAAAATAGATCACTAAATAAGAATTTCATTTGAAATAAAATTTAAATGATCAGAATAAAAAACAAAATGCATACAATTGAACAATTGTTTTGCCAATTTGCTCTTTTTAAGGTGTGTCCAAAATATGAAATACCGAATTCTAACATATAGCATTCCTGTTTCCCTTCTGACCTAAGTGTTTAAGTTTTTGATGCTAAAACAAAGGAACACAACCAGGAACACGCCAAGACTGACTTTCCTTTCAGCCAGACTTGTTACAAGAGCAACCCACGCCTTTGGGTTTCAGTTCCACCCCTCTCACTCATTCCTTAATCCACAACAACCTGGTTTTCCTCTGTGTGTTCATCTCCGGTTATCTTATCATCTTCTCGGGAAACTCTCCAGAGCTACCCCATATAGAGACATCACGTTTTTCCAATTAGAAATCATTGTAACTTATACAAACTGATTGATCATATCATACTGTACTATATACAAATAGTATAGTATTTTATGTGTCTTTTTTCCCAAGTAATGTTTGAGCCCTTGAGGGAACTGTCTATGTCTTATCTGCTTACCTGTTGCTCCCAACCTATAGTGCCTTCAGCGTTCAACGCATTTAGTTGAAGATTATAATAGATAATTAACTTACGTGAAATGTTGTTTGGGGCCTTCTGGCCATTGCACGTAGCAAAGAGTACGGCCCGGCATGACTTTGGTTTTGGAATAAAGACACTGAGGGAATGCAAGTAGAAATGCTAGAATCCAAATGCCTCCAATGACAATCTTGGTTGCGGTGGCAGACAGTCTGGGCTTCAGGGGGTCAATAATGGCCATATACCTGTATAAAAACAAACAAAACCATTTTGTTGGGTCTCTTGTTAGCGGAGTTTAAAGTGAGTTTCAGAGGAGTTTCAAGGGTCGTGGTTACCTCTTTTCTGGTAAATGAATTGATAAAAATTTCGCTTGCATAGCGATAGCATAGAGTACGCTTGCATAGCGATAGCATAGAGTAATTATGGCATAGTCTTATAATCAGGCAGATCAAGGTTCAAATCCTATCTGTCACTTATTTAGCGTTTTGAACGTCAACTTTATTATTTTTAAAATAGAAATAAGAACACCCCGTTTTAGTGGTGGAAGTCTAGATCAATAGAAATAATATAAGTGAAAGGTATTGATTATTTTGTGCTGTGCCTAGCATATTATCAGAACTCTGCTGAACGGAATTGGAAAGGTGTACATTAAGTGCTTAAAAATATGAGTTCTATATCCCAAGACCTCCATTTTTCTTGTGTATGTTTAACTTTATAAAAGGAAAATTCTAGAGAACTAATATGGATAATGTCTACATGATTGACAAAGATGAGGAATCCCTAGGAAAGATGTTTTCAACATATCCATTGAAAAGCATCCAGAGACAAAGGTAAGGATTTAGATAAGGATGAACACTCCAATTAAAATTAAAAAAAAAAAAAAGAAAAAAAAAGATAAGGATGAATAAATCAAGTTTGACTGAGGCTATGCTGTTACCTCCAAAACTGAGTTCATACTACATGATTTAAATCTTCATAGTGTCTATGTAATTATATATAACATAATTGTTATAGGAAAATATATTTAAGGCTCTAAGAAACATAAGCACATATTATTTTTAGAGTGCAACTTTTTGGGAAATTAGAAACTCTTTGAATATGGTAACAAAAGTCAAGCTTTATTCGCTTGGTAAAATAGTAAGACTATGTCTGGGAGAATCAAATTCTAGTTTTAAATTGGATAATATGGCTCATTGCCAACTTATGGCCAATAACCAGAGTAGAAAATAATGTATGCTAAATTAATTGTATCTTGGCATTCCTCTCAATAAAGCATATTATTTAATCATACTACTTTTACTGTTGGCCATTTTGTGTTTCTCAAAGGTAACAGTTTTACCAAAGAATGAATATTACTTAAACCAAAAACATTTAATCTTATGAATAAGTATTTCGAAATAAGAGTAATTCATTAATTTGCTTATTGCTCTTTGCTTTTGCAACTATTAGGTAGAACTAGATCTTCAGTAGATATATAGGTACTTATATGTTAGCTTTAGTTGTAATTTAGCTTTAATTGTAATATTATTTATTTAGTTAGTTATAATATTAACTTTAGTTATAATTTACTTAAAGGAAGTATTCTTAATTTATTATATATGACAGCTAATGTGTCTGACTCTTTGTGACCCTATGCACTGTAGCCTGCCAGGGTCCTCTCTCCATGGGATTTTCCAGGCAAGAATACTGGAGTGGGTTGCCATTTCCTTCTCCAATGACAGCTAATAGGCAAAAGTGAATGTTAGATATGACAAAAGTAACCATAAAAGAGTGCCTTGGTTTAGGCAAATACACTGCCTGAAGAAAGAAAATAAAATGCATACATTTGAATCTGAAAACTGTTTAAAATTCACCTCTCATGCTTATGTTGGTGAAAATTAATTCTAGCAATGTATATTGATTGCTAAGCATAGCCAGGCAGCTTATACACACACACACACACACATTATACATATATGTATAAATGTATATACATATATATATTTAACATCCAGAAAAGTTCAATAAATCAAATAATACTATCTCTATTTTACAGAGAAGAAAATCTGAGGTTTAAAGTTTAAGTACATTGTTTCAAAATGTCCCAGATGGTAAGAATTGGAATTCTAAGCCAGCTCTGCCAATCCTTGAAGTCTATATAGGTGCAGATTATGGCTTTGAATATAACTATTCATTTAAGGAATTATGGAAAAGAAAGAGAAATATATAAGGTAGATGTCTTCCAAAGAATCAGAAGTCACATTTTGTCTGTAAATTCATACATTTATGTGTAACATTAAAGACAGAAGTCAGATATATAAAGGCAATAATTTTGGTTGGTTATTTCTGTTCCCCTTGCCATGGACCATAGCTCACCATGCCATTTTTTTCATTATATTGAAGTGTTGCTTTATGGTGTTTACAGAGTCAGACACAAAACTTATCAATAAATGTACTGAACCGAATATTCCTCAATCCTATCATAATCTTTGCTTTTTTTGCTTGTCCTGGAAATTTATGAATCTGATTTGGATGTTTAGACAATTGCTATTTTGAGACTAAAATGAGAAGTTGAGTGACATGAGTAGGTTTAAAGTCCTGTACAGTCACTTCAGCATGGACAATTCAAAATAAACTGCAAAGTTCTCATTTATCTTTTTTTTTTTTTTTTGGTCTATTAGTTTAGTGTTAGAGAAATTATTTCCTACAGGTAGAATACTGTTTCACTTAAACTGTATGGAAGCAATCAATTTATGTTCTCACCAACACTTCAGTGAAAGCAGAAATTTTGAAATTTCAAGCTGACATTTTTGTCATTTTTAACTTGATCTATTATTCATTCATTCAACCAAATATTTATTGGATGCCTGCTGTAACATTCCAGACACTGTAGTAATACAACAGTGAGAACTTTGCAGAACTCACAGTCGAATGAAGTAGGTAGATACGAATCAAATAATCTCACCAATAAGTTTAAAATTACAAATATAATAAGTGTTACAAAGGCAATGCTTGTGGCTGTTTTAATGCACTTACTGGAAAAAACATTTAGATGATCAATCAGTTCGCCCTAAGAAAAGAGTTCTGGGTTGAAACCTGAAAAGGTGACTATGCAAGGTAGCAGAAGGGTGAGGGTTAAAAACGATTTCTGGGAAACAAACAACACATGGAAGATTCCTGTGCAAATGGTGGGTTTTTAAGTTCAGTTCAGTTCAGTTGCTCAGTCATGTCCAACTCTGCAACCCCATAGACCGCAGCACACCAGGCCTCCCTGTCCATCACCAACTCCCAGAGTTTACCCAAACCCATGTCCATTGAGTCAGTGATGCCATCCAACCATCTCATCCTCTGTCATTCCCTTCTCCTCCTGCCCCCAATCCCTCCCAGCATCAGGGTCTTTTTAAATGAGTCAGCTCTTCGCATCAGGTGGCCAAAGTATTGGAGTTTCAGCTTCAACATCAGTCCTTCCAATGAACACCTAGGACTGATCTCCTTTAGGATGAACTGGTTGGATCTCCTTGCAGTACAAGGGACTCTCAAGAGTCTTCTCCAACACCACAGTTCAAAAGCATCAAGTCTTTGGTGCTCAGCTTTCTTTCTTTTCTTTCTCAACTCTCACATCCATACATGACCACTGGAAAAACCATAGTCTTGACTAGACGGACATTTGTTGGCAAAGTAATGTCTCTGCTTTTTAATATGCTATCTAGGTTGGTCACAACTTTCCTTCCAAGGAGTAAGCATCTTTTAATTTCATGGCTGCAGTCACCATCTGCAGTGATTTTATGGGTTGAATTATGTCCCCCCTAATTAAAGATACATTCAAGTCCTAATACCCAGTATCATAGGAGGCGACCTTGTGAGGAAATAGGCTTTATATAGGTAATCAAATTAAAATAAGGTCATCAGGATGGACCCTAATTCAGTATAAGGCATTAAGGAGAATTCTGGAAACAGAAACACAGAAAGAATGCCACGTGAATATGGAGGATTGAGTGATGTGTCTAAAAGCCAAAGAATGCCAAAGGCACCAGCAACCCACCATAAGCTAGGAAGGGCAGGCAGAATTTCCTCATAGGCTTCAGAGGAGCATGACCCTTGCCAACACCTTGATTTCAGACTTCTAGCTTCCAGAAATGTGAGAAATTTCTGTTAAGTCACCCAGTTTGTTCTGGTTTGTTACAATTTTATAGGTGAGGGTGGGAGAACCATGTGCAGTTGAGGAACTGAAGGCTAACGTAATTGAAATGCTAAAAGTGAAGGGGGAAAGTGATTTGAAATGAAGTTGTAGTGTAGGTCATGGAATTTTGTCCTCTCGAAAGTAATTGAAGTGATTCAATCAGGAAGGGAGAGTAATAAGATTTTATCCTGGAGAATGGATTGAAAGAGGGAAAGAATGGAAGCAGGGAAGTAAGTTACCTCATAACTGTTTTTGTTTGGGTGAGAGATGATTGCTGCTTGGGATAGAGTATTACCACTGGAGACTGAATTACATTAATGACTGAGGAAGATAAAGAAATGTTGAAATATTGTAGAAAGGGAGAGCCAGTTGGCTAAAGAAATAGGTGGAACTGCCAGGTACTGCTGAAGAAATTGGTGATTAGGAATTCACTGTGGCATCAATATTTCCTATTCTGCAACTCTCTCTAGGAATAATAATTTGTTCAACAGTAACATGAAGAAAATGGATCCTCAGGATCTGCAGATAAAGACCCTTTGGACCTTGAGGAGAAATGATCAAACCCAGGATATAATTTTACTCAAATGATTGTCAGTACTTTATTATTCCTTTAAATAAATAGATATCTTTGATATGATCACATTCAACTTTTCTAGGTACTTGTTTGAGCTCACTACCATTCTCCCCTCACCAAACAGATTCTCAAATATATTAGAGACCCCTTAGTATGACTTGTTTCCCAAAAAATAGCTATGATTGGATTCTTCACTCTTCCGCTTAGCATATCACCTAAGGAAGTTTTGAAGTCACTTTTTTAAAAGATTTTTTTTTATGTGGATGACTTTTAAAGTATTTATTGAATTTGTTACAATATTGCTTCTGTTTTACGCTTTGGGTTTTTTTGGCTGCAAGGCATGTGGGAACTTAGCTCCCTGATCAGGGATTAAACCCGCATACACTGTGTTGGAAGGCAAAGTCTTAATCATTGGACCATTAGGGAAGTCCCTATATCCATCACAAGCTCACATTTAATGCCATCTTTTATTAGTTTTCCTTTTCACTGCAATACTAGATCACTTTCCTTTATCATTGACTTCTTTTTCTGATATAATTCAAGGGGTCTTTTTCATCAGAAAGATGTCTTTTGCAAAATAGAATTCTTTGACATAACTGCTTACTCTCAGTAAGTAAGCTTTTCTGTTTTGTAATTGTTTTTGGTATATGGTGTAATTCTCCCTTTCATTAGCCTTTTTATAAGCTCTGTTTCTGGATCTTTATATGCTTATACACACTTAAAATTTTGGGTATAAAGACAGTGCAGCCTTCAAATGTTTGGTTGCTTATATTAAGTATTATTTACCTGAAATAATACAGATTTTACTATTTTCCACTTTGCTTCTGGCCAGAGTAGACACTGTTTTAGTATGTAAATTCAGGACCCTCTAGTCTGAAGTGAAGAGATGAAGCCTTAGGAAGAAGTACTTGGTAAGAAATATGTGTACAGCTGGAGACTTAGCCAATTTGTAGCAAAACTGAAAGGCAAGAGTGGTACATATATCTCAGAAGTTATCTTCTTCCTGCCATGCCCTCCAGGGGTCTACATTAGGGAAAACCAAGAAGCGGCCAGAGAACAAGGAATGCTATTGATATAGTCAGTCTATAGAAGTAGTCAGCCTGGTAGGCAGGGTCAGAAAAAAGAGTAGAATAGATAGTGAGTAGATCTGAATTGAAAAATGGAAATTATCCAGCTCAGATAGTAATTTCAGGTTTTTTCACATGCTGGTTTCCTTGCTGAAGTGATTTTCTCTTGCTCATACATTATTCTAAAGTTCAATGGCTGGAAAACTTCTATCCATCCTTTAATTTCCACCCACATTACAGAACGACACTGTAGATTCTTTTCCTCTATCTAGAGTTTGTTTTTATGTCTTCATTGCTGCAACAGAATTATGCTCGCACTTTGATTTTAGTTCATTGGAGATATGATTTATTCTTCAGTGTTTTCTACCAACTAACAAATTATCCATAGTAGTCAGCTTGATTGCTGAATAGTGACTGCAAATAGTTGTTGAATATTTGGACAGATAGATAAGTGAATAATTGTTTATAAATGAAAACTTCAGAGTGTACACAATTTTAAAAAGGAAGAAAGAAGAAAAAAAGGGAGGAGAAGACAAACTAAAAATGATTCGGGAACATCAGCAAATGGTTGAGACTGAGCTAAAGTTAATCTGTTGTGACATTCTGGATGTACTAGACAAACACGTCATTCCAGCAGCCAACACTGGTAAGTCCAAGGTTTTCTATTATAAAATGAAAGGGGGTTACCACAGGTGTCTGGCTGAATTTGCCACAGGAAATGTCAGGAAGGAGGCTGCAAAGAGCAGCCTTTCAGTGGCTTATAAAGCTGCTAGTGATATTGCAATGACAGAACTTCCACTAAAACATCCGATTTGCTTAGGTCTTGCTCTCAATTTTTCTGTATTCTACTATGCAATTCTTAATTCCCCTGACTGTGCCTGTAGGTTGGCAAAAGCAGCTTTTGATAATGCAATTGCAGAACTGGAAATGCTGATGTGAAGAAAGTTATAAGGACTTTACACTTCTCATGCAGTTATTACGTGATAATCTGACATTATGGACTTCAGAATAAGGAAGTGCTGCAGGATGTGGAAGATGAAAATCAGTGAGACATTATAAGTCAACAAGAGAAACCATCTCTGACCACCCTAGACCTTTCCATCCCACCCCTCTTGAAAATTCCCCCATTGTCACTGAGAACCACCAAATCTTACCTTTACATTTGGTCTCAGAATTTAGGTTCCTGCCCTGTTGTTGTTTTTTTAACAGTTTTCAAAAGTTCTTAAAGGCAAGCGCGAATCTCTGTGGATTTTACTGGTCCCAGCTTTTAGGTTCTTTAAGAACACTAATGGGGCTGCATAGAGGCTTTTTCAGCATTACTGTATTGTCTCCTGCCAGATGTGGCAAGATCACCATTAGAATGGAAATTACATTCATTCAAAAGCCATTAGAATGTTCCATGATGCAAGCATCTAAGAGAAAGGTTAATCATACTATAGAGGTGAATGTGGTATCATTTCCCCTTTTTCTAATTATTTAAATTGACTTTTATACCAACATTTAAAATTAATTGGACGTTAACTTGAGGTGGTAAAAGGTTGTTTGGGGAGTTTGTTGTCATGGTTTGCTGTAAGTGTTTCAAACTCTGCTGAAATGCTGAAAAGCATGGTCCTGGTAACATTCAACAATCCATGGCTACTCATTCTTGCCTACTTTTACTCTCCCTCTGAAGCAGGTTAGCATTGAAGGTGGTGTGGAAAAGCCTGCATGCATGTTCAATTCTTTGTTTCTTTTCCTTCCCTTTCCCTCTGGGACCCGCCCCTCCCCTCCTCATTCACTCAGCATCTGTCTTTTGTTCAGTATGTGTAACTTGAAGCTAATTTGTTCTACTGGATATCTGACGAGTCACGGTATTGTTCTTACTGAAACACAGCATGGATTAACATTAAACAAATAAAACAAACCTAAATTAAAAAGGAATAGTTTTCTTTGTTGTTGTTCAGTTTCTTAACTTTGCTAAATGGGAATAATAAACATAATGTAGAGTATAATTATGTGGTAAAAATGACATTAAATAATGTAGTGTATACAAAGAGACTTAGATAATATTAGGCAGAGTAGACCCTCAAATCACTCTAAAACTATGTTGAATACAACTAAATTAACACTTGAAACTGAAAAACCAAGCTGCTGTGGTAAGCTTGAGGCAAAACCAAGCAAAGATAACTCATCTAATGTGGTTCTTAGCTAGTTGTGAATAGAGTGGAAAGAAAAATAAGTTCATGCCAAAATTCTGACCTAAGGATTAAAAAAATTTCTTTTGATATTATTCCAGCTCTTCAACAAAACTATTTCATCAGGGTGGTGCATTATAGGTTATTTCTCTTTCAAATCTCTCCTTTTAAACAGTTTCCTGTATGGAGAGTAGTAAGGTCTTTGCACCCTTAGTGCAACTGGTGCTCAGTGGTTCAGCGATTAAATAGAAATGTTCAGTGTTATAGTTGGAGGCTCTGTAAGATCTTTGGGTGCAATGGGAATTAATTTCCCTCAATTTTGTTTAATATGGATCTATACCATCTTAAACTCCTTTTTGAAGTGGCCTATGGCAATTCTACTCTGTTATCTTTAAAATCACAGAGATGGTGTTGTCAATCAAGCATAAGGAGTTCTACATCTTCAGGTATTTAAGTTGTGATGATGTAAATACTTATTTAACTGTGCAAATGGAAGAAAAGAGGTATAGATAACATCTAAACTAGAATAATAATATAGTCTTGGCTATCACGCTTATGCTCAGTCACTTCAGTCATGTCTGACTCCTTGCAACCGACTACCACCAGGCTCCTCTGTCCATAGGATGCTCCAGGCAGGATTACTGGAGTGGATTCCCATGCCCTCCTCCAGGGGATCTTCCTTACCCAGAGGTCGAACCCAAGTCTCCTGTGTTGACTGCATTGCAGGCAGATTCTTTACCTCTGAGCCACTGGAGAAGCCCATTCTTGGATATATACTTAGATAATAAATATATTAATAACATCTGGGATAGTACTGCATATATTTGGCACCCGTAACATATTTATTGGGACTTCACTGGTGGCTCAGTGGTCAAGCACTCAACTGACAATGCAGAATATGTATATTCAATACCTGGATTGGGAAGATCCCTGGAGCAGGAAATGGAAACCCACTCCAGTATTCTTGCCTTGGAAATCCCATGGTCAGAAGAAACCTAGTGGGCTACAGTCCATTGGGTCACAAGAGTCCAACACAACTTCGTGATTAAACAACCTATTTATTGTATGACTAAATTAATGAATGAATGGAGGCAATTTAAAAAATTGTTTTTCTATCATTTCCTATCATTGAAAAATTTGCACTCAAAGTAACTTAATAAGATATCATGGATATATAATTAAAAAGAAAAATCGGCTATGAAAATAATAGCAAATAATAGCAACAAAAACAAATACAAAGAAAGAAAGAAAAGGCATCCATATTCAACAGGAATACTGTCTTTATTACTGACGGGAGTAATAATGGCAGAAGTAATACTGGTTTTCTTAGCAGATGAAATGATCTTCCATATTTCCATTGCCTACTCCAATTGAAAATCCTAAGGAATCTGCAAAACTCAAAACCTCTTAGAATTAGTAAATAAATTCAGCATGATCACAGGATACAGGTTCAATCAACTGTATTTCTATATGCTAGTTATGTCTTGCCCACACAAGTAGTAGATATGGGCAAGACATTACTAGTATGACTAGTAAGACATAACATCTATTACTGTGGGCAAGAATCCCATAGAAGAAATGAAGTAGCCCTCACAGTCAGCAAGAGTCCTAAATGTAATACTTGGGTGTGATCTCAAAAATGACAGAATGATCTGTGTTTATTTCCAAGGCAAGCCATTCAGTATCACAGTAATCCAAGTCTGTGCCCCAACCACTATGCTGAAGAAACTGAAGGTGAATGGTTCTATGATGACCTACAAACCTCCTAGAGCTAACATCAAACAAAGATGCCCTTTCCATTATAAGGGACTGGAATGCAAAAGTAGGAAGTCAGGAGATACCTGGAGTAACAGGCAAGTTTGGCCTTGGAGCACAAAATGAAATGGGGCAAAGACTAACAGAGTTTTGCAAAAGAACGCACTGGTCATAGCAAACACCCTCTTCCAACAACACAAGAGAAGACTCTACACATGGATATTACCAGACGGTCAATACTGAAATTAGATTGATTCTATTCTTTGTAGCCAAAGATGGAGAAGCTCTATACAGTTAGCAAAAAAAAGACCAGGAGCTGATTGTGGCTCAGATCATGAACTCCTTATTGCCAAATGCAGACTTAAATTGAAGAGTGAACTGAAAGTCACAGGCCCATTCAGGTATGATCTAAATCAAATCCCTTACAATTATACAGTGGAAGTGAGAAATAGATTCAAGGGATTAGATCTGATAGACGAGGTGCCTGAAGAACATGACACTGTACAGGAGGCAGTGATCAAGACCATCCCAAGAAAAAGAAATGCAGAAAAGGCAAAATGGTTGTCTGAGGAGCCTTACAAATAGTTGAAAAAAGAAGAAAAGCTAAAAAGAGACAAAGGAGAAAAGGAAAGACATACCCATCTGAATGCAGAGTTCCAAAGAATAGCAAGGAGAGGTAAGAAAGCCTTCCTCAGTGATCAATGCAAAGAAATAGAGGAAAACAATAGAGTGGGAAAGACTAAAGATCTCTTCAAGAAAATTAGGGATACCAAGGGAATATTTCATGCAAAGATGGGCACAATAAAGGACAGGAATGGTATGGACCTAACAGAAGCAGAAGATATTAAGAAAAGATAGCAAGAATACACAGAAGAACTATTCAAAAAACAAAAACAAAAACTTAATGATCCTGGTAACCATGATGGTTGTGATCACTCCCTAGAGCCAGACATTCTGGCATGTGAAGTCAAGTGGGCCTTAGAAAGCATCACTACAAGCAAAGCTAGTGGAGGTGATGGAATTCCAGCTGAGTTATTTCAAATCCTAAATGATGATGCAGTGAAAGTGCTGCACTCAATATGCCAGCAAATTTGGAAAACTCAGCAGTGGCCACAGGACTGGAAAAGGTCAGTTTTCATTCCAGTTCCAAAGGAAGGCAATGCCAAAGAATGCTCAAACTACCGCACAATTGCAGTCATCTCACATGCTAGAAAAGTAATGCTCAAAATTCTCCATGCCAGGCTTCAACAGTATGTGAACTGAGAGCTTCCAGATGTTCAGGCTGGATTTAGAAAAGGCAGCAAAACAAGAGATCAAATTGCCAACATCAGTTGGATCATCAAAAAAACAAGAAAGTTCCAGAAAAACATCTACTTCTGCTTTATTGACTATGCCAAAGTCTTTGACTATGTAGATCACAACAAACTGGAAAATTCTTCAAGAGATGGGAATACCAAACCACCTTCCTTGCCTCCTGAGAAATCTGTATGCAGGTCAAGAAGCAACGGTTAGAACCAGATATGGAACAACGGACTGGTTCCAAATTGGGAAAGGAGTATGTCAGGGCTATATATTGTCACCCTGCTTATTTAACTTCTATGCAGAGTACGTCATGCGAAATGATGGGCTGGATGAAGCACAGGCTGGAATCAAAATTGCTGGGAGAAATATCAGTAACCTCAGATATGCAGATGATACCACCCTTACGGCAGAAACTGAAGAGGAACTAAAGAGCCTCTTGATGAAAGTGAAAGAGGAGAGTGAAAAAGCTGGCTTAAAACTCAACATGCAAAAAGCGAAGATCATGGCATCTGGTCCCATCTCTTCATGGTATAAGATGGGGAAACAATGGAAACAGTGACAGTCTTTATCTTCTTGGGCTCTAAAATCACTGTAGATGGTGACTGCAGCCATGAAATGAAAAGATGCTTGCTCCTTGGAAGAAAAGCTATGACCAACCTAGACAGCATATTAAAAAGCAGAGACTTTACTTTGCCAACATAGGTCTGTCTAATCAAAGTCATGATATTTCCAGTGGTCATTAATGGATGTGAGAGTTGGACTATAAAGAAAGCTGAATGCCGAAGAATTGATGCTTTTGAAGTGTGGTGTTGGAGAAGACTCTTGAGAGTCCCTTGGACTGCAAGGAGATCTAGCCAGTCAATCCTAAAGGAAATCAGTCCTGAATTGGAAGGACTGATGCTGAAGCTGAAGCTCCAATACTTTGGCCACCTGATGGTGAAGAACTGACTCATTGGAAAAGACCCTGGTGCTGGGAAAGACTGAAGGCGGGAGGAGAAGGGGATGACAGAAGATGAGATGGTTGTATGGCATCACTGACTTGATCGACATGTGTTAGAGCAAGCTCCAGGAGTTGGTGATGGACAGGGAAGACTGGTGTGGTACAGCTCATCGGGTCGCAAAGAGTCAGACATGACTGGGCGACTGAACTGAACTGACTAGTTATGAACAGTCTGAAAATGAGCCTCAAAAAATTTTATTCAATAGCACAAGAAGTAACATTTAGTAAAAATTTAACAAATACAGAAAAAATTGTAAAAAATAATTGATACTTGTACATTGAAAACTATAAATCATTGTTGAAAGAAATCAAAGAAAACCTCAATAAATGGAAGTCCCTGTCCATGGATTGGAAGACTCAATATTGTTGAACTGACAATGCTTTCCAAATTAATTGAAAAGCTTAAGACAATCCTTATAAAAATTCTTACTTTAATTCCAGAATTTTAAAAACTTACCCTAAAAGTAATTTGGAAGTGCAGTTCTTTTAGAATAGTAAAAAATTTTTGAAAAATAAAAAGTTGATGTACTTATACTTTCTATACTTCAAAAGTTACTACAGGGCTACAGTAATCAAGATAGTGTAGTACTGGCATAAAAATAGTCATGTAGATAAATACATCAAAAATATCAAGAGTCTAGAAATAAACACATTTGTGTTCAATTGACTTTTGGCACATATACATCCAAGGCAATTTAATGAGGTAAATAGTATTTTTTTCAATAAATAGTGGGAGGACACTAGCTATCAAGAACATTTACAAGGCATGCCAAAAGACACAGAAAAATTGAAGAGATCAAGCAATCTTTAGAACCAGTCATAGAAGGGATGTTGGAATTATCATACTGGGAATTTAAAACAACTGGATTAATATCTTAAGGACTCTAATAATAAAGTAGATAGCATGTAAGAATTGCTGGGCAATGCAAGTGGAGAGACAGAAATCCTAAGAAAGAAAGAAACAAAATAGTAGGTTGAGCATGGCTGAAGAAAGAATCTCTGTGCTAACTTATATATAAGGTTATATAACTTTATATATAACCGAACACCTTAGCAGACACCTCACCAAAGAAGATATGCAGATGGCAAATAAGCATACAAAAATATGCTCTGCATCATACATCATCAGGTAATACAAATTAGAACAACAATGAGATACCAATACACATCAGTTAAAATGGCGAAAACCCACACCACCAGATGCTGGAAAGGACGTGAAGCAACAGAAACTCTCATACATTGCTAGTGGGAATGCAAAATGGTACAGCCATCTTGGAAGATAGTTTGGCTGCTTCTTAAAAAATCAAACATACTCTTACCATAAAATCCAGCAATTGTGCTCCTTGATATTTACCAAATGGAGTTGAAGACTTATGCCCCCCTACAGCCTCCCCACAGCAATCCCTGCCCCCACAAAAAACCCTGCACATGAATGTTTATCACAGTTTCATTCATAATTGCCAAAACTTAGAAGCACCGAAGACGTCCTTCGTTAGATGAAAGAATAAACTATGGTGCATCAGATAATGAAATATTGTTCACTGCTAAAAAGAATTTGATATCAAGCCATGAAAAAGCATTAACAACATTAAATCCATAATTAATAAGTGAAAGATGCAATCTGAAAGAGGCTACACACTGATTCCAACTATAGGATTATGGAAAAGATGAAACTATGGACACAGTAAGAAGATTAGTATTTGCTAGGGATTCAGGGGAATAGGGTTGAATAGGCAAAGCACAGAGAATCTTCAGGGCCATGAAAATACTCTGGAGGAGACCATAATGGTAGATACATGTCATTATACATTTGCCTAAATGCATTGAATGTATAATACCAAAAGTGAAGCCTAATGTAAATGATGGACTTTGGGTGATTATGATGAATCAATATAGGTTCATCAGTGGTAACAAATGTAGCAGTCTAGTGGGAGATGTTGATAACAGGGAGGCTGTGCATAAGGGGGATGGGCAGAGGATATATAGGAAATCTCTGTACCTCCTCTTAAATTTTGCTGTTAACTAAAACTTTCTCTAAAATAAACTCTTAGGAAAAAAAAGGTCCTGAATTTGAATATTTACTTTATTCTTTCATATAACATATACAGAGCCGACATATTTTTTAATACCTTTGTGAGTTTGAATTGACTTCAACATTTTATTCTTGAACTTGGAAAGTGTTGAAATATCTCTGGGAGGTTTTGTTTTGTTTTTTAGTATGACGGTTTTTGCCAGTGTCTCTTCCTCTCAGAAATCTTCCTCATTTGTCAGTATCATTTTCCTCATTTATGTTGATAAATTCACCTTTACTAATTTCCCCTGGCTGCATACTTTGAGTCTCTTGTTAAGTGACTGTCAACATTCACATATGCAGCTGTTCTTTATCTTCACCTATATTGGACTTGAATTTCACTTTCGGTGTTAATACTTTTTATTTCTTTCCTACCCCTTCTTCTTTGTTGGCAAGTCTTTCTTTTGATTAGCCATTTTTCTAAGATGTCATTTGAGTTTATCACTGAAAGACAATGAGACAATGCAACTATGTGCTTTGCTGTGTGTGCATGAACCAGCTAACAGATAATCAGTGACCAGTCAGTAGCCAATTTTGAAAAATAGGAATATGACTGACCACTGATTATGAAGTGCATATGTTATTTGTGGAATAATTCATGGACTGAACAGGTAATGGCTTTACATTATGCAAATACTCACAGTTAATATGACATGGTAGCAAAAACTTGAGCTTGCTCTTGAGGGAACTGGTATTATTTTATATATATATATATATATATATATACACATATATAGCTATTATGTATGTTATATTACTATATTACAAATAAATGTATAAATATATAACTAATCTTGATTAATTGAAATTTGTGCAAAGCAAAGAGTTCACATATAGAATTGTGCATGCATAGAATTTGTTGTGTATGTGTGTGTTCTTTGGCATATGTGTTCTATTTTTGAGCTGCTAGATCTTTAAAACGGTATCCTTTTATATGTTTCTAGGGAGACCTGTTTCATTCATTTTCATTAAAGATAGTCTCCACAATGGTTTGTGACTAGTCAATGGGGATTGTCAGTAATTTCTTTCTTTCTTTTTTTTTTTTTTTTTATTAGTTGGAGGCTAATTACTTTACAATATTGTAGTGGGTTTTGTCATACATTGATATGAATCAGCCATAGAGTTACATGTATTCCCCATCCCGATCCCCCCTCCCACCTCTCTCTCCACCCAATTCCTCTGGGTCTTCCCAGTGCACCAGGCCCGAGCACTTGTCTCATAGAAAAATTTTGTAATCTATTTTTAAAATATTATTATATAGTTTTGTTTCTGAAATATCAGAGCCCTCAACATAAAATTTATATTATGCTAATTTTTGTTGAAGAGATATTGAAAATATTTTTATTTTTGGAGTAAAACATTTTAAGCTAATGAAACAAGAAGGAAGTTTTAAGAGTTTTGAATTTATTTTATACCATGTAGTTAACTTAATGGAGAAAATACCCTTTATATATCCATTTAGTTTGAAGGTACTGTGGTACACTATGGTACTGTGACATCTTTTAAATTCAGTTTAGTTTATTCATCTAAGAATTCTGAATTGTGATTAAGAGTACTTATGCAACATAAACACGCCATTTGTATTTTAATTTCTTCATAATTGTTCCCTTTGCTCATTTGAAAATCTAATCTTTTTTTAATAGATAATTCAGTTTAATATGATAGTTACATATTAAGCTGTATAGTTATTTAAATGTTACATTTTTATTTAAATAGTAACTACTCATAACAAATTTACTAGGAGAAATTTTCTGTACTTTTGTAAAATAACTTTAAAAATGTTTCTAGATATATTCCCAGTAGTGGGATTGCTGGGCCATATGATAGTTCTATTTTTATTTTTTTAAGGAACCTCCACACTATTCTCCATAGTGACAGTATCAATTTACATTCCCACCAACAGTGCAAGAGGGTTTCATTTTCTCCACATCCTCTCCAGCATTTATTGTTCATAGATTTTTTGATGATGGTCAGGATGGGGTTGGGGTGGAAGGGAGGAACAAGAAGTAGCTGATGTATGTATACATATAGCTAGTTCACTGTGTTATACAACATTGTAAAGCAACTATACCCCAATTAAAAAAAATACCAGTGTTTCGCAAATAAAGGTGATCACCATGTGAAAAAAAAGTGCTTCTACATTTGTGTGTTTTTCTGCTCTAACATTATAAAAATGCTTTCCCCTGCTATGTATTCTCATAGTTACCATAGACTCTCTCTATTATTCGTTTACTCCATCAGATGAGCTGATTTTATAGTATTTTAGAAGGTGATACAGATACATGTGGCAAAGAAAAATTTAAAGCAATGAAAACAACAGAGTGCTCAAGGTCCAGAGTAGTACAGGTAATGAACAATGTGGTTGTCTGGAGGAAGAGTGTTTCACACAGTGTTAAGATCCTGAGGCAGAAACGTGCTTAGTATGTTGATGTAACAGAGGAGTCTAGAGATGGTGGAGCAGAGCTGTGACATGGTAAGTAGTTGGAGATGAGATCAGAGAGTAGCAAAGGACCAGTTACTATAAAATCTTACAGACAGTTGTAAGAACTTTGATTTCTACCCTGAGAGAACCGAGGAGCCATTGGAGGACTTGCAGAGGGGATAAATGATATGGCTCATTACAGGATCACTTTGATAGCGCTGAGAAAGGGAAACAAGAGCAGAGATAGAGAAAACTGTCCAGTTCAGCTCAGTCGCTCAGTTGTGTCCAACTCTTTGCAACCCCATGGACTGCAGCACGCCAGGCTTCCCTGTTCATCACCAATTCCCAGAGCTTGCTCAAACTCATGTCCATCAAGTTAGTGATGCCATCCAGCCATCATCCTCTGAGAAAACTCTTAGGTGAAACCATATTGACTTGGACTAGGGAGGCAACAGCAGACATCTTAAGGAGTGATTAGATTCCATGTATATTTTGAAAGTAAAAGTGAATAGATTTCCTAATTGATTAGACACAGAGTATGAAAGAAGAGATGAGCTGAGAATACTTCCAAGAGTTCTGACCTGAGGTTTAGATTGTGACCTCAAAGATTGTAGGACGAGTAAGTTTTGGAAGAATATAGGGAACTCAGTTTGGAGCATGTAAATTCTGAGACAATTATTAAACATTCAAATGATGAAGTCCAATAGATTGTTGGATTTAGGACTATGGAATACAGCCAAGGAGTTCAGTGGAGATATTAATCACAGTTTCATTAGAATAGGGGACATGTCCATCTTGTTTATTCCAGTGTGCCTTCTTTCTATACAGTGTTAATACTTACAAGGTCCTTAAGAAATAACTTCTGAGTGAGTGACTACAAGTATAGTGATTTGTGTGCTGGTAAATGTTTAACCACAAGCTCTCTAAAGAAAAAATAAACAGAGCAAAACAAAATTCATGATTTCTAGCATTTGCAGATTTCTTTGGTGCAAATATTCCTACTATGATTTCAGGCTACCAAAGTAACATTGCTGACAGCAGAGTTGAGAAGAAATATGCACAGTTGATTCCCTCGAACAAGTAATAAAGCAACTCCAGAACAAAACTGAGCCATTTGTTGCTTAGCAATATAATCAGACACATATTTTCCTTACTTACAGGTATGGAAAATATACATAATCTTGACACTTGGGCAGATTTGAAGGTAAAGAAATTCATAGATGATAATACATATGAGCTCAAAATCAAGGACTTGAGCAAATATTTAAAAATCTTTGTCATATACCAGACTGAATAATAGAAATACTGAGCTAATTTACCTCTGTACCTTTAGGCAGTCTTCTAAATTACTCCACACAGATGTGATATTTTTGCATAATTCCTGAGAAAAAAATTTCAATTTACAAATTAATCCATTGTAATATTAACAATACTCTCTTGCCAGAGTGTCTTCATGATTTCTAAGTTAGCCAAAAAGTATGTTAAAAATGTTGCCATAAAACATTTATCAATAAAATATCTATACAAAGTTTAATCAAGTCATTTTCTTCTTGAGTCCAAACTCTTTGACTTGACTCTTTCAGAGTCATCTTTAGGTTTTTAAACATTATTTACTTATTTAATATTTAAAAAATTTTATTGTGATCAAATATACCAAACATAAAATTTACTGATAACTATATCTAGGTGTACAGTTCAATGACACATTCACATTGTTGTGCAACCATCAGCAACATACATCTTCAGGACTTTAATTAACACTGTATTTTGTTTCATGTAAAAGGAGCACATTTTGTTGTAGATAACTAGAAAAGTATGAAAGAAAATAAAATTACCCAAAGTCTCACCATTCAGAGCAAATCAAATCTACATCTACCTTATTGTACTTATAGAATTAAATTAGACTGTTAAATCCATTGTCTAACAATTCCTCAGATCCTGCTAAGTCTAAAATGGCTTTCAGATTCTGACTGTATGATGAAGTGGTGGGGCTGCAAATCCCAGATGTATGTTTTACAGCATCTATTTAATGTACCAGTGAGCAAGCCTTAATTAGAATGGTTTATTCTCAGAGCAATGAAGCATAGGGAAGTAGGACAGTCCCTCGTCCTGGACACATAGTTTAGAGCTGAGCCCCAGGAAGAGAGACTTGCAGGTAGAAGATGAAGGAACGCTGGTCATTAAGAAATTGTTAATGGAGCGGAGCTTAGGGACAAGATAATTTCTCTGAATTATATATGGAACACAAATAGACATCACAAAAATTTCAGGCAGAGGGCAGTTTGTAACTTAAGACTTTTGCAGGTTTGGCTGCAATATGTCGAAAACAGCCACTGGGAAAGGGCATGGCTTATTCCAGACACGCTATTATGCTCTGTACCAAAGTGTTGACATTGCTTTTTCTTTGTTGTCTCTCTCTCTCTCTCTCTCTGGCCAGGGCTGAGTAGGGAGAATGGAAATGTTAAAGAAGATTACTGATAAACTGTTATCAGACCGTTCTAGGGATTCTTTGAAATAACTGGAGACTAGTTGTCTTTGAAATAACTACCAAAAAATGGTTTATAAGTAAAGGTTATGGACTAAAAAGTGTTGGATATGTTAATGTTAGCACATTTTTATATATGTGCCTAGAGACTTGATAGAATAGATGTTATATTCAAATGTAATTTCTAATTTTCTAGGTAAAACTTGATTTTTAAATGCTTCAACACTTATTTGCTCACTTCTTTTTGTTGGGGAGTTTAGCTGTTTTCAGTTCTTTGAATTTTGATTTGAAAAATATTTTTGAACCTGTTGGAAAATTGCACCCCTGAGAGACTGTTGACAATTCATATCTAACTACTAGATTGAATCATATAAAATAATGACATTTTAAGCTATAATAATTGGCAGTTACATATGGTTCAATCTAAAAGCATGTGTAAAAATGTCATATTTACTATAAGATAGCAATATCTGTAAATTTTAATGGAAAAAGTTGTATCTCATCACTTTATTTTTATTTGACTACTTTTATGATTATTTTATTCAGTAGTCTGGATTGTGTGCTTACCATGTGCCAGCTACTATGATATACATAAGGATACAATAGGGCTAGTTCAGTTCATTCAGTGCTCAGTCATGTCCGACTCTTTGCGACCCCATGAACCGCAGCACGCCAGGCCTCCCTGTCCATCACCAGCTCCTGGAGATTACACAAACTCATGTCCATTGAGTCAGTGATGCCATCCAGCCATCTCATCCTCTGACGTCCCCTCCTCCTCCTGCCCCCAATCCCTCCCAGCATCAAGGTCGTTTCCAATGAGTCAACTCTTCACATGAGGTGGCCAAAGTATTGGAGTTTCAGCTTCAGCATCAGTCCTTCCAATGAACACCCAGGACAGATCTCCTTTAGGATGGACTGGTTGGGTCTCCTTGCAGTCCAAGGGATTCTCAAGAGTCTTCTCCAGCACCATAGTTCAAAAGCATCAGTTTTTCAGTGCTCAGCTTTCTTCACAGTCCAACTCTCACATCCATACATGACCACTGGAAAAACCATAGCCTTGACCAGACAGACCTTTGTTGGCAAAGTAATGTCTCTGCTTCCTAATATGCTATCTAGGTTGGTCACAACATTCCTTCCAAGGAGTAAGCGTCTTTTAATTTCATGGCTGCAATCACCATCTGCAGTGATTTTGGAGCCCCCAAAATAAAGTCTGACACTGTTTCCACTGTTTCCCCATCTATTTCCCATGAAGTGATGGGACTAGATGCCATGATCTTAGTTTTCTGATTGTTGAGCTTTAAGCCAACTTTTCACTCTCCTCTTTCACTTTCATCAAGAGGCCCTTTAGTTTTTCTTCACTTTCTGCCATAAGGGTGGTGTCATCTGCATATCTGAGGTTATTGATATTTCTCCCAGCAATCTTGATTCCAGCTTGTGCTTCTTCCAGCCCAGTGTTTCTCATGATGTACTCTGCATATAAGTTAAATAAGCAGGGTGACAATATACAGTCTTGACAAACTCCTTTTCCTATTGGAACCAGTCTGTTGTTCCATGTCCAGTTCTAACTGTTGCTTCCTGACCTGCATATAGGTTTCTCAAGAGGCAGGTCAGGTGGTCTGGTATTCCCGTCTCTTTCAGAATTTTCCAGTTTATTGTGATCCACATAGTCAAAGGTTTTGGCATAGTCAATAAAGCAGAAATAGATGTTTTTCTGGAACTCTCTTACTTTTTTGATGATCTAGTGGATGCTGGAAATTTGATCTCTGGTTCTTCTGCCTTTTCTAAAACCAGCTTGAACATCTGGAAGTTCATGGTTCATGTATTGCGAAAACCTGACTTGGAGAATTTTGAGCATTACTTTACTAGTGTGTGAGATAACTTCAATTGTGCGGTAGTTTGAGCATTCTTTCAGATTGCCTTTCTTTGGGATTGGAATGAAAACTGACCTTTTCCAGTCCTGTGGCCACTGCTGAGTTTTCCAAATTTGCTGGCATATTGAGTGCAGCACTTTCACAGCATCATCTTTCAGGATTTGAAATAGCTCAACTGGAATTCCATCACCTCCACTAGCTTTGTTTGTAGTGATGCTTCCTAAGGCCCACTTGACTTCACATTCCAGGATGTCTGGCTCCAGGTGAGTGATCACACCACCGTGATTATCTGCGTCGTGAAGATCTTTTTTGTACAGTTCTTCTGTGTATTCTTGCCACCTCTTCTTAATATCTTCTGCTTCTGTTAGGTCCATACCATTTTTGTCCTTTATCGAACCCATCTTTGCATGAAATGTTCCCTTGATGTCTCTAATTTTCTTGAAGAGATCTCTAGTCTTTCCCATTCTGTTGTTTTCCTCTATTTCTTTGCATTGATCACTGAGGAAGGCTTTCTTATTTCTTCTTGCTATTCTTTGCAATTCTGCATTCAAATGGGGATATCTTTCCTTTTCTCCTTTGCTTTTCACTTCTCTTCTTTTCAAAGATATCTGTAAGGCCTCCTCAGATAGCCATTTTGCCCTGTTGCATTTCTTTTCCATGGGGATGGTCTTGATCCCTGTCTCCTGTACAATGTTATGAACCTCCATCCATAGTTCATCAGTTACTGTGTCTATAAGATCTAGTCCCTTAAATCTATTTCTCACTTCCACTGTATAATCATAAGGGATTTGATTTAGGTCATACCTGAATGGTCTATTTTCTTCAATTTAAGTCTGAATTTGGCAATAAGGAGTTCATGATCTGAGCCACAGTGAGCTCAGCACAGAATAAATAAATTTATTAACCCTGTATGGATTTGTTAAGGCTTTTGGACTATTAAATAAAATATATTAAATTATATCCTTAAGGTTTCCAGGTAAAAAACAGTGACTGTCACTTAAAAAACCTTTAAATATTTTTTTTGTTATGTAGTGTTATTGTTTTTTTTCCCATTTATTTTTATTAGTTGGAGGCTAATTACTTTACAATATTATAGTGGTTTTTGCCATACATTGACATGAATTAGCCATGGATTTACATGTATTTCTCATCCCAATCCCCCTTCCCGCCTCCTTCTCCATATGATCTCTGGGTCTTCCTAGTGCACCAGCCCCGAGCACTACTTGCTCATGCATCCAGCCTGGGCTGGTGATCTGTTTCACCCTTGATAATATACATGTTTAGATGCTGTTCTCTCAGAACATCCCACCCTCGCCTTTTCCCACAGAGTCCAAAAGTCTGTTCTGTACATCTATGTCTCTTTTTCTGTTTTGCATATAGGGTTATTGTTACTATCTTTCTAAATTCCATATATATGCGTTAGTATACTGTGTTGGTCTTTATCTTTCTGGCTTACTTCACTCTGTATAATGGGCTCCAGTTTCATCCATCTCCTTAGAACTGATTCAAATGAGTTCTTTTTAATGGCTGAGTAATATTCCATGGTGTATACGTACCACAGCTTCCCTATCCATTCAATTGCTGTTGGGCATCTAGATTGCTTCCATGTCCTGGCTATTATATTTTTTATTTTTTTTATTTTTATTTTTTCATTTATTTTTATTAGTTGGAGGCTAATTAATTTACAATATTGTAGTGGGTTTTGCCATACATTGACATGAATCAGCCATGGATTTGCATGTATTCCCCATCCCGATCCCCCCTCCCACCTCCCTCTCTACCCGATCCCTCTGGGTCTTCCTAGTGCACCAGGCCCGAGCACTTGTCTCATGCATCCAACCTGGGCTGGTGATCTGTTTCACCAAAGATAACATACATGTTTCGATGCTGTTCTCTCAAAACATCCCACCCTCGCCTTCTCCCACAGAGTCCAAAAGTCTGTTCTGTACATCTGTGTCTCTTTTTCTGTTTTGCATATAGGGTTATCATTACCATCTGTCTAAATTCCATATATATTTGTTAGTATGCTGTACTGCTCTTTATCTTTCTGGCTTACTTCACTCTGTATAATGGGCTCCAGTTTCATCCATCTCATTAGAACTGATTCAAATGAATTCTTTTTAATGGCTGAGTAATATTCCATGGTGTATACGTACCACAGCTTCTTTATCCATTCATATGCTGATGGGCATCTAGGTTGCTTCCATGTCCTGGCTATTATAAACAGTGCTGCAATGAACATTGGGGTGCATGTGTCTCTTTCAGATCTGGTTTCCTTGGTGTTTATGCCCAGAAGTGGGACTGCTGGGTCATATGGCAGTTCTATTTCCAGTTTTTTAAGAAATCTCCACACTGTTCTCCATAGTGGCTGTACTAGTTTGCATTCCCACCAACAGTGTAAGAGGGTTCCCTTTTCTCCACACCCTCTCCAGCATTTATTGCTTGTAGACTTTTGGATAGCAGCCATCCTGACTGGCGTGTAATGGTACCTCACTGTGGTTTTGATTTGCATTTCTCTGATAATGAGTGATGTTGAGCATCTTTTCATGTGTTTGTTAGCCATCTGTATATCTTCTTTGGAGAAATGTCTGTTTAGTTCTTTGGCCCATTTTTTGATTGGGTTATTTATTTTTCTGGAATTGAGCCGCAGGAGTTGCTTGTATATTTTTGAGCTTAATCCTTTGTCTGTTTCTTCATTTGCTATTATTTTCTCCCAATCTGAGGGCTGTCTTTTCACCTTGCTTATAGTTTCCTTTGTTGTGCAAAAGCTTTTAAGTTTCATTAGGTCCCATTTGTTTATTTTTGCTTTTATTTCCAATATTCTGGGAGGTGGGTCATAGAGGATCCTGCTGTGATTTATGTCGGAGAGTGTTTTGCCTATGTTCTCCTCTAGGAGTTTTATAGTTTCTGGTCTTACAGGCCAGAAGGGAATGGCAGGACATACTAAGTATACTTAAGTAATGAAAGAGAATAACCTACAACCTAGATTACTGTACCCAGCAAGGATCTCATTTAGATATGAAGGAGAATTCAAAAGCTTTACAGACAAGCAAAAGCTGAGAGAATTCAGCACCACCAAATCAGCTCTTCAACAAATGCTAAAGGTTCTTCTCTAGACAGGAAACACAGAAAGGCTGTATAAATGCGAACCCAGAACAGCAAAGTAAATGGCAACGGGACCACACCTATCAATAATTACCTTAAATGTAAATGGGTTGAATGCCCCAACCAAAAGACAAAGACTGGCTGAATGGATACAAAAACAAGACCCCTATATATGCTGTCTACAAGAGACCCATCTCAAAACAAGAGACACATACAGACTAAAAGTGAAGGTCGGGAAAAAGATATTTCAGGCAAACGGAGACCAAAAGAAAGCAGGAGTCGCAATACTCATATCAGATAAAACAGACTTTAAAATAAAGGCTGTGAAAGGAGACAAAGAAGGACACTACATAATGATCAAAGGATCAATCCAAGAAGAAGATATAACAATTATAAATATATATGCACCCAACATAGGAGCACTGCAATATGTAAAGCAAATGCTAATGAGTATGAAAGGGGAAATTAACAGTAACACAATAATAGTGGGGGACTTTAATACCCACTCATACCTATGGATACATCAACTAAACAGATTTAACAAGGAAACACAAACTTTAAATGACACAATGGACCAGCTAGACCTAAATTGATATCTATAGGACATTTTACCCCAAAACAATCAATTTCACCTTTTTCTCAAGTGTACACGGAACCTTCTCCAGAATAGATCACATCCTTGGCCATAAAACTAGCCTTGATAAATTCAAAACAATTGAAATCATTCCAGTCATCTTTTCTGACCACAGTGCAGTAAGATTAGATCTCAATTACAGGAAAAAAAATGTTAAAAATTCAAACATATGGAGGCTAAATAACACGCTTCTGAATAACCAACAAATCATAGAAGAAATAAAAAAAGAAATCAAAATATGCATAGAAATGAATGAAAATGAAAACACAACAACCCAAAACCCTTGGGACACTGTAAAAGTAGTGCTAAGGGGAAGGTTCATAGCATTACAGGCTTACATCAAGAAACAAGAAAGAAGCCAAATAAATAACCTAACTCTACACCTAAAGCAACTAGAGAAGGAAGAAATGAAGAACTCCAGGGTTGGTAGAAGGAAAGAAATCTTAAAAATTAGGGCAGAAATAAATGCAAAAGCAACTAAGGAGACCATAGCAAAAATCAACAAAGCTAAAAGCTGGTTTTTTGAAAAAATAAACAAAACTGACAAACCGTTAGCAAGACTCATTAAGAAACAAAGGGAGAAGAACCAAATTAACAAAATTAGAAATGAAAATGGAGAGATCACAACAGACAACACTGAAATACAAAGGATCATAAGAGACTACTACCAGCAGCTCTATGCCAATAAAATGGACAACTTGGAAGAAATGGACAAATTCTTAGAAAAGTATAACTTTCCAAAACTGAACCAGAAAGAAATAGAAGATCTTAACAGACCCATCACAAGCAAGGAAATCGAAACTGTAATCAAAAATCTAGCAAACAACAGCCCAGGGCCAGATGGCTTCACAGTTGAATTCTACCAAAAATTTAGAGAAGAGCTAACATCTATCTTATTCAAACTCTTCCAGAAAATTGCAGAAGAAGGTAAACTTCCAAACTCATTCTGAGGCCACCATCACCCTAATTCCAAAACCAGACAAAGATGCCACAAAAAAAGAAAACTACAGGCCAATATCACTGATGAACACAGATGCAAAAATCCTTAACAAAATTCTAGCAAACAGACTGCAACAACATATTAAAAAAATCATACACCATGACCAAGTGGTCTTTATCCCAGGAATGCAAGGATTCTTTAATATCCACAAATCAATCAATGTAATACACCACATTAACAAATTGAAAGATAAAAAACCATATGATTATCTCAATAGATGCAGAAAAAGCCTTTAACAAAATTCAACATCCATTTATGATTAAAACTCTCCAGAAAGCAGGAATAGAAGGAACATAGCTCAACATAATAAAAGCTATATATGACAAACCCACAGCAAGCATTACCCTCAATGGTGAAAAATTGAAAGCATTTCCCCTAAAATCAGGAACAAGACAAGGGTGCCCACTCTTACCACTACTATTCAACATAGTGTTGGAAGTTTGGCCACAGCAATCAGAGCAGAAAAAGAAGTAAAAGGAATCCAGATAGGAAAATAAGAAGTGAAACTCTCGCTGTTTGCAGATGACATGATCCTCTACATAGAAAACCCTAAAGACTCTACCAGAAAATTACTAGAGCTAATCAACAATATAGCAAAGTTGCAGGATATAAAATTAACACACAGAAATCCCTTGTATTCCTATACACTAGCAATGAGAAAACAGAAAGAGAAATTAAGGAAACAATACCATTCACCATTGCAACAAAAAGAATAAAATACTTAGGAGTATATCTACCTAAAGAAAAAATCTTTAAATATTTTAATTAATACTGAACTCTATGCTCTGAAATTTTCCTTTACTGTATATTAATAAGGGCTTCCCTCATAGCTCAGTTGGTAAAGAATCTGCCTGCAAAGCAGGATACCCAGGTTCAATCCCCGGGTCAGGAAGATCCCCTGGAGAAGGAAATAGCAACCCACCTCAGTATTCTTGCCTGGAGAATCCCATGGACAGAGGATCCTAGCAGGCTACAGTCCATGGGGTCATAAGAGTCAGACATGACTTAGTGACTAAACCACACATATTAATAAATTTTCCTAGAGTTTCTAACTTAACTTAAAAATGTGCTTAGAGAATGGAAGAAAATATTTTCTAATATCCCTATATATCAAGTGGTATATACCATATACTTATATATTAACTGTTCTATTAATAATTCTCTAACATCTGCATTCTCAATTAAAACATAGGTAAATATATTTGAGATGTTTTATATATACATGTATATATACATGTATAATATATAGCATGCTGCTGCTGCTGCTAAGTCACGTCAGTCGTGTCCGACTCTGTGCGACCCCATAGACAGCAGCCCCGCCAGGCTCCCGTCCCTGGGATTCTCCAGGCAAGAACACTGGAGTGGGTTGCCACGTCCTTCTCCCTCATGAAAGTGAAAAGTGGAAGTGAAGTTGCTCAGTCGTGTCCAACTCCCAGCGACCCCATGGACTGCAGCCTACCAGGCTCCTCCGTCCATGGGATTTTCCAGGCAAGGGTAATGGAGTGGGTTGCAATTGCCTTCTCCGATATATAGCATAGAGAAGTGCTAAATTTTAATATTAACCTGCAGTTATCACAACTACTTAGGAGTCATAAGAAAGTATAGAGGTTAAGAACAGTAGGCGTCCTGGAGTGGACTGCAGTGGTTTGAAGCGCTACTGCGTGATCCTCTGAGAGCTGAACATCTTTCAGGTAAATGTTGTGTTCAAATGTTACATTTCAAAATGGCAAACTTGAGAAGGATAGTGGAGAGAAACAGTGACTCTTCGTTGGCACTAATTCCACTGTGTGTGTGTGCGTGTGTGTGTGTGTGTGTGTGTGTGTATGTGTGTGTGTGTAAAGATGGTGAAGTAGCCTTATAGACAAGAAGGAACTGTGTAGAACTTAAAGATGATGTTTTGGTCTATAGAACATATAAGATTTGCAAGAATTTCTAACAAAGCAAATGAATGGGATGTTTCAGGATAAGATCAGAACCTGTGAGCTCACATTCAAATCTTTAGTAGAATTATTAATTACATTAAAAATGTGAAGTTAGAAATCAAGCAATCCTTCCAGTGCAGAATGAGTGCAAAACATTTAAAGGAAAACACAGTGTTTTTATTCAAAATATGTGACTGTTGGTTTGAGGTTTTCCATGTGTAAAATACAAATGTTCATTAGGGAGGATCTGCAATCCTTTGCAGGTCTAAGATTTCTGAGGTCAGAGGAGGTTCTAAGCATTTTGCTACAGCTGAAGCAAAGCCATAAGTGCCTGGGTCAAAGCTGAAGTAGTTTTAAACCTCAGAATATCTTTTTGATTTTAGGCCGAGGGACACAAGGGCTTCCCAGGTGGCACTAGTAGTAAAGAATCCATCTGCCAATGCAGGAGACACAGAGATGCAGGTTGGATCCCCGGATCGGGAAGATCCCCTGGAGTAGGAAATGGAAGCCCACTCCAGTATTCTTGCCTGGAAAATCCCATGGACAGAGGAGCGTTCAGGCTACAGTCCATGGGGTCACAAAGAGTCAGACATGACTGAGCACACACACGTGGAGGTGGATACAGTGAGTTCAATACACTTGTCATTTAGGCCGGGAAGACACAATTCAGTTTATATTAAATGGGAATAGAGGGGCTTCCCAGGTAGCAGTAGTGGTAAAGAACCCACCTGCCCATGCAGGAGATGTAAGAGACATGGGTTCGATCCCCGGGTTGGAAAGATCCCCTGGAGGAGAGCATGGCAACCCACTCCAGTGTTCTTGCCTGGAGAATCCCATGGACAGAGGAGCCTGGTGGGCTACAGTCCATGGGGTCACAAAGAGTCAAACATGACTGAAGCAAATTAGCACAACACAGCACATGGGAAATTATACTCAATATCTTGTAATAAAGTATAATGGAATATAACCTAAGATAAAAATGGGAATAGAAAACACTCACAATTCAATAAGCCAAGTGTTACTATCACAATCTAAATGATGTAATCCTTTATCAATTAAGACCTAATTAGGGCTTTTGTAATTTTATGGTTATTTCAATAAAGCATTAATTATATTGGGAACTAAAATTTCTTCAAGCATATACTGTTCACTTTTCTATATGGGACAGGGAGTCCATACAGCCATAACCAAAGACACATGACTCACCTGAACTTTCTAGGAGGGGTCGAGCTTGCCAACTTCAATCAATAAAATGACTGCAAATGCCACAGGACTAGTATACTCAGTTCGTGTTTGGTAAGACACCAATGCAGATAGATTCTGTTGACTAGTAAACTATTGAGAATTCTAATAACTATTATATTTGTATACCCTCAGGTTTGTAAGAATTATCTCTGTAATTTTTTTAATCCAACTATGTGCTCAAATGAAAGCAATTTTTAACTTAACGTTTCTGAAAAGATTTTCAATATCTGAACTGAATATGCCTCAGATTTTGTTTCATATTGTATGATCCTAAATTTTGAGTAGTTTTGGTAATTGAATAATGTTTTCTAGTAAGGAAAGAGTAAAGTATAAGTAGTAAAGCATTCATTGATTTCAAACCAGTGAATGTAATGAACTAGCATTACATTATCAATTAGAATAACTCCAATGTTATTTCAGATTTTGCATAAATATTGGCAGAAAGTAACTGGGAAAATGACCTTTTTTTTCCCCTCACATACTTGAAACACTAAATTTTTTTCCCCTCACAGACTTCACACACTAAATTTTCATCAAATTTCATAACATATCATTAACATTTTAAGAACATTGTGAGAATCTTATAACCTGATATGCTAATGCCTCTCCTCCAGATTAGAGTAAAGAATAAATCAAACCATACAAAACTAAAGACAGATGCCCAAACCAAAGAAACATTCCTTTCTATCTCAATGGAGCAAGATTAGAGGTGGTTCCACTTGTTTTCCAACTTGGAACTGACTTTGTTTCTTCTTTGTACTCACTTTTGTGCCTACAAAAATGAAGGAGTGAGATATTCGAAAACTAGAGGTAGAGTGGAAGAGAAGACTGGCAGTTTCAGAGGCTTAAAAAAATGTGGTTTTGTGCTTACATATCCTAGTCAGTGGTAACTAACCACTGCTCCTTCAATTTAACCCCATGGGCCTGGCATTTGAAAATTGTTTCTAAAGATTTATGCCTTCAATACTTTCAATTTCAAAACAATAAACACAGATGATGGACTGATGGAAAAAAGTAATTCTTTTTTCTTATTTTTTTCTCATAATGATGACTTAATGTAGTAAGAATTAATATTAAGCTCCATGTTATTTTCAAGCACATTTGTTAATATAGAAAAAAGTATTCTTTCCTTTTCATGGATGAGAATATTGATACTTGAAATTAAAGTCACTTCACCTCCCCCATCCCCATCAACCCCATGCAAACTGCCAATCACAAAATGGAGGATAAAACTGACTGTTGTGGTTCATTTTTAGCATAATATTGAATTAAAGTGTAACCATCAGTAATGGGGCTTCCCTGATAGCTCAGTTGGTAGAGAATCTGCCTGCAATGCAGGAGACCCTGGTTCAGTTCCTGGGTGGGGAAGATCTGCTGGAGAAGGGATACCCTACCCACTCCAGTATTCTTGGGCTTCCCTTGTGGCTCAGCTGGTAAAGAATCTGCTTGCAATGCAGAAGACCTGGGTTCAATCCCTGGGTTGGGAAGACCCCTAGAGAAGGGAAAGGCTACCCACTCCAGTGTTCTGGCCTGGAGAATTCCATAGACTGTGTAATCCATGGGGTCTCTAAGAGTTGGACCTGATTAAGTGACTTTCACTTTCGCTTTCATTAGTAACAGGTAGATATTTACCATTGTCTTAACACAGTCTGCATTGTCCATAATATTCCATATGGGGAAGCAAACACACACTGAAATTTCATAAACTGGATTATAAGAACAAATATTGGATGTCTCTCCAGCTTCTGATAATTGCTTAAGAATCCCGGCATTCCCAAAGTAGATGGGGGAACATTCTAAAAGATTATCTTTAAACAGTTATCAAGAGGCAGGCCTCATTTCCTAATCACTTAGCCTTTGGGCTCTTTCTTGCCTATCATCTGAATGAGTCAGGTACCATCTTCCAGGCACAGAGTTTACCTAGCTCATGGTCTCCACAGATTACTGGAAGTGAAAGAGAACCTGAAAAACTGGAGAAACTACTGGCTGATAGCAATCATTTGGAGGGAGCTTGTTGCCTCTGATGGATCCTCCATAACTGGGATACCAAAGTAGTGATGGCCTTGGGGCAAGGATTGGGTACAGGATGGATGGCATGAGAACCAGCAAACCAGAGAAAGGAGGTGGGCAGCATTCATTTTTCTGATGGAATAGTGACTGACAGAGAGGACGAAGCCCCAAAAGTACAATTTAAAGGTAACATAATTTTTGTGGCAATTGTTTGAAGCCATTTGAGAAAATGTATTAGCGTTAAGTGTTTTCAGTTGAGTTTGTCCTACTTGGAATGACAGGCTTTCCCATCTCTTTCATTCACCTTCTTCATTCCCTCTAGATGACCTCAAAGGGGATTAGGGGTTTAGGGTGGGAGTGGGGAGGCCGTAAGAACAGAACAAGTTCAGCCACTGATGGACCCATTTGTAAATGGGTCATCATCATCAGTGTTAGTCACTCAATCGCATGGGACTCTGTGACCCCATGGACTATAGCACTCCAGGCTCCTCTGTCCATGGAATTTTCCAGGCAAGAATATTGAAATAGGTTGCCATTTTCCTTCTCCTGGGGATCTTCCCAACCCAGGAATCGAACCTGGGTCTCCTGCACTGCAGGCAGATTATTTATTTTCTGAGCCACCCAGGTTAGTGACCGCCTTTTAGAACTTTAACCTAGTCTTTCGTTTCATCAGATCCCTTTGTCACCATTTCCTTTTAACCTTATCCCACTGCCCGGCTGCTCTGTTTGCCTCCTCCTCCTCCTTCCTCCCGATATTCTCCTCACCTGTCCACCGAAATGGCTGTCATAGAATAGATGCTGGCGAACACCGCTGTGATAGGAAAGAAGTTCTGGAAGCGACAGTAGTTGGCGCCGAAGTACCACTCGCTGTGCAGCGCATAGATGAAGTTGACCAAGGTGTTGAAGGCGGCCATGGAGGCGTCGGAGAAAGCCAAGTTCACGAGGAAGTAGTTGGTGACGGTCCTCATGCGCTTGTGGGCCAGGATGATCCAGATGACGATGAGATTCCCGAAGACGGCCACGGCCACCACCACGCCGTAGGCGAGGGACCAGAGCGCGATGCGCCAGGACGGCTGCACGAACTGGTTGGTGATGTTAGACCGGGACTGCGAAGGCGCGGGGGAGGCCGCCGCCAGACCCAGCGGGGAGAAGGAAGCGGAAAGATTGCCGGCTTGGACGAGCAGTTGCAGCCACTCAGCCTCAGCCTCTCCCGCGGCTGCCCCAGTCTCGAGCGCGGCGCTCAGGTTCCCGGTGTCCGCGCCGGCCATTCCCCCGTCCGTCCAGTTCGCGGCTACGGGGAGCGAGGCCATAGCGATGGGTGTGCGACCTGAGTCCCCTCGCTCACCCACCGTCAGCCCGGCCCGTCTCCCGCGAAGTTCTTCTCTGCCTCCCTGTCGCTTCGCTGCTGAGCGGACCTCAGCCCCGCCCCGAATCGAGATGGAGAAGATACCACAGCCCTTGCTGGTTAAGGGATGCTTTGACCCTGCAGGTGATGGGGAGAAAGGAGGCGCTTTCTCCAAAAGCGACTTCGAGCATCTATCGGGCAGGAAGGATGAGACAGTCTGAAAAAAGTGATGTTAGGGACTGGCGCCAGCGGAGACCCTCCGGGAATCACTCCTGCGGGAGTTTCCCGGGCACCAGCTGAAGCGCTGAGGCTCAGGAGCCGCTGCGAGCTTTATAGTCTCTTACAGGGCTCTGCTTCGGTGACGTTGTGGGGGCCGCGGAGCTGACAACCCCTTCTTGGAAGACGACGGCGCTCCTTTCCTCCACCCCCGCCCTCTGGGTTTCATTCATTCGCTACTCGCTGGAGCTTGGCGGGTTGACAGGCTCAAGGAAGGGCTGCTCTTTCCCATCTGTAATTAAAATCTCGACAAGATTGTTTTTCGTCTTTTAACTTCAAGATATTTTGCTGCGGCCCCTACTTTCAGTTGTATTGTGGACTCTTATTTTCTAAACCAATTAAACCATTCACCCCTAAGGCATAGGCAATGTCCCAGAAGATTTTCTGGCAAGATCGCCTGTGGGTGCAGTTAGCTGAGGAATGTGAGCCCCAAGAACCGGTCGCTTTGTTCCACTGGCTTTTGGAATTTCACTCGAATTTCTGCTTGTGTGTTTCTGTTCTCCCTTCTCAGATCCCGTTGCTTTTCCCCCTTCCCAAATCTACCCATTCCCTCTCTCCCTGTAATCTCTATCACCAGAAATTTGTCCCCTCCTCTCTCCTAACCCCCAGGCAGAAGGAGACTTTGGTCTTTCCCAGAGGGTTCTTCTCAGGTTGGAATGCCGTAACATGCCGTGGGTAAATCAGAAATATCGAGATGTAGGTTTTCTTGAAACACAAGGACAAGACTTAACTTTCATCATTTCTCTGGGATGAATGTATCCTATGAACAGTCTATGTAAGTACACAGGGCTATAGAGTTTTGAACATTTGGAGCCTTGGCTTCCAGGGCCTGATCATGTGGACAGGCTAATGAAAATAAGACAGTAACCCTAATTTCAGGGCAGGCCTGACTCCTGAGCTTTGGCTGAGAGCAGGTGAGCTGGAGTCTGTGCTTAGGTGGATCTCACCAACCATTTATCAGGATGTTCCAGAGCCTTTTATTAGTCTCTTTATTAGTCTCTTGTGGTAGAAGGGATTTAGGGCTACACGTATTTTAGCAATCTCCCCAAAACACTTGAAATCTTCCCTCCCCCCCAACTTGAGCTCTTCCCCACCCCCCCACTTGAGCTCTTTGTGTCTTGATTTCCTCACTTGAAAGTGAAGCTTTTCTTTTTAAATCTAAATTTCAGGGTGAACATGGGGATGATAACAGCCTTTCAACAACACCAAGCCAGGAGAGAGACCTAAATAAATGGTAGTGCCCGTCTCTCTTGTTACAATATGCATTACATCCAAACATTTTCAGGTAAGATGTATTGGAGAGCAAGTTTGATTTGCTTCAAGAGAACATAGCTTGTAATTTGTGAACACTATTCTTTAGTGTAAGTACCTATTCCTTAAAAACCCTAATTATTGCATATGTGGACTTAGGGTGATGCATAATATTTTCTTTCTTACAGTTTTTATGACAAAAAGTTAGTGCATAGAAATAAATGTGAGGCACCCTGATAATAATTCTATGGATACAACCCTGCTTCAAAATAAATGCATGCTGAAAAAGATAATTATCAAAGGTTATTATTTTCTATTTCTTCCCAGAAAGACCTGAAAAACATGTGATAAATCATAAGTTAACAGATACCACACTTCCTGCTAATTAATTCTAAATTAAATTGTTTTGTTTTGAAAGGCAAATTACTTCTTTCTGTCAATTTGCCATCTTGGAATTACTTAAGTTAAAATGAAAGTCTTCCTTCTCTAATGAAATTAAGGAAGAATTTTTTTTTAAGTTCTTTTGTATGACACACACCATTTATCAAGATTATGGAATGGGCCATGTTGTGGTTTGGTAATTATAACTTTAAATATTTGATAAAAATATGCATAAAAAGTTACTTATTTGTGTAAAAATCTATTCAGTTTGCACTACTGTTTTACTTATCTATAAGTGCTAGTTGCTTCAGTCATGTCCAAATCCTTGTGACTGTAGCCTGCCAGACTTCTTTGTCCATGGGCTTTCCCAGGCAAGAATACTGGATTGGGTTACCATTTCCTTCTCCATACAGATCATGTCTGTAATTTTGTCCTCATTGTACTTACACACTAGTAGAAGTGATATAACAGAAAATGATTGGCAGTGGAATTAGGAGAACATGCAATAAAAGGCATTTAAAAAGTTGTTTTCTTTCAGAAGGAGAGAGAGATCCAGGTCATAGCTTTCCTTTTAGATCTGCCTTACATAGAAAGACTTTGTGTCCCAATAGAGTAATTATTGTTCATGCATTGCTTCAACCATTCCTTCAATGTGTATTGAGTGTACTTCTTTCCAGAAGCCATACCAAATACTAGGGATATAGAAGTAAACAACTAGATACGAACCCTGTCTTCCCAGAACCTGCAGTCTAGTAGTATTTTTGACATTGCAGTGAGAATTATGAGTAATAGAATAGGAAGGCACAGAGAAAAATGGAACTATGTCACTAAGTAGGTAGATGTTGTACCCATCGGGTTCTTTTAATTTTGCTTAAAACTTTTCTTTGTGAGGATAAAGTGAAGTGCTAAAATAAAGATAAACTTAGCGTAAGCTCATGCCTTGAAAAATTGAGGAGGTTTTCCGACTAAGAGAGTTTGTTGAATAATCTGGTCATCATAGCTCCAGAATCTGAATCCTGCTCTTATCTGAGCCCACTCTGCTGATTTCCTAATTCTTCCTCATCCTCTTTCTCTTACCTTAAGAACTCCAAAAGTCTTAGCCTTGAACTACCAAGGAAAGAGGCAAAGAGGCCAAGATACACCTTCTAACACACTAGAAGGTGACTTAGAGAGGTATTCAATACTCCCACGGCTAGAACCTGGAAGTATGTTCGAGTATGCACCTATGCAAATATCTGAGGATCCTGGCAAGTAAGCCAAGCCTGGTACCCTAGGAGACATTAATAGGTTTTAGATTTAGTGTGTAAATCTTGGTTTGATGGAATAAATGTAATACAAATTATGATCATTTATGTGAGTGCTTATGATTTGTTCCTAATAACCAAGAAATGTTTGCCTATTTTACTGTGCATAATAGATTACATTTTTCCAAATTTTATTTACTCTCCATATTTTTATTTATAATACATACTGGTGATGTGCCCCATTAATTTGCTAACAATTTATATTAATAGAATGGATCCTGGCCATGTATTATTTTTTTCCTCTCTTACAACTCAAGGAAAAAATATGGCATATTTCATGCTTGTATTTTTATTTTCAACAGGCCTCCCCCAAAATAAACTTTTCAGGATAGAATTTCAGGTACTGTTGCTTGCTAATGAAGGAGTTATTTTCAGAAAGGAAAGGTTGTCAAATTTCCAGATTTCTCTCTCTGACGATAATCTGTTTGACAGTTCTCCAGAACTTTTAGTTTCAGTATGTTCATTATTCCCCCTTATGTCGAGATATTTCTTTTCATCAGCATCATTTCCTGATAAGTCTACTCTTTGACTCCCACTTTATTGGTTTCCCATTATTATTTCATTGTACATGCTTTGCAGTTACACTTGGTCATTTCCACCCTCTGAGTTTTGGGCTGCTAAAATCAGACGGCTCAGTATTGCTGGCAACCCACCAGTTAATCAAAAATAGATCATCTCCAGTTAATTGTGTAGACAGCTGCTCAGCAATATTTGCTGTCTACCAGTCACCCTTTCCATGTAGGTCTATGATCAGTTCCCAGCCACTCTTCAATTCTCTTTCTTCTCCATCTTCCTCTTTTTGTTTAACAAATTATGTTGTTTCCAAAGTATCTGACAAAAGAATTTCACATTTCTGCATGTTCCATCCATCTTTTAAGAATTTCTTCTTGTCTCTGTCAAAGTGGTTTATCTTCTTTCATCTGTGCTATGTGTTCTTTCAACAATTCCTATCCTCATTCTCTCGAACACTTACTCTTCTCTAAGATTGAGGCATGTCTAAAAATCTATATTTAAATAGCCCTTTTCCTGACTACATTCCATTTTGGTTACCACTGTTCTCTCTCTTCTTTTGTTTCTAGATGAAATTTTTAAACAAAATATCTAAATTTAATATTTCCACTTCCCCACTCACAGTATCTTTAGGTATGAAAATACTTAATACTGTTGTGTCGGTGTTTAGTCCTATCAGTTACCTGCTCATTAAACAAGTTTTCACTTTCCATCCTTAACTTTCTTGATCTCTCTGTAGCATTAGCATTTGACATTTGCATTAGTTTCTTAGGGCTGTCATAACACATTACCACAAACAGAATGGCCTATGACAGCACTTATTTTCTCACAGTTGGGGAGGTTAGAAATCTGCAATTGGGATGTGAACAAGGTCTTTTTTTTCTTCTGGAAGCTCTGAGGGAGAATATGTTCCATGTCTCTCTCCTAGTATCTGTTGGTTGCTGTCATCTTCAGTGTTTCTGTGTTTGTAGATGTAGTACTCCAATTTCTCCCTGTCATCACGTGATAAACTTGTGTGTCTTTACATCACATCCCTATATGTTGTTCTGTATCCAAATTATTCCTTTCTTATAAAGGCATGATTCATTGGCTAAGGGCAACCCCAAGCCAGCATACCTCATCTTAACTTGCTTACATCTGCAAAGACCCTATTTCTAAACAATGTCTTCACCTGTATAAATATATTCATTTTAACCCAACATGCCCCAAAGTTTTACCTATTCCAGTGTCAAGTCCAAAATCTTATTAAATATTAACTCAAAAAGCTCCAAATCTTATTATTATCAGAAATGCATAAGATTCTATGTATAGTCTGTCATGCAGCAAAATTCCTCTCCATTTATGGATCTTTGAAACTAGAAAGTAAGTTATCTGTTTTTAAGATATAGTGGTGGGGGTTTCCATAGTGGCTCAGTGTCAAGAGTCTGCCTACCAATGAGATGGGTTTGATCTCTGGTCTGGGAAGAATCCACAAGCTACGAATCAGTTGTCGCTGTGCCACAACTACTGAGTCTGTGCTGTCGAGCCCAAGAGTCGCAACTACTGAGCCCACACGCCACAGTTACTGAAGCCCATGTGCCTAGAGCCTGTGCCCGCAACGAGAGAGAAGCCACTGCAACGAGAAGCCTGTGCACCACCGTTACAGAGCAGCCCTGGTTTCCACAACTAGAAACGACTCATGTGGCAATGAAGACCAGTGCGGCCCCAAATAAATAATTATTCAAAAAACACAATGGCAGGCATGCAATAGGTGTTCCCCTCCGAAAAGGGAGATAATGGAGGAAATTGAGGAATTACAGTTTTAAAGAAAATTGACAAGCAAGGCAAAACCCATTAGCTATAAGGCATGAAAATTACTTTCTGTTGCTTGATGCTCTGTCCTCTGGGTCTGCAGATTCCATCAGTCCTTGCTTCTGGGTCAACCAAGGTCCTATTTGTTCTTGCCTTGGGCTCTTAGTGGTAGTCCTGCCATTTTAGCTTGAGGTTGTCCCATCCTGCTGGCCCAAGGAGGGGGTAGCCCTATGCTCTAGAAATGAGGAGGTGCCATTCTGCTGACCACTCAGCCAGGAGGATGGTTGAGTTGATGTTTCTTTCCTTTCCTGGAAAGACAACACACATTTACAGTCTAGTATCTCTACTAGTTTATTTCTTGTTTCCTGCCAACAGAATTCCAGAAGTCCAAATGCCCTTCTTCATTTCATTCTGTCTCTCTCTGCTTCAGTCCAAGATGTCAGTGTTTCTGCTAAGATGATTGTTTGGATCTGTCACATGTCCAGTCTTTCCAAAAGTTTGTCCAGCGCACTCTTGGTGTTTTCTCCAGAGCACGGCATTCTCATCTTTTACCATATGGACAGGCTGAGAATTTTATAAACTTTCTCAAGTTTTCTAGCTCCTTGTTGCTTAGTAGTGCCTTCTCCAAGTTCACACTTGCATTTTATTACAGGTAGCAAGTAGAAACCAAGCCTGAACTTCCATGCTTTGCTTGGAAATCTCCTCAGATATCCAAGTTTGTCACAGTTACAAGTTCTACTCTCCACTCAAAAGCAAATCTCCATTCAGCCAAGTTTATAACAAACATAACAAACCGGAAACTTTCTTCCAGTTTCCAGTAAACTATTCCTTATTTTCTTCTGAGATCTCATCAGAATCACCTTGTACAATCATATTTCTTTTCTTCTTCTTTTTCTTTTCTTTCTTTCTTTTTTTTTTTTTTTTACCATTTTTAGTCTTTACTGAATTTGTTACAATATTGTTTCTATTTTTGTGTTTATGTTTTTTGGCCAAGAGGCATGTGGGATCTTAGCTTCCAGACCAGGGATTGAAATGCCCCCAATATTGGAAGATGGAGTAGTAACCACTGGACCGTCAAGGAAGTCTCTCCAACCATATTTCTAGCAGCCTCTTCAAAGCAATATAGGTTTTTACTACCATATACCTCAACATTTCCTGAAGAAGGGAATGGCAGCCCACTCCAGTATTCTTGCCTAGAGAATTCCATGGACAGAGGAGCCTGGCGGGCTACAGTTCATAGAGTCGCAGACACGACTAAATGACTAACACACACACACACACACATCCCTCAAAATTCTTCCAGCCTCTATCTATCACCCAATTTCAAAGTGCCAGTCCAGGTTGGATGCATGAGACAAGTGCTCAGGGCTGGTGCACTAGGATGACCCAGAGGGATGGGATGGGGAGGGAGGTGGGAGGGGGCTTCAGGATGGGGAACACATGTAAATCCATGGCTGAGTCATGTCAATGTATGGCAAAAACCACTACAATATTGTAAAGTAATTAGCCTCCAACTAATAAAAATAATTGGGAAAAAATATTTTAAAAATATTCTAAATTTCACATTTAAAATATTTTTTACAGCGGCACCCCACTTTCTCACAATGTAACCTAAAGAATTATTATTAATTTCTTCATTCTTAACTTCCTCTCCCTCTATGAGGCTGTGGAACAGCTATCTGCTGCTTTCTCCTTCCTCCCTACATCCAAACAATATTTAAAGGCTTTACTTCCTCTGACTACCATTTATTTTTGGTGTTTTCAAAGATTACTGGTTTTATCCTTTGCTTGTATTTCTCTGTATACTCTCCCTGAGATATCTAACTTATGCAAATACAAGTCTTTGCTGCCATTAGTCAGGGTGTCTACCAAATCTACTTTTCCATGCTCGTATACTCACCTACTGGACATTTCCTTTCAGATGTTCTACAATCACTTCAGACTCTTCAGTACCCAAATTGAACTCACCTTTATGGTCTTAAACCTGTTCTTTCCATTTTTCCCATGTTGATAAGGAAATGAATCTGGCTGAATTTAATTTTTCAAAGTACAAACTAGGAAATTATTCTAGATTTCTTTGCATTTGTCTTTCTCCCCTTTTTCCACAAATCCAATCACTTACTGACTCCAGTATAATAGATTCAGCATTCTTAGGAGTTCTTACATCCATGGAATAATAGAGATTGAAAGACTGAAAGTATCCACTGGTGGATTCCTACTTTCAATCTTATTATTTCTTCTGTGGATTCTGTGACAGACTCAAAATGGATAACTCTAGTGAATGGATCACTGCTGATTTTAGTTAACACTCTGCCTATCAACTATTTTTTACAATGGTTTAGAGAGATCTTTCTAAACATAAATTAGATCAATCATTTCCCTGCCAAAAATCTTTCAGTGGAAAGCAAGAAGACTGTTTATTATTAGGGTCCTGTTTGCTTCTTCACCTTCACCTTTTACTTCTCCCTTGCACGGTTCTTCTCTTTATCTAAAAGTGCTGGCAATTCTTCCAACGTATCTTATTCTTTTACACATCATGTTTTCCCAGTCCTGGTCTCTCCCCTTGGAATATTTCCTCCATTTCTGTACTTTGTCACCTATTCTTTAGATTTCATTTTGATTATTTTGAAGAGGCTTCCTATGATGGAGGCAGTCTACCATATTATCCTTGTTTATGTCATTAGCTTGCCTTTTTTCACTGCTGCTGCTAAGTCACTTCAGTCGTGTCCGACTCTGTGCGACCCCATAGACAGCAGCCCACCAGGCTCCCCCGTCCCTGGGATTCTCCAGGCAAGAACACTGGAGTGGGTTGCCATTTCCTTCTCCATATTATCATATTATCCTTGTTTACGTCATTAGCTTACCTTTTTTCACAGTATCCTGCAATTACTGATTTACCTGGATGTCTTCCCAACTAAACTATGAGACATTTAAGAGCCAAGTATGAACTTTATTCAGCAGGCTAGCTTAGAACCTATAACAAGTAAATGTGAATGGAATACCAATGCTGAACAGGCCAGTTCTTTCTATATGTAATATGAAAATAACAACCCTAAATTGGACATTGAATTATTTAAGAGCACATTTGACTTCTAAAAATGTGACGTTTCAGAAATAAAGTTTTATTTTATTGGGTTTGTTAAGGTGAAATTTATTTTGTATTGAAAATGGTAATTTTAGAAGTTAATTTGTGTAGTAAATGATATTAGGAAGAAATAATTGTTTTTTCAGGAAGATACACTGTGACATTTTACATAAGAAATGATACACTGGCCTTTTCCCCTTATCCCAGAGACCTTGAGGTTAATACTGTCTGCCATTATTAGTATATTTATAGAAGATCTTATTAGATTTTGTTTTTATAATAAGTTCATAATTGTCTCAAGATATATATTCATGTGTGCTTAATCGAATGGCATAGTTTTATGAATTCGTTCAGTTTACATGCACACACACAGGGTATTCAAATACCACATTTATTCCTTGTAACCAAATATCATATCCACAAAATTGTAGTTTTTGTCCCCTTTGCATATAAAATATATTGAAAATGAGAATTTTTTTCTGAGTAAGTTCACTAGAAACATTGAAATATTTGATTATATATAAAACACTGAAATATTGTCTGCCGCTGCTGCTGCTAAGTCACTTCAGTCGTGTCTGACCCTGTGCGACCACAGAGTTGGCAGCCCACCAGGCTCCCCCGTCCCTGGGATTCTCCAGGCAAGAACACTGGAGTGGGTTGCCATTTCCTTCTCCAATGCATGAAAGTGAAAAGTGAAAGTGAAGTCACTCAGTAGTGTCCAGCTCTTAGTGACCCCATTGACGGTAGCCCACCAGGCTCCTCCGTCCATGGGATTCTCCAGGCAAGAGTACTGGAGTGGGGTGCCATTGCCTTCTCCAGAAATAGCCTCTAATAGCATATTAATAAAAATAAATAATATGTGACTAAAATTACTGATTCAATTTATCATTGTTACTGGTAACATCACCAATTCTTATGTATATTTACCCTGTCAAATTTCAGGCAAAGAAATGCAATACAGATATGTATAGTTTACATTTCAAGGAATAAATTTGAGAAGACTCTGGCTTTGCATATTGAGACAACTGAGAAAGTTTTGTAAAACCTCAATAAGGAAAAAGTATACGGTTCCACTATACTGATTGGGAATGTAAGAAATTAAGTTACTTGGAAGTCCAGTTGTTTTACCAGAATCTACAAATGAATCACTTGTGGAAAAGAGACAGTAATAGTTCATGATACATGAATCAGAGAACTATGTTAATTTTATATTATAGTTAACTTTCTTTGAAAATGTACTATTTTCATAAGAGAAACTTAATATTTCTTATTTTGCTTATTTTTGTCATTTTGTATTATGATTCAGTTCTATGTTCATATTACGTGGAGTGAATTTCCACATGATATGAACATAATGAATGAACCATGTATAGAGTTACTTCTTTTTCTGCTACTTTTATATAAAAAACAATGATCCATATAGCTTAGGTAAAAAGAATAGTGAGATTTTGCAACATTGGAAAGTACTTTGGAAGCATAACTCTCATATTTGGAGTAGCTATAGTTTAAAGACTGGGGCCATGGACAAGAGCATATGGATATGAGCCATAGTGATGACTCAGAAGTGATTGATATCCTCATTACTAATGTTTTTAACCGTCCACATGCACAGCATAATCACAGATTACATGAGGATTAGCTCTCACATTTTGAAAAGAAAGTCATATTGTTGAAGTCACCCTTGAGAATCCTCTATATCACCTACATAGTATAATATGTACACACACCATATTTCCTAAGGGTTAATATAGATGGTCTTCAGGCTGAAATATATTGCTGCTTCTTCAGTTTAGCACATGATTAAGTGTTGGATTGTATTTAAAGTCCAGATGGTATAAAATACACATTTAAACACTAGAATCATTTGTACAAAACCTTTATACAGAGAGTTGAGAGTGACTGAATAGAAGATTCATGTCTCCTGTCCTTCTTCTCCCTGGGATTATGCTAAATGAAAGAAATGAGAAGTGTATTATATGAATAATGCAAATTATTTCTTTCCTTCCGTTCTTTTCTCCTTACCTCTCATTCCCATTTTTATATTCTTTATTTTCCAAGTATATCTATTGGAGTTTTAGAAAATTAAATGCATATATAATATAATTCCATAGAATCATATAGTGATGATAATTTTGCCACCTGCATTTTTATTCTCAAGTAATTTGGAGACAATTTCCCAAGGAAATAAAGAACATTTTCATACAAATGAATTACAAAATAATTGTAGTAACATTGGAATTTGTTTATTTTTGTGTAAGGAGAGAAAGTGTTCTATCAAGTAAGTATAGGGTGATAAGTTAGACATCTGCTGATTATCTGCAGATGCTGAAATTTCCTGTATTGATTCAAGAGATACAGGTGACATAATTAAGAAAAAAAATCAATCTTTCAAAACCATTAAAGTACATATTTTTCTAAATTTAAGAACTGCTGAATTTGAGGGGGAGTAGTTAGTTGAGCTTCCCTGATAGCTCAGTTAGTGAAGAATCCACCTGCAATGCAGGAGACCCTGGTTCAATTCCTGGGTCAGGAAGATCCCCACTCCAGTATTCTTGGACTTCCCTTGAGCTCAGCTGGTAAAGAATCCACCTGCAATGTGGGAGACCTGGGTTGGGAAGATCCCCTGGAGAAGGGAAAGGCTACTCACTCTAGTATTCTGGCCTGGAGAATTCCAAGGATTGTATAGTCCATGGGGTCACAAAGAGTGGGATGTGACTGAGTGACTTTCACTTTCACTTTCAGTTGAACAACTCAGCTTCTTTTTAATCCTCAAAATGAAAGCTCCTTGGAGAGCTCCTTCCTATCTGGTAATTGAATCAGAGTTAATCAGTACAATTATAGGATTGTGTGATTGGTATATAATTTCTGTGCCACACATTCATTTACTATCGTTTAAAGGAAGAATCACAAATTATTAGGTACTGGAGATGCTGATATCTTTATTCACATACGGTTGGCATAATTTTCATTTGAATTATGATCACTGCATAAGCTCCACAAAATGGAAGTATATTAAAGAGAAAATAGGTCAAATTTACTCATAGTAGTGCATGAAATTTTCTGGATACACATTTATTCCTAAATGTTCTTAGTGGTCTAAGAAGATTTCTAAGAAAGTAATCTACAAAAAAAATCACCATTTGACATGGTTTAATCTAAACATGGTTTAGATGGTTTAGATTAAAAATTCATATATAACTTTCTCTCCAGTATAAATTGTATTCTTTTAAAAAAGTTTATTTTTTTCTGGTTGTTCTGGATCTTCGTTGCTACGTGGACTTTCTCTAGTTCCAGAAGAATGGGGGCTACTTTCCAGTTGTGGTGTGTGGGCTCCTCATTGCAGTGGCTTCTACTGCTGTGGAGTGTAGGATCTTGGGCTCCTGGGCTGCGATAGTTGATGTACATGGGTTCAGAGGTTTTGGTTCCCAGGCTCTAGAGCACAGGCTCGACAGCTGTGGCGCACAGGCTTAGCTGCTCTGCATGTGGTACCTTCCCAGATGACGGGGTGAACCTGTATCTCCTGCATTGGCAGGCAGATTCTTTACCTGTGCAACACCTGGAAAGCCGCACCTAATTGGTTTGGGAATATAAATTAAATGCAAGTTAATTGTAAATAATTTTAAACTATGTTCCCCTTTATTTTCTTTTTCATTCTGTTAGCTTTTAAGAGATATCAGTGCATTTTTTTTTTTTGTCTCACCTTATTTTCCACCTTTTGTGTGATGTAAAACTAGATTAGCTTCTTCCAGTGACTTCCCAATTAAACTGAGACTGGAGAGTTGGTGATTAAGACTATAGATTTTCCTGTTGAAACATCTGGATTTCAATTTTGGTCCTGCTAGTTCTGTTTCAAATTACCTCTCTCACTTTCCCCACTCAGAGATGTTAATAACAATTATGACATTCTTAAAAGTTACATTTTAAAAAACAATGGCAAAAAAAAAAAAAAAAAAAAAACAATGGCAGGGGGAAATACTGTCCACACCTCTTCACTTCAGTTTGGAGGTTTGATCCCTGGGTGGGAAATGGCAACCCACTCCAGTATTCTTGCCTGGAAAATTCCATGGACAGAGGAGCCTGGTGGGCTACAGTCCATGGGGTCACAAAGAGTCAGACACGACTGAGCGACTGAGCACATAGACACACATAGGCACATACCAGATACTTTTAATGGAAATACGTTCTTATCAATTTCCCACAAAAACAAAACACCTATGAGGATATTTTACTTGAGAGTTTCATTATTAATCTGAAAAATCAAATTTCTGATATAATCAAGTTGCTTAACAGAAAAAGATCAGGGATTTCTAGGAAATAGGCCAAATATCTAATGGTGGTAGAATCTAGGAATTATAAAGTTCTGTGGTCAAGGGCATAAAATATTTTTTTTCTCTCTCTTTCTTCTTAACAGGAATACCAATCTTAATATTATAGGTAGATTTTAAGAAAAACATGCTTCCTCATCTGTGAAGTAAATTGATCTTAATTTGATGCTTAAATATGGGAGAATTACATGAATTTTGAAACAAGTCTCATGGTCTCATTATTTTTGTGCTTTCTATGGCAAAGCAAAATTATAGGGTTTTGAAAAATGTACTAAGTTTATATGAAATAAGCCAGTATGAAAATCTGAAAATGCTGAGAAGATTAACATTTAAAAATCTCTAGGAATAGCAATATTCACAAAGTGATGAAATGGGAGGCACTATTCCATCTAAATGAATATGAATGGTTCTAACTCTAGAATCTCTCTCATTTATCATTGGTCTACAAGGGAGGTACATGTATACCACCTGCAGTGCTAGAGATGGTTCATTAGGAAATGAGAAGACCTATTTGAACTTTTATTATTTTATAGTTTATCTTGTCCTTTAAAGGTTTTATGTCATTAGTATGTTTTAAAATTTACATATTAGTAAAGTAGAACAAAGATATAAATTGTACATTGATGACTCTGTGTGTGTGTGTGTGTGTGTGTGTGTGTGTGTGTGTGTGCATTCATTGCATGCATTAATGTTTCAATTGGTGGAGATCTGTTATAAGAGATCTTTATGCTGTCCTTCTTTTCCCTATTCAGTTTCTCCCACAGACACCTCATTCCCCAGCCAGAGAGAAGGTGCCTTGCTTTCTGCCCCTGACAGATATCTCTGTTGGTTTAATGTAGCAGCACTGTGAGGATGCTGGAGTAACAGAAGACCACATCTACCCTCTTGTTTGTGCCATCATCCTGAGTCTCAGTGGTGGTGTGACAATTCAGTTCAGTTCAGTCGCTCAGTTGTGTCCGACTCTTTGTGACCCAATGGACTGCAGCACGCCAGGCCTCCCTGTCCATCACCTATGCCTGGAGTTTACTCAAATTCATGTCCATTGACTTGCTGATGCCATCCAGTCATCTCATCCTCTGTTGTCCCCTTCTCCTCCCACCTTCAATCTTTTCCAGTATCAGGGTCTTCTCAAATGAGTCAACTCTTCCCATCAGGTGGCCAAAGTATTGGAGTTTCAGCTTCAGCATCAGTCCTAAAATGAATATTCAGGACTCATTTCCTTTAGGATGGACTGGTTTGATCTCCTTGCAGTCCAAGGAACTCTCAAGAGTCTTCTCCAACACCACAGTTCAAAACCATCAATTCTTCAGTACTCAGCTTTCTTTTCTTTCTCGACTCTCATATCCATACAAGACTACTGTAAAAACCATGGCTTGACTAGACAGACCTTGGTTGCAAAAGTAATGTCCCTGCTTTTTAATAGGCTGTCTAGGTTGGTCATAACTTTTCTTCCAAGGAGCAAGCATCTTTTAATTTCATGGCTGCAGTCACCATCTGCTCTGATTTTGGAGTCTAAGAAAATAAAATCTATCACTGTTTCAACTCTTTCTCCATCTATTTGCAATGAAGTGATGGGACAAGATGCCATGATCTTAGTTTTCTAAATGTTGAGCTTTAAGCCAACTTTTTCACTCTCCTCTTTCACTTTCATCAAGAGACTTTTTAGTTCCTCTTCACTTTCTGCCATAAGGGTGGTGTCATCTGCATATCTGAGGTTATTGATATTTCTTCTGGTAGTCTTGATTCCAGCTTGTGCTTCATCCAGCCCAGCGTTTCTCACAATGTATTCTGGATATAAGTTAAATAAGCAGGGTGACAATATACAGCCTTGACATGCTTCTTTCCCTATGTGGAACCAGTCTGTTGTTCCATGTCCAGTTCTAACTGTTGCTTCCTGACCTGCACACAGATTTATCAAGAGGCAGGTTAGGTGGTCTGGTATTCCTATCTCCTTAAGACTTTTCCATAGTTTGTTGTGGTCCACACAGCCAAAGTCTTTGGCATAGTCAATAAAGCAGAAATAGATGTTTTTCTGGAACTCTCTTGCTTTATCAATGATCCAACGGACATTGGCAATTTGATCTCTGGTTCTTCTGCCTTTTCTAAATCCAGTTTGAACATCTGGAAGTTCACGGTTCATGTACTGTTGAAGCCTGGCTTGAAGAATTTTGAGCATTACTTTACTAGCGTGTGAGATGAGTGCAATTGTGCGGTAGTTTGAGCATTCTTTGGCATTGCCTTTCTTTGGGATTGGAATGAAAACTGATCTTTTCCAGTCCTGTGGCTACTGCCGAGTTTTCCAAATTTTCTGGCATATTGAGTGCAGCACTTTCATAGCATCATCTTTTAGGATTTGAAATTGCTCAACTGGAATTCCTTTACCTCCACTAGCTTTGCTTGTAGTGATGCTTCCTAAGGCCCACTTGACTTCAGACTCCAGGATGTCTGGCTCCAGGTGAATGATCACACCATCATGATTATCTGGGTCATGAAGATCTTGTTTGTATAATTCTGTTTATTCTTGCCACCTCTTCTTAATAACTTCTGCTTCTGTTAGGTCCATACCATTTCTGTCCTTTATTGAGCTCATCTTTGCATGAAATGTTCCCTTGGTATCTCTAATTTTCTTGAAGAGATCTCTAGTCTTTCTCATTCTATTGTTTTCCACTATTTCTTTGCATTGATTACTGAGGAAAGCTTTCTTATCTCTCCTAGCTATTCTTTGGAATTCTGCATTCAGATGGGTATATCTTTCCTTTTCTCCTTTGTCTCTTTTTAGCTTTTTTTTTTCCTCAGCTAATTGTAAGTTCTCCTCAGACAACCGTTTTGCCTTTTTACACTTCTTTTTCTTGGGAATGGTTGATCCCTGCCTCCTGTATAATGTCATGAACCTCTGTGCCTAGTTCTTCAGGCACTCTGTCTATCAGATCTAATCCCTTGTATTTATTTCTCACTTCCACTGTATAAGTCATTTGATTTAGGTCATATCTGACTGTCTAGTGGTTTTCCCTACTTTCTTCAGTTTATGAAAATTTGGATTATATAACAGCTTTTTTTTTTTTTTTTTACCTTTAGGAGCTTATACTCATGATTGCTCTTCTGCCTGACAGAAGTTTAATCTAACCCTGATGTTTTGCATTCTATTCAAGTGTTAATCTTTTATCCAGATAGTTTAAATTGTTTTTCCAAGAATATTAGACTAATAGACTTATTGAGACTGTTCCTAGTTTATTATTATGTTAGGGTAGGAGTTTTCCCAATGGCTCAGCAGTAAAGAGTCCACTTGCAACACAGGAAATATGGCTTTGATCCCTGGGCCAGGAAGAGCCACTGGAGGAGGACATGACAATCCATTTCAGCATTCTTGCCTTGAGAATACCATGGGCAAAGGATCCTGGCAGGCTGTAGTCCATGGGATCACAAAGAGTCAGACCTGACTGAAGTGACTGAGCACACACAATGTGTTAGGATAGATCAAGTGTAGTGAGAGGGAAAAGTCTGAATAAACCATTCTTAAAATGGGAAAATTGTGATCTTAGCCTTTGCTTTATTACCACTTTATTTTTTGGGTTGCTACAATTTGTTATTTGACAATAAAAAATATCCACTGAGCTATAAATAAGACTGTGTCTTTGAAACCTTAGAGAGTGAACTTATTAAAAGATGCAGCTATTTATAGAAGTGTCTCTTCAGACAGGCATTTATAACTCTTCAGACAATTGTTCTCCCTGGGCTTAAAAGAAACTGATTGGTTATTGCCATAAATAATTTCCTTGGATGGCTGAAGAAATAAAATCAAGGGAGAGAAAGATTAACTCAAAAGTATTCAGAAGTCTCTTATTTTAGAGGGACTGTTGTAATCACTTAATCCAAATCTCTTAGACAAGAAGCAATTGAGTCACCAGGAGTTGACATTTGTGCATGTACAGATAAAATGAGTCAGTGGTGGGGCAGAGACTTCACTAGGATTGCTGACACTGGTGCTCAGTGTACTGTCATACCTAGCTAGCAATTGCTGGAATCAGAATTTCTGGGAGAAACATCAATAACCTCAGATATGCAGATGACACCACCCTTATGGCAGAAAGCAAAGAGGAACTAAAGAACCTCTTGATGAAAGTGAAAGAGAAGAGTGAAAAAACTGGCTTAAAATTCAACATTCAAAAAATGAAGATGATGGTATAACGGTCCTTTCACTTCATGGCGAATAGATGGGGATACAATGGAAACAGTGACAGACTTTATTTTCTTGGGCTCCAAAATCACTGCAGATGGTGATTGCAGCCATGAAATTAAAAGACGCTTGCTCCTTGGAAGAAAAGCTATGATCAACCTAGACAGCACATTAAAAAGCAGAGACATTACTTTGCCAACAAAGGTCCATCTAGTCAAAGCTAGTGTTTTTCCAGTAGTTATGTATGGATGTGAGAGTTGGGCTATAAAGGAAGCTGAGTGCCGAAGAATTGATGCTTTTGAACTGTGGTGTTGGAGAAGACTTTTGAGAGTCCCTTGGACTGCAAGGAGATCAAACCAGTCAATCCTAAAGGAAACCTGTCCTGAATATTCATTGGAAGGACTGGTGCTGAAGCTGAAACTCCAATACTTCGGCCACCTGATGTGAGGAGCCGACTCATTTGAAAAGCCCCTGATGCTGGGAAAGATTGAAGGCAGGAGGAGAAGGGGATGACAGAGGATTAGATGGTTGTATGGCAATACCGACTTGATGGACATGAGTTTGGGCAAGGTCCGGGTGTTGGTGATGGACAGGGAAGCCTGGGGTGCTGCAGTCCAGGGGGTCACAGAGAGTCATGCAGGACTGAGCAACTGAACTGAATTGAACTGATTCTTCAGGTTTAATTAGAGCTTCTATTGAATAATGCAGTTATTATGAGACCCGCAGTGCCTATTGCAGCTTGTGTTGTAGCAGATCATCATCCCAGCAGAGTGGGAAGTGCAGGTAGTCTTTCCCCAGAAAGTGGAAATGCTATCTGCAAGAACATGCAACAGGGGCAAGCACCGTGGGTACCAACCAACCAAATCAATGAACATGCATGCTAAGTCACTTCAGTCCTGTCTGACTCTTTGCAACATCATGGACTATAGCCTGCCAGGTTCCTCTGTCTGTGGGATTCTCTAGGCAAGAATACTAGAGTGGTTTGCCATTTCCTTCTCCAGGGGATCTTCCCCACCAGGGATAGAACAAGCATCTCTTACATCTCCGGTATTAGCAGGTAGGTCCTTTACCACTCGTGCCACCTGGGAACACGTGACTGTTATTCTTTGGGTCTCTCATTAAATTTTCCTGAGGAAGTATCTAACATTCTGGCTAAATGGGAATTTCTCAATAATCAGTTACCTGAAGACGCTAAGAATGCAATGCAGTTTACAGAAGTCTCAAGAGAGGAGAAAGTGAAACTGAAATTCTCTTAGTCGTGTCTGACTATTTGCGACCCCATGGACTATACAGTCCATGGAATTCTCCAGGCCAGAATACTGGAGTTGGTAGCCTTTCCCTTCTCCAGGGGATCTTCCCAACCCACGGGTCAAACCCAGGTCTCCTGCATTGCAGGCGGATTCTTTACCAGCTGAGCCACAAAAGAGGAGGGTTGACCCTTAATCTGGAAAGCATCTATACCATGACTGGTCAATAATAAGATATTAATAGAATAGATATTTAACATTTATAGGACAATAGTCAATGAATCAGCAATATATTTATTAAAAATGAGCCTTAGATAAAAAGACTGTCAGTAGCGCTGTTATATAAAATATTGTGAATGCTGAAGGGGAACACTTGCTTATTCATGTGTCTCTGATCATTTGTCCATCATCTAGGAGGCTATGGGACAGCTGGCAGACTGTCAAGCAAGGTTGATAGATGTTGCAATCTCTTTGTCATCACTGTCTTCTATTCTCATCCCTCTTCAGCATTGCTCCAATTTCTTTGCTTGACAGGTAGTTTCGTAATTTTGATCTTTAATTTTATTTTAATATCACTTGAAGTATGTGTGTCCATGTGCTCAGCTACTCAGTCATGTCTGATGCTTAGTGACCCCATAAAGTGTGGCCCGATCTTTCTGAGGTACTAGAAGAAAGCCTGTTTCCTTCTTCTTTTCCGTCTTAGGAAGCAGAAACAAGAGAAGAACTCCTTCAGACTTTTAGTTGCCTTCCTGGGCCAGAGAGACTAGGCATAGTCAAGCTGCCAATACTAGTCTATTCCCAAAGGCACCTGCAGGTCTCTTAGAATAAATTTATTTCCAGATAGTGAATTGTAGCTTTGCAATGTAGTATCTTTTTTAAACTGGTCTCCAAACATATCCCCTTCCATAGATCAGAATACCTGTCTCAGTAGAGGTTCTAGAATATCTGAATGAAATACTCCAAAGTCCTCAGAAATCATTTGGTTAAAAGAGAAAGATGGAATGGAGAGAAACCAGGGAGGAAATAACTGAAATGCAAAACATAAATTCAAGAATATGTTAGTAACCTTCCTGAGGGTAGAGAATGAACTTTATAGCATTAAAAAATTTTCTTCAGCAAAAGAATGTAGGAGATAAATAAATATCTAATTGATTACAAAGGCCAGCATTTCAAAAGAGTACACGTTAACATTGTTCTGTGTTTTATAATATTTTAAGAAATTGTTTGTTAAACCTCTGTTACCTATGTTATCTGAATGTGAAGCAAATTTCATTCTCATAAAATACAAGTCCCTTTAACTTTTGCTTTTCTATGAAAGGTTAACAATTTAAAGGAAACTCATGTGTATCGACAGCTATTTATATGTAGAATTTTTGTATTCTGATTTTTATTTCAAAGCACAACAAAAATATGAAAATATTATATTTTAAATATATTTTGTATATTTAAATTCATACCACAATGTGAAGAACAGTCCTCAGTATTTTTTTTTAAATGAATTGAATATGTAAAAATCTTTCACTTATTTGAATTATTTATTTATTTATTTATTGGATGTGCCACGTGGTTTGCAGAATCTTAGTTCCCCAACCAGGGATCAAACCCGCACCCCTTGCAGTGGAAGCATGGGGTCCTAACCACTGGATTGCCAAGGAATTCTTTGAATAATTTTTAAAAAATCATTTAAAAAGATTTGTTTATAGATTTTTTTGATCCATGAAATTGGAACTAATAGTATTTTGAGCAAAATATTTTCACTAACTCACTAAAATAATTCCACCTACTGCAGGGAGTCACATAGTGAAGAAAAGAATGTCTCCTTTTGTAGTTGGTGCCCCCCCAAGAGTCTAAATGTAACTTGCTTATAGTGGTAAGGTATTTTCTCATTAGTTTTCAGATGCATACCATTGAAAAGCAATATGTCAAGAACTATACTACAAAAAGCAAGATAGCAAGAAGAAAGAAACTGTGATAATGCTGTGTGAACTTTTTTTCTACAAATACTCAGGGTTTTCAGTATCACTTTGTGTGGAAGCATAATCTAATGAAACATAAAAATAACTCTACAGATTATACTTACGTTTAATCAACTACGATCTGACTTTGGATAGCGTAGGTAGTTACAACGGCTATTAGAGGATGTGGAGTAAGATAAAGAATTTCCCTTTGTGTGTGTGAATTTCTAAGGCTGAAGAAGTAGGAGAGAAAATAATTCAGAATTTGAGTGTGACTATATTCTTAATTATATTAATTCTTATTGTTTTTAATTGCTCTAAACTATTTTATAACTGTGTTTTTTACTGTCATAGGGACGGCCATAGAGAATTTCTCTGAAGCCTCAGAGGGAAAAAAAATAAGAGAAAGTGGTTGAGGTACTGTTTTCTCTCTTCAATAAAATTAGATTTTATATTTAAAGATTTTATTTAAAGGAAAAAAAAATCCATCATTAAAAAGTTTAAAAACACTGCTCAGGAGGGCCTGGTAATCTCAAATGAGAGAGGTCATGGTGACCAATTCCAGTAAGAGACTGTTCAGATTGAGTTGAGTAAGTATAAAACCTACTGGTTATAAGTACACATTAATTGCTTTGAATATATTAGAAAGCTAAATTATTAATTTGCATTTTGAAGAGTTAAATGAGCTCCAATTAGATCAAATTTATTCTTCCTTGGAAGTGATTCCAAAATAAAACCAATTAACTCTTTCTTGCAGGAGGATGTTTGAAAGTACTATTTAGAAGTGTTTCATAGGATTATCACAAGATTGGTCATTATTTTTTCCACTAAAAATTAAAGTCATTTATTTCCAAATTATGTAGACTAAAAAAAAAACAAAGTGCAGAGAATGCCACATCTGCTAATGAGTAGCACAAATATAAGATGTAGCTCTCAGATAGAAAGGCAGAGGGCTTTCAACAAACAAGAATGATTTCATTAACTGCAAAGCAGTTAACTATCTTGAATTGGAGAGTTTCTTAGTCTAAAGCAAAACTTTAGTAGATATTGATGGCAGAATAAAGAAACGAACAACAATACTTAAAGGCTTTATTTTGAGCAAGAACATAAGCAGATAGACACTTATGTCTATGCTATCTAACATAGTGGCCACTAGTCACATGTTGCTAGTGAGCCCTGGAAATGTGGTCTAAGTGGAGGTGTGTATGAAGTATAAAATACACACCAGACTGACTTCAAACACTTACTATGAGAGAATAAAGTAAAATATCTCATTACTAACTGTATATTGATTACACATAGAAGCAATAAGGACGTATTGGTAAAGGGTTATTATTTGTGTCTTAACAAGGTTAGAAAAAGAGTACAGAAGAACATATTGATGATTATTTTATATGGCACATAAGAAGCTACGTGTAACTCAAGTGCTAGAATTTGGTTCAGTCACTCTCAATGAATATTTTGTTATTTTTAATCCTCTCTGTAAAATGAGTCTTTTAGATATTGACTTAGGTGAAACTTACCTGGTTATTAGAATAAAAATTTTCAGGCCTACAATGAAGTAAATGATGTGAGCAATTTACTGCCAGATTTTGGTCAAATGAGGCTGTTTCCTGTTTACAAGGGGTCAAAGTTTTAATACTAACACCAGAGCAGTATATAACACTTTTGCGTTTCTCATTAAATAAATTAAATTGAAGAAATTTTATTGAATATGATTAGGCATATTGCATATGGCCTTAGAGGAAGTGAAATTAGGTAACATCTCAATAAATGCACAATTAATTCATTTCTGCAATAAATATATTTTTAGAGCACCTATAATATATGTGGCATTGCTTTCAGAAATATAATATTAAAAGACCAAATGTATTGCAGACCAAAAGAGGTCACAATAAGAATTAGAGGAGTGGAAAGTCACATTTCTATTACTTAAAATATACTTTGTGGCATTCATGAAGTATTTACTTCACATGTGTCGGGTATTACTATGTGTTGGGTATTAGTCTAAAGTTTTATATTTATTTGTTATTATCATAATGTAGTTTTATGAATTAGATACTTTTATTATCATCATTTCATAGATGAGAAAATTCAGGCTAAAAGATTAAGGGACAATTCATAGCTATTTAGATGGATGAGGAAGAATTCAAACTCAGCAGCCTGGCTAAAGCAGCCAAATGTTTAACTCTCTGTATATTAGAAGAAAGAAATTTATGAGGGAGGGGACAGCATGAGTGAGTAGGAAAACAAAAAAGTGCTTGTGTATCACGAGAATATGAACTCGGATTCCTTGGTTGCAACAAAATCAACTCTTGCTGGCTTAAGCAATGATGTTGTTTTGTTTTGCTCTTTGGAATAATATTGGTTTGTTTACAACATTAATAGAAATGCTTGAGAAAGAAAGTCAGAAATGAACAATATCAGAGCTGCTCTAGATGTTCCAGATTTTGCTGCAATTATTAATATACTCGATTTTTTCCTTGCATAACTCCAATAACTTTGAAACAACATCAATAAAGATTCAAAATATTTGTCTCTAACTATGAACCCTTAGTGAGATAAACTATAAGGACAAAAATTACTGCAAAGAAAATTTGAATTTTGTATAGTAGATTTCGTTGTAGTAGTGGTGTGAATGTATTAGTGTGTAATTATGCACAGATGCATACATGGAACTGTACTTTAAAATAACTGTCAGATGTAGAAAATCAAGTGTCAAATATATTTGGAATGAGGGTTATTATAATTTAAGAAAGTGAAGTCGCTCAGTCGTGTCCGACTCTTTGTGACCCCGTGGACTGTAGCCCACCAGGCTCCTCCATCCGTGGGATTCTCCAGGCAAGAATACTGGGGTGGGTTGCCATTTCCTTCTTCAATAATTTAAGAAGGGTGATACAGATATTGAATGCTAGAGAGTTAGGGAAGACTCAGACTGTTGGATTTGCATTGGTGGTATCTGTGTAAACTCATGACTTAAATTCTTAGCTCTCTTCACTGAGGGAGCCTAGGAACCATTATATCCCGCTATCAATACATGCAACTAGAGGTTAGAGCTTGGTTCTAAATACTGTTCTCCACTAAAAGAAACCAAGCATTGTTAGAGGATTAACAGCTTTCAGAACTGGGGCAGGGAAAGTACAAGAGAAAATTGATCTGTTGTATTTTGGTGAAAACAAGGAGGTATTTAAAGATTGATAGAATCAGATCAAAATGACAGAGAGCCAGATTAAGTGGGCATCCATTGGTCAAACTGGGTCAAATCAGCATCAGAAAGTAATAAAGATAGTATAATAATACATAGCATTTTGAATACAAGGAAATCATATGTCCTGTGTAATACTAAGAAAATGATGAAAGACATGAGACTTTACAGAAAAATGCCACTAACCCACATATGAGGAATCATACAATTAGAAAAAAATCATCATTTTGTAATCACAGTGTAATATTTAATTCAGGCAGCCATTGTCACTTGATGCTCAAATGCTCACAAAAAGGTAAATTTACACAATGTTTAATGCTTTTATTAACATGTACAGATTCTTTTAGTATTTCTTATATTCAGACCATTTTCAATTTACTGTATCATAAAATTAATTCCTTGGGAGCTACATGAATTGAGGGAGGTATAGTCAATGACCATTCTGTACTTTTTGGAGACTTGATAAACCATGACAATAACTATATTCAACAAAAGTAAAAAAAAAAAATCCACAGAGAATGATTACTGCCAGATTGTCTAATGAAGTATGACAATGATATTATCTTCTGCTGCACTTATTTCTTTCAAAAGGAAGAAGCCTCAGACAGAGCTGTAATTCATAAGACAGAAAAAAGATAGAGATTTTAATAGAACAAATGTTCACGTAAGTAATGTAATCATTAGTCAACTAGCTTGGGGTCCCTTTTGCACCATATGAACTCACTAGATTTTTGAATATGTGAGCTATCTGAACATTAAGTTTTTAAAGAATTGAAAGTTATAATTTATTCTTTAAATAATTACTGTTCTAATGAAATAAATTTTGATGTACATTACATTTGATAGATCAAAAGTAAAAATTTTTATACAAGCATTTTTGTCATATTTATAAATGTGAATATTTAGTTTAAGGAGACTATAGTGAGTGAGGAAGGGCATGACAGGCTGTTGTAAATCTGGATGAAAGTGATGGCCCCTGAACTCAGGAAATATCAGTAGATAGAGAATGTTGGAGACAGTGTGTAGGGACAGATTAAAAAGTTATTGAGAAGACAAATGCAGAAGCAATTTTTCCACAGTAGTTTAGATGTGCAATGTCTGACATAATCTTCCTCAGTTATATTTTGATATTCTTCTTTACTTGTTGTGTCATGCTCAGTATTCTTGCCTAGAGAATTCCATGGACAGAAGAGCCTAGTGGGCTACCATCCATGGGGTCACAAAGAGCCGGTCATGACTGAAGCGGCTGAGCACACTCTGACTTAACATAGGGTTAAGAGATGAGAAAGTGTCAAAAGAAAAAAAAAGAACAATCTGTTCTAGATTGAATCTTAGGTTTGGGCACATTTTCTCTTTCAACGACTTGTTGCTATCTACACAGCTGTTCCATTTCTCTCTCATGGATTTCTGTGGCTTTTCTTTCACTTTCCTTTTATAGTGTAGAATTAGCTCAAAAGACATGGAAGAGAGATAGCAAGATCCAGAGGATTCCATTCTCTTAATGCCAATACTGCTGTCTGTTTAGATGGAATCTAAATTGTAAAGACTACTGATATACTTTTTATAGGTCAGAAACTTGTTCTCCAACCAAATTAATACTAGTTTATGTAATTTTAATTTTATGTAAATTACTTAGCTTATGTAATTTTAAGTAATGTCATGTGCTTGATAGCAGGTGTCTTAGCCTTAAATATAGATAGCCTGAATAGTGTATGGATATACTACCACTCATTCATGCAGAGAAGTAAGAGTACTCAACTAATAATGGGATCAATGAGCTGAATTATTCCATCAAAGATGGAGTTTTAGCACGTAAGTTCATCTGCATCTATTTATAAGCACAGGAAATATAAGGAATGTACATTTTAATAAACATATTTGGTCTCTAACATTGATGATAAAATGTAAACACTGGTTATTCTTAGGACACTCTTTAGGAAAAAAATCTCTTTAAAACTCAATAATAATTTACCTCCATTCTTTCCCCTAAGAATATAATCAATTCATGATTATAATCATATTTTTAGAATGGGGGATAGTTGCTTTACAATGTTGTGTTAGTTTTTGCTACTAGTACTACATGGATCTTTCTAGTCTTCTCTTTGTTTGTCTATAATGTTCCATTCCATCTGTAATAAACCTAGACTTCACCATCAGACATTAATTTACTTAACTATTCAATTTCATTATACTTATATAGAAATTTGAGAATTGTTAACTTGCTGTGATAAAATAATCTTACCATTTACAGTACAGGTGTTTATGTGTTCTTTTTTTACCTTTAAACATACAATTTCCAGTTATTTCCAAAGTTGCTTAGCTCAGAACTTCTCTCCCATCCTCACAAATGAGGTTATTTATGTTTTTGAAACAGTTAGATTCTTTTGTCACAGATTATATTCCACTGTGGGATTCTCCCAACCTTGTAAACAATTTATAAATTTGCATATATTGAAATTTATTCTATACTTATATATTATCATGAGTTTAGACAAATGCAGAGTCATGATATTCAGTATTACAGTATTATATGTCATAGCTTAACCACTCTAAGAACATCCTTCTTCCTAGAAACCCTGACAACCATTTCAACCACTGATCTGTTTATCAGATTTGTGGTTTGCCTTTTCCAGAATGTCATAAAAGTGAAATCCTATGGCACTTTCAGAGGGACTTTTTTATAAAGACTTTTTGATGTGGACCATTTTTAAAGTCTTTACTGAATTTGAATTTACTTTTGTTTTATGTTTTGGTTCTCTGGCCCTAAGGCATATAGGATCTTAGCTCCCTGACCAGGGAGTGAACCTATACCCCCTGCACTGGAAAGCAAAGTGTCAACCTGGACCACGAGGGAAGTCCCTAGACTGACTTCTTTCACTTAGCAACATATGTTTAAATGCATCCATGTTTTCGTAGGACATGATAGCTTATTCCTTTTTATCACTGAATATTATCCTGTTGTGTGGATATCTCACAGTTTGTTTATCCACTTTCCTGTGGAAGGACATTTTGATTTCTTCCAGTATTTGGTGATTATGAATAAAGCTGCCATAAACCTTTATGTGCTGACTTTCATGTGGATATGAGTTTTCAAATCAGTTGTGTAAGTTTCTGGGAGTGCCATTGCTAGATCACAGTAAGAGTATATTTAGCTTTGTAAGAAACTCCCAAACTGTCTCTCTAATTGGCTGTACCATTTCACATTCCCACTCACAAGGAATCGAAGTTCTTGTTGCTCTGTATCCTTGCCAGCAATTCTATTGTTATCTTTTTGTATTGTATCTATTCTAACATTTGTGTATTGCTTTATTTTTGGAGAAAGGATCTGGACTCTTGAGTAGCTAAGTCATGTGGCTTCATGCCTGTGTTACTGATTTCCAGTAAGAACTCAAAACATCAAGGCTTGAGTGAGATGCTCTTGTTGGCAACACTCCTCATGTGTTTTCACATATTTCTGGGAGAATTAAGGGCAGCTCTGCATGAATCCTGGGTGAGGACACCTGGAACCAAGTGTCTGTTTTCTCCGGAACTTTGCTCCATGTTATCTATGTATTTGCTGACTTTTATCTGTAGTCTTTCACTGTAATAAATCTTAATTGTGAGTATAACAGATTTTTCTGAGTCCTGCAAGTCCTTCTAGGGAATCCCTGAGCCTGAGGGAGGTCATGAGGACTCCCATCACAAGTCCTTAACATTAATCTTAAATATTTTGATTTCTTTTCTGGTAACACCAACATGTGTGTAATATCGGAGTCTAGTTCGGCTGATTGTGTTGTCCTTTCTGACTGTGCATTTTTGCCTTTTTGCATACCTAATGACTTTTTGTTGTTATATTGAGTGTGTGTGTGTGTGTGTTAGACACTCAGTCATGTCCGACTCTTTGCTACCCCATGGACTGTGGCCTGCCAGGCTTCTGTGTCCATGGGATATGCCAGGCAAGAATATTGGAGTGGATTGCCATTTCCTCCTCTAAGGGATCTTCCCAATCCAGAAATCGAATCTGGGTCTCCTGCATTGCTGGCAGATTCTTTACCATCTTAGTCACCAGGGAATCCCTGATGTATTGAGTAATAGGACATAAAATGAATAGGCTTCTAGTGGGAAGATTTATGTTTATCTGTCTTGCAGTTGAGCTGTTTAGTGTTTGTTGTAGCTATATGTACCACAGCTTCAAAGTTCTCTAATGTCCTTATTTTAGTCTTTTCTCCTGACCTAGAGGCTTCTCTATGTATTATTTTTTCTTTTCTGTTCTTTTAAAAAAATAATTTATTTTTTAATTGAAAGATAATTGCTTTACAGAACTTTGTTGCTTTCTGTCAAACCTTAATTGTTCCTCAGAGGAAGTCAGCTTTGCAGCTCTTTCATTTGTTGCTATTATTACACAGGAACCCTTTTGCTGGCATGGTAAGGTATAGGAGAGGGAAACTTTCTATAATCTTTTGATTAAAACTCAGTCTTTTCATTAGACTTTGCCTAGGGCTGTGGCCTTCACAAATGTTCTCTATCCTCTTCCAGGTTACATTTTTTAAAAAAACTTTGTCCCTTATTCTCTCCCTGACTAAATAATTCCTAATTTATATCCTTAAGTCCCCATTTCCTGTTGATTTTAGGTTTTCCCCTAGGTGAATAATAGGTAAGATAGGAAGATGGGAAAAGCTGGAAAGAAAGTAGAAAGTGAAAGTGAAAGTTGCATCTGATTCTTTGTTACACCACGGACTACACAGTCCATGGACTTCTCCAGGCCAGAATACTGGAGTGGGTAGCCTTTCCTTTCTCCAGGAGATATTTCCAACCCAGGGGTCAAACCCAGGTCTCCCGCATTGCAGGTGGATTCTTTACCAGCTGAACCACAAGGGAAGCCCAAGAATACTGGAGTGGGTAGCATATCCCTTCTCCAGTTCTCCAGAGGATCTTGCTGACCCAGGAATCGAATCAGGATCTCCTGTATTGCAGGTAGATTCTTTACCAGCTTAGCTATCAGGGAAAAGCTGGAGCAGGCAGGAATTCCCTTCATCCTGCTGAAACAAGATTTCAGAGTTGTGCTTCAGAGTTCTTACCCCTGGAGAGACAGCTTCTGTCTGGAGAATGGGCAGTGTTTCCTGGTGGATACTCTTCTTCTCACCCTGACAGAGCCACAGGGAGATCTTTCCTGGAGCTTCACAACAAATACTGGGTATTCATTCTTGGGGGCTTCCCTTGTGGCTCAGAGGTAAAGAATCGGCCTGCCAATGCAGAAGATGTGGGTTCGATCCCTGGGTCAGGAAAATTCCCTGGAGAAGGAAATGGCAACCCATTCCAATTTTCTTGCCTGAAGAATTCCATGAACAGAGGAGCCTGGAGAGCTATAGTCCATGAGGTTGCAAAGAGTAGAGCAGTACTGAAAAAGTAAACAGCAACATTCATTCTTGGAGGGGAAGCCCACAAATGTGTGAGTTCCTCTGAGACTGTAGCCCTGCTCTCATGCTAGTCCATCCTCAGTCTCCAACAATTATTACCATATGTTTCTTCAGCTTCGGAGCTCTGTATGCTTCTGTTCCAGGAAAGCAAATATTGGTTGCTATATCTCTCTGGAAACACAGCTCTTTCCACATTTGGGAGACCTCTACCCTTGCCCCACCTCAGTTCTCTGATAGGTCCAAATCTTGTGGTCAATTTTTAGTTTATCCAACTATTCCTCACTGTAAGGATAGGAGTGAAGACTTTCAAGATCTTTGCATGTCCCACCTGAAACTTGAAGTCTATTAGTGAACTTTTAGGACATCTATTTCATATATTTCTGCCATGCTTTTGTGTACTATCAAAGGAATGATTCCTGTTATGTACTGTTTTTTTTAAATGCTTATATTACAACACTGAAGTACTTTATAGTGGGTTTAGTAAACATTGTCATGTTTTAAAATGATTAAGTAAAATTAGAATAGACTATATTTTATATAGGATTATTAAATGTCTTCTAAGATGGTACTGTTGAACCTCTTTGCAGGACAGCAATGGAGACACTCAGTCATGTCCGACTCTTTGTGACCCCATGGACTGTAGCCCACCACGCTCATCTGTCTACAGGGTTTTCCAGGCAAGAATACTGGAGTGGGTTGTAGCTGATAAAGAATCCACCTGCAGTGCATGAGACCTCAGTTTGATTCCTGGATTGGGAAGATCCCCTGGAGGAGGGCATGGCAACCCACTAGAGCAGTGGAAATGTAGAGATAGAGAACAGGCTTGTGGACCCAGTGGGGGAAGGAGCAGGGCGGGTGGGGATAAAATGAAAGAGTAACTTTGAGACATATACACTACCACGTATAAAGTAGATAGGCAATGGAAATTTGTTGTATGACACAGGGAACTCAAACCTGGTGCTCTGTGATGACCTAGAGGGATGGGATGAGGTGGGAGGTGGGAGGGAGGGTCCCGGGGGAGGGGATGTAGAGACACCTATGGCTGATTCATGTTGATGTATGGAAGAAACTAATAAAATAGTGTAAGCAATTATCCTCTAATTCAAAAAAGTGTCTTCTAGAAAGTTTATGTCAGATTGTGTAAACTTGAAACAGAAATAGAAAAGGTGCTGTGTGTCTTAATAATTTGTTTTCCTTAGCATGGAAGTAAAGGAATGGACAGGGTTGTTTAGTGAGAAATACAATTAGGGTTTGCAAATGCCCATAGTCCAGAGGAAGCAAATGAGCTTCTTTTATTTGAATCACATTTTGGCAATACCATGCCAGATGGGAGAGTGCAAGATGTAATTGCATAAAGTAGCAAGAAGGTTAAGAGGAAAACAGGACTTACCATATAAACAAAAATTGTAATGGGCAAGGGAAAATGATATCAAATCTTGGTGGATAAAGCTAGCCTGCTGAGGATCTATTGTTTCAAAAATAGCCTGTTGGCTGAGTCATCTTATCTGTGGCTCAATGTGCTTTGTAATCCTTAGACGTGTTTCATAAGCAGACATAACTGTTCAATACAGAAACATCATTTTATTATGAAAGGAATTTTGATTTTTAAAATTTGATATAATTTCAGTTGTTTCATTTTTATATTTGAAACTTTACTACTAATCTACTAATTAATAATACACTTAGCTAGTATATTCAGAATTTTTCAGATAACAGTTTTCTGTTATAAAAATTAATTTTTGTATTTATATTCTCTATTATAAATTGAATTTTTGAGAGTTAATTCATCTTTTCTAGCTTTTCAGAGAAAGAATGATATTTCTGGCAACTGATGTTCAGAAAATATCTTTTCTAAAGTGAGTTTTGAATCAGGCTGGCTGGCAAGATTTTTTTTCTCTTACTTTCCAGGTTAAAGATACTCAGAAAGTATTGTCCAAAAGGTATTTAACATGAAATGGAACAATCCATTCATTGGTGTTTTTTCAGTGAGGAGTCTTTGTATTTTTTATCTTTATTTCTTTAACCTTGGATTTTTGTGAACCTGAGAATTTTATTCCTTCCTATAATTAAACAAAATTTTGTATTACTACATTAAGAAAATTGTTATTAAATTAATAGCAATGTTTTAGTCTGTTTTGGGCTTCCCAGGTGGCTCAGACAGTAAAGAATCCGCCTGCAATGCAGGAGACCTGGGTTCAGTCCCTGGGTTGGGAAGATCCCCTGGAGAAGGATGTGGCACACCCACTCCAGTACTCTTGCCTGGAGAATCCCCATGGACAGAGGAGCCTGGCGGGCTACAGTCCATGGGGTCACAAAGAGTCGGACAGGACTCAGCGACTGAACACAACACAGCACACAGTCTTCACTGTTCTTACCCTCATGTTGGTCATTGTCGATAATACTGAAGTTTCCTTCCTCTTTTAAATACTAACTCTAATAAAAAAAAAAAAAAATTGGCAGAGTATAATTTGTTCTAAAGGGAAAATGGAGACCAGCTGGGCATTGATTTTTTTTTTTTCTGAAGTTGATAGGAATTGTTAAAAGATACCACATCTCCCAAGACCTAGTTTAGAGCCAGTCTCCTCTATAAGGTTAATTGTTTCTAGAGTAGCTTTCACTGATACCTACAATTCCTAAGATTCATTCAGACTCGTTCAATCGCTAAGTCGTGTTCAATTCTTTGTGACCCCATGGACTGCAGCATGCCAGGCTTCCCTGTCCCTCACCATTTTCCGGAGTTGACTCAAACTCATGTCCATTGAGTTGGTGATGCAATCCAACCATCTCATCCTCTGTCATCCCCTTCTGCCTTCAATCTTTCCCAGCATCGGGGTCTTTTCAAATGAGTTGACTCTTCACATCAGGTGGCCAAAGTATTGCAGCTTCAGCTCCAGCATCAGTCTTCCAATGAATATTCAAGGGTTTAGTCAATCCTTTATGATGGACTGGTTTGATTTCCTTGCAGTCCAAGGGATTCTCAAGAGTCTTCTCCAGCACCACAGTTTGAAAACATCAATTCTTTGCTGCTCAGTCTTCTTTATGGTCCAAATCTCATATCTGTATGTGACTACTGGAAAAACTACAGCTTTGAATATGTGCACCTTCATTGGCAAAGTGATGTCTCGGCTTCTTGATATGCTGTCTAGGTTTGTCATAGCTTTCCTTCCAAGGAGCAAATGTCTTTTAATTTCATGGCTGCAGTCACTGTCTGCAGTGATTCTGGAGCCCAAGAAAATAAAATTTGTCACTGTTTCCATTTATTCCCTATCTATTTGCCATGAAGTGATGGGACCAGATGCCATGATCTTAGTTTTCTGAATGTTGAGTTTTAAGCCAGCTTTTTCACTCTCCTCTTTCACCTTCATTAAGAGACTCTTTAGTTCCTCTTCACTTTCTGCCATAAGGGTAGTGGTTATCTGCATATCTGAGGTTATTGGTTTTGATTCCAGCTTGTGCTTCATCCATTCCAGCATTTTGCATGATGTACTCTGCATATAAATTAAATAAGCAGGGTGACAATATATAGCCTTGATGTACTCTTTTCCAAATTTGGAACCAATCCATTGTTCCATGTCCGATTCTAGCTGTTGCTTTTTTGTCCTGCATACAGGTTTCTCAAGAGGCAGGTAAAGTGGTCTGATAGTCCCATCTCTTTAAGAATCCAAAATTTGACAATAAATTTGCTCACGTTTTAATATGATCTATATTATTCGTGTATTGTACTGCTATATCTTTGTGGCAGATGATATTTTCCAAAGATGTTTGAACTGATATTTCCCATTCTAAACATTCTTTGACAATTTGATCTTGACATCCTTCTCTTTCTCCCCCCTTGAATTCTGAGTGGGCTTGTGAGTCAATTATAATCAATAGAATGCAGTGGAAGTAATATTGCATGACCACCAAGGCTATTTCAGGAGAAATTATTAACCTGTCACTGAGGCATTTGCTTTTGGCACACTGAAATGTTATTTAAGAAGTCTGATAACTCTGAAGCAGCCATGTTATGAGGAAATTGAAGTTTCATGAAAGGCGATTTGGAGTTTCAGTTGAGCTCCCCCCAGACATCCAGAATCAATTGCATGATGTATGAGTAAATAAACTTTTAGTTGGTTCCAGTCTCAGGCTGTTGAGTCAATGTCAATCATCTAGTCTTCCTGGAAAAAGTGAGCCATAATTGCTTCCTTCATCCACAGAATCCATGAGAAAATAAAATAGCTCTAAGCAACTAAAATTTGAGGTATTTTGCTATGCAGCAATAGTAATTTGAACAATCAAACTATATGGTAAGCTTAGAGGTAGGGAGATATACATTACAGTTATTTTATTCCTATGTATTCTTCTGTAGCAAGTGAGGGGGGAAAACTTGCTCTACCTATCTTACTAGTCCTTCAACCAACTAGATGAGTCACTATAGGTGGTCAGATTTGAAGTCTCTGATTGAGCTGTGATTGTCAATTGGTGGAGCTGCTGAACTAGAAAGCCATGCACAAAGGTATGGAACTCTTCTTCTACCTTTTGTGATAAAGAACCCAGGCTGCTCCTGCATAGGATAACACCCAGCTGTCTTACTTTTTACTCTCTTCAAAGTTACTCAAAAGATTCTGGTAAATTTCAAAGATGTGGGCCAAAGCCTAGAAGAGAAAGAAGTTCCTTAAAACCCTTAGTTAAGCCAATACTCTAGCTCATCTCTACATTATTCCTAAGATTAGAGTTTGATGATCAAATCCAAGTGGACTAGACTGTGCTTTATTTTCTTCTGTCATTCATTGTCCTATGCTTTCAACTCTTCCGAAGCCTTCTCTCTCCTGAGGCAAAGAATATGAGTGCCCAAATTTAAGTGCCCTTTGTGGATCTAGTAGTTCAATGCTACTTACTAATTCTAATGTGCACAAGTAGGCAGAGATGACCTATTAACTTCTAGTTGGAGAACTCAAAATGCTGGTTAATTAGTTGAGCATCAGGAACCAAAGTATAATACTTGGGAACCAATTGGTAATACTAAGAAGAATGACAAAAATAATAACATCTGTAATTTATTGAGAAGTTTATATGTGCTGACCCCTTTCCTTTGCACGTGTTCCCTCTTTTAGTGGTTCTATCAGACTTGTAAAGTAGATATTAGATAATATTTTAGAGGGCATTCTTCTATTTTGGACATGAGAAGGCTGAGGAACAATTGTCTATTCTAGGTCAACAGCTAGTGAGCAATGGCTCCAGAATAAACTCAGGTATCTGACTGGAAGAAATTACTTCCTCAATCTACATTTTGCTGAACCTGAAAACAGATTGCTTGGGAGATTGCATTTTTTGTTGTTGTTCAAGGACTTTTCATATATTCAAGAACATTCATGGTTACTAGAAACTTACCCTACTGGAAGACTAAATTTAGAGTAAGAAAGTACTTTCAGTTCTGAAATATTTTTACTATTGAAAGTTCAGATTTAATAATTTTTAGTGTAAGGCATATGAACATTTTTATTGCATAAAAGAGCTTACCAGACTAAACAACTAAACATAAAACCAGTTTGTTTTAGTTTAAGTTCAATTTTTTGATCCTTTTGTTTATTATATCTTGTGACCTATGACTTCACTGGTTTAGTACATTTGATTGACCTAGAAAAAGGAATTTTATTAACCCGACCTCAGTGTGAAGATAATATTTATTCATATAAAATACATTCCAACTATAGAGTTCAGTGAATTTAGACACAACATAGAGTGAAATGAGTTGTTAATACTTGGAGGCAAGAGATATTAATAACTATATCAAATACATAGTCACCTACCACAATAATGAGGTAAGCCCTGATAAAATATCTTATAGATTAAGCAGAGATGCCAAAGACAAAGATATCATAAGATTACATCTTGTGGTTCTTTTTTCAAGTGTAAATATTACTTTATGCCTCAATATATTGACCACTGCCAATGCAGGAGATGTGGGTTCATAAAGGCTGCTTTTTCATTTATTGCACAAACTAATTTAAAATTTTAATATCATGTGAGAGACTTGGAGTGACTTTGCTGTTTTTTTCTCTACTACATGGAAATATTTATGTTTTTTTCTGTATTTTTTGACTATTTTTATTCCTAGTAGACTTATTACTGTAGAACATGGTTTTGAGAAGAATTTTAGAAATGATTGTTGTATACACAATTAAAAAGAGAACTGTTATTAGTGGAATGCTTTAATTATAAATAACATTAATTCAAGGATTTAGTAAACAACTAAAGGAATAAAAATTTGAAATTACATATAAAAATGTTCAAAGGCAAACTTTCAAAATAATGATATTGATACCACATTTTCATAATAAAGACAAGCATGCACAATTATATATTTTTGATAGAGTGATAAATTGGCTTACATTTACTGTATTTTAAAGGCTCTACATAAAAAACAATAAAGATTCTACATATGTAAGAGATTTTTTTAAATTCATAAATTGAAAGTGATTGTTAATTTAAATACCCATCAGAGATGTAATAAATGAAGATAAGTGATTATAAACAGTTGTGAAGTTTCAGCAAGAATATTTGTCTAAATAACCAATTTTAAATTGGCCTCTCTGCTCCCGTTTTCTTTCGAACTCATAACAGGGCTACTATTTGGGCTTTAAGTTCAGTGTAAGGGGTGAGACAGGAATAACTGCACCCCTTAGAGTATGTGAAAATTGTCTTACTTTTACAGTGAGAAGCTTTATCCCACCTCTCTGTGTGAAGTCAGGACAGACAAACGTTTCCCGTAAGTTCCTCCCCAGTCTTCCCCACTCCGATGCAGCTTTACTGTATTTCCTAAATGCTCTCTTAATTATCGTTTTCTCTGCACTTACATTATTCTTGTACCTTTTCCTCTCTGTTTATTCACTCCACTTGTTCTCATTGTGTACATCTTTATGGTTAAAAATAATTCATTATAATAAAACAATTCAAGTATTACTTTATATACACTATAAAATGAGAAAAGAAATTGCTCTTTACTGAATATAGAGTAATAGCATAAACACAAAACACTATTATTAATCATTAGAGATAGCTAGTGGGAAAAAAAAGGAGGTCAGGGAAGTGAAAGGAGTTTGAATTGTAAATTGAATTTGGTTCTCTTGTGTAATATAATGTTGGTCTATTGATAATAGTGAGCAAGCAAAATAATAATTTTGTATAATGATTATAATAAATCATAATTTAAAGAACTTAAAATTTTAATGAACTCCCGTTAATGCTTTGTTTGGTGCTGCTAAATTAGGATTTTTTTTCCTGATCTCCAATTAATATGAAGTTATTGGCATAGTTACTCTTTTCTTACAGATGTTGAATACAATTTAAATAGCTACAATGTTCTGACACTGGTATAGTTCTACAGATATTTTCCATCTGTCTTTCTGCTTGTTGACAAAGGCAACAAGTTTTTATTGTTCCCAGAATAGCCAGGATTTTCTAATGATGGTGATGAGGACATCAGTTTTGTTCAATTGTATTAGTCTAGTGTGAGTCTCACAATGCATTCATTTATTGAAACATTGCATCCATTCAGCTAGTATTGATTAAATGTCTCCTGTGTGGCAGAAATACAGTGCATTAGCATAGCAATATCTACCCTCTTGAAATAAGAACCGTGAGCTTTCTGCAGGCAGTCACAGTTGGGAGGATTATCACGGGAGTACATTAAGGTTGAGTGGGGGAATAGTCTATGACTTCTTTTTTTGTTGTTCAGTCTCCAAGCCGTGTCCAACTCTTCTCCATTCCATGGACTGCAGCATGCCAGACGTCCCTGTCCTTCACCATCTCCTGGAGTTTGCTCAAACTCATGTCCGTCGAGTCAGTGATGCCATCCAACCATCTCATCTTTTGTCTCCCACCTTCTCCTCCTGCGTTTAATCTTTTCCAGCATCAGGGTCTTTTCCAATGAGTCAGCTCTTCACATCAGGTGGTCAACAATATTCAGTTACATGTATGTGTATTGCATCTATATATCACATGTATCACATATAATTATAGTTGCTATGATGACATATATAGTAGTGTATATATATGTATATAGATACAGTGCATATTACTTATACATATATTAATATATTATCTTATTATTGCTACAAAAATTATAAAAGTATGTAACAGTGTATATATTATATATGTAATATATGATCCAACTTTGGTTGCATTTCAAACTTATTTGTGTCACCTCAAGTCAGGCCTACTGAATCAACATTTCCTGGATTAAGCTCAGGGACGTATATTTTTAAAAAGAGCCACCAATGATTCAGGTCTATAAAGAGGAATGAATTCATCCACTGTGGTGCCAAAGGGCATACGCTTCAGAATGACATAGCTCGGGTTCTGCACTGGACCGGGCCTCTGCACTTCACCAAGTAAAAGCTTCTCTGGCCTTAGTGCCCTTAACTATAAAGTCAGTATGATACCTTTATAATCATGATCTAGTGAGGTTAAAATTCGTGCATTGATTTAACTAATATGATTCTTATTATGTGTAGAGCACTATTCTATATACTTTGGATACAGTATCTTAAAACAGGCAAACAAAAATGGATAAATCTCTGCCTCAGTGGGAGAAAAAAACTAAAAATTAAAAAAAAAATTAAAGTCAAGTTATAAGATACTCAGTAAAGAAAAGGAATGAATGGTAAGGTGATAGAGGTTTCCCTTTCTGAGAAGATGACGTTTAGCAAAAACCAAAGGAAGAAGCTTAGCAAATCATGGAAATATTTGGAGCAAAAGCATTCTAGGTTGAAGAAATTGACACAGGCCCTTAGACAGGGAAATGTTTAAAGCATATCAAGGTGGCCAATCTGATTGAAGTGGAGTAAAATGTTAAAACTGAAGTGGTAAGTTGATTTTGGAGATATAGTAAGATGCCAGATAAAAAAGACTGTGTAGGTCTTCTTTTTCTTTTATTTTAAGACAAGTTTAACTTAGTGGAGAAATTTCAGCATTAAGCGATATGATCTGAACTTAATGTGACTTGCATTTTATCAGAATTACAGTTTGCACAGTGAAATAAAGACCATATCTGGGATGGTAGCCTAGGCAAGGATTGTTGGTGACTGGAACTTGGTAGTCAGGGTAGAGATCCTGACACTTCATCAGATTTCAGATGTATTTTAAAAAGCAGTGTCAGCAAGGCAAAATAGATGTGAAAGTTCCTTGTAATATTCTGACATAGTTTCTTGTATTATTTCCTTTACACTGCTCTTGTAACATTTTTATATACTTTCATAAAAAAGTCATAGCATTCTCTACCAACCCTAATCTCAGTATAAGAATTAAAAAACTTATTCAGCATTTAACAGACTGTTCAGTATTTAACAGACTGTTCATACTTCAAGTTAAATTAAATAACAGAGCTTTAATAAAACATTTTAAAGTTCAGAACATTAAAAATCATATGACAGAAGCATCAATGTATTTGACAATAAATATACTACATGCGTTTTGTCATTATATGTTAGGCACAGCAATTTTCAAGCACTAGACCATAAAATCTTAGTAATTCTGTTTATTTTCTTTATTCACTGTGATGAAATCATCACTCCTACTAAGTTGTTAGTATAAACAGAAAACTTTAAGACTATTAACTTTATGATGGAGGAGAAGAGGGAAACAAAGCAACATCAGTAGTTTTAGTGGAAGCAAAACAAATTATAATACATTATATACATATAGCTGTCATGTTTTGTTGCAGAGGTTCCTAGAAGCTTTGTTCTTTGTTCTCATATAATTTTCCTCTGAGGATTTATTTCGGTTGTTTTATTTCTAAAATTTGTTAACTTTACAAATTATAATAATGTTTTCTTACATGTCTGTACACATATATGTGTACTCATATACGTATCCACGTAAGTTTGTGTGCATCTCCTTTAGCTTTGTCCCTTGCCTTGTTTCACTCTCTTTATTTATTTAGCTAAAATTGATTAATCATCTTGCAACTATTTAATACTTATTTTCAGCCATTATAGATTATATTAAGATGAACACAGTTATACATAAATCTTAATTTTTTTTTTCTGTTTTCAGCTCAGTTCAGTTCAGTCGCTCAGTCGTGTCCGACTCTTTGTGACCCCATGAACCGCAGCACGCCAGGCCTCCCTGTCCATCACCAACTCCCGGAGTTCACTCAAACTCATGTCCGTGGAGTCGGTGATGCCATCCAGCCATCTCATCCTCTGTCGTCCCCTTCTCCTCCTGCCCCCAATCCCTCCCAGCATCAGGGTCTTTTCCAATAAGTCAACTCTTCGCATGAGGTGGCCAAAGTACTGGAGTTTTTCTTTTACCTTAGTTTTAATTATTTTTCACAGAATTGTGAGTCAAAGTTTTGTGCATCTTTAAGGGGATGACAGAGGATGAGATGGTTGGATGGCATCACTGACTCAATGGACATGAGCAGACAAAGGCAGATGCAGGCAGACGATTAAACTCTGAGCCACCAGGGAAGTCCCGTAATTTTGTTATAGAAGTCATTAAATGTAAGTCATTATTCTATCTTCAGGAGCTCGTGAGACTACTAGCTGTTTACATAAAGCATAAAGTATTTTTATTATCTCTAGTATAATACGCCGTGGACACGGGAGGAGGGAGTACAGATTCACGTAGGCTGAATATTGACAATCTTACTCTCCTATACTTAATAAATTTGGAGTCAGTGTCAATGTGACTGGATTAATCAAATTAATAATGCTTCTAACTTATAACAAAATAAGTTGGTGTTAGTGTTTTCTGAGTCTGTTCAGTCATTATGTCTTGTCCAACTCTTTTGCAACCGCATGGACTGTAGCCTGCCAGGCTCCTCTGTTCATGGGATTTCTCAGGCAAGAATACTGAAGTGGGTTGCCACTTCCTACTCCAGGGGACTTTCTCGACTTAGGGATTGAACCCACATCTCCTGGGTCTCCTGCACTGGCAGGTGGATTCTTTACCACTGAGCCACCTCAGAAGATATTTAATGTTTAGGATGATTCACTTAAGAATTAATATTTAGGAGAGATCAAGATGGTGAGTAGGATGACATTGGGCTTACCTCCCTTCACCAAGATATCAAAACTACAACTAAATATAGGGTAACCCTCAATAAAATTGATTGTGAGACTAGCAGAATAGAGTTTCTATAACCAAGGCTATAAAGAAAGGGCCACATGGACTCTGGTAGGAACAAAGAAGTGATCTAATTGGGACTTGCATCCTGAGTGGGGGCCACAGAAGAGGATGGGGTATCAAAAGCTAGAGGATCTTCCCTGGGGAGCAAGGGATTTAAGTCACATGTTAGGCGCCCCACGCCTGGGGCCTGACACTGGGGAGATGGGCTGTCTTAGTTGGTTTGAAAACCAGTCAGCCTTACCTGAGAGCTGTAAGAAACCAAGACTCTGCTCTTGAAGAGTGTGCACATAGACTTGCTTTCTCCCTTACCCAGAGCAGAGGCAGCATATTGAAAACTGCCTGGGACTCTGGCCAGCTTGCGAGGACTACCCCAGTGTTCCACCCACCCCAACCTGCACTGGGCTCTGGCTTGAGCCCCTCTTGCCTGGTGCTAATCCCCACCAAGATGGAGTCTGTCATTGCCAATGAGCATGTGCATACTTGGAAGGAACGGAGCCAGCTTGGACACCAGCCTTACCTCTGACCAGGGTGGAGGTAGCCATTGCCAGCTCACACGCCCCTGCACGCACTCTAGAGGAGTGAGGCTAGATCCAGTGTGGAGAATGCCATCACCAGAACCAGCAACCCCATGCACTCCTGGGAGGGAGTGGGGTCAGCTCAGTGTGTGGAACCAACCCCTGTGGTCTGAACCAGCCTGTCGCTAAAGAATGCACAACAGGGAAAAAGTGAAACAAGGAAAAGAATGCAATCGCAAGCCCTCAGGCCTCACTACACCCCAAACCAAGGCAAACAGTGCCTGTTTGAAAGGTACCTAGGAGAAACAACTGTTTCAGGCCAGACTCCCGGCTCCAGCCCTTCAAGCACCAGCCCATCATCCCCTGATAGGACAATGATGTTCTATCAGAGGAGAAACCCCAGCATGTCCTTGGCTCCGGCTCTAGCCCCTTAAACTTTAGCCCTGCCACCCACCAAGGTCATGGCTTACAGCACATCCTGGGAGAAGGCACAGTCCATGCTCACGTCAGGTCCAGCCCCCTCCTCACAGCTAACGGGCACACACAGACTGCGTAAGGATGCAGCAACATACCTTCAAGACTGGGACAGGTAAGTTTTCACTTACTTTCATACAAATGGAGAATGTTAAACCAAAGGGTAAAGGCAGATACATGTTTCAAAGAAAAGAAATAAGAAAATAAAAAAAACCATGGAGGAAAAACACTAATGAAACAGAGATAATTTGTTTGAAGCAATAGTAATAGGAACACTAACTGAACTGAAGAATAGATGAACACAGTGAAAACTTTTACAAAATTTTTACAAAAGAACTAGAAAATATAAAAAGGAACTGGCCAGAGCTGAAGAAAACAATAACTGAAAGGAAAACATTGCAAGAAATTAACAGCAGATTAGGTGATACAGAAGAAGGTATGTGTGATGTGAAAGATAGAATAATGGAAATTCCCCTGTCAGAAGAGGGAAATGAAAAATGAATTTTTAAAAATGAGGATAATATAAAGGGCCTTAGAGACAACATTAAACATCCTAGAATTTGCTTTACATGGGCCCTAGGAGGAAGTAAGAGAGAAAAAAGGGTAGACAATGTATTTGATGAAATTATGACTGAAAACTTCCTAAACTTGAAGAAAGCAGATATCCAAGTATAGGAAGGAAAGAGAGTTTCAACCAAGAAGAACTGAAAGAGACCTATAGCAAGTCATATTGTAACTAAATAAATTGAACAGACAGTAAGAAATAGATAAATTCCTAGAAACATAGTTTTCAAGATTGAATCAGGAAGAAACGAATAATCTGAACAGACCAATCACTTGTATGGAAATTAAATCAGTAATCAAAAACTGTCAACAAGCAAAATTCCAGAACTATACTCTCACAGTGGAATTCTACTACATATATAAAGGAGAAATAACAACTATCCTTCTCAAACTATTCCAAAAAAGTGAAGAGAAGAAAACACAACCATTACTCTATTTACAAAGCCATATAAAAAACAGTACAAAAGGAAAACTACAGGTCAATATCTCTGATGAATATAGATGCAAAAATCCTCAACAGAATATTGGCAAACCAAATTTTACAATACATAAAAAGGATCATACACCATAATCAAGTTGCATTTACTCCAGGTATGCAAGCATGGCTAAATATCCAGAAATCAATCAATGTGATACACTGCATTGACACAATGAATAAAATCACATGATCTTCTCAATGGATGCAGAAAAAGCATTTGACAAAATTCAACACCCATTCATGATAAAAACTCTCAACAAAGTTGGCACCAGGGAAAATATCTCAAAAAAATAAACTCCATTTATAACAAAGTCATATAACATCATACTCAGTGGTTAAAAGTTGAAAGCCTCTCCTCTGAAATCAGGAGCAAGACAATGATACCCACTCTTGCTACTTCTATTTAGCATAATACTGGAAGGCCAGTCCCAGTAATCAGACAAGAAATAGGAATAAGAGAGTCTGGTGGGTGAATAATATTATATCCTTCTTTTTAATTTGTATCTTCCTTCTAAGCAGTAAAGTTGAAATTCTTATTTTTATTAGCCAGTTGTATTTCTTTGACTGTTAATAACCTGGACCATAAACTTTATATATTTATCTTTTGATCTTTTTTCATTTATCTATTGACACATTTATCTTTTAGTTATTCTTTGTAGGAGATTTTCATACATTATGGATATTCATTTACATTGCAAATATTTTTGCATGTGCTCATTTGTCCATTAATTTTGTGCTATCTTTGTTATAAAGTTTTAATGCTTTGGTAGTCAAATGTGACAGTCTTACCTCTGATGCTGTTGAAATCGTTTGTAGGAAGTCTTCTGACTTACAGGATTTTCCTTGAATGTTTTTGTAGTTGTTTGCGTGTGTGTGTAGATGTTAAAGGTGAATCTTTAGTTTGTCTAGAATGTGACAAATGCTTTGAGACAGAAATCTAATATTATTTTTCCAAATGAACTGCTATTTGTCCCACAACCATTTGTAAAATACTGTCATTTTTCATCTCCCAGAAAAAATACCCTATTTCTCCTTCATTAAATTCTCACATTAACTGAAATGATTATGTGTTCACCATTTTTGATCCATTGATCCCATGTGTATTTGTATACCAAAACCACATGTTTAATTTTTAATAACCTGCTAGTTACTTTACTGCCCTATTATTTTTATTTTCTAAATTAGCTCTTGAACTTTTTTTCAAATTAACTTCAGAATTCACTTTCAAGTTCCCTGAGGAGTTTTGTTTGGAATCGTTTTGCTATCCTAGACTGTTTAGCAGAAATAATTTATTTGAAATATCAAATCTGTCCATAGGGAAAGATGAGACATCTCTACATTTATTTGTGATTTCTTTTATATCTTTAAATAAAACTTCATGATTTTTTTAGGGGGAATGTTATTTTATCTTAACACATTTCAGTTCTGTTCAGTTCACTCACTCAGTCGTGTCCAACTCTTTGCGACCCCATGAACCGCAGCACGCCAGGCCTCCCTGTCCATCAACAACTCCCGAAGTCCACCCAAACCCATGTCCATTGAGTCGGTTATGCCATCCAACCTCTGTCTTCCCCTTTTCCTCCTGTCCTCAATCTTTCCCAGCATCAGGGTCTTTTCCAATAAGTCAGCTCTTTGCATCAGGTGGCCAAAGTATTGAAGTTTCAGCTTCAACATCAGTCTTTCCAATGAACACCCAGGACTCATCTCCTTTAGGATGGACTGGTTGGATCTCTTTGCAGTCTAAGGGACTCTCAAGAGTCTTCTCCAACACCATAGTTCAAAAGCATCAATTCTTCAGCACTCAGCTTTCTTTATCATCCAACTCTCACATACATACATGACCACTGGAAAAACCACAGCCTTGACTAGATGGACCTTTGTTGACAAAGTAATATATCTACTTTTTAATCTGCTGTCTAGGTTGGTCATAACTTTCCTTCCAAGGAGTAAGCGTCTTTTAATTTCATGGCTGCAATCACCATCTGCAGTGATTTTGGAGCCCAGAAAAATAAAGTCTGTCCCTGTTTCTACTGTTCCCCATCTATTTGCCATAAAGTGATGGGATCAGATACCATGATCTTAGTTTTCTGAATGTTGCACTTTAAGCCAACTTTTTCACTCTCCTCTTTCACTTTCATCAAGAGGCTGTTTAGTTCTTCTTCACTTTCTGCCATAAGGGTGGTGTCATCTGCATATCTGAGGTTATTGATATTTCTCCCGGCAATCTTGATTCCAGCTTGTGCTTCCTCCAGCCCATTGTTTCTCATGATATACTCTGCATGTAAGTTAAATAAGCAGGGTGACAACATACAGCCTTGACATACTCCTTTTCCTATTTGGAACCAGAGTGTTGTTCCATGTCCAGTTCTAACGTTGCTTCTTGACCTGCATACAGGTTTCCCAAGAGGCAGGTCGGGAGGTCTGGTATTCCCATCTCTTTCAGAATTTTCGACAGTTTATTGTGATCCACACAGTCAAAGACTTTGGCATAGTCAATAAAGCAGAAGTAGATGTTTTTCTGGAACTCTCTTGCTTTTTTGATGATCCAGCGGATGTTGGTAATTTGATCTCTGGTTCCTCTGCCTTTTCTAAAACCAGCTTGAACATCTGGAAGTTCATGGTTCATATATTGCTGAAGCCTGGCTTGGAGAATTTTGAGCATCACTTTACTAGCATGTGAGATGAGTGCAATTGTGCAGTAGTTTAAGCATTCTTTGGCATTGCCTTTCTTAGGGATTTCAACGAAAACTGACCTTTTCCAGTCCTGTGGCCACTGCTGAGTTTTCCAAATTTGCTGGCATACTGAGTGCAGCACTTTCACAACATCATCTTTCAGGATTTGAAATAGCTCAACTAGAATTCCATCACCTCCACTAGCTTTGTTCGTAGAAATGCTTCCTAAGGCCCACTTGACTTTACATTCCAGGATGTCTGGCTCTAGGTGAGTGATCACATCATTGAGTTCATTACTTGCATTTTGTAATTGTTTTTATGGATTCAGAAAGATAAAAGGAAAACTTTCTGTTTTAGTTAAGTAGCTTGAATCAGAAAGACTATTACATGTCTTCATTGATTAGAAGTAGTATAAAATATTCACCTTCACAGGATTTATAAATGGTTGAGATGATATATGAAAACACTTTATCTACCTGAAGGATTGAATAAGTATAAGGTGACTTTACTATGAGTGTTTGAAGGACCAGGTCTAGACTTTTGGTGTATGTAAATGTTGTTCACTTGGTAGTGTATATATTAATCTATACAATATACAGTTGTAATTTATATGATATATACACTTTAATTTTGATTGTCCAAACTTCTCAGAAGTTTGGTTCTATCTGACTATTAGTTGTTTCTCTTTTCATTTCCCATATTCAGATAATAATAAGGAGTCCAAAAGTTCTAAATATAATGTTAAAATAAATAATATATGAATTTATGCTATCTGCTTGTCAGGAAAGTCAGTTGGATATATGACCTGACCTAAGAGAAAGACACAAACAATAACCCCTTTTATGTTTTTCTCACATGAAAGATATCAGATTTTACTACTTGGTAATGTTGGTATCTTTGCTAGACAATTCCGTAAGAAGACCTAGATCATCTCCATCTTTATACTGTGTCATTCTTATACGATGATCTGTATTCTTGATTTATAGATCTATAGACTGGTATTCTCATTCAAGGCAAAAAAGTGCAACCTTCTTCCAAAAACAAATCAAGCAAAAAATTAAGTAGCATCTATATATGTTTATCAGGGAAGTAACAGCCTTCTCTCTGGACTTGTTCCTTGTGCAAGGCTGTGTCATATAGATAACCCTAGGTTTGAAAGGAGACTAAGAAATGCTACTTGTCTCTGCTAGCTGCATGGTAGAGACAGGCAATGATAAAGAGGTTTAAAGTGTTTCATAATGTGTTTTGGGTCAACCACTCTATGTTTCCAGCCAAATAAATCTGAGAGGAAATGAGCTATGAAAATAAGATGTTCATTGACTTATGATTTATTATTCCAAATGATATTTACTTTCATTATTTTAAATGTACCCTTATTCTTAGCAGGTCAAATGACTACATACAGAGAGCTGTATGACATTTCTCAAAGAATCACAGATACATTTTTTTTTTAGTGTAGAGGTAACATGGGCCATCATGAATCACATATTAGTACACAATTTCCATAATTTGTTCTTCTCTCATGTATGACTCATCTCTGAAGCTGGGAAACATTTTTATCTATTAAGAGTAAACTGAATTATATGAAGGATGAAATAAAAAGCACACACATAAATAGATTTAGATTTTAATGGATAGTCAAAAGAGTATTCTAATAGAGTGTCTACTATTTGACAGGCAGTGTCCTAGGCACAGTGGATTAACTTTGTAACAGCATAGATATGATCCCTACATTCCTACAGCTTATTATTCAATAAAGCAAGTAGGTGAATAACTGTTTTAGGAATTTACACACATGATAAATAATCAAGGCCAAACTGTAATGTAGGCATTGTTAATCTCTCTCTTTGTGTAAGGGGAAAAAAATGATGTTTAGGATTAAAAGTGACTTAGACAATGTCATAGAATTTGGAAAGGATCAAATAATAGTCAAATTAATGTAAACACAAATTTACTATAATCCTGTATAATACCAACTAGTACTAAGTTTATATTATACTAAAGTTTGTTTATTTATTTATTTTTTTAAAGTTTGTTTATTTATATTTTACCTCATTAAAGTGTTTTTAGTATTCACTCCACTGAAACAGTAGAAACATATTCTTTTCAAATGTATAAGACTCTTTTTTAAAACAGACTATATTTGAAGCCATAAGACAAGTTTCAATAACTTTAAAAGAATTCAAGTTATATAGAGTTGTTCTCTGTTTCAAGTGGGATTAAGATAGAAGTCAATAACTGAAAGATATCTAAAAAATCCTAAAATATTTATAATTATAAATACCCCTAAATAATTCATGGTTTTATGAAGGAGACAAACAAGAAATTAGAAAATATTTTAAACTAGATAGAAATGAAGATACAACATATAAAATTATTTGGGAGGCTGCTGAAAGAATATCTGTATTAGAAAATGTCATACTAGAAAATAAGTTCCCAAATACATGTACTTAACTTCTACCACAGGAAAAATTTGAAAAGAAAGATAGCAAAAACCCCAAACTAAGTATATGAAGTGTGAGACTAAAAAGCCACTGAAATAAAAAGAAAAATCTAATAGAGAAAATTAAAATAACCAAAAGCTGGCTCTTTGAGAATATCTATAAACTTGTAAACCTCCAGCCTGAGTGATTTGGGGAAAAGTGAAAAGACAGAAGTTATCCATGTGAGGAATTAGAGAGATAGCAGCACTGCAATATCTACAGTCGTTGAATAAGAAAATAAGTGACTATTATAGGCAACTTTATGCCAAAAGTGTACAGCTAAATATGGTAGATAGATTCTTGAAAAGCACAAACTTCTAAAGCTCACTCAATATGAGACAATCAGAATAGAAGTATGTTAAATTAATTGGATTTCCATAAAGAAAACTCCAGGTCCAATGGCTTTACTGGTGAATTCTACTAAACATTTAAGGGATAAATATTACCAATTTTGAGCAAGCTATTCCAAAACATTGAAGGGAAATGAATGCACTATTTATTTTATGAAGCCTGTGTTACTCTCATACCAAAACCATATAATAACATTACAAGAAAATAAACTCTAGACCAACAACCCTCAAGAAAGTAAGTGAAGTATTTTGTAGCAAAATTTGAGCAAATGGAATCTAACAATATATCAAAAGGCTAATTAATTGCTAAGTGGGAGTTATCACCGAAGTTCATGTTTGGTTCAATGTTCATTAATCAATAAATATAATTAATCATACTAACCAGTGACTGAAGTGACTTAACATATATTAACCAACTAAAGAAGAAAAACCATATGATCATCTTGAAAATGAAAAGTGAATGTGTTAGTCACTAAGTTGTGTCTGGCTCTTTGCGACCCCATAGACTGTAGCCCACCAGGCTCCTCTGTCCTTGGAATTCTCTAGTCAAGAATACTGGAGTGGCGTACCATTCCCTTCTTAGGGGATCTTCCTGACCCAGGGATCAAACCCGGGTCTCCTGCATTTCAGGCAAATTCTTTACCATCTGAGCTACCAGGGAAGCCCTATGATCATCTTAATAGATATATAAAAAGCATTTGATAACATGCTACATCCATTTGTCATGTAAATATCTTAGTCACCTCCCCAACTTGACAAATGGCATCTCAAAAATATACAGATTATATCATATTTAATGGTGAAAACCTGAACACTCTTAAGATCAGAATCAAGGCACATATTGCTTCTATTGATGTTATGCTGGAGGTTCTGGCCTCCACATAGGAGAAGAAATAAAAGAAGAAGAAATATCCACAAGGAGAAGAAATAAAAAGCACTGAAATTGGAAAGCAAAAAGGCATGATGGCCTATACAAGAAATTTTTTGAAATGAATTTTTATGAAAAGCTACTAGAATTAAGCCGGTGCAGGAAACATAAGAGATGCTGGTTCAATCCCTAGGTCAGGAAGATCCCCTGGAGCAGGAAATGGCAACCTATGCCAGTATTCTTGCCTGGAAAATCCCAAGTGACTTAGCATGCACGCATGCAGAATTAAGCAAGTTTTCCAAGGAAATTGTATGTAAGATAAATATATAAAATAATTCCATATCTATATGTTGTGTGTGTGCTCACTCAGTCATGTTCAATTCTTTGTGACTCCATTGACTGTAGCCCACCAAGCTCCTATGTCCACGGAATTTTCCAGGCAAGAATACTGGAGTGGGTTGCCATTTGCTTACTCCAGGGATCCCCTTGACCCAGAGATCAAACCCACATTTTTGCATCTCTTGCTTTGACAGACAGATTCTGTATCACTGTGCCACCTGGGTAATCAAAACTCAGAAATAAAGGTTAAAATATTAAAGTAAAATCAAATATAGAAACACTTCTAGAATATCAAAGTAAGGACTTCTGAAAATCTGCTTTTCAAAAAAAAGCAATGATAAGGGGAGAATTTGTGAAAATTAACTTTTTTAGAGCTCTGCAAATTAATCAAAGGCTTAAAAAAATACAAGGACCACTTATTCAAGAAAAATGACTAAATTTCATTAACAGCCTTCCTATCTTTTCTGAGAATGACCGGAATGGGGAAGGGAATGCCAGGACATTTTGTTGTGTTGCTGATTCTGGGATAACAGAATATATAATAGCAGCGTTGATAAGTGCATGGACAGTGCCTTTCAATAAGACGTTAAATTATATGTAGTATAATGCCTTCCTAAAAGATAATTTTAGATTTTAGTTGCTAAGTAATCTCCAACTCTTTGAGACCCCATGGACTGCATCATGCCAGGCTTCCCTGTCCTACACTATCTGTCAGAGTTTCCTCAAACTCATGCCCTTTGAATCAGTGATGCCATCCAATCATCTCACCCTCTGTTGCCCCCTTCTTCTCCTGCTTTAATCTTTCCCAAAAGCAGGGTCTTTTTCAGTGAGCCAGCTCATTGAAGGGAGGTGTAAATTAAGAGTTTGGAATTAACAGATACACATTACTGTAAATAATATTATAATATTACTATTAAATAGATAAACAACAAGAACTTACTTTATAGCACAGGAAACTATATTCAATATTTTGTAATAACCTATAATAGAAAAGAATCTGAAAAAGAAATTATATATATATATATACACACATATATTCACTTAGTCACTTCAGTCATCCAACTCTTTTCAGCCCTGTGGACAGTAGCCCAGCAGGCTTACCTGTCTGTGGGATTCTCCAGGCAAAAATACTGGAGTGGGTTGCCATGCCCTCCTCCAGGGGATAGTCCTGACTCAGAGATCGAACCCAAGTCCCCTGCATTGTAGGCAGGTTCTTCACCACTGAACCACTGGGGAAGACTATATGCCTGAAACTAACACATTTTAAAGCAACTACAATTTAAAAAAAAATATCCAGAACATGGCAAATGCCAAACAAATGTTAGTTATTAAAAAAAAAAAAAAACAAACAAACAAACCCTGATTTGAAGACTGTAAACCTAGCAATTTTTTAAAATTTTTACTTTAAAATAGCATCCTATAGGTTTGTAATTCAGATCAGTTATTGAACTTCTGAATTACATAAGCAAAATAGAGATAATTTTATGGTTTTTCTCTGAAGTTCTTATTGCTAAAATCTAAAAAGCTGCAGAAAAATGGTCTCAGTATATTGGATTTGTAACACATTACATTCTAGGAGCTATGCACTTGGAATTAAACTCAACTTGACATTTGTAAACTTTATTAAATTTACTATCAGTCAGAACATTCTTAGAACAGAACATTTCCATTGAGTCTATAGCAAATTATTTTAGTTTGGCATTTAGGACTCAATTACTTTGGAAGGCCATTTGCCCATAGAAGTTGACTGATTCATTCATATTCTGTGGCCAAAGATATCAAAGCTTTAAAAAAAAAAAGAACTCCATTCTCACTCCTGTTGTTTATTGAACATTCTTTATCATAAAACATATTTCTGAAACAATAACTTCCTTTGAGATTACTTTTACTCTAGAAAATACAACAAATACTCATGCACTTAATTCAATTAGTGACACTATGAGAACTCTATTTTAGTGCCCACTATGAGATAGGCAGTAGTCAAGCATCCTTAGTGGAATAATTAACTGCTTGGTTCTATGTGCTCTATCAATAATTAGATTAGTTATATTGTTATTTCCATGGCAAGAATTTGGGCTAATAAAAGGAAGGATTGGAAAGGCTAAAACACTGAATGCCTAGAGAATGTTTTCTTAATCCAGATCTTTTAAACCATTTAGGGCCCTTCTGAGCATTATAATACTTTAATTTTAACTTTCTTTGAAAGCAGTCCAAAGTTTTTGTGATGAATCTTCTTCAAAAATAAATGACACCATCACATAAACTAAACTTTATGGAGAAACATAACTGATGTATAAACTGAAAATTAAAGCAAAATAAAGAGTTTCTCTTTCCTATGATATGTAGCCAACCTTATTTTTCACAAAACTCTCTTAGATTACTTTATCTTCCTTCTAACCTACCACATATTAAAATAATCTCTTATGCTTTTCACTATCATACAAAAATCTCTGCACTGGTTCCCTACAATCAGATTTGCCTGTTTTCTTTAGGTTTCTGCCTCCTTCAAGGTCAGTCTTGTCCGACTCTGCAACTCCATGGACTGTAGCCTGTCAGGCTCCGCTGTCCGTGAGATAATCAGGACAAGAATAATGGAGTGATTGCCATTTCTTCCCCCAGAGGATCTTCCCACCCCAGGAACTGAACCTGAGTCTCTTGCGGCTCCTACTTTTGCAGATGGATTCTTTACCACTGAGCCACTGGGAAGCCCCCTTCTGCCTCCTTGGTAACACCCTATTTTCACCACTCTTTACATTGTTGCTTATGAAAGGAAAAACTTTTATGTCTTATCAAGAAGATAATCTTTTCTCACATTTACATATTCTGTATCAGATTTTTTAATGTTTCTTGTGCTATTGACCTCTTTGAAAGCCTAGAAAGCCTATATCCTTCTTGAAAAAAATATATTTTTGAATTAATTTATTTTTAAAGAGCAGTTTTAGGTAAGCAGCAAAATTGAGGGGAAACTATAGTTTTCTCATATGTCCCTTACCCCTACACTTGTAAAGCCTCCCCATTATCTGCCACCAGAGTTATACATTTGTTAGACTTGATGAACCTACCATGACCCATCCTAGTTACCAAGGTGTATAGTTGACATTAGGGTTCATTCTTGGTGTTGTACATTCTATGGGTTTGGACATATGTATCCATCATTGTGGTATCATACAGAGTAATTTCACTGCCCTAAAAATCCCCTGTGCTCTACCCATTTCTACCTTTCATACCTTCCACCCCCCAGGCAGATTTTTTTTAAACTCTCTCCATTGCTTTGCCTTTTCCAAAATATCATATAGTTGAAATCAGACAGTATGTAGCCTTTTCAGATTGGCTTCTTTCACTTTGTAATGTGCATTGAAGATTAGTCTGTATCTTTTCATGACTTTATAGCTCACTTGCTTTTAGAACTGAATAATATTCCATTGTCTTGATGGACCACAGTTTATCCATTCACCTACCGAAAGGCATCTTGGTTGCTTCCAGATTTTGGGCAATTATGAATAAAGCTGCTATACACATCTGCATTCAGTGTAGACATAAGTGTTCAACTCTTTTGGGGAAATACTAAGAAGTACAATTTCTAGAGCATCCTATAGGAGTATGTTTAGTATTGTTTGAAATGGTCAAACTGTATCCCAAGGTGGCTGTACCATTTTGCATTTCCACTAGCAATGCATGAGATTTTCTGTTGCTCCACATCCTCATCAGCATTTGATGCATCAGTGTTCCAGATTTTGACCATCCTTATAGTTGAGAGGAGGAGAAGAACTCAAAAGAGGATGAGGTGGTTGGATGAAATCACTATTTCAATAGACATGAACTTGGGCAAACACTGGGAGCTGCTGAGGGGACAGGGAAGCCTGGCGTGCTACAGTCCATGGGATCACAAAGAGTGGGACACAGCTTGGTGACTGAACAACAACAATAGTTATGTGGTATCTCACTGCTGTTTTAACATGCATTTCCTCATGACATATGATGTGGAGCATCTTTTACTATGCTAATTTACTATTTGTATATCTTCTTTGGTGAGGTGTCTGTTAATGTCTTGGCCCATTTTCTAACTGTTCTAATTGTTTCTTATCTTGTTTCAATTTTCTTTGTATATTTTGGATAACAGTTCTTTATCAGATATAACTTTTGCAAATATTCCTCAAAGTCTGTGGTTTGTCTTCTAATTCTCTTGATATTGTCTCCATGTATTCTGCTATTGCTGGATAAAGTAGTTTATAGGTCCAGTTTAATGATGATGCTATTGAGTTCAACTATATCTTTACTGATTTTGTGCCTGCTGGATCTGCCTGCTGGATTTCAGAAAGAGAGGGGTGTTGAATTCTGCACTTATAATAGTGGACATATCTATTTCTTTTTGTACTTTTTAAAAATTTTGCCTCCCATAGTTTGATACTCTTTTGTTAGGTGCATGGATGTTAAGATTGTTCTGTCTTTTGGAGAATCCACCCATTAATCAATTTTTTATTATATAATGCTTTTCTTGATCCCTGATACATTTCTCTGTGTTAGAAGTCTGCTCTATTTGAAATTAATATTACTCCACCTACTTTGATTTGAATAGTGTCAGGTATATTTTCATACATTTATTTGTATGAAAACTCATACATTTATTTGAGATCTGTGTGTGTCTATATATTTAAAGTGAGTTTCTTGCAGTTGTTTCTTTTTTTTTTTTATAGTTTACTCTGGCAGTCTGTCTTTTAATTGGCATACTTAGATCATTGGTGTTCAATATGGTTATTGACATAGTTGGATTGATATCTACTGTATTTGTTTTCTATTTGTTGTCCTTGTTCTTTGGTTCTATTTTTGTCTCCCTCTTTTCTGCCTTTTGTAGCTTTTAATTAAGCATTTTATGATTTCACTTTCTCTCCTTGCTTAGCATAAAAGTTATATATCTTTTTTTTTTTTAACCTTGTTTTGGTGGTTGCCTTTGAATTTGCAGGGACTTGCCTGGTGGCTCAGACAGTAAAGAATCTGCCTGCAATGTGGGAGACCCAGGTTCGATTCCTGGGTCAGGATGATTCCCTGGAGAAGGGAACGGCAATCCACTCTGGTATTCTTGCCTCAAGAATTCCATGGACAGAGGAGCCTGGTGGGTAAAGAGTCAGACATAACCAAGAAAATTCTGAGGAAGAAGTCAAATTTGCAATATAGATTTCGGCTAATCCATGTCCACTTTTGAATAACATTATACCACTTCCTGGGTAGTTTGAGTACCTCTATAATAGCGAAGTAGTTCCAATTCCTTCCTTTTATACCTTGTATCCTGCTGTCATCCATTTCCTTTACACACACACAGACATGATGTGTATACACACACACACACACACACACACACACACACACATATGCATAAAAACGGAATACATTGCTGGAATCATTATTTTGAACAACCTGTTGTCTTTTAGATCAGTTACAAATAAGAAAAAAGTTTTCATTTTACTTTTACTTAATCCTTATTCAGTGTCTTTCCAAGTTTCTCAACTATATTATTTCTCTACTCTTTAAAGAACTTTTAACATTTCTTGCACACAAGTTTATTGGCAACAGACTTCCTCATCTTTTGTTTGTCTGAGAAAGTCTTTATTTCTTCTTCAGTTTTGAAGGATAACTTTTCAGGGTACAAACTTCTAAATTGGTGGGGGTTTTTCCCTCAACACTGATAGTTTTTCATTCTATTCTCTTCCTACTTGCATAGTTTCTGAGGAGAAGTGGGATGTAATTCTTATCTTTGTTCCTTTGTAGATAAGGCATTTCCCCCCTCTGGCTTCTTTTGGGATTGTTTCTTTGTGTTTAATTTTCTATAGTTTGAAAATTATAAGCCTAGGTGTAGTTTCTATGTTTATCTGCTTGGCTTTCTCTAGCTTTCTGGCTCTGTGATTTGGTGTGAAGTGGGAAGTGTTAGTCGCTCAGTCGTGTCCAACTCTTTACTGTAGCCCGCCAGGCTCCTCTGTCCATGGGATTTTCCAGGCGAGAATACTGGAGTGGGTTGCCATTCCCTTCTCCAGGGGATCTTTCTGACTCAGGGATCAAACCCAGGTCTCCCACATTGCAAGCAGATTCTTTACTGTCTGAGCCACTGTGGTTTGGTATCTGACATTAATTTGGGGGGAATTCTCAGTCATTATTATTTTAAATAATTCTTCTACTACTTTCTCTCTTTCTTCTCTTTCTGGTATTCCCATATGTGTATATAGCTCATTTTGTAGTTGTTTAGCAGTCCTTAAATAGTTCACTATTTATTTAAATATTTGTTTTCTTTGCTCTTCAACTTTTGAGGATTCTACTAATATATCCTGTAGCTCAGAGATTCTTTCCTTAGCTGCATGCAGTTTATTCATAAGTTCATAAAAATCATTCTTCATTTCTGTTACAGTAGTTTGGATTTCTAGCATTTATTTTTGGTTATCTTTTAAGGATTTCCACCTTTATACTTACATTGCCCGTCTGTTCTTGCATGCTATCTACTTACTTGTTAGAGTCCTTAGAGTATTAATGGTATTAATGGTAGTTAAATTCCCAAGCTTTTGTTTTCAACATCCCTGCCTCATCTGGTTATTATGCCTCTTTTATCCCTTCAAATTGTCAGAGTTTTGCCTTTTGGTATGTGTTAGAATTTTCTCGATAACCAGACATAATGTACTGGGTAAACCAAACTGCTGTAATTAGTAATGTGGTAGTGGAGTTGGGGAGGGAAACCTTTCTCTATTTCTATGATTAGTTCTTAGTCCCTTATTGAGCCTATGCCTCTTGACCATGAACTTCATAAGAATTTTTCAAGTTTTTCCCTCTCCCTTAGGAAGGACAGAAGGATAAAATAAGCTGGAGCTGAGTGTTTTCTTTCTTCCATGTAGAAGGTTAGAGGTTACAGAATTTAGGTATTTTAGAATTTTCTGCTTCTGGCTTAGTTAGGTTACTTAGATTCCACTCTTTTTTACATCATTTGGGCCAGAGATACAATGGTATTTTAATTTGCTTATAGAATCAGATCAAGGCTTTTTAAAGCCTCCTCTTCACAAATTTAATTCTACATCTACTTCCCGCATTCTTAGCCTGAGATTAATCCCTTGCTTTACCTGAGAAGACTGACTTGGCCTTACTTGAAATCTTTTTATTTGAGAAGACAGTTGTCTTCTCAGAAAGACGGAGCACAGTTGTAGTGCTAAGTATATGGGGACAGGATTTCAGTGACCTGGGTTTGGATACTTTAGATAAATTGCTAACCCTCTGAATTTCAATTTCTTTTTCTATAAAATGAGATTAAAATTGTATTTTACTTTATACCATTGATGTTAATATTGAGATACGCTTGCAAAAGTCTTGACACAAACTGGGCACAGAGTATAGTTCTTACCAAATGTTAGCAGAATGTTATGTTAACTGTAACCATAATGATGCAAGTAGTATGATAATCTCCTTCCAATTCATTCAACACACTACTTGTAGATTAATTTTCCTAAGGTACATGTTTTATCACCCACTCAGTGATTCACAAATGTTTTAGCTCACAGGCACTTCACGAGTCACTGCTCAAGATGTTGGATAAGAATGAATATCTTTTCTTTATTTAGAAATGAATAAAATAGAGTTCTTCTATTGAGTGGATTACAAGCTATGCCTCATTTTAAACTTTCACTAGCTCCTAATTCCCTTTGAAATGGATTGTAAAGGCCTCACATTTAAGGTTATCCACCATATGCTTATGAACCAGCAATTTGACCTCATCTCTTACCACTACTCCTCTGAGACAATAAAAATGAGTTACTTCTACCTCAAATGATTTTAAAGCTTTCCATCTTTAAAGTATGACCTTTTCATGTCCTCTTTCTTTTCTGCCTTAAGATCTATAACCATTCTTCAAGCACTATCTTATCCTTTTATGAATTCTATAACTAAATACAAACTTTCATTTCTCTGAAACTACCCCTTACCAGCATCATTGCATATTTCTGATGGCACTTGCCTTATATAGTTTTCTGACTTAATTATGTAAATGCTCATGTTTGTTTTATGCCTTTCAACCCACATCGGCCATTATTATAAACTCCTTGAGAGCTATAATTATACTTTTTATATCTTTGTGAGCTTTTTAGTACCTAGCAAAATGAATGTACATATAATAAGAATACTTTATCATTTGAATAAAAACCAATATATTCAGTTACTGCATTAATATCATATTAAATGGAAAATTTTGTCTTTTTTTAATATGAGCCTATGAAGAAAAGGGGCAATTTTCTTCTCATGTAGTTAAAGTATCCTACTCTTGGTGGATGGTAAAGACCACTACTCACCCACTAGTATCCATTCTTCTTTTTTTCCTCAATAACATAATTTCTAGCTGAGTACATGACTGCCCAACTAAAGGCTAGATTTCTCAGTCTCCTTTGCTCCTAGGTATGCTGATCTAACTGCATTCCGGCCAAAGAAGTGTGAACAGAAGTGATGTGTGTGACTTCCAGGCTGTGTTTTTAAAGAACAGGTAGGCACTGTCCCGTGTCCCTGCTCCGTTTTCACTGGCTGAAGTGTGGTTGTGGTGAAGCATTCTGGGAGCAGGTAGATGGAAGTGATGAAATAAAATTCATATCTTAAGTCAAGATAAGAAAAACTTAAACATAAAATTTTCCTCTGTCCATTTAGGCCTCCTCTCTGCCCTCTACTGTGTCTTGTGCATCGGCATTACACATTAACCAGACCTCCCCCACGGCAGAATACCTGGTCAACCATAGAGATCAGTTTTTCGTCTGACACCAGCCATGTAACTCCTTAGAAGATAACAATCCTTTCTCAATCCAGTAAGGGGTCACAGTGACCCACCACTTGCCTTGTATATGCAGATACCTTTGGTGAACTTTATGCACAATGCCAGTATATCATTTCCTTTAAAGGTAGTGACTGGCACAGAACATACTGGGCCAGACGACCTGGGGATAGAGTCACACCTAATGAAAGTCCTTAGCTTACATATTCACTTATGACCTGATTAATGTTGCTAGCGGTATTACTTGTATTTTGTCTGTTTTATAAGATTATCATTTCTTTCATTACCAAATATACGACTGAGCATGCTATTAAAATAATGATGACTAGGCAACTTGAAACAATTGATCAAATATATAGTTTTATAATGTCAGTGATTATTTAATAATGTAACTCTAGGTATGGGAAGGAGCAAGAGGAAACCAGTTTCTGGATCATAACAGACCACTAAAACAGGCAGCCCAGAGGCTTTGGCCACTGTTAACAGGGCCTGGTGCAGTAACAGCACACGGAGTGATCTATCAGTGAAATCCCCCCAATCTGGGAATGAGAATTCCTAGTATTGTGGGACAAACTGGTCACAAAATGCCTCCCAAACTTGGTTGAAATTAAGACCAGAAGGGAGGGGGTTATGAGTGTTGCCCACCATCTGGTTCTGCAAGAATCAAGTAGCCACTGCAGTCACTGACCTGTATTTAATACATCCTAAAAAGAATTCAAGGGAAAGATCAGGATGAGACACCTTGTGCTTTGGGAAAACTGGCAGAATTGGCCTGTTAGATAATTGCGGGGGAAATTTTTGTGAACTCATTTCTTCCATCTTTCCACCCTTATAAAAGCAATAAAACCATTAAGTTCAGTTCCGTTCAGTCACTCAGTCATGTCTGACAGCACGCCAGGCCTCTCTGTCCATCACCAGCTCCCGGAGTCCACCCAAACCCATGTCCATTGAGTCAGTGATGCCATCAACCATCTAATCCTCTGTCATCCCCTTCTCCTCCTGCCCTCAATCTTTCCCAGAAACAGGGTGTTTTCCAATGAATCAGCTATTCGCATCAGTGGCCAAAATATTGGAGTTTCAGCTTCAACATCAGTCCTTCCAATGAACACCCAGAACTGATCTCCTTTAGAATGGACTGGTTGGACCTCCTTGCAGTCCAAGGGACTCTTGAGTCTTCTCCAACACTACAGTTCAAAAGCATCAATTTTTCTGTGCTCAGCTTTCAACAGTATGAAAAGAAAACCATTAAGTAAGATATTTGTCCCTTGGGAATAGCAAAAACCTTTTACTGAGGTGTGTGTTTGATTGCATGTATTCCTTTGCCAAAATCACATACATACTATCCTCCCCTCTCCCACCATTACCTCTTCAGAACAACCAGAGCTTCCTGAAAAACTGTCTTCTGGGTTGTAATCCTCAGGTTTACTCATGTAAAATGTTTCATCTCTTTCTTAGATTAGCTGTTCATAAATTTGTCGTTGATAAGAGTCATGCCAAAAGTTAGTGGAAACAAGACAGAAAGAACCAGGGTGTCTGCTTTCAGGCAGCTAGCAGACAAGCTTGGACTTCTTATGTCCAGACTGTTAGGTGAAGCAAAGAAGCAAAATGAACTCCTATTTTGAAGAATTTTCTATTATTTTGGTTGTCTGTTATAGCAGCCAAACCTCAGTCATAAATAAAGTGACTTGTTAATAACCTTATTTTTAATCTTACATAGTTGCTATATGGGCTTCCAAGGTAGCTCAGCTGGTAAAGAATCCATCTACAATGCAGGAGAACCTGGTTCAATTCCTGGGTTGGGAAGATCCCCTGGAGTAGGAAATGACAACCCACTCCAGTATTCTTGCCTGGAGAATTCCATGGACAGGGGAGCCTGGTGGACTATAGTCGCAAAGAGTTGGACACAGCTGAGTCCAACAGCACAGCACAGTTGCTGTATATTATTTTGAAGAGTAGAGGTGAAGTTAGATGAATATGCCAGAATTCTAAAGCAGAAATTTGAGATTAAGTGAGCAGGACATTTTCACTTATGTATTAAAAAAAAAAAAAAAAAGAAAGAAAATCTTTTGATAGAGTGAAAGTCGCTCAGTCCTGTCCGACTCTTTTGTGACCCCATGGACTAAACAGTCCATGGAATTCTCCTGGTCAGAATACTGGAGTGGGTAGCCATTTCTTTCTCCAGAGGATCTTTCCAACCCAAGAATCGAACCCAGGTCTCCTGAATTGCAGGAGGATTCTTTAAAGAAGTCAAAACAAAAGTATAAAATATTATGGGGAAAAGTTTTCTTCAACCTTAAGTGAAAATATGTTAACATGTCCAAGATATCTGAGATAGATGTTGTCACTTTTATTAACTTATATTTACTTAAAGTAGAATAATAGAAATTAGTCTTAATAACTAGGAAATTAAGGTCATTACTGGTGAAAATGCCTAGATTTTAAATCAAGTCAAATGATGTCACTTTATACATAACAAACATTTATGTATTATTATATTGATACTTAATATGAAAATGACAAGACAGGGTTGAGAAGGAGGAATTTCCCCCTCTATATCTTTTGTGTTCTTGTGACTGGACTAGTAATAAAATTGACATAAAACAGAAAAACAGGAGAAAAAGAAACAAGTTTGTGCACACAGAGGTCTCATAGAAATAGGACCCAAGGAGTGGCCAAAGCAGTTAACTTTTACACTTTTTAGACAAGAAGCCAATTAATTTATGAGAAATGATAGGATAAAGAAATTCAGGTTTGGGGTGCTCAGTTAGTGATGAGTCTGATAAAAGTTTGGGCTTGAGGTAGTAAATTAGAGAAGTAACAATGTTTGTTTATAGAGGCTTTGTGTCCCAATTTCCTGTCTCTGGCAATGAGTGTCTTTCTATCTCCAGATACAGAGAGAGCACCTTTCACCTGAGATTTATTTCCTGTTTTCAGGGAGACCGAAGGGAGGGTCAGAGTGTCCCGCTTTCATTAACTCTTTCTTAAGTAACTTTCAGTTCAGTTCAGTTCAGTCGTTCAGTCGTGTCCAACTCTTTGGGACCCCAGGAACTGCAGCACGCTATGCTTCCCTGTCCATCACCAACTCCCGGAGTCCACCCAAACCCATGTCCATTGAGTCAGTGATGCCATCCAACCATCTCATCCTCTGTCGTCCCCTTCTCCTCCTGCCCTCAACTTTCCCAGCATCAGGGTCTTTTCCAATGAGTCAGTTCTTCATGTGACCAAAGTATTGGAGTTTCAGCTTCAGCATCAGTCCTTCCAATGAACACCCAGGACTGATCTCCTTTAGGATGGACTGGTTGGATCTCCTTGCAGTCCAAGGGACTCTCAAGAGTCTTCTCCAACACCACAGTTCAAAAGCATCAATGCTTCGGCCCTCAGCTTTCTTTATAGTCCAACTCTCACATCCATACATGACCACTGGAAAAACCATAGCCTTGACTCGACGGACCTTTGTTGGCAAAGTAATGTCTCTGCTTTTTAATATGCTGTTTAGGTTGGTCAGAACTTTCCTTCCAAGGAGTAAGCGTCTTTTAATTTCCTGGCTGCAATCCCCATCTGCAGTAACTTTAATCCAAAATAATCAGCGTGCTGCTGAGGCGTATTTGGGGTCTGGCTCTCTGCCCTGGGCCCCAACAGCGGCACAGCCTGTGGCCATACACCATGTTCTGTGTGCTGTAAACCAGTTCCATGGCTGGCCATCAGATTTCTCCGGGGAACTTCTGTGGCCTCTTCCCTGCAGACTGATTTATTCAAAATCTCTAAGGGTGTCTGTGGGATCCTGAATCTCACTTGTATTTTCACAATTCCCCAGAGGGGTGGGGGGAGGGGGTAGTTGATGATCAGTGATTTGAACACTATTGCTGTGAAGCAGAGTTCTAGTGCTCCAGAATAAGAACTGAAATAAAAGTCAATTTTAAGGGAGTTGTGATTTAATGTGAAGAGATAAGACAAATAATAAGAAGTAATTGAAAATGATAAACCATTCTCAATATTTACAATATTGTTCTATACAGAAATTTCAAAGCTTAAACCATTCTTTACCTGTGCAGTTATATAGAGTTCTTTGGAATTGTTCTTGTTTGATTTTTTTGGTGCATCATTTTTGTTTGCTTTGAGCTTCAATACTAACCTCTTTAAGCAAAATCTTGTCTCAAGTTTCAGATTAAAAAAAAAATGTAACAGATGTATACAAGTAACTTTCAGGATAAGGAAGCTGTGGTACATATACACCATGGAATATTACTCAGTCATTAAAAAGAATTCATTCGAAGCAGTTCTATGAGATGGATGAAACTGGAGCCCATTATACAAAGTGAAGTAAGCCAGAAAGATAAAGACCAATACACTATACTAATGCATATATATGGAATTTAAAAAGATGGTAACGATAACCCTATATGCAAAACAGGAAAAGAGACACAGATGTGCAGAACAAACTTTTAGACTCTGTGGGAGAAGGTGAGGGTGGGATGTTCAGAGAGAACAGCATTGAAACAAGTATACTATCAAGGGTGAAACAGATCACCAGCCCAGGCTGGATGCATGAGACAATTCTCAGGGCTGGTGCACTGGGAAGACCCAGAGGGATGGGATGGAGAGGGAGGCAGGAGGTGGGATCGGAATGGGGAACACATGTGAATCCATGGCTGATTCATGTCAATGTATGGCAAAAACCACTACAATATTGTAAAGTAATTAGCCTCCAACTAATAAAAATTAGTGAAAAAAAAAATGTCAGCATAGGCATCACTTAAGTACGCGGTTTTGTAAGAACTAAGAATGAAACAAAGAAAAGCTCTTACTAAACATGGTGCTGCAGGAATGTTTGTGCCCCTAAAACTGCCAGGTTAATGGGATGATTTGCCAACTACTTAAGGTATATATGTGGGGAAAACCCAGTTGGCAATATCCTTCTGATTAAATGAGTGATGGACTCAGTCAGTCAGCTTCCTGCCGGAAGTCGCTTTCTCTGTCCCTGGGCCCATACTCAGCCTCTCACCGACTCTGCCCCCCACGGACTGTGGCCCACTGGGCTTTTCTGTCCACAGAGTCTTCCAGGCAAGAGTGCTGGGGCGGGTTGTCATTTCCTACTCCAGGGGATCTTCCCGACCCAGGGATCGAATTCACATTTCTTGTGTCTTCTGCATTGGCAGGCAGATTCTTTACCACTGAGCCATAGGACAAGTCCTAAATCCTATTTAGGAACTGGGAAATCACAAATTAAAAAAAAAATGAAAGATGTCAGTTATTTTCTTGGAGTAGAGCACATAGTGGTTGTTCAGCATGTGTTTCAAATATATTCTAACTGAATAGAATCAGGGCAAATATTAAACTACTGGAGGAAAATTATTAAACTACCAAAACTGTTTGTCCCATTAGACTTGTAAGTTTGCTAAAAACAGGGACAATAATTGTCCAAATTCTTGGATGTGACTGATCCAAGAACACACTGTAGGGGAGCAAAATTTGTGAGCCCAGAATGTGTCTTTTTGACATGAAGATTAATTTAGGTTGATTGTTTTTAAGAAACAGAAGACTCAGGAAGATTTTCTTATTTAGGGCTCTCTCCAGAGGAATATGGGATGGGTGTGGTGGGGGCAACCCAGTGAGGCATAGAGATCAGAATCCACTCTGTATTGAACTAAATTGTCCCTGCAGGACCCAGCAAATATTTGTGTTCCAAACATTTGCTTTTCCTTCTCCATGTGAATTCCTCCTCTCTAAAGTCCCAAACCACTACCCCCAATGTTCTATTTTGTCTGAAGATGACATTTGAGGTGAGGATTCTATTCATTTTGGAGAGTCACTTAGCTTTCCTAAGTCTCATCTGTGTATTTGTTATTAAATTTTTGTCTGATTTTCTCCTGTTAATCTGTCTCATGTCAATATAATTAAACCAGCCAGAAGAACTAGAAGAGTAGAGGAAAATTTCTTTCTTCCAAACAATCCATAAATAGGGTTGCTTGCCATTTTATAAGCCATAATTATAGCTGCAGAAAAATTCATATGCAAGGCTAAAGATGAAGACTTTGACCACTCATTCCAGCTGCTTAAACTCATTAACAAATTATACTTCAATATGCATTGAAGTAGTAATTAAAGAAAAGCAGCCAGGCTACCAGGTCAACTGTATTTTATTTGGATCATTTCATTGTGTTCCCTGATGAAATGTAGGTTTTGGAATTTAGGACTCCCAGAAAATATTTGCTCTTTTTCTCAAACTCAGATGATTCCTGTGTAGCAGAAATGAGATTGAACTCAACACCAAAAGCCACACGGATTTTGTTAGCTATCACCCAGGGACTCATTTGCTCCTCCCAGGGCCACTGTTAAGACCAATATTAGATTAGCACAACAAAACTGAACACAGTCTCTTTTATCAGCAAATTTGAGTAAAAGTTCCTTGTATTCTAGTCAAATTTTGAACTCAGTCTCAAGGACTTTACAACTTCAGCACACTCTCTCACAAAGCTTGCAATTTTCCTCTATTTTGGTGTAATTTGAATCACAAATATGGCTGGGAAGAAACTCCCAAAGTATTGAAACTTGTGGCTTACTTTGTGATTTTCTATGCACAAGCAAATATATATATATATATATATGACTTTAGCACACACTATGGCCAATCAACTACCTGGCAGTATCAATTTTAACAAATTATTTTGTACCAAAAACATATTGTTAAACCAGAATTGTGCTGGGACATGCTAACATTTTTTGTTTCATGTTATGGGGGAGTAACACTAATTTTTACTTTATCTTTCTAGGTCCTTAGCTGAAACATCTCCCAGTAGTATAAAGACAGATTAACATGCGACAAACAAACAGAGGTTTAGTAACGTATACATCCTGCATCAATGAGCGAGGCCTAAGAAAACTGAGTAACTCACCAAATGACCCAAGCTGCCACTTTAAATATCGTCTCTAGCTAAAGACAAAATGATGCTGGTAAGGGAGGTAAGCCAGTTATGGCAGGTTATTAGGCAAAGAACAGTAAATAAGGGTAACATTGTTTTGCAGATTTAAATCAGTTGCTGTCTCCACTGTTACCAATTTCTGGGCTTCCCTGGTAGGTCAGATGGTTAAGAATCTGCCTGCAATGCAGG